>NC_140443.1:7797529-8472529 GCF_963576455.1 Neolamprologus multifasciatus | reverse complement strand
CTTACAGCCCTGAAAGCCTGTGTGCTGCAAGTTACTCAGCTACAGGTCTAAAAGTCAGAGGAGAACTTTTTTTCAAATGTTTTGCTGACGGGTATGACACTCTTAAGAACCTAATTTGGCTGGTTTTTGTACGGCATATAGCATTTAACCAGTGGAGCTGTTTAAAATTGTTCAGTCTGTGAAATTAAGACTTTTTATGTTTCATGATAATTGAATCGTCAGGAATAAGTGTAGCATATAATTGTATTTTTGATGTTTTTGCAAGAAGAGCTTACTTTTTAAAAATTGAGCTGAGAGGTGAACAAGATGAAGTTAATTAAGCGTCCCCTTCCTACAACATGTATCCGAACCTGTGGGAGTAAAAAGTATGTAGAGTTTAACTTTTTAAGACAAGAAAAATCCCACTTGTTCTTTACTCCTACATCATTGCCCCCCATTTTTCTTTCTCATTTTTATGGCCTCAATTTTGAACATCTTCTTTTTTTGTTATTGTCCTTCCCTCTTAAGCCATACACCTCCCCCATCCCCTTTCTATTTCACAGTATTTTTCATCTTGTAGTTGATGAGGTTCTTGGTGGCTGAATGAGTTCACTCCCATTTTGTTGTCCTCACTTTCTTCTGCTGACTGTGTCCCATTCAACCCGGCAGTCTCTGAGGGGCCAAACCGTGAAGCGGGTGTCTGATGCAGACTTCCAGAGATTGATAGCATTTGTTGAACCATAGCTTCTGCTGTGAAATAATAAAAGTCTGGTGTGTCACCAAGGTTATTATTTGAAATACGCCACTAAAAGATGCGGAGTGATTATATTTTTAAAAAGATGATAAACCTCCAATGATGATTTTTTTCCCCTCTATTTATGATAGGTTTGGAGGCTTTGTCATAGTTACTTTAATTAATGTGCCCCACTTTAAAGGGTTCTGCTTCTGTCGGCTGTATTCATCTTCTGTGGCCTTTATCAGGGGCCAATGCAATTTTCTCCCCTCTACCACATATTACAGGCACAGAAACAGAACTCTGATGGCGACTGTAGAACGTAGTCTTTCAAAGGAACTCCAGTGGGTATTCATGAAAAATGCATGAGTGCCGACTGCACATGGATGCTCCCTTGTGCTGAGGCTCTGAGAATATGACAGTGACAAACAATGGTCTCATATGTCAGCATTACTACAAAGAAGAGGAATATCTGAATGAATGTTTGCATGCTTATATGTATATTACGGACTCAGTGGGGCTGGTCACAGTCCCTTGGGTGCAGACTGCCCCTTACACCCAAACTTCAAACGTATTTTGTCCCCTATTTTCTTCCACAACCAGCAGCTCCCCTAAATGCGAATGTGAAGGCTGACTTTTGTTGTAGTTGTTTGTTAAAGTGGACATTGGGAGGCTGGCTCTTCTCCCTTGTGTCTTTTTAATCAACATCATGCGGTAAATTTAAAGAATCTTAAAACATTAAAAGAGTAAATTCTCACTTTTTCCTTTGAATGCAGCTACATCTGCAGTTACAAGATAATGTTAAGGATGCAGAAAATCAGCAAGTGGCAGTATCTGATCAACTGTCAGAGACAAACTATGAAGATGACTTCTGCTCAAATTCAGTCATACCGAATATCACATGTTGCTTTATGTTCCTCCAGCTAACTTCAGCTGATTAAAACTATAATTGCACCGCTTTTGTGCTTTGTGAAATACGACCTTTCACTCTTAAACCGTTTACCTTGATTCTCCAAAGACAAGGGTGCCTAAATCAAATTGAGCGATTGAAGTATGAAACGAGGCAATAAATGAAGTCTTGTAATGTCTTCTTGTAATGCTGTTTTGTGGTCACACTTATCACAGGGGTTACATGTCACAGCAGGCTGATAAGCCAGAGTCATGAAAGACGCGAAAAGCTAACGGGCCGATGTTAAGCCAGTTTCCTCTCTAATACAGATAGTCATGGTCTATTTTAACCAGACCCTGCAGAGCTGATAACTTTGCTGCTACATGTTTGGCCTTAAAAATGATAGAGCCAGGAGAGGTGAGCAAAGCCAATTGAGAGGAGTGAATAAGTGGCTGCACCAGATATTCCCTGTAAAAGGGAAATGAATTAAACAAGATGGATATTCTCGACTGTGTGTTTTGGGAATCAAGGGAACAATAGCAAGTTAGGGAGGTGGAAGAATAAAATTAACTTAACAGGAGAGAGAAGCGATGTTGAGGGGGGGTGGGGAGGGGGGGTGGGGCAGTTGTCGCTAGCGGAGTCAAATCCACCAGTAAATTTGTGCCAAATGTCAGCAAATTCACTTTTGACCAAAGGGAGAAAAAAAACAAAACAGCTGCTGGGCACGTCTCATTAATCAGCTGGCAAAAAGTGTCATGAATATTATGTTTTCCTTTTTCACAGAAGTACCTCATTTTCACATTTTTGTAATCCAAGTCAACCTAATTATTTTGGGACTCTTTTTGACTGTGTGTTGCCATGCTTTCACTTTTTAGCTCATGCCCAAAGCCTCCTTGGTAATGGAATTTGAGCCGCCCTTTTTGGTGACTCATCCCTGTTTCATGAAAGGAAAAGAAGGTCACATTAAATGGGGATTTACATAAGGCTATCTTCACAGCCATGAATTCCAAAGCTGTGATTTTAAGAAGGAAAATAAATGCTTTTGGTGAAACCACACACAATAAAAAACAAAAAAAACGTCATCAGAGACAGAATAATTGAGGAATGCAATGGCACTACACTTTCTCATTTTGTCTGTTAGCTTTGCCTGTTGAAGTGCACAGCATTTTCTTATGTGGGAGAAGAGATGATGCCATTACATATTCTTTGGGGACCATTGCTTTCAAAATGTCTACTCTGTAACAAATGGATGCCTATGCTAAAAAGACCCAAAGAAGACAAGAAGACAAATCTCCACCTCCAAAAGAAATCTTTTTGGTACCTGACTTCTATGTGAGGTAGCTGTCAAAACCTGTAAAGGTCCCCATCTCTCTGCGAATAACACGAGAAATCTTTGATGTTGCAACAGGGGACACTACAGCCAAATGGAAAGTTCTCACTTGCCAATATTTATGTTTCTGGCCTGGCGAGCGAATGGTTTGTGTCACAATTTGACACACAGACTACAATATTGTGCAAAGATTTATATCCCAGGTGGCCGTGTTCACAATATTGGACATATTTGTAATATTGGACAGCACATAAAAGATACTGATCTATTTAGGCTGGTATTATTCTATATGGGCAAGCCATTGATAAGAGCTGTCTAATTGAAACAGCACGTTGAAAAAAGGGATCGATGGGTACACTGGTGCAGAAAGCTCTCTTTGTGCGAGTCATATTATTAGATTTCATACAATTTGATAACCCTTTTGCTTTTGATTGATCTTTTCCATTTCGAGCATTCAGGCCTTGGATCAATGGCCCTGCCCTGCAGCCACTACTGTCAAAGCAGCAGCAGGTCTGCAAAAGCAGGACGTGGTCACTCTCTGAGAAAGGCATTTAAGTAAAACTGCATGTCGCTATATGGTCATGACATAGCATGAAACGTACCTGCCTCTTAAGTATTCAGCACGTCATCTTTATTTACACCAACTCGTAGAATGAAAGCCAGTCTTCCATAAGTCTCTCTTTCCTGACAAGCTTCTGTTCGTAATTATGAGATAGCGATGCCTTTATTGAGTTTGTCAGATGAGAATCAAAAAAGAGCCTTTCAGTCTTATGGACGTCACATTATGTCATCTGATCTTTTCACAGTATGCTCTCAAAAGAACTGGGATTTGACAGTGAAGGGCGTAGAGTAAGCAGAGCTAAGTGCCTCTCTCTAATTCTCCCAGTCTAGTCTCTTGAGATGGCCTACTGGAGCTGGTGGGTGTTGCTTTATGGACCAAAAGGCTGAATGAACTGTAATGAGATTTGTAAGTACAGCACACAGGAGCAACCATTTTAGGGGGTTGCAAGGCTGGTATTAAATATCTTTCTGGAGCTGGCCTTGCTGCTGAGCTTATCCAAGCTGTATGTAATTTATGAAAATGGAATCCTTCAAGACTCTACTACACAGTATATACAAGTGTTCATGAGGTCTTCATATAAAAGGTTTTCCAGACTACAGTGTATGTCTTGTCATATTATTCATACAGTGAACTCTGGCACAAAGCACTGGTGTTTTTGTCAAACAAGCGCATGCTGTTTAGTTCATTTGGTGCAGAGAAAGAAAGAAAAGCCGCACATTGTTTGTTATTTATTGAGATTTGCGGCAACCAAACCAGGATAAGTAGGAATAGAATCATCTCGTCTGTTCAGTGCACAAAGAAGTGAGAAAAATAAGGTTTGTTTGTGAGCAGGAATAATTGGCACATACTGAAAACCGTGCAGAAACAGAATGGTAAATGGGCATGTTATAACATATTTATGAGCTATAGTGACTGTACAGAAGCTACATTTCACTCCCAGGAAAATGCATGATGGACTATATGAGCAAGACATTATCTGGGAAGGTCCTGGCACTTGCTGCTGCTCTGGATGTTACAATACCTCTAAAGGAACTGTGAATGCATATAGAAGGTGGTGTAAGTGTTGGGCAGGGTTGTCTTTTTTTCCCCTTTTTTTACACGTAAGCTGTCTAAACCCAGTCCCTCACTATGTTATCCTTGTGCTGAGCTCCACACCAGAGAGCTCACAGGTTGCATTTCCAGCAGTAAGCTTTCTTGTCTTGATAGTCAGGCAGCCAAAATGAAGAAAGTAAACACACTGAAGGACAGCTATGTTTACACAGAACTGATTTGTAAGTGTGTCTACTTGAATAAGGAACAACAGTTTGCAGTGCATTGTGTTTGCACACACGTAGATGGCAGATTAATTCAAATAAATATAAACCTTGTACTACCTTGTACTAGTCTCTGGAATGATGATATTGAAGAGCTGAAGATGGTGTGTCTGATGCCAGAATTGTACTTTTTGAAAAATGCATCTTTATCTAATGTCAACCTAGGACTACATTTTTATATGCTGTTTACATACATATTTTAGTTAGTATTTGAGTACCTGTTTCAATGTAAGCACCAGAGAAATGGGGAAAAGTCTTAGCAATTTATTGACATGAAATGCAGTATAGTTATATATAGTATAGTTTTTGCAGTTATTACTAGCTAGTCAATATTTGGTAGGGCTTCTTCAAGGACATTCACGGTTCTTCTTCTTCAAATATTGGCTCTCTTTTCTTCCATTCTCTGCCAAGATGTTCCCACACAGCAATGTCCAGGCTCTGGGGAGGCCAATCAATGACCAATAGTGTTCCACTGTTTTTCTATCCAGGTATGCATTTCTTGCATTGGCAGTGTGTTTGGGATCATTGTCATGTTGACAAATAAAGTCACTGATGGTTTCCAGATGTTATTGCATGGTGGATTTAAATCATTTTTTCCAGAATTCTTTAAGAATACACAGAACACCATTTTAAGAGTTGTCACGTTTTTGGCTAATAGCTCTTCGGGAATCAGCTTACTGGTGCAAAACACTATTTTATCCCTGTCAAACTGTGTTGTCTTTGGCACTTTTTTTTTTATAAATTCAGCTAAAGAAATGGGAGCAAATGATTTATTTTTGCAACCGATGCAATTTAAAATTGGTTCTTTGCTAGGCTGTCATACAGAGATACAACACTGGTTCATCTTCTTTTTATGCTTGAATGATTCATAAGTTAGTGCAAAGACAGTTAAGTTCTTTAAACTAGCCTGTTTAATTTACCAGACTTTCTTGTGCTGTAGGAGTGTAATGGGTGGCTCATCTACAGAATATAACTGCCACGAAATCAGGTACGGGAAAATCACGCCGATAGCTGATACTGAAATTAAATTCAAGGTACATATGCGAGTTCAGCTTTTGAATTCATGCTTTATTTCTGGCAAATGACACAAGCAAATCATATTAGAGTTTGCTTTGGTCTTTTTCACGAAGTCCTGGTCCATCTTACAAGGAGGATCCTGGTCCGCTTCCATGTTCCTGGCTTGTGTTGGAAAGCAAAACAGACAGACTGCAGAATTGTTATAATGATATAAATGTGGACATTAGTATCAGTTTAAAAGACAGATGATTAAGCACTGTATTTGGTTGACCTTTCCCCTGTTTGTGCTGCGATTATGTGTTTTAGCAGTTACTCATATCAAAACAGGACAAAGAAAACATAATAATCCGTTTTATTTTGCAATCTCATAAAAGACAAGCCAAAAAAAAGGCATGATAAACATCAGGCACCTGCATAAGTCCCTGCCAGTCATTTGAATCTGAATTTCCCCTGCAGGTCCATGTAATACTGATAATACTGAATGACTGTTGCTGTGAAAAACAAACCAAAACTCCAGCATTTATGTACAATTCCTGAACTACTCTGCCTTGTTGATAAAATTTTGATGTGACGTGTGGTTTTATAATAATAATAATGATAATAATAATAAAACCCTTTGTAGTTCACATGCTGCATGCTTTTTACCCTTGAATTCATCCTCATGAAAAGTTAATGTGCTCTCATATACAAGTAGAGGAAAGATCAGCAGCTGATGAAGGGAATACAAGCATCCAATTCTCCCTCGTGAGCTTCCATATTTTAAAACACAAAAGCAAAAATAGCACTGTTACACTCAATCTTCTGATTTTACCTTATTAAATCTAAACTCTCTCTCGCACACACACATGCACTGAGTTAAGAATAAAATAGGAAAATAACAAATGGTGTCTATAATTACAATTTGTCCTTGGAAACACTTACGGCTGGAAAAAACAGTTGTGAATTAATTTTCTGGTCATTAGTGACACCATGAAGTGAAAGAGCTGCTTATCACGAATGATATTGTTTACCCTCACTAATCAGTTTTACCTTTGGCATGGACCTTTAGTGTTCGCCTGCCCACCTACACTAATCATTCAGACAGGCCAACTAGGAGAAACCCTCTCCTGGTCCTGCCTGTTGATGCTGTCTCATTTAAACCCTTCTTAAGGTCATGTAATCTAAATGAGTAAAAAAGGAATAGAAATGCCCTCATTGGCTCCATTTTGAACTCCGTGGCCACTCTGCAGTACAGTGCTCATTTTGATAATTGTTCCTCTTGTAATACTAAATCATGGCAAATTGAGGGTGTTCTTACAACATTTATACGCATTGCCCCAATTTAATTAATTTGTAAAAAAAACAACAACCAAAAACTGCATTTGCTGCAAAATTAGACTTGTATCCTGAGCCACTTTGCTTAAAGCCATTATTGATGAACATGTTTATCATAAGCTGGCTTGTCCACTTGTACAATTATAATCGCTTACCCCACACCCCCACGATCTGTGTCGCAATCACTAATGAGATTATGAAAATTATAACTTCCTGGCAGGAACAGAACCCAATATTAATGAACAAACCCAGAGCTGATTTAGGATATGAAATTATATATTGGATAAGTCACACTTATCGAGGTTTAGATGTATTTTGTTGTGTTGCATCTGACAACCATCTCAGAGGCTCCTTCGTCTTCATCACATTAGTGAGAAGAGACAATAAAAGCACACAGGGCAAAGGTCAACCAGATTGTGGCGAAAATGAAAGACAGTGCAGGGGGATGGGTCAAAGATGGCAAGATTGAGAGGCAGTCTGCATAATTAGGTAGCGTAATTAGGTTTTATTTATGAGCCACACAGAATAAAAATCACACAGTCTTGGATTCATCTCCTCAAATTTACGATGGTAACCAGTCTGAAAATGTATTTTACTAATGCATTAAAATTAAATTTAACCAGTTAATTGATAACTTGATCGTGGAGTCAGTGGCTGGTAATATCAGATAGTGTTGGCCTGTCACAGGAATGAATATCAGCATGAATGACGTCTGATGTTCACTGATATGGAAACTTTGTTGTAAACAAACATATTGCAGAAAAAGATGCCTGGGGTATGTTACAAATGCTGTCATTAAATGGTTTGTCCAGCAGAGCGACTCTGACTCAGCTGTTTACTCTGCTCTCACCACTGTCTGCATCGTCTAGCAGGGAAACATCTCGGCTGAGCAGATGGTCACACAGACTCAAGTGCTGTCTCTACAGTAAGGTGCTAACTAGTTTGTGAAATATAATATCAGAAAGTTAACAACTAATGAATCCAGCTTTTTTTTAAGCTTTTTTGTCAATAGAAATCTAACCAATGAAGTGTTATACACATACATTGATTCTTTTGTTACAGTAGAAGTGTGTTGATTTGAGTCAGATGGGTAAAAATACAATAAAACAATTTGGCGAATGTTATCAGATTAAAGATGCTTTGACAACAGCTGATGATAAAATTGTAAAAATTGGTAGTTGCAGCCCTTACTCCAGCGTCATCAGAAGTAGCTCTAGCTGCGCGGTTTCTGTGTTTTCAAGCCTCTGTGGTTGTACTTCATTCTTCGTAGACATGGCTGTTTCCATTGCTACATGCCAAATTCAGTAGTCATCCTAGCATCATGATAATGAATAGATTACATTATTAGTCACTTTCTACTGCCTGCCAGATCTAATTAGTCGTGGGTAGCCCTGTGCGGGAACCCCCCCCCCCCCCCCCGCTTCTTCTTCCTGTCAAGGAGTGACTTGCCAGCCCTCCATGACCCCATCTGTGTAACAAAGCTGCCCATCATGCTGTTTTAATCATTTATCCAACTGGTCCTGAAAGCTAGCTGTGAACTGCCAATCCTTTCTCCCGTATGTGCCTGGCTGCTGGAGCCTACTGATCAAGGAGCACGTGCCAGAACCGAAGTGTCCAGGGACAGCATCCCAGGACTGTTTTAGGGTTGAAGTGACACATTTCGTCACCCCCCCTCCCCTTTCACCAAACTGTCAGTTGTAGCATCTAACACATGTATGATACAATGTTTCCCTCCACAGCACGAGGTCTGCCTCTTTGACGTCCAAAGAAATGTTTTGTTTTTAACCGTATTTTCAAAGGTTCACGATGAGCTACAAAATCATATATATCACAAAAATGCAAGTATTTTTGTGATATATCTAGTCAAAGTCCATAAAGTCAAGCAAATGTCAAGCATTTTGCAGTCACATCTTGATAATTGTATGCAGGCTTAAAGGGAGCAAGTTTACATTAGGTCTGAATATTTTATTTACTTTGTGAATTCTCACTTGGAGGGTGATGGAAGGATCTCATTAGAAATATGCCACACCTTTCAAAAGATGAAAAGCAGGATTTCATGGGAGACACTCACAGCTCTGAGACCTCCATTTTCAATGACTTGCTGTGACCAATAGCATTTTTTCCAGCTGTTGCAATTCTCTAGCTTATTCTTGGGTCAGGGGAGACTATCTTACTGACTTGCCAATAAAATGTCTGTTACCACTGGGAAAGAGCAGGATCCGTCAATTGGTTTCACCTTATCTACCTTAAACATGCCTCTGCTGACTTCATGCTTCTTCCCATTTCTTTTTCTTTTGCAGCTTTTCATTGTTGTTTAACCCTATTCTCCCTCTCCCTCTGCACATGGACCCAAAGAAATTAGTCAATTACTGAAAATGCATTAGATGAAGATTAAACAAATAACTGTGCAAAAGGTAAACGTCTACAAGCTCATTTAATTGTTGCCTATCCTGTATATTAGACTAAGAGACATTTAAACATCAAAACACTACAAAAACAACCCTTTGATTTGATCCTGCGATGAAACTCTAAGGGAGTTCGTATAACGATAGTTTTATGTATAATTGAGTGCACACAGCCTATTTGACAAGGACCGGATATGTCTTCATCTCTGGAGACAAGTGGAGGTCAGGAGAGGTAAAACTGATCGCCTTTTGAAATCTCCTCAAAAATCAGGGCTCCAAACAGTTGTGGAAATATAGATGACAAAGCCTGGCCAGGGAATTGCTCTCAAAGGGTCTGATTGAAAGCTCATGTCAGGGAGGCTGTACCAATCAAAGGACTTGTGTATTTCAAGTCGAAAGGGGCCATGTTGAGAGCATGATAAATCTAACAAATCTCCTGATCCACCATTCAAAGGCAGCTGTTTTCTATTGTTGCTGCTCCTTGCTGGTGTTCTGCTGCACATTTTTGAAATACTCAGTCTCCACAAGCCTTGATGTGCAACAGAGTCTTAGGATGTCAGAAGAGGGAGACTATGGATTGTTGCTTTAGTGGCAATTCATCATCTACCATATAAGCTAAGAGATTCTTAAGGAACTTTGGGTTTTACTTTCAGAATAGCTTTTCTTTACCTGAGAACCTGTGTTGTTTTGTAAAATGTTTCTATTTAGGTTATTTTGAAGTGACAAAAATATGGTATTTTGGAAAGGGAAACACACACACACACACACACACACACACACACACACACACACACACACACACATTAAAAACAATTGCATATTTATATATATATATATATGCAATTGTTTTTAATAGCTTAAGGCAAACTGAAGACACTGTTGAACTTGCAGGTTTGTTAGAGAAAAGTACCCAGTAATTGAGAAGCTGCCTGCTGACTCGTAATGCTGCCAAAATGCCAATTAGCAAAAGCAGCAAGCACCCGCCTCCTTACCAGAAAAAGGTACCACTGGCTAAAAATAACTATAATACTACTAGAAAAATGCAGCCGCCAGTACAGCGGTATTGCAATGCATAGACAGTACACAGCTTCTTTGTAATTACTTCATAATCAGATGATTGTGTGTGTATTATGAATGGCATTATGTATTGTGTACAATCTGCTCTATATTACTTTGTGCCTGTGCTGTTTTTTTTTCTCTCAAATCCATTCCCTTTTGTCACACCAGAGCTTGAACAGTGGGCATCCAGAGCTAATCATCCCGATTAAGGAAGAGTTGGTTTTGTTTTTTGTTTTTGCAAAGCCACTATATCACTCGCATTAACCCTCGCACTGGTTTCAACTACAGGCACATTTTAATAATTAAGGAACCAGTGCGAGATCATCAATAATTGAGTCGTTTATTCATTAAACAACACAAGGAAAGCAACAGGGGCAGAGCCAGTAGGAAGACTATGCAGAGTTCATTCTGAGCTGACAGGGAACACTGATCTTTAGGTTGGAGATTGGACTAAGCAACTTTATGAATTGCAATGTGGGAGCTATGCTTCTTGCGGTTTGCAGACAGGTTCTCCAGTAGGTTGACAGATATGTGGTATGGATAATAGGGCTGGTGATAACTGTCATCTGGGAACTTAATGAAGATAATAAGCTTTTAGTTTGACAGCTTTGTTATGCCTATCCAGCTTTTACTCCCTCTACGTACATTTCCTCAAGAAAAGGAAACAGATCTTACTGTCAGTTGTAATTTAAAATATATGGTGTTTGATATTTTAGGTTATTCTGTGACTCACCCAAAAGTTAACATCCTCTAGAACTGAGACTTTTGTTGGTATCATTTTTGTCTGAAGCTACAATACTCCTTCTCACGTAATCCTGATCACAATCAAGGCAAAAGCTGGCTGTGAGTCTGATTATATCTGAACTATAAAAGAAAAGAGACAGAAGCCTGGAAGTGTCCCCCCAATAGTCTGGATCTTTTTACTTCATTTTCCTTGGCTTTGCAAACTATGTGGATATTGTTAACAAATGCAGAGCTGCTGCCATCAGCACCTTGCATACTAATGAGAATCATGTTAAGAATTTTTATTATTGCACTGTGAATTTATTCACTATTAATAGCTAGCAGCTCTCCAACTCATGTAAAGAGGGAAATAATAAGGAAAGAAAGCTGGCTTTAATATTTGAATCTTCCCCAGTACCTGTAAGAGGTGATCTTTACTTTTGAATGGTCAGTATTGTGTTTTTTCTTCTTATTTTAATTCGTTTGTGATGAATTAAACAATGAAATCATGGTGAATAAAAAAGACTGCACTTTGAAGTGCAGGTGGTGGTTTAGATGTAGTCGTCTGCTCTCCACTGGGTTTTTGTGATTGAATGCAAATAAGGAAATTCAATTAAGCTCCTTGCCCTCATAATGTGAAATGCAGATGCCATGTTATAGCTTTAGTCTGTACAGTGGCAAATTGAGTCTGTTGGTCCAAGTTCCAAGACAAGGATTTAACTTAGGTGCTAGAACCTGCACTGGCTGCTTAGTTTTTCATAATGAAAAAATATAGTTTTCAGTATCAAAAGCTAACAGACCTACATTACAAATGTGGAAAATACAATGAAATACATGCACCAAACTACACATACATTGTAGCAATTTAGAATAGACTTCTAAATTTCATAAGTTAGCATTCACAACTTCTCATTTACCTTGAATGGATACTGCTTTCAACAGTACAAACAAGTATTGTCCAAGTTAGCTGGTGATTAATCCACTCGTTCTACTGATGTCCTATAAAATGACAGGTAAAACCTTACTCTAGAAACGGGAGGGCAAGTTTATTATGTGTTAATGCTAGCTGCAAACGTCTACGTTCTTTCAGCCTGCTAGCTGTATTAAAACACATTGACTGCTGGCATCCGGACTCTGACTTCCATCACATGCACTCGACTCTGTCATACAATGGCTAACAGAGCTAACCCTAACCCTAACCCTGGGCACACTGCTAGCTAATATAACTAATGTTAAAAATCAGAGTAAGAAAAACCAAAAATGTGGTTCTGGTGAAAGTTCCATTATTTAAGTTTCTCTGGCCTCAGCCCCACTGATTGACCAGGACGTTGTCACATGGTAGTTAATATGTTTTTCACTAGCACAAGTATAAACGCCAGCAACTACGTTGAAGACTTAAGTTACATTGTAGGCTCTACAAAGATTGATGGATTTAGCAAGGCCAGGTTTCTCCAACTGTCATTGCAAACTTTGCTTACTGCTGAAGTTTAAAGTACGTCAGTCTTCATCAGTCCCCCGCTGGCCTGGCCCAAGGCAGTTGTGTGCCCAACCTTTTAGCAAGAAGTGCCTCTTCAGTATCCCTATAGAGCAAAAACAGGTCAGTTTTCCTGCCATTGTGTTTGTAATCATAATTTATTACAGTGACCACACAGAAGAAGAAAATAACTATTTTCCTGAGTACCTCCATACATGAGTTCAGTCACACCGCAAATCATGACAAAGAGACTCAATGACTGTTTATATGAGATTCATTTGAAGCTATTTATTTTCATTGTCAAGGTGAAAAGCACCTCTATTAGAGTCAGTGTGTGGTTAACACAGTCTGTGGTTCAGTGTTTGTGTATAAACTCCTATTTATCACCTTTATTCTCACATACAGAATAAAGGATTCTTTGTAAATATATATTTGATCAAGATTCAAATAAATCAAAGCTTTTGTGGTATCCCAAACTATTGAACAGCGGTCCCCAACCTTTTTTGCGCCACGGACCGGTTTATGCCCGACAATATTTTCACGGACCGGCCTTTAAGGTGTCGCGGATAAATACAACGAAATAAAAGTAGTACTGGTACCGAAAAAAAGAAGATTTATTCATAACACACGTGAAAAGACCCAGGAAAACCGAGTTAACGATAAAAACGATAACAAAATAACTCTGAAAACCGATAAAAACCCTGAAAACCATACATTTCACACCTGAGCCTCAACTCTCGCGGCCCGGTACCAAACGACTCACGGACCGGTACCGGTCCAAGGCCCGGGGGTTGGGGACCGCTGCTATAGAAGACAGTTCTATATATAGGAAAGCTGTTAACTGGGGCTTCTCTTCTCCATTTATGCAATATATCCTGGGTTTCAAAATGTGTGGGAATTCTAGGTATGTCAATAATGACTTGTGTTATTGTTACAATAATAATAATAATTATTGTGTATAATGACAAAAGGTGAAATAGATTTACAACACTAAAAGGGTTATATATCTCATTTTTTCCACAGGTTTACTTCTTTGAGGGTCCAGGTATCATTTTACATAGGGAACCTTTTTGCACATGCAACAACATAATGAATTGCCCTTTGATAATGAATTGTCTCTAACATTTTTATTATCATTATCATTTTCTGGTCTTTTCTTTGCTTTTTGTATGGGGAGGGGAGTGGCTTCCACTGTGAGACACACACAGCAGGCGTAAAACTGAGAGCAGAGGAAAGAAACTACCATAAATGACAGCTACGGCATGAAAAAAGTGCACATGGGGGAAATGTCTGCTCTTTTAGCTGTAAATGCTTCAGTGCATTAATCACAAGTCCTTTTAAGGACCATATTGGGAGGCAGGTGGGGTTGAGGTGACACAAACACACCCACCTGTCAGTTGAGAGATTGGATGTGCAAAGTTGTCTAGCACCACTTGCAGGTGTTTTTCACTCAGGCCTTGGTTATATTTAGGCACCAAAGTGGCTCAGCAAGGGAAAGGTTTGGTCTAAAATAGTTATTATTAAGCATATACCTTAAACAATTGCTACAGAGCTTCTTTTTTGGTTTCAGGGTGCTGAGTTGTCTTTTATCCTAAGGTGCTTTCAGTAGCACACATTCTACATCCACTTTTCACATGGCCATTAAAGATCACTTATCTAAAATTTAATGACACTATATACGATAACAGCTTGTGCCACCAATAAGCCGGTGTTTAGTGCATCAACTAGTTATTAAATTTGCCCAGTTAGTGTTTGATTCTGTGAAGGTACTTGGAGCTATTTCGACCTCATGACCTCATATAGCAGAGAGAGTAAATCAAAATAGAACAGGAACAGGCCCCATAATAAAAGCAAAGTGCTGAAAGACCCTAAAACAATGTCTACAGACAAGGTAGCCTATATGTTGGAGCAAGGAAAAAGTCCAGCCAAAGATGCTGACTGACAATCCCAGATGGGGAAAAACAGCTCAGAGCAGCTTGGCTTTCCAATATTTCTAATGTTTCTTATCTTAATTTCACTTTCTAGAACTTTTTCTCAAAACTATTTGCAAAAAATGAAGTGCAAATAAACAACACACTGTAGCCGGTGGTGAAAACACTATGTGCAATGTGATCGATTGCTGGTTTCTTGTAAACTTTGTGAAGTTTTTATTTGTTTATTCATGTATTCATATTTACTACAAATGACTGTTTATTTGCATTGTTACTTCACTACAACAATTCAAATAACAAATAGTTTGATAGGCAGTTTAAGGTGTGTGGGTCAGGAAGTTGAGCGGGTCGTCCACTAATTGGAAGGTCAGTGGTTCGATCACTGGCTCTTCCTGTCAGCATGTCAAGGCATCCTCCAGCGAGATACTGAACCACAAATTGCAATGAGAATACAAATAATAAAGTGCTGTGTCAATGTGTGTGTGTCAATGGGTGAATGAGACTTGCAGTAGAAAGCACTTTGAGTGCTCAGAGTAGAAAAGTGCTATGACTCACCAAACCATTTATATCTTCAAGTTTAACATTTACAGAACATAAAAAAAGACAAATCATTCTAGAAATCTAGAAATGTTGAAATTTTAGAAAGCATAAAAAAGTTTTACAAAATTAGACTTGAGCCTACTTTTTTATGCTGCATCATGAAATGGTAACATAGTACCAAAGAAAGGCATCAAGTTGTCTTTTTCTAATAATTCATGTTTTGGGTTTTATTAAATTTGACCTTCCTTGTCATTATTTGATGCACCATAGGTACTCATTTGTGAACTTAGATTAAAGACACAGTCTGAAAACTTTGTATGTCCCACAAAACAGGAGGGCAGACTAATGAATCATGAGCAGTCGTGCATATCTAATCACTTTAGCAGAGGACCATAATGGCTTATTGACCAATAGTGAAGTAAGACTGATGTTGCTTTGAAATATTTATAATTGCAAACTCTCCATGTCATCTTCGCCACCATGTTTAATTTCAAAAAATATGTGTGAAAGAGATTGAAAAATCTTTAATTGGACCACGACACGCTGTTCCTATACAGCACATGCATAAATATGTCATGTGCATTTGAAGTTTACTGGGAATATGCAGCAGAGGTGCTTTGAACACAATATTTTGACTTTTTGCCCTTTTTAATGTTAGAGGCAAAGGAAGACTGTGGCATTTTATGTTTGTTCAGGAACACAGCATGTCAACATTAAAGAACAAGAAATCGCACAGAATTTTAAATAAACAAATATAGCTGTCCTCTTCTATTTTTTTATATATATATGTGTCTGTTGTGTGGGTAGCTTCATGTTGAAAACAAGAACAAAAATGTTCAGATATAAGCCCTCAAGAATAAATAAAAAAAAACCCAAAAGAGCAGACAGAAGCTCAGCATATAACCTGCCAGTTCTGATCAGTCTATTCAAGATCGTGTGTGTAAAGTCACGGACTGAAGGATGACATACAAGTAAAAGCCCTATTTAAGGGTCAGCGAATGTGACACTGTGTACTGCTTTGTGGTCACGGTTTAAGGAAAATAATTCAGGGCCAAGGTAAACGGCTTGCCTCTTCTTTGCCACTCCATCCTCTGCAGTGCAATAACTTTGATGGTTGGATATTGATGATATCTTGGGGTCTTTATGAGGACATTCTGTATCTTTGTTATTAAGTGGCTTTTTATTGGATTGTGAGGCTTTATCTTGGGGCATTTTAAAGCACACAGCAGAGAAAGAGACCTGACCGCGGGATGCTTTCCATCATTTTCCCTTTATTTTAAAAAATGATGAATCACTTCTGCCAATTGTTGTGATGTATCAGTCATTTTTATGTGAGTCTGGAGTGTCATCACACTACATGATATACCATTTTGCTGGAAGCCAGTTGGTAATTCAAAGCCAAAAAATATAGTGAAAAAATGGCACCACCATTCATCATTAAGGGGCTTAGTTTCGTCTTTCATCTAGCCAAATCCATCCCTAAACTTCACTCATTAGCTGCCAAGTTGATGAGGTGGCAGAAGACATATGTGTGTTTCTACCACCATATGGTAGATGCATTCAAATGTTTCAGTGGACGTGTGAACCTCTGTAAGCACCATGTGTCTTTTTTTGTGTTTGTGGCTTTTTGTCATCATGCTAGAGCCACATTGATGTTTTGTTGGTTGCTTAAGTGTTTGTGATACATGATCAGTTGTGCAAAAGGGAGATTCTTTGGAAGGAAATAAATCTTTGGAACTTGTGCTTTGGAAAAATTTGGCTTGAATTTATTTTGATTTGAAGCAGAAATATTAGAGCCTGATGGAACTTATTTAAGACTGTTTACAGTTCTTTTTTTTCTTTTTTTTTTGCTCTGCCATATAAAATCAAGTAGTGGTCCCTGTGAAGAGGAGAACTTGAGTGAAGAAACCGTCCACTCTGCAATGTCACCTTTTAATTCCTAGCAATCGTTTACCCGCTTCTCACTTTTATAAAGCTTTTCTACTGCAGAAGTTTTGACATGTAATTCCAGGAAAAGCAAATTTGTATTTAATATTAATGATGTTTGATGTTTCAGATTTGGTTTGGCTAATTTCAGTGCACACACTGACTTGCAGTAATAGCTTTCTCTGACCCTAAATGGACCGGAGTGTTGTTAATATTTCTCACTCCATCTCTGCCCTCACTTTTAGATCTATTTTTTTAAACTAAAAACACACTACTAATGTTGAATTAGTACTAAATTCGAGCCATGCATCTTAGATTATATGGTCTGAATCATCACTTAAAATAAAAAAGGGAAAAAGAAAAACGTAATCATTTTAGTTTTTATTAGTTGGTTCAACACTTTAACATTTTTTGAGTTGTTGCTCATTGTCTTTGTGGTTTACACACTTACAAGTGCAGACACCAAAATTCAATATGTCAAACTTTTAACCTCATGACACTACTGACCTTTCTTCCTCTTGTGTTCTTTTTTCTCTTGAATTTTCACTCTGAGGCAGTAAAACTAAATTGAAACCACCTGGACCTCATGAAATAACCCGCTAAATTATTTAAGACTGAATATCATGGTCGGTTTTGGCATTAGTCTATTTTAAACAAATCTGCAACCTTTTATTCACCCAAAGTTGTTTAGATTTCTCTAACTCCATCTTTTCTTACAGCCCACTCAGTCCTCCAGAAAGCTGTTTTAAAAGCTAAAAGATAAAGATAAAATGTTTATTATTCATGACCACCTATACTCCTAATTCTACCTAATGAATTTTTAAAATTTCCTTACTCTGCCTATATAGTGTGAGCAATGGCTGCCACTAGAGATGTGAGAGTTGGTACTGTGGCTTGTGATCATGATTCCTTAAGGGAAAGGACCTCCTGTTATACAAGTGAGCCTTTAATAGGATGTTTCAAAGTGATATTATTGCATAACTTACCTGATAAAGTGAAAGTATATTTTTTGCCATAGCATGCTTCCGATCCTTCATCTTAATCAGCTACAATGCAAACTAAAACTGCAAAAAATATGTATACAACAGTTAGCTTTCCCTCCGTTGGTGATCCGTTGGTGATCCACATCTTCTGCCCGTTAACAACATACTCATCGCCCATTTTCACAGACCAAGACCAGCAACGCTGATGTCAAGAAATGTAACAGCCATCTATCTAACACTGATGTAAACCAGTTTAAAAGATGGAAGGAAATGCTAACTTTGTATTTTTAACATGTACATTTTTTTTATTGCAGCACTCAATAATAAACTAGTGGAACCCTAAATCGGCACTTGATAATCAAAACTTTGAGAACCCCAGCTCTCGCTTAAATTGAAGAGTGAGAATTCTGTAGTTTCACAGCACAAACCCTCCCACCCCTTAATCTGTTCCAAAACAAATGTTTCTTTAGTTTCCAGAATTGCAACATTTGCTCAGGAAATTGCAAACAGTTTACATTTTGGTGGATGCACTTGGAAGTATGTGGTTTCTATTTTTGTACAAAAAGTGTTCTTGGGTTTAGTTTTAGGGATGCATCGAATGTGACTTACTGCAAAAAGTGACCCTTTTATCTGGATGATGGTCCCAAAATATCCACATATTCAGCTCACATTAATGTAAAACAGCAAATCCCGAGAATAAAGAAAAAAAAGTAGAAGAATAAAGTGTTTGGAAAACATTTGGTGCCTGGTGATAAATTGAACACACAATATTGCAGAAGGAACCACGCTGCATTCAAGTACATTTTCATAACCAGCGTTTGTGGCTCTTGTTAAAACTAATGCAGTCTGATGCATAAGCCCTGCAAGTAAATCCTTCCTTTATTACTATACATTTAAATACTTATTGTTTGAGTGCTGCTTGTATTGGTGGATGTGGTGGTACTGAGTTGTTTTGGATTATGCCAGAACTTTCTTGTTTTTATATCATTTATATCGTATTGATGTAAATGGGGTGGATGAGAGAGAGTTGTACATAGAAGTAAAACAAATTATACAATAGGTTTATTTATTTACTTTACGAAATTTAATTAATTCATTATGGAAATATATCTGTGATAGAAACAAAAACAAAAGCAGTTCTCCCTTGTGTTAGCTACTCATTAGCTTTGTGATATCATCACTGCCTTTAATCTATTGTTTCTGTGACTGGACCTAAATTAAAAATGTTGTTTTTTTGTTTTTCAACATGAATTTCACACTTTCATGTCCGTGAACACAACTTTTAATCAGGCTATATCAGTCCATATATACATTTCACAGATTTTCACACATCATTTGTATGATTTGTAAGATCATAATTCAATACAAAAGTGTTGCTTGTAGAGGTTTAGGCATTAAACACAACTAGGTTAGAGCTGGGCAAAACCCCCTGCTTGTTTATGTTTATAAAAATGTCTTAATTTGTGTTAAAATACAACATTGCTGCTCCTGGTTCCCATAGTAACACTTCCCTGCTTTCTCTACAAAGATACAAAAAGTACATGCTTCTGATATGAAATATATTTCCTATTGAAATACATTACATACAAATTTGTGTTCACTGACACAAAATTGTAAGAATTTGTTTTCATGAATATGAAAAAAAAAAGATTAATTTTGTGAGTGCTGCCTATTTGGTGGTGCAGCACAAAGAAAGCTGAGAGTCACTGATGACACCAACTTCTAGTCTAACAAAAAGTCTGCCTTTGTAAGTTTAAGATGTTCTTTCCTTAAAATTAAATCAATAAAAAATGAAAGCACTACTCTGTAATCTTGTAGTTTTGATTCATTTTTCCATATGAGAATGTTCGCTTTTGCAAGGAAACACTCTTAGTGGCAGGTGATTTAACTAAACCCAATGGGTCGAACAGGTGGCTATCCCAGTTGGCAGGGTTGGAGGAAATCTTTGCCTTCTCACACATCATTATTGTGTGTGTGTGTGTGCGTGTGTGTGTGTGTGTGTGTGTGTGTGTGTGTGTGTAATGCAGTGCAGTCAACACTCGATAGCCTCCTCAGTGGTTTGAATGACACGCTTCCCTAAGAACGGTGGGGGGCAGAACCATATCAGTCAGTGATGGATGGTGTGAGGATGTTTTCAATGATGGATCTGTAGGTCTATACCAGGAGTGACTGTGACATACTGAGCTGCCAAAATGCTTTGGTGTAAAACATCCTCTGTGGTCAGATTTGAGTTATCCTCATCCTCTCCACTCAGTGTTCACATCACTGATTACAGGTAGAGACATTGCTGTAGTTTTTTTTGAGGAAGTCCTTCTTGTCCTGGATTGAGAGTCTTGTTGTTTTTGGCTCACTAAAACAGCAGTCAGTCCTCTTATGTGTCATCGAAAGACCTGGTTGTGTTTTCTACAAGCTTCAGCAGCTTGAATAAAGGGTCACTCGAGGTGCCGTCTTTGGAGCACACAGAAAGCAGAGCAGAGAGATAGAGACCCAGATAGCAGAGAGTCGATTCCTCACACACTGTGTCATAAGGTCTTTAACAGATGGGGGGTGCTATGTTTAGCACAGATGAGAAGCGCTCTAAAGAAACTTGGAGCATCGTGACAGAGTTTGCACTTTCAGCACGCACTACCTCACTTTGCAATTTGATTCTTCATGTTAACATTAACTGTAAGGGCTTTTTTTGGTAGGTGTCACAATGTGATTGAATGTGTTGTGTTTTTGCTTTGAATTTATCTTGATGAAAGAGACATTTTACTGCATTGGATCATGCATGCAAACTAAGATGAAAAGAGTACTGAATGTCATACTCAAATAGAAGACCTGATGATCAGAAAATTAAAGACTTATATTACTTATATTATGCTAATCAATTTAAGATCTTTCTGTTAATCATGTCTTGCTTTGTAGACATCACTATTTTATTTTATTTATTTATTTAGGACAGTGCATGTTAATGAACATAAATGTAAAAAAAAAAATTACATGAATGTAAACATACCAGATTATAGCCAAGGGCTAATTTCCATCTGTTGTCCTTAAGCATAAAAAACAGACATAATAATTCATAAAAATTCATCATTCATTCATAATACAAACGCCATCATCGAACTTACACATACACACCATTCTGTTCCCAAATAAAACATTAAAACTATACAACTCATACATAATCACACACTTGATTTGTTCATAACCAGTTTTTAACCTTTGCCTTAAACAAATTGAATGTAGAGCATTCTCCAATGGGTTGAGGAAGACTGTTCCACAGATGGCCACCCTTGACAGAGAGGACGTTCTGCCCAAATGCTGTCCGTCTGTGGGGTATAAACAAGTCTCCTCGGATTGTAGCTCGAGTGGTCCTGTCTGAGCTTTCTTTATGCCTAATGAACTGCTTTAGTGGTGGTGGAGCAAGGGAGTGTAAGACTTTATATATTAAACACACTCTTTTAAGTTTCACTAAGTTATTGAAGTTCAGTAATTCATGTTTTTTTAACACATGACAGTGGTGGTGGGAAGTCGGTTTTTTGTCAAGTAGTTTTAAACTTCTTTTATAAATGTTTTCAATAGTTTTAAGTGTTGTTGGACAAGCAAGTGACTAGGACGTCAAACAATAGTCCATATGAGAGATGATCATTGAGTAAAAATATGTTTTTGCAACATTCATATTTAAATTATTACGTATATGATTAAAATTTCGATTATTAAATTTAAGTACCTGGGACACTTTATTTATGTGACTCTTGAAGGATAATGTTGGGTCTAGAATGACCCCAAGATATTTAAATTCTGGAGCTATCTGCTTGCTTCCACCATTTGTGTCAAAATGGTGACCCGCTCAAGTTAAATGAGTTGGCAGCTTGACCCTTAGGGAATAGTTCAGAGTGCACACTCCTTGTCAGGCTTGTGCCCAAACATGCTCCTGACCTGATGCACCACCCTTGTGCTTGGACATTGTGGACTGAAAACTGCTGTTTGGTCTCTGAGTTCATCCAGCTATTAATATCAGCAATGATCTTTAAGAGACGTGAAAGTTGGGGCAATTTTACACAGAATTTGTTGCTCACTGTACAAATTTTTAGGTCTATCATGAAAATGCAGATGCGGTTGTGAAGTAGCCTGTGGAACATTATAAAGATAGCAGGACAGCTGGAAGCAGTACAGAAGAGCACAGGAACACAAGAAGGAGAGAGAGGTCAAATTCTAATTATTCATGAATCAGACATTTTTCTTGATGATGGACATTTCTGCATTTTAAATGTTGTGTACCAAACAATACAAATTCATTAACATAATATATCATTACTTTAGGTTTTCAAATCATAAACTGAAAAGTTGCTTTTACCAGTGTAAATTTGGACTTAAGTAGGATTAAAATGCAGTAACCATGAAAGAAACAAGTACGACGTCCTGAGTGTATTAGAAATTTTCTAAAATTTTGAATCACATTTAAAAATCCATTAAAAACCCGTTTCTATCTATTTAATCTTCTAAAATATGTATATTTATAAAAGGTTCTCTAAGATTTGTACAGTGCAAAGGCTTGTTTCCACCTTAATGATTTTTAAAACAAATCTTGTTTTGTTGTGTATACCTGCCCCAAAATGCCTCTGAAAATTGAAAATAATATAAAAGGAAGGAGAGCCATCTGCCAGAAAGCCCTAAAGGCAAACTTCTCAGACTAGCAAAGCAAAGTACATGCATTCAGCTGCTTTAAACCATACAGTATGTACGGGCAATATTTTAAGCTGGAGTACATATGCTGGCTGTAGCACTGATACATTATCACCGACTGCCATAAACAGAAACAACATCCACTTACGTTCTGAAACAATAAACAGTATTAAATGTTTCTGCACTGTGACAACTTGATTTAGTCGCCATTATTGTTGGGGTTAATTGACTTCCTCCTTCATACACTGGGAAAAAAAATGAACAGCTCATTATGAGGTTCTGCCACAGGTTTAAATAACATTTAAAAGTTCTCCAAGTTCAGTTTTTCTTACATCACAAAGCAGATTTTCTTTTAGGAACTTTTCAAAAAAAAAAAAACTAACAAACTGGAATTCGTCCAAGAAATTGTTATCATATATGAAACCATAAGTAAATAAAAATAACCTTTAGCTTTTCTTTTACAGACAAATGTGCCTTTTTTTTTTCAAAATGTCTTTGACATTTTGTTTATTTGTCTCTGGTCAAATAAACAAAATATCCCACTCAGTGAGGTCATTTGTCTCATCAATTGCAGACAAAATCGAAGTGATCTTGTTGAGCTAATCTGAGCATTCAAAGCAGAAATATGGCGGAAAAATCAATAACTGGCAAATCTTTCAACCGTGCATACACCAAACACCCACATACCCCAAGTGTGCAAACTAGCATTTTTCATTGCATTTTAACATCCATGTTTTTGACTTTAGAGTTCTTTCCTTTTGCAGCCTTGCCTCTCATAAGATAAACTCACATCCATTTGTCAAGTTTGTCTGACTTTTAGTTCTTAGACCAAGTGGGTCAAAAGTCATATCCCTATACTTTCAGATTGAATAATGCTGTATATGTTTGAGCATTGCATTTTCAGTTCTACATTAAAATCATGTGTGCAGCAAAACCAAACCTCTTTCACAGCTAGGAGCCCTTGCAATTTTTATGGAAATTTGGTAAGACTGTTTTACATATTTCATTACGGTGTTTAAAATTATAACTGTTTCACTGTGTAAACAGTTACTCAGTCATTAAGCATCCATTTTCACTGCTTCTACCAACTGTATACCATTCCAGCACAAGGAAAGATACAAAAAAATCAAAACTGGCTGCCGTTATCACAAATCATCAAACTTTATCAGCTAATACTAAACATGAAAGTGCAACATTTGGTTTATATAATCAAACTTGCTGGACAGCATTTCATAAATGAAACCAGTTTTACTGTATTTTTGGCATCTTTGGAACATAGTATTTTTTTCCCAGTTCAACTGAATTTTGTTGATTTCATTTAGTGCCATTTCACAGTAATAGTCATGTCTTTCTAGTGCTTTATGTTATTAAAGATCACACAGCATTAGAGAATCTCACTTCATCCCCTGTGAGCAAGCCCTCGGCTATTATACCACAAGTAAGCCTGGCCTTTGAGAACAAAGTGCTCTATTGGGATAATATGGTCTTCTTAAGCATATAATGGGGCCTGCTAATTCAGAATTTTGTATATGAAATAAAGGATTTTGAATTAATTTCTGGATTTAACATGGAGCCAGTGATATGGGGAGATATGATCTCTTACTCGTCCCCGTTAGTGCTGAAGTGAACTAAACCGAAGGCTTTTCTGAGACAGTAGGCTAATAATTAACAAGAATAGACTTGCCTACAAGAAAAAAAATGCATGAACTAATTTTTTTCTTTTAGGCAAGACTTTTTTTGATGTTTGAGGACAAACATCTTGAAACTACTGCCTCACCTGAAACAGTCACATCACCAACACGTTCGTCTCAGTTCACAAATTCTTTTTGAGAAGCCACCATAACTTGACTAAAGCTGAGGTAGGCAGCAGAGAGACTTGGGCTCCCCAGAGTGATCTGCATGATTGAAGCATGGTGATGTCAGTCCCTGTGGAAGACAAAGCAGGATGAGCTCGGTGTTATTGGCTTTGGCTTCTCTCAATTCAGTCGAATGTCAAAATATTAAAGGTCAAATCTGAGAGATGGAAATATTATGAAAAGGTCTAAAGCATGCTCTGAGTTTTTATCACCAGTCTCTTGGGACTGAACATTTGACAGTACGGTGACACTGCACGGCTGAAATTAAGTAGCATTATTTGGAGTCACAGTTTACCATTTTGGCTCAATTAAACCCATTATAGCTAGACAGTGTATCAGAATAAGCAAGTCTAAGAAAATAATGGCGATAATGAAATAATTCCCACTAATATTCTGTCCCTTTATATACTAATGCATCAGTCTGAATCATAGCCAAATATCCCTGTTGTATCCCATGCTACGTTGTTGTTCATTCCCTCAGCGGTGAGAATATGTTTTGTTATTTCATTATACAGGAATTGGTTTTCTATTCAGAAGGCTCAGCTATTTGCTGCTCCACTTACCCTGACAGTAACAAAGTGAAACTTTAATCTCCCCTCAGTGTCAACAGCAGCTGATAGCAATTACGGAGAAAGCCTGGATACTGAAGTGGTGCGTTTGACTCAAAGAGTTGACCCACATCCCTCACTGAAAATTTAACTGAGTCCTCTTTATGTTTGCAGCCGCTGTCCAAGTCCAAATTTCTTTTCTGGCCCTAAATTGAATTAAGGAGCTACGCCACTGAAGCAGTTACACAATTGTCTGGATCTGTGCGGATTTCAGCATGCAAATCAAAGCATTAAAGATATTGTTTTTCTTCACATTCTAGTCCCATACTAAGTGGCCATTTCATAGTTAAACAATGCAAATTAGATGTTGTAATTTTGTGTAAATTTAATCTGCATGAAGCTGAAGCAGAAAACTGCAGGCATTATCTCTGCCTGAATGTAGTGAGCACACTGCTGTTTTACCCACTGACACTTAGGTATATTCCAGCCTTTGCTGTGCTGCAGTCAACACACAAAGCTCCTGCTGTGTAAGAGTGGGGAGTTGTTGCACTGCAAGCTTTGCTTTCTCTGACAAAGAGCGAAACAATGGTGGAGCCCACTGTTCGTCGAGTACAAAAGCAGACTTCGAAGTGTTCAGTCTTTTCAGGCGTGCAATTATTATGAGTGTTTAAGTTTACGTTAACACTAGAACTGTTCAATCTTCATTATGTTGCTTAACACAAGTTTTGTAAATGTACTGAAAAATATCAGCTAATCACATGAGGAATTGAACGTTGTTTCATTTTGCAACAATCCTGCTATGGAGAGCTGTATGTCTGTCATGAGGAACCAAAAGACAAAGTACACAATATGTCGTTACAAATGTCACAAATGAGTAAATGCCTTAAAAGCAAAAAAATGTTTTTTAATTACTCAATTCCTTCCACCTGATCTCTTGATCTAAATAGTGTCACATTGTCACTGATACTTGTTCTGTTCTGTGCTGCTTTTCCTGGAGCACTTCCTACCTCCAGCTTACCACATAGGCATGTGAGGCATATATTCAAAATCCCTGAAGAAAGAGTTACTACCAAATTTAAATTAGAACATATAGAAAAAAACAATCTTCTGTTGACTGTAGTAGTCTAGACTAAAAAGATTTAGTTTGTAACTAAATATTTATAGGCAGTGATACACTGCAAAATGCATAGTGTGTATCCCTGAGGCCTCAAACATTAGACATTTGGAGAGCATTTTTCTTTTCATTTTTCAGTTTTTACATTTAAAATCTTCTTCAAAAAAATATACCTATGTTTACCAGCTAGATCTTTTCCTCTGCCTTTAGTTACACATTACTGCACATCTTGATGCCCTACCACTGCTGCTAAAGCTGTTCTGTGGAATAATCTAAAATCATTGTCAGGACTGTGTATCACATCATTATTATGTGTAGGAACAAGATAAACTAAACTCAAACAGAAGTCAAATTGAAGTACTCCATAATGGTACCACAGCAAAAAACTCCACAGTGTATCTGGAACTGATGATCAAAATGTTGCTATTTCAATTTTTTTTTTTTTTTATAAATGATATGTAATGTGAAAAATACTTATTTTCTACTAGATTAATTATGCTATTGACTTTGTAGTCTATTATATGTCTGCATTCATACCATAGATCACAAAAATTGAGCTCATGCAATGTTGAAAGTCAGCATTCTTCAGATAGAAAATTAGAATGCCAAGTAGTACAGCTAAACTATGTCTTTCCATCTATTTTTTCCATATGCAGCGTGATTGAAACAGATGCTCTGCATTTGGGCCACACTGCGGGTTGCAAGGATCTGTCAGGTGTCTGAATTACAGATGCAAATATAGTCAGCTACTTTGCATGCCAGCATCATTTGCTCAGAAAAATACTGCACCTACACCTCGGGTCCCAATATTATCATCATTAAGTTGCTCCTCATCTCAACAGGATGCTCAACAAAGCAAACAGTTGAGATAAATATGGCACCACACAGTCACTAAAAGGTCTTAAATGATGCTGGAAAACATAAAGGGAGGAAACACCAATTTTCTCTGCCAGATTATAATTTTAGCGTAGCACTTAGGATCTGAGGTAATGTTAGGATGTTTGAAAATGTTGCTATCCAAAGTCTTGACCTAAATAGGTAAGAGTCTAAATTCTAAATCAAGTAATTTAGGATAAGATGCCTATCTGCAAGTGTAGTCCAACTAAATATCTAAGCCTAAAATTGTTATTTACATACTATGTCATGTGTTTTTTGTTTTGCAATGAATTCTAGAGGACTGACATTCAACTCAATAGTAAGTGCAGTTTCTGCAGGCAGACTTTCTTTTTATAGTCAGATTACCATGTGTCGCTGGGATGTGAATCACACTGAAATCATTAAGTTCTATCACATTCACAGCTAGTTTTCCCACTGCTTTCACAAACTCAGGTGCTTAATGCTAAGAGCGCAAGTTCAGGTTAAGAACGGAAATTGTTAAAAAATCCTGGTTAAGATGAAAACCTTTACACATCTTTGTTAGCGACAAGCAACAAGCCAGTAAAACAGAAACTGACAGATTGTCAGAGTGACGTGGTGTGACAGAGATCTGCTATTTCTGGTCTCTGGATGTACCAGTTAATAGTCACAACAATTAAACGGCTTTGCACTCTGCAGAGTTCTCAGGAGAGAACACGTTGGGTGTCAAAGCTGAGAACGTCACATGCCAAGCAGCAAGTATGCTTATTCACTTGTGATTTATTTCCTCCTTCAAATAACAATGCACCTAAAATGCACCTTTGTTCATTTCAGATGCAAGGTAAATAATGAGATTCTTTAGATCTTAATCCATTCATCGTGATGTGCATACTTATGAGCTTTCTCATATTCAGCAGGCCACCCAGGATGTATTTTGTCGATATAATTTGAACAAACCCTTGATGTTTTTGATTTAGTGCAGGTTCATGTTACTGGTTCAGAGGGTTTCTATTTTTTCTCCATCTGTCTTAGACATGCATGGATAAG
Organism: Neolamprologus multifasciatus; assembly: GCF_963576455.1. Taxonomy (NCBI): domain Eukaryota; kingdom Metazoa; phylum Chordata; class Actinopteri; order Cichliformes; family Cichlidae; genus Neolamprologus; species Neolamprologus multifasciatus. Next base: position 8,444,260 of record NC_140443.1, on the reverse strand, counting down.
GCTGCTGTAGATGGGACTGAAAAGACCACAAACAAACGCCATGTACCAACATTTATTTTTGGCCTGCTGTGTTTCTTTTGATAGCTTAAAAGAAACCAACCCTGTTCACCTCAGATTTGGCTTCAGATGAGCGTCACATATTCAAAGTTTTTGTGTTTTTTTTAATTTTGCAGTACAAAAATGTACACATGCCATCGCTTTAGAAAGTATTCAGTATTGTTTTAACAATTTTAAGTCTATAATATTGGATTTTTTCCCTTCTCTGTCAGTTCAGACTTAAGAACCCATGATAAAAGTAACCAGCGTTGCAGCAGTTACAGCTTACACTAGCAGTCTGCTTGGGTAAGTCTCTACAGGCTTTGCAAACCTGGATTTGGACAGTTTATCCCATTCCTCCTGGCAGAGCCTGTGAAAGCTTCAGAGAACTGCTGTCTTCAGGTCTCCCTACAGATGTTCTGTGAAGTTAAAGTTTATACTTTGGCCAGACCATTCACAAATAGTCATGACTTCCCCTAAAGCCACTGCACAGTTATCTTACCTTCTTTTTGTTTGCTGTTGCAATGTAGTTGGTTGCATTTTTATTCCCCCCACTTCTGACCAGTTTTTGTTTTTCTGCTGTTGAGAAGGATTCAAGAAGGTGATATTGCCTCTACCATGTTTCACTCATTATCCAACCTGAAACATGAACACAAATAAATTAGGAAATAAAGGAAAATCTAAAATGAAACAGTGCAACATCAGCTAATTGTCATAGTAGTATAATTAAAGCAGAAAAGAGAACAAAAACACCAAAGCTAATTGTCATAGAGGTCACGATGTGTTCTGATTATGATGTGATGCAGGTAAGCAGGTTGATGAACTGTTTCAATTTTTAGCTCCCAAAGGATTTATCTTTAGTTTAGTTCAGCGTGTGAAGTTTTTACAAAATTTTGACTGAACTTAATAGAGGACCTGCCCAGGAGATAGAACAAGTCATCTACTAATTGGAAGTTTAACAGGTTGATTCCTGGCTGACCAGTTTTGCATGATTGCATTTCAAGGCAAGGGATGCATGGCACATACTATCCCAATAGCAAAGGCATTTTCAAACATAAATCATAATGCATACTTACTAGTTTCACCTTTCAGATTTTTCTTACTAACTACCCATGAACATGCTGTACCTATGTTTTTTTTTGTTTGTTTGTTTTTTGTTTGTCGAATATGTATTTGTATTTACAATGCCAAGGTTGATCTGCAGCCACTGGTGAGTGGAGACAAGTTCTTCGTTTTTATTGATATACTGTAATGTAAAGAAGGGCGTTAGGCCACTCTGGTGTTCATCATGTTGGGAGGACATTGCCTTTAAGTCAGATGTTTTCATTTCAAGGGTTATCTGTGTGTGCGTGCGCCTACAGGTTTGTCAGTGATAATGAAATGCTGCATGTGGCAAAGAAGTATCTGGAGGGAAACAGTGCTGTTTTCATTAGGCTCATGTTTCACTGAGTGCACCTTCTCCTCATTTTGTTCAGAGACACAAAAACATGACGGCAGATCCTCATCAAAAAGGCACACTGTGTATCATTACCAGGAAACACCTCTGCCGTCTCTCTGTTTTGTTCAGTGTGACCCATAGGGATGAAAAATTCCATTTACACAAACACAGTTTATCTATCACAACAACTGACATGGTGAAATCCCTGAAAACAGTCTCTTGTGTTGAGAAACACAACACCAGCTAAGAGTAAGTCTTATATAAAATCATGGTCACTCAAGACAAGCTTCTTGCTTTAGCTCACCTATATGTTTTATTTATTTATTTTTATGTGTATTGTTTTTCTTGGTGCACACATCAGTGACATCTTTGATCGAGTTGGAGGAGCAAAAGTAGCATCTTGCACATCTAATGCTTATAAAACCTTATACACTGTACCCATGTACAATACTTCAGTTATTTATTTTTATATCATTTTCTATCATGCTTAGCTGTAGAAGCTAGAGCCAAGCATGGACATTCTGTGGTACACAAATATACCAGCAAGTGACCCATGCTGAAATGTGTGACATACTCGTGATCTCAATTTATATACTGGCCAGCCTACGGTAGCATAAGGGAGTAGTGATGCTGGGTATTATAAATGGATCAGCAGGGGTGTTGTTTGATAACTGTCTAAAGAGAAATAGCTCAAATCGAATAACTTGAATCTCAGCTCCAATTGGTAATGGAAAAAAAATGGTGTATTGGTGTTTCAATTTCAATCGCTACATGAAGACATTCACAAAATCGGGCTACTATCATAAGAATGCATGACAAACAAAATGATTTATGCCAGACTACTATATCTAGAAAGTTACCTCAACATATTCAGAACATTGCTGATACATTGAGACCAAGATCAAGTGGCTGATAAACTTCAGTTTTCACACATTTGTATCGATTCCTCGTTTTAAATGAGTGGCCGTGAAATGATTCTACTTAGCACTGAATGGTTCAGGCTACAATATATTCCTGTTCTGCTGAAGGTCTGTTTACTGTCCCTTAGTCAAAACTAAAAGTGGATAAGCAGTATTCAGTTTTTATGTACAATAAACCTGTCTATAAACTCTAGGGCAAATGCCCTTTATTAAATTAAATTGTTTGTTCTTTAAATATGTCACTTACTTTTATTGTGTTTTTTTTATTGTACTCTTTTTAAATCCTATCTGTGTCTGCTATTACTGTATAGCTTTGAGCTTCTTTTATATCTTGTACTAATGCCTTTTATGTCTTATGTAAAGCACGTTAATTCCCTTGTAGTTGAAAAGCACACACAAGTAAGTGTGCATTGCTTTGCCTTGATACTGTTCACTTCAATCCCACAACTCCTTTGACTAGAAGCTCCTTCAAGCTTATTTTATTATTATTTCTTTTTGTGCAGATACCCCAGGTGAGCTATGCCTCCACAGCTCCAGAGCTAAGTGACAACACCCGCTATGACTTCTTCTCCCGAGTGGTGCCTCCTGATACCTACCAGGCCCAGGCCATGGTAGATATTGTGAAGTATATGCGCTGGAACTATGTTTCCACAGTGGCCTCAGAGGGGAACTATGGAGAGAGCGGCGTCGATGCTTTCATTCAGAAGTCTCGGGAGGATGGTGAGTACACTTGGCCTTGTACATCATTACTGCATAACTTGCACACCAATGTGGGAAGGTGTCACCTATTTGAGCTTGCTGCACTGATGAATGATATATCTCAGTGACACCGCTAGCAAAAGTCAGCCACTGAGGTCAAATGTTAGATTTCATCCCAGAACTTGCATATGCAGAGGTCTACGTGAATACCACAGAGTACATCTGTTTGTTGTTACCATGCATATAATTATGATATGAATGGCTTTGAAGCATCATTCAGTTTTACAAGAGTGATGCTATAGAGACAATATCAGTCATATGTAGAAGTTGCTAATTAACATCTAGACTATACACCTAATCTACACTAAAGTTTATTAAAGCCAAACAACTCTGTAAAATGTTTCATACCCACACAGATTTTTAATTCAATTCCATTTTATTTATATAGCACCAAATCACATCAACAGCTGCCTCAAGGTGCTTTACATTGTAAGGTAACTGTAGTTCCTGGAATGACCACTTGAGGCTGTCTTCAACAGCATTTTATTCCTTATAGAGTCCAATGTAAAATGGCTTACCTTAAAAAGTATAGGTACAGCTTAATACAAAGAGCTTATTTCTCCATATGTGAGAACTTCACAGGGTGTCAGTTTCTTAGTAAAATGTTTTAGGCCACAAGGTTAAGTTTCATTTATGTTGGCTGCCTTTTGGAACATTTTTAATGCAATTACTTAAATATGTGGCCATGTTATGCCCATCCGGTCTATTTCGCAGTCCACCCTTTTGTCACTTTTGGCTTCTAACATACCAAAATTACGGTGGCCCCTAGAGACAAAGCACGTACAAACTCCAAAACACTTGCAAACTCCAAAACACTTGCAAACTCCAAAACACTTGCAAACTCCAAAACACATGCAAACTCCAAAACACTTGCAAACTCCAAAACACTTGCAAACTCCAAAACACTTGCAAACTCCAAAACACTTGCAAACTCCAAAACACTTGCAAACTCCAAAACACATGCAAACTCCAAAACACTTGCAAACTCCAAAACACATGCAAACTCCAAAACACATGCAAACTCCAAAACACTTGTAAACCCCAAAGCACATGCAAATTCCAAAACACAACGGAAGTGCTCCAGGACGCTAGGGGCAGTGTTGAGCTTTTGTTACCTAGTAACTACACAAGCCAGGATGTACCAATGACCGGATTTGGGGTCTGCAGCCTTAAAGTCCACATTTTAAGGCCGATTACGTCACAGCGACTCGACGAAGGCTGTCCCAATTCAAAGGCTGCTCGAAATGCGGCCCTCAAATGCGTCCTTAATTTCCCTGAATTTTAAGAATGGGTCGCTGTAGCCTTCATGGCCCAACATATCCCAGATTTCATAGCTCGCCTGTGGTGTGGATAATTTTGCCGAAAAAAACGGCTGAAGCGGAGCCGCCAAGAGTAAACTTTCAGAAGTAAGTACTGAATATTATGTCACTTATTTATGCGCAAATGTTTTTTATAATGAAGAACATTAAAACATTACTGTTGGCCACATGTCGGGAAAGTTATGTGACATTAGCGATGTTTGTACTAACTTGGTTTTAAAGCCTTTACTCCAAAATATACGCCGTTCAATAGTTGACTTTAATCTTACAGAGAATGTGATGATTTTATGGATAATTAAAGTCAGTCATATATCCACAAACACAACAGGCTGAAAGTCAGTGATGCTGCTCGGTTTGCAGTCCTGAATATCACGGCACAAGCAGGATTCACTGCACTGTTAATGTTAGCTATGTTATATTGCTGCCACTGTTCGGTGGTGTAGAGCCAAACGGACTTTAACGTGTGTTTGAACGAGCTGACGGTTCACTCGTTAAGCTGAAAGAAAGGTGCTTTAATCACAGGAGTCACACACGTGTCCACTGTACCATCTGGGAACTCTTCTTGTTTCGTAATAACACAGTCCTCCTTCTTTTGTGCTGTTTTGTAGCAGTGTATACACCTGAGGCTGTCACCTGTCTGTCTGTCCTGCACTCTCTCTCTTTTTCTTTCTCTCTGATTGTGTAATAAAAGTATGAACATGTATTTATAAGTTACATTTGTGTTTGAATCCTGCAGCTTATCACGCATTTGATTTCCATGTGTGACAACTGCAAGTGTCCAGAGTGAGGACAGACTGAGGGACTCACTGCTGCACATCATCTGTGAGGCTTTGCACCCCTGATGATCCACCAGGACTCAGCAGTGTGTGAGGAAGAGGAGGAGGAAGAGCCAGCAGCAGCTGACAGATGGAGAGAATAGACAGACTGTTCCCTGTTTGTGAAGGACTGCTAGGAAAGTTTAACATAACTAATTGTCTGTCCTGAATCAGTCTTATTAGGTAATGTTCAAATAATTTTATCATTCCAGTGTTTGCAGTGTGGGAGAAAGTACTCAGGGCCTTCAAGTTACACACTATGAAAGGAAGAAACAAGTTTAATATTCAGAAACCTAAAGTATGTATCAGCAGCTGAATGGACCTAAAAATAAATGTTTGTTTCAGTTCTATGAAGCTTTGAGTATTTTGGATTAGTAGCAGTGCTGTGTTTGTTGCATCATATTGCTGTAATTGTTTATATGCTTTATATATTCTGAGGTAAGTTGATCTATAGTGTTACATCATATTCTATAATGATGCTATGTGTTTGTATACTTTCTGCCCAGTTTGACCCATTTAGCAGAAGTCAGCCTGTTTAAGGCTCTGATATCTATTCTGTATGACTTAAAGCAGTTATGACATGGTCTGATTTTCTCACCCAATAAAGGAATATTCAATATATCAGTCTACTCTTCATTTTATCAGAAACAGTTATCACAGCTCATATAATTTCTTTTTACACACGTATGTAAGCAATGAGCCAAATTTAGTAATGCCAACATACTGAAGGAACAACATTTCTCTCTTATATATGATACACCTATATATGCACTGTCAAAGATACTTGTCTTTGAGTGAAGATTTAAGGTGATAAGACCTATAAATAACTGCAACTTGAATCTGTACTGTGGCTCAGTATTTGACACAGAGTTCATGTTCACTGCTGTAATAGCTAATAATGATTAATATAATAACTATAATATTGGCCATATTATATTTACATTACCAAAGTGATATGACTTTAGTCTCATGAACAACATTAGCTAATTGTTATTTACTAACTAATCTTAAATGACTGTTCAGTACAGAAATGAAGCCCAAAAATCATGTTTTACTGTCCTGTGGTCTCAACCTCAGATACTTATCAAATCACACAAAGCTCTTGTAGAAACAAACAAACAAATGAACAAAATATGTTTTCCTTCATTTCTGTCAAACAAAGTTGTATGACACGTTTCCAGCGGTTAGTATCATGGTTGCTAGGCAACCTGGGAAGCGCGACAGAGACTAGACCGTCCCATACAGACAAACTTGCCGTTTATTTTGCAAATCGAGCTCAACACTGCCCCTAGCGTCCTGGAGCACTTCCGTTGTGTTTTGGAATTTGCATGTGCTTTGGGGTTTGCATGTGTTTTGGAGTTTGCAAGTGTTTTGGAGTTTGCATGTGTTTTGGAGTTTGCATGTGTTTTGGAGTTTGCATGTGTTTTGGAGTTTGCAAGTGTTTTGGCGTTTGCATGTGTTTTGGAGTTTGCAAGTGTTTTGGAGTTTGCATGTGTTTTGGAGTTTGCATGTGTTTTGGAGTTTGCATGTGTTTTGGAGTTTGCAAGTGTTTTGGCGTTTGCATGTGTTTTGGAGTTTGCAAGTGTTTTGGAGTTTGCATGTGTTTTGGAGTTTGCAAGTGTTTTGGAGTTTGTACGTGCTTTGTCTCTAGGGGCCACCGTACAAAATGGAGAAGGCCATAAAGTTAAAGTAGAGGATTCAGAATTAAACAAACTAAAAAGTGATGTTGAACTATAGTCATGGCCAAATGTTTTTGGCAGCAGCAAAAATTTTGGTTTTCATAGACTATATTTCTTTTTAAAAATATTTTTTCATTTCTTTGTTATATTAAAGAACATTCATAAGCATTTCATAAGTTTCACTGTCAAAACGTTAAGGCTATTTTGTTTTAGATAAATAGCATTATTATAATATGTTTAGTTATTTTTTTTATCTACAATAAAATGGATCCGACTTTAACTGTATTATCAACACAAATTCTTTTGGGGTTTGTTCAAGCTCAGTACATATCTCTTTAAACACACTAATCTATATAAATTACTCACAAAAATCATAGATATTAGCTGCTACAATTTAGTTTGAGCTCTTAATTTAAACTGTGTGCTTTCACATTATTATGTGAGCAAATCCCTGTGACTGTGGATTTGAAGTATTCTGCTAATTCATTGCTGCACTTGTTCTCCTACTTTGCCATGTACCACTGTCATGAGCTGAATAAAGAAAATAACCTGAACGGGCAAATTATCTGACTCAGCTCCCATAGCAGCAGCCCTGGCAGCCCAGGAGCCACATGCTCTGGCTTCACCAGAACAGCTTTCCCTTAAGAGAGCCAGCAAATAAGACTGAGTACAATGTGGGTAAAAAGCAGATGATGAAAGGTAAATATGAATTCCAGGTGGGGTTTTTTGATCTCTGCTTTTGTATCCCTCTTCTCTTGCAAAAAGTGCCTCGAGCTGGGAATCAGTGGCCTTCAGTGTTTATTTCTGTGTAGTGTCTGAGATGAGAAGCTTCTCATCTCCCATATAGTACCCAGGATGTGACCCACCCTGAAGGGATGATTGTAAGAGCTGTGGTATGATACATGGACACAAAAAGCAGTCACTTGTTTTGTTTAAAAAAAGAAAGCTTTCCAAATCACATACTTTTTATTTTTACCTTCACTATGCCCTTTTAAACTATGTAATACTGCACGGAGGATGTATACATTTGGGACTCACTACTTCATCGTAATGTTGAACTTTTGATGCACTTAGTTGCTTAGTTGTAAATGGCACAGCGGATTGTGGACAGGACAGACAAAAAGTATGCTGGTGGAAGTAGTAAGACAACCTGGTATTTTTGTCAAACAGCAATTGACATAAATATTTTTTTTCTGCCATACTAAATTTTAATATGTGTATTAGTTACGCCTAATGTTGGAAAAATCCCCTTTTTCACCTTGTATTTTACTGCTACATTCTAGCAGAGGTCTTCTCTGCTGGCAGTGAATATGTTATATTAAATTACTAAAGACATCAAAGCAAAGAGCAGTACAATGAGGACATAGTAAGTTCTAATACCACCAGATAATTTGGAACATCTTACGTGGAGCTGATGCAGCCACCGTATGCTTTATTCTTCAATTTCAAAGGACCTATTTTATGAAACGCACATAGTTTCTGAAATGGAAACTTCCTAATGGTCATCCGGGGTCTACTTAATGGTCTTTTATTGCTTACTACTTTCGTATTTATGAATGTACGATTCTTTCCGAGTGCAGACTTTAGGAAACAAACAGGAGACAGAAAGACCAGTCAGTTCTGGGCAGTAGAAGCTCATCTCTGGCTGAAGACTGCCCTTCTCTGCAGAGACGTTGATTACTATGGAGCATGCCCCAATAGATGTCATTAATCAAGTTAATGAAACACAATGTCAATAAGAACCCTAACAAGATTTCCCTTGCAAACCAATGGCCTGGCTGACATCAACATAAGAAACCCTGCTAATGGAGTAACTGCTACCCCCATGTGATGAGGATTACAAGTGTTAGCCACAGAGTTGGGCTGAATAAGCCCATGTGGAGAATGTAAAATGAAGAAGAAGAAAAGGGGAGCACAAACAACTCTGCATTGCTCCTGGGTGGTTTATTTGTAGATCCAGGGAACAGACAATTTTAGAATGGGCTGATTGTTATGCCTAGTGAGCGAAAAACAAAGTACGAACTCAACACATGGGGAAAATGCATAATTATGTTTTATTAACTGATTCTTACTGAAATGATCTTTCAGGTTAAAAGCAGTTCACATTTAAATATTAAGGTTGGTGAGGCTTTATATTTATGTCATAAATAACAAATCCCATGAAAATATTAAAACACCAACTGGGTGTTTGTGCACAACTTTGCAGGTCTGAGTTACAGTATTATTTAAAGATTAATACATGCAGCACTGTGAAAACATCTTGAGCTGCCTTTCCTTATATTTTGCTTTGGAGTACCCAGACTTTTTTGCAATTTTCAAAGTGGTCTTGAAAAATAGTTCTCCAGGGTTTTCGAAGGTCTTTCAAAGTCCTTTGGATATTGGCAGCTTCTTCATTCATTTTCATTCTAGTCCTTGTGCTGGACTCATCCAAGCACATGTTATCTACCCACCATTGTCACACAATACAGTCAGAACTTTTCATCATCAGCTTAACACACGGAAGGCCAGAATCATTAAAAAATTGCCATCACATTGCTTAAAGAAATTACAAGGAAGCTTGCCTAAGAGAGTTCAGGTTGTTTTATAGAATAAAGATGCTCATTCCAAATATTGATTTTCATGCTGAGAAGAAATGTACAAACTAAGCAAAATATGAAGAGATATGGGGTGACTCAAGATTTTTGCACAGTACCATATGTGGTGCACTAGTACTGAATTTTGATAATAAGTTTGTGCATTAAAGCAAGCCTTAAGATGCATAGGGCTTGTGTTTATCGTAATGCAGTAATGCACCACTCAACGCAATAGTGTAACAACAATGGAGTTTTATGGCATAGGGGAATAAGCTAGATCACGCTTTCTTCTTACTGCTTTATAAATATTTGATGCATTCTTTGAAGAATATCATGAAAGCTGCAAGGTAAAGAAATTGGAAAGTATTGTAGACTGTGTAACAGGATAAGATAGAAGCACGGCTCCACCCAGAGCAACAAACAGACTTGTGAACATCTGCATTCTAAATGACCACAGTCACCCAGGGACGAGATCACAGCACACACAGCGATGTCCCTGTTTCTATCTGTATGGCCTTTTAATCTCTAGTTCACACCCGTGTGTGATGTGTCAGCCAGTTATGTCTTTATTTATTATTTGACATAACGCAAATGACCCCCGAGTGCCTCAGATATGTCCTCTTGCAATTTGTTTGAACAATTACTTGTCATTGCTTAATTAGGCAAAACGAAAGGCTAAATAATCATCACTCATCTTCTCTAGCAGTTCTTTCTCCATCTTTTCTCCCTCTCTGACAGGGACGTAATGGTTACGTATTGCTCTTAATGCAAAGACACTATAAAAGCCAATTTCCTTAGCCAAGTGCTATTTGAACTTCGATCTTAAGTAATACCCTATAGAAATGTTAGCTGACCAAATGATTTCATGTGACATCATTCCCTTTCTGCTTCTTCTGTGGCAGCTTGTACTTTATAATGCCAATGTACATTAACACATATTTAAAACAAAGACAAAAATGGAGAAATACGTGGTGCAGATTCAATCAAAAGTGCAGGGGGAAAAAAGCAACGGATTAGGGTGTGGGGGAGGTTATGGGGGATAGAGTTTATTTTAGCCTGAACTACCCGGGGGATGTGGCACAAATTGGCCACAAAAGAGGCTGTTGTGTGAATTTAGTTAGTATATGAATAATTACATGGACACCAAAAACAATAAAATGAGGTTACTGACTTAAAACTATGAGCATCAAATTTGCTTCTAGTTGGCAGTCTGTTTGGTTGTCAGAAAAATACAGAATGACATTTAAGTGACATTCAATAGCTTTAGCATTGCACCCAGCAACAGGAAATAATCAGGTCGGTGTACAAGAAGGATTAAAAAACAACCCTAATGGCTTTTCCTAATAACTATGTACATGAAAAATTCTGGATAAAGCTAGACAAAGGGTGGACATATAACCGATTTTAGCTTTCAAAGAGACTTAAATTTGTCTGTCTACTTATTTAAGACCATCATTCCAAACTTGTGAGAAGAAGACAGATTTCAATTACGCAACATAAGACAATAACTTAAATTAGACAGCTCAGGCAACTAATCTGGATTACAATTCTGCAGATAATCCAGACAGCTCCTTTTCATAAGAACATATCAATAGCACTTTTGTCAGGGGGATAAGATTTTCTCAGCTTCCACTAAGCACTTTCTAATGGCTTCATACTATCGTCATTAGAATAGGCTTACACATTACATTACAGTAGTGTAACGATTCCATGACAGTTTCTGAAGCAACATGATATCTTGTGTTGCAGTCTTACCTTAGTTTAAAGTGACAAAAAATACATACATATACATAGATGGTAAATACACAATAATCAACCATGTTTGATATGTTGGTCACTGCTGTGCAATCATGCCGTGTTTCAATTTTTGAAGGCTCATATTTAAATTAAAAAATGTAAAAAGATTTTAAAACTTCAAATGTTACCAAAGTTGCTAAATTTAGTTCTTACTGTGCGAGAAAAATGCACTAACATTGCAAATATTGATTAGACACTTCTAAATTGCTTTAATGTTCCATCACATCCAAAAAGTGCTCTATTGGGTTGAGATCTAGAGACTTTGAAAGTCATTGAGTACAATGAACTCATTGTCATGTTCAAGAAACCAGTTTGAGATGATGTGAGCTTTGTGACATGGCATGTTACCTTCCTGGAAACATCCATCAAAAGATGGGTACATTGTGGTGTTAAAGGAACATGGTCATCAACAATATACAGGTTAGCCATCACATTTGAACAATGTTCAGTTACAGGTACAAAGGAGCCAAGAACATATTCCCCACAACCTGTGTTAAAAAGCAATTGAACAGATGTGCCTAATTAAGAAGTAGAAAATATTTATCTACATCTATTTTTGGCGTTCACAAAAACCAGTAATGTTGTCCAATAGTTTTATTAAAAGATGCCAGTTTCCTTACTTTCCCTGGTGCTCTTTACCCCGGTCAACGCATGAACCAAATTAAGCAAAAAATCATAAAAAAAAATGATCATCAAAAAATTGTAACATAAAAATGATTTCAACTAAAATATAATCGTTTTAGCTTTAATCAGGGTGGAATTATTTTTTTACACAGCTATATTTATTTGCTTATGTAGTGGTTTGCATTAGCATTTAACTGAACAGTGTCAAACCCAGAGATGATTTCTAAAATGTACTAATTGCTCAGCCCATTTAGAAAAACAAGAGGTGAGTATTGGCAACAACATTGATAAAAACATTACTAAATGTAAAAATAATGAACATATTTGAATTCCCACTTTGATTAAAAACTGCCATTAAGAAGCTCATTAAGATAGTGATGTTGTATGCAGTTGCACTAATTGGATCCTATGGATGTGACTATGGAGATTTTTTTTCCTTAGGTTAGGTTACAGAGGTCACTCAGAGTTCACTTAATAGAGGAGCTTCACTTGAAGGAATGTAATGACTCAGCATCTCTCTAGACACACTAAGGGCACAGAACTCCTCTTTTCAAAGATTAGGTAAAAATCATGTCTGTCTCTTATAAGACCTGTGACATTTGTGATTGGGTGTTCGTCTTGTAATCGGAAGGTTGCCGGTTCGAGCCCAGGCTCGGACAGTCTCGGTCGTTGTGTCCTTGGGCAAGACACTTCACCTACCGCCTACTGGTGTTGGCCAGAGGGGCCGATGGCGCAATATGGCAGCCTCGCCTCTGTCAGTCTGCCCCAGGGCTGCTGTGGCTACAACTGTAGCTTGCCTCCACCAGTGTATGAATGTGAGAGAGAATGAATAGTGGAATTGTAAAGCGCTTTGAGGGGCGCTATATAAATGCAATCCATTATTATTATTCAGAGAGTAAAGTATGAAGAGTAATGTACAAAAAAACAACAGGTCCTTCAACTAAATCATTTGTTGCTACAGTACCGCCTGAAACGACCCATCTAAGTATTCCTGTAACAAATGCTTTTAAAGGTCAGACAAAGGTCACATTAGGTGGAATGAAAGTGACATGGACACATTTTACTGTTCATTGAGAGACTGGACTCCAGTTTATTTACTTGAACCCTTTCTTTTACTGACTCGTTCTAACTCGTGGTTTGGTTATGTTTCAGCAAACACTGAGAAAAAAACAACTGAGTTAAAATTAGGAAAAGAACTTGCATTTCACAAAACTGTTTACTGTGCAGACACTAGTTCAAAGCTGTTGAGCCACCAGAGGTCATTTTCCTCAAAGCATAAATATTGGATATCATAAATAATGTAAACAAATACATAATTTTGTATAATGAACCCTGTTACTTTATTTCAATTCATGTGTGCATTGCTGCACTCCTTAGCCAACATCTCCTCAGTGGTATTGCAGTGTGATCAAACCTGGTACCACAAGTTTTCTCTGGCACTCACTCAAACACATACAGTCCCCCAAACACAGAGTTAGATTACACTAATGCCTAATACACGCATGCATTGTCTGTACAACAAAGAGCTTTGGACATTTTCCAGTGAACTCATGGACGAATGAGTATGCAGTGTTTCTGTACAAATACAAGAGCTTACAGAGTAATTTCATGATTTCACACAAAACCATGTGAAAATATTTGTGTAATAAATGCATTACATTGCCTTTTATATGCCAGGCAACCAACCCAACATTGTACCAGACAAAACACAGACAAATCCTGAGAATTAGTGTACTGACTCCAAACTTGATTGTTTGTCCTATTCGCACGTTTACAGGAAATACAACTTTTTATTTCCTGTAGTTTTGTCTTATCTAAGCTGCACTATTTCTGTGAGAGCAATGGTTATTGTTAATTAATTTATATGTGGTTCCTATAAGGAAAGATGTATTTTATGATTTTATTAGCCTAAGGTTAATTCATTTCATTTTTACTTTCTCTCCATTTTATATATGTGTTGTTTTTATATAGTTGCTGGTTGGCACACTTGGCATCTAGATTACTGGGCGCATGCAGCCAGTGGCACAGTAGAGCAGTGTCTTTAGATTAGTTTGACTTGAGAGTTATTGATCCCTTTGGGGAAATGTGCTCATTACAGCAGCAATAAAATTTAGCTTAGGGAGAGACGAGAATAATATAATTACACAAATCTAAAATAAACAGAAGGCGGTCAAGGTGCATCTCAGCACAGTTTGCGGGAAGGAAGTCAATTAATGGATGTTGTGTCTTTGCCAGTTGCGTCTATTTATCGACGCTGACATCTTAACATCTCACTTAACAACAGCATAGCAGAAGAGGCTTTCATGACCTCAGAAATGACAAAATCATTTTATGTGTCTTTATAGTATCTGTGTTTGATCAGACTTTGCTTCACAACTCTGCAAACTTTCTTACACAGCCTTGTATGACAAAGAAACACAGATACACCTGCCAGTACAGTTTCCTTCAGAACTATTGTTCTTTCAGGTTTCTTCCTAACGAGCCGGTGGAAGACGTTGTTTAGTCAGCTTCTCATCTAGCTTGAATCTTCATCCTGATAAACATCCTCACACGAAAACAGAAGCTTTAGATGAAAACCGTGAACCTGTTCTGTTTATGTTACAGTATTGTGTGTTCTTTGGTGTAAATCAGTGAGCTGTTTTTTTGTGGAAAGAAAAGGCTTGGTGGTTGAATCGTATGTAGACAGAGTGTGATTGTTGAAACATTTGTCACCGTTAGGTCTTGTTAGTTAAGAGTGTTATGAGGTCATCAGCAATGATGCATTGTGTTACAAGACAAAGCAGTTTTCCAGATAGAGCGAGTGCAAGTGGTATTTTAATTACGACACACTCCCTTCTTGCTGTAGTTCTTCCTGTCAGGCAATAGAGTATAGACTGTATATTAAAGATATCATCCAGTCCTGATTTCCTCACATTGATGTGTAAGCCCTGGTTATGAAGTGTCCACATGCTCATACTCTTGTGAATTATCCATCACAAGTTAGACCTCCATTAAAACCTACATCATTTTATTATCTTTTTTTTCCTCTGCACAGGGCTATAATTTAGAAAACAGACATTGTTTTTCATTAAATAAGATTTGAAACTGGAGACTGACAAGTGCAATTTCTATACAATCAGACTTTTTTTTTTGAGCCAGAGGAGTAAATGAAGAAATCCTGCTTTAAGGCAGTGAGCTTTTAAATCCATAGAACTGTCCCATAGTGCTTTGGATGAACCTGTAATTGTCCACCGACACTGATTCTGGAAGAATGGCTTTGCTGATACAATTCAGCAAGGAGGCAAACTAGCTTTTCTGCTATGCATGAGGTAACTAGCTAATACATGAAGGAGTTAACAGGACCAAACTGTTTATATTAATGTTAAAAATGGCTTCTTTTATAGCTAGATGTGGTTCATGATATAGTAAAGTTGCATATATAAAATCTTTACAAATAGAAAGCATGTATAGGTCAGATAAGAGTCTGAGCCTTTTTCTGAAGTTGGAGGCTGTGCCTGAGGATGCATTCTAGCAGGGTGAAGTGATGTTAAACAAGATAATATTGTTGCTGTGGTCTTTTTCTGGCTCCCCTGAGAGCTAATTACTGCTCTGGCTAACTTGCATAGTTGCAACATTCTTTCTAAATTGACAATAGTGTTGAAACATTGTGATGGCTGTGCAACTACGGGACGCACAGCAATCTAGATGATGTCAAAGTTTTTTTTTTATTTACCATATCATTAGAACAGAGTTCTGTAATGCACTTCACTGTAAAGGTGAAAAGATGTAAGACAGATGCACCTTTGCTCTCTAGAGATTGGGATGACCTTTAAGGGTCATTAATTAAAATATGCTTGGAACTGATTGATTCCATCTTTCATCCACAACAAATATATAGCTATACATTCTGTATTTTCTTTTTAGCCACGCAGATTTAAATAATGATTGTGCTGCATAATTCATATAAAACCAAACCTAACATTTTAGTTTGCCATTTGGGTGTAAATAATCCTTTGTGTGACCTATATTTATATTTAATAATTAAAGACAGTGAAAAGTAATATTGCCGTGAGTAACTCGCTGATGCATGCTCAGCTGCTAAGTGAGCCATTGGTCCCTTTAAGCAGCGAAAACAATATTTTGTCCTGTTTCTGTCAAAATGGTGTTGTTTTGCACTGTTTACTGTGATCTTAAAACTCTAACAAGTTCTTGAAATTGTATTCTTCATCTGCTGGGGGATTAAACAACATTTCATCTCTGCACAAAGACCTTGAAAGGTCAATTTTGAATAAATGAGAAAAGCACCCTTGTGCTAGCGAGTCAGGGGTACCATTGTCACAAGGGGGAGGGGGATGAATAGAGGCTTTGGTACCTCATGTGATAGGAAAACATTGGCATGAACCAACCACTGACTGTTAGGCACAAGCAATCTCCATACACAGCATGCTGAAATAACCTTGATGGTGGAAACTGAATTTGATTTAGCGTAAAGAAATAAGTGATGCTGTATTTTGAGCAGGATTTCCATAAGGTAATAGGCAGCGCAGTGAGACACAAATAGGATTCCAATTGTCCCATTAGCCCTGATGAAATCAGGAAAATGTCTGGGCAAGGCAAAACATCTAGAACTGATTGAAGGGAACATTCGAGGAATTATAGTTATTTCTGACCAGAAGCATTCGATTTTGTGACAACAGCTGAAAAAAGGTATTGCATTAATATATTCTAGGTATGGGTTTTCCCCGAATCATGTGGTTTGAAACCATCATCTTTGGGGTTATAAACACATCATGGGTTTAAGATGGTAACACATTAATATGGCTGGCATTTTTGCCCTACCGAGCATTTCGAAATTTGGAATATTTTGCCTATATTTGTCACCCAGAGAGAACTAAAGTAACCTAGACTTAAAAAAGGGACTTTTCACAGCTTCCTCAAAATGCAAAATTGCCCATAAATCACCAGGACAAACTGCAGGAGCTTGAGGTAATTCTATAAAAGCAAGTGTGAGAGGAGGCAGCCATTTCATTGAAGTAGAAAAAAACCGACACCCTTTGTTGGCATCTAAAAGTTTAACACAATTTTGCTCTTTTTCTTCAACAGGCTGCAAACTCACTTAAGAGGCACAGAGGCTTTGAACTTTCTCAGCAAAACTGAAATAGTGGAAGACATTGGCTACGAAGTGTTATTGAAGACATTACACTGGAGCCTCATTGAAGTTATGGTGTCTCTGTGAGAGTGTTCCTATTTTAATTCAGAATGAGAAATAAAGCAAGAGTGATTTAGCCTGGCAGTAATCGCAGGATAAATTTTTGACATAATGTCACTTCGTCTCAGGGCGTGTCATTTCCATTAGATATGACAAGGCAGTTAGTTGAGAGGGGGAAAGGAAGAAGAAGGGAGTGACGTGTGGGTGAGAGAAAGTAGGAGCGGATTTGAAGGGTGGAAAAAGGGAAGTGTTTGCAGAATGAGAGAGAAGCATTTGTTTGATCAGCTAGGAGTGAGGGAACTGCTGCGACTCTACAAATTCATTATGCATTTGTTCTATTGTCAGCCTGATGAGGAAGTGATCAAACTAAAGCTGTTTAGTCCTTACTGTTTTGTTTTTTTTTTGGTAAACAAACAAACGCTATACTGTGATCATAAGGCACAGTGCAGCATTTCCCTCCAGGTTTCTTTTTGGTAAAATACCACAGTCTTGATTTCTTGGAAAATACAGGTTAATCTGTTGCAGAGGAGCAAGGATTGATATTACCTCATTTGTCAGGAAAACATTTAGGAGTTTTAATCTCATCCTTCCATTTTTCCTGTTGTATCGATCCATTTTGTGCCATCTGCAAGCTTTGTGAATAAATTGAGCTACCATGCAAACAGAGAATGTGGTGTCCCAACATCAGCAGGGTGATCAATGGCAGAGACAACCCAGGTCAACAGTTCTGATGCCTGTGTTTACTGAGGCAAAGTATTGAAAAAGAGACGGGCTGGTGGAGTAGAGAGTGCAAACTAGAATCAATACAACAGCTATCATCATTTGCAGGGTTTATTAATGGCTTTGCCCCTAGCTGGGAAAGAGAATAACACTGACTTGCATTTGGGCAACCAGCACGTCAGTGTTTATGCAGCTGGCTTCCTATCAATCATCACAGTGTAAGTTGCTCTCAGCAATGGTCTGGTTACCTCCACTCACCTCATCAAACCCCCCCCCCCCCCCCCCAATCATGTAATGAATGGCATCAATTATGAGACCAAGCTGCCAAGATATACAAATGATTCAGAATGGGTCAAAGTCTAAAGGCAGGCAAAAGTGATTGTGCATGGCGTAGTTTAATTTACTTTCTTTCACTCGCCTACTGGCTGCAGCTCAATGCAGTTTTCTTTCTTGCATTTTAAAAGGTATGTTTTCCTGTTTTGTGACTGACAAATGCATCAGTCCCACTGGATACAGCCATAAAGCAACGAGTGTTTCCACCAATAGGTGTATCCTATCTTGGTGGTAGTCAGGAAATTTCCCCCTCAGTAAAAAGCTTTCCTGCTCAGTCTACCAAACTTGTCATCTACGACATCAGACAGCAAAGAAAAACACATGGTGCTTTTCATGGCAGATGAATTGTTTGTACAGGATGTGGCAGCTCTAAAGAATAGGGAGTATGTTCAGTCAAATATGCCGGTGTAAAGAAAATGAACAAATCCATTTTTCCTGCTGTCAAATAAAACTGCTCAGCGCTGGTAATGGATGAATAAAATAAAAAAAAAAGACAATAGGTCTGCTATTTTAGAGTTCAGAGGCAAAAAATATTAGAGGGATTTATTATTAATATAGAAGAAGAGATGTGATTAAAAATGTATTTAAACAGTGTAGTTAAATCTATATGACCCTGAGTAAAAGCAATGGCATAAACCCATATTAGAATAATGTATGAATTTCAAAGGACAAGAAAAATGGAAAGAATGTAGAAAGTTATCAGCTCTTCTGTCTCTGCACAGATTAGAGCGTGGCACTTGCCTTAAGGTACGTTACTATGCCCGTAGGATTAGCCCACTTTAATAGAGCTCCCACTGCACTGACCCAGAGACTTGAAATCGTAGCCCTGCTTGACAAAGTCTCCTCCACAGGCCGGCTAACCACATCTAAGATTACCATATTTGAACCGAAAGCTCTGAAGTGTACTGACATGAATAGCAGAGCAGAGATCTAGGAGTGATCCTCCTGCTTCTTTCTTTTACAGTCATCTTCTTGCTGCAGTGCAAGGCATTCGCTTGTCTGAGACTCCAGTAAATCTGCTGTACCTGCAGCAGAAAAATGATGCAAGAATATATCTAGCAGCCTAAAAGAAGTCTTTAAAAGTGTATTCATTTAGTGCACTAACACTGTCACTCCAATCATTTGACAAAGCACACAAGGCAAAGACTTTAATTAAAAACGGCAGATAACATGATAAAGTAAAACTGTGGCTCTTTGATTCACATATCTTTCATAGCAGAAGAACCTGCTTTCATTCACGTTATTTGGCATAATTGGAGTCATATGTTATTCATTTTATGTTTGGCCTGTATTTTTCCATCAAGTGTCCTTTTATTGTACGACTGTGAGATGAACAATGTGTGCACTCGTCTGTGAATTCTCCACAGAATTCTTGACAAGGCTTGAAAGATAGAGCCGGCGTGAAATAGTCAGATCTCCGTGTGGAAGTGGAATCGTTGTCTCTGCATGTGAAGACGAAATCTGTTGTTGTTGTTGTTTATAAAGGGCAATTCCCACTTCTTTTTCAGTTGCTGTCAAGTTAGTTTGTGTGGAGAACATGCAAAACAATTTGTAAATGGATAAATGAATGGAATGGTAAAGTGTACTAAAAGAATTACATTTTTAAGGAGGATGGCATTGTGCATGTTATGTCCAAAGAGCAATGCTGGCTTCATAAATTAGTCAGTTTAACCAATATTTAGGAAGACATTGCACATATTTAATTCCCAGTTTTTAACAAAGCCTCTTAAAATCTGTTTTGCTCGTTAGTTAATCCAAGTTATCTTTGAATACAATGCTCATCCACTAATCCCCTTCAGTCATAATATTTATATTTGCAAATTTATGCATACTAAACACAAATGAAAATAAACTGGGCTGCCTGAGTGGTTGATATGCCATGACTTTAGGAAAACATTAAAAAAAAAAATCTTCCAGTAGGGAACCCCGAGGCCCCCAGCAAATTAAGGTCTCATCATTATCTAACTTTATTCACATTGTTTATAGCATAAGAAATTAGTGCAATTTTGCCTGTAAGGAATGAGTGAGATGTCTCTTGCTGAGGGCAGTTGCTGATGTGAAGTGCAAAAGAAATAAATAAATTAATCAAGTGAGGTACAGCAGTAGCCTCAAGGTTAACGGATCTGGCTAGCAGAAAGTTTCCCAGTTCGAAGACCTACTTGAGCTAGAAGAGGCTGTAGGGGGCTTGATTGACTTTTTAACTACTGTCAGCATGTGCCTGAGCAAGGCACTGAAGCCAGGTTCTTTAGCCCTGTAGGTAAGGCAAGTGTAACATTATAGTAAAATGAATATAAAGCGGCTGGCGTGCCATAAAGCCATTCCAGCGCTTGTGTAGTTGATTCAGCAAAGATGCAGTGTGGAGGTATTGGACAGCTCCCGTGTGCAAATGTGTGAAGGTCTGCATACCTGAAGTCAAATGAGTTTATTTATGCCGGCCAAAATCATGAATCAGCCTTTGAACGACTTTGAAATCTGTACAACATCCTTGGCATCATTAGGCCCTGGATTCAGATAAAAGAATTCCCAAGGAAAACCCTACAGTGCAGAAAAAAAGAGAAGAGCAGCATTTTAGACAAGCAATAATGCTGTAAATACAGACTATAGAGACATGCTCATTCAATTACAACTTGTAGGAAAACAAATTTATACAATAAAATGCACATTCACACAGAAATTTGCTTGTGAAACTATGAAGGTGTGTTTGGATCACAGCACGTGGGGCCATTGCAGATGGTAAAGTGACTTTATACTCACATAGTACACAACAGAGCCATCACGGCATGAGCTCTACAAGACCTCTGAAGATGGATACTTATGTTTTTCACACATTTACAGCAGATCTTTTTATACCCCAACACCTTGTCATCCCTGGCATCCAACACAGGCGAGAGATGACTGTCCACTTAATGTCTGATGTATCAAAGACATTGATGTGTCATTCTTATAAGATAATTATTGCTTATTGAATACCACCTGCGAGTGGTCCTAAGGTTGTTTTTTTTTTGCCTCATCAGTGCATATTTGAAACAATATATTTATTTTTATGAATGCATTTGTCTTAAATGTGAACCTGTACATGTTCTTATGGTGAATATATTCATGAAAAGTACACACACATACACACACACACACACGTGCACACAAAGTATTGCTAAATGTTGAGGGACCATGTTTTCAGACTCACTGCAAAGTGTTGTTATGCTTTCAAAAAAGAAAAAACCCTCTTGTGACCATGCAAAAGAATAAAATATGCAAAACATGTTTTGTAGTTAATTAATAATAAAAAGGATGTCAGCACAAAACTAGTACAAACACTTTTCAGATGATTAATTATAATGAACTGAAGGTCGGGCTTTATAAAGGATAAAGACTGCTGCGTTCATTTGTGTATAACACAATTTATATTAAACATATTTATTGACATTTTGTCAGAAGAAAACATTTCTGAATTGTGCAGAATCAGGAATGCAGAGAAAAGGTTGCAGCATGAGATTTCAGTGAAAATTATATCACTGTCGCTTTGAATTCTTTTCATCTTACTACTTTGATGCAAAATTGGTTTGGTGCAGCTGAGCACTTAACAACATCACAGTGTGCGTGAAATATTTTTCCTTTCTGCACACAAAACACTGAATCCTAAAATCCTGTTCGGGGATTTATTTGTTTGTTTGTTTATTTATTTATTTATTTCTGTTTGAGCGACAACACAGACTTCTTTGTTTTAACGTTCTCTCTTAAGATCTGTGTGTACAGCAGCTATTTATCAAAAACAATTGAAAAGTAAAATGACTTTGAGGCTGTCCTTTAATCATGAATAACTAAGAAATGCTCTGTAATTGTTCGTTGGAGGACAAGCTGACACGTAACGAGGACATCCAAGGAATGTAAACAAGTTCTGTCTTTGTTTATTTTAGTAGAATATCATACTCTGCCATGCTGACTCATCCACATGAAAGACACAGATAAGCACAGTGAGTTGTACATTATTAAGCCAAGTTACTTGCACACAGAGAAAATAGTACCACCATCTCTCTTTCAGTAAGATTACTGATGGGTTTTATGCCTTCATAATTCGTGTGCAAAGGTGACCAGCTGTGTCTATTTTGTTAAATTTGGAAACAAATGAGCAGGTCAGCTGCTGTTCCACTCCAAGTTTCATATTATTTCAGCTCAAGAGAACCAGGGTAAAAGTATCTCCATGTGCTGCAAATACTCTTTTTTAATTGCTGATCTAAAACAAACAAACAAACAACAACAACAACAACAATAACAACAACAAAAAACAGCAATAGAAAGGAAGGTGGGGTGAACTCTGCAATCAATTTGGCTAAAGAGGGGGGATTATTTCAGCTGACCAAGATGTTCTTCAGTTGAAAACAGCCCTAAAATTGGATTTTAGGAGTAATACTTATTTCCAGTGCTGAACATTTGGCTATTAATTTTACACATCTGAGCTGTGAGGAAAAAAATACTGCTTTGTGTTTATCTGACCTCCGATCTGCTCAGAAAAAAAGCAAAACAATTTCTTTTAGTATTCAGTATCCAGTATAAATTTGGTGGCCAGGAGAAAAATCATGAGCCACTGTGCAAAAACTGCAGTTCCTCTTGGTGCCACTTGAGACTGTGTGTCAATCGCCATAGTTTCCCATTTTAAAATCACATAGCAATTCTGAATAGTGTTTGTCTGTTTGTTGTTTTTAATAAAGTTAGTTTGTTTGGGATGTGGGTGCAATGATGTCCAACACTGTCCATTAGGGTTGAGATTCACTGCTGAGCCTCATCCACTGTTTCAAGTTCATATGTTGGACATCTTTCCTTTAAAAAACTTCAAAGTTGAGTACAAAACCAGTGAATGACAAAGCTACTGATTAGGATTCATTATCTGAGATCAGAGAAAAAAATACTAGCCATAGATCTCCACATATCTTATTATATGTCAGTACAAGTGTCAAGTTTTAGATTGACTGACTGACCCTTTAGACCACCCTACAATCCCTAAGACAACATTGCAAGCATGGCTACAAATCAAAATAGTCTGGCTGTCTGAGTGTAATCACTGGCGACCTGAATAGCGTCCCTCACAGAGCTGGTAATCCAGGATAACCCAGAAAATTCTCAGAGACTGTCTACGTTAAACTCTTAATGTAAAAGGTGCCCTTTTGTTGCTGGCACAATCACTTTAAAGCGCTCTTCTCGTTGGGGTAAAGGAGTTGCCAACATGCGTTTGTGGGTATTCTGTGGTAAAATTGACATCTACTGTTCTGCTCAGTTCCTTGCTGGCACATTTAACAGCTTTCCCTAGTATCCACACATTGTTACTGTAAATCCTAAAACATTTCAATAGACGAGGATAAAGAAGGATCAGGTTTTCACAGAACGTCCTGATCAGCATCTAGAGGATTTCACTATAGAAGATCTTCCAACAATTGAGTTGTTTTTGCTACAATGGAATAATTTTAAGGAGTGCAAAGAAGGGTCAGATTATTTTGGGCAATAAAAAAATGAAACTGTTAACTGCAGATTTAAATCAACCTTCCCAGACAGAATCCCTCCGAGCAGAACATTGCTAGCTTCTAAAAATCACTCTGTGTACTATTCTGTTATTTTAGTTGTATTTTAAAGTTTAATTCCATATTTATCTGATTGATCATTTCTGTCCAACTTTCAAAAGATGTCCTACAGAGATTTAATCACACTTTCAGTTGTAGCTAAGGGTGTATGTTTTCATTCATCAGTCCCACTTGATCATTTGGGGACACCAATTTCCACGATTTCATGAACACTTAACCTGGTACCTTGTAATAACATTGTTGAACAGCTGTGAACTTAACAAGCAAACATATCAAAATAAACACTTATTAAATATGAGTGTAAAATGTTTATAATAGCATCCTTTAATGTGAAAATCCCACAGTCTTTAACAATAATGTAAACCAACAGACTTGTTTGAGAGAATTTATGTTTATACTTTTTGCCTCCAGGGAGAGAAACTAAGCTGTTTATTGCTTCACATCATAAACCTCTGTCAGAAACTTCCTCAGAGTCCTAACCAAAAATGACAAACAACTCTTTAATAAAAAGTATTCTTAGCAAAATTCATTTCATGAACAACAATTATCCCAAAGGCAGAAGTAGATATATAGCTCTCAGAAGGATGGAAAAATCCTCAACAATAGCTCATCCTCCAGGCTGAAAGCTCTCAATGCCTCCATGATCCAGCAACAATAACAACAAAATCTTGTAAACAACTCCCACACTGGGCAGTCAGTCTTTTGCAGCTTCAGATTGTTGATATTTATAAACATATTGAAAATGTGCAAGTTTTTTTTTACAGCCCACATTTATGCCTTTTCTATAGGGACTCCACAGCAACATCAAATTAGCAAAACAAAACACTTGCCCATTTTTTTTCATATTTTTTGTCAGTTTCCTCAGCAGACAGGACTGTACTACATGAATTCACAAATGATGTTTATATCACCTTCCCACATCAGCGCACCCGCTGAAGCAGCATTCTATAAATCAACTGAAACAGTCTTGGCATTACATCATAAAAAACTTCTCATGGGGTGATAAAAAGCAGGCAAATCAATCAGTCAATTAGAAGATGAAAACATTTGATCCCATTGTTTTATTCTGTCAGTGTTTAATTAATAAGGAGGTGATCATGGCAAATG
Source organism: Neolamprologus multifasciatus (assembly GCF_963576455.1). Taxonomy (NCBI): domain Eukaryota; kingdom Metazoa; phylum Chordata; class Actinopteri; order Cichliformes; family Cichlidae; genus Neolamprologus; species Neolamprologus multifasciatus. Next base: position 8,419,382 of record NC_140443.1, on the reverse strand, counting down.
AACAGAAGTTATTCATCTCCTCCAGCAGTTTTGAAGCTAGTTTGAAGAGGAAAAAGCTGATGGGAGTTGGGATTGAAGAGTTTTTAAAAAGAGGGACCGGTCTTATTATTAGGCCATTTCGAAAACACTTTGCTCCACAAATCAGTCTTGAGGTTGCACTTATTTTTCACTGCTTTGCAGATTTTATATGACAGTGTTCCTCCAGGTCTGCATTCATTATATGTGACAGAATGGTTGATACAATTTCTACCACCCAGTATAATGAATTGCAAAATGTGTTTGTTTGTTGTCCACATATTCCCCCAAATCGCTGCATTTGCGATGCCTCAGCCCTGTTATCTTTCAGGCCTGGCAGCTTAAGGGCTTGGATTTTCCTCCTCGAAAGCCCCTATGCTCCCAGGCAACAGGTTCCTCTAATGATGGGAAATTATGCTTGTGGCACGTCAATTATGTTGCAAAAATACTCTGGAGCAGCTGTATATCATTTCTGGCGGCTTAGCATTTCTCTCATAAGAGGCTTCCCATAGTATTGCAGCTTCCTTCACACTCACAGTACCTCTTACAATAGCACCAATAAAATATTAAGCATAAAAGTATACAAATAGTTTGTGAATTCGCTCTCAGTGAAACATCAAATTGCTCTTTTCTCCTGTGAAGTAATTCACAATTTTACACAATTTTACAAGACAAACCAGCGTAGCCAGATTTGTGAGTGAGTCATGTGTCATCCAATACAGCTGATTTATAAAGTAGCACTGGGCTGTGAAGACCTGTTAACTAATCATTGTCAGTCAGATGACCTCCTCTCCCTAGAAACATAGAGAAAGAGCAGTTAAGTGAAAGTTCTAAAACAGTAGGAGCCTCCTGTTAGGCACCCTCCTCCATCCCCATCCATCCTGTATCCCCCCCCCCTCCCCCCCCGACCCCATTTAATTAGCACCTTTTGAAGGTAAGCAGGAGTTCTTTTTGCACAGTGCAGGTCAAAGGTGTGAAAAATAAAATCTCTGTAAGAGGCCCGGGGTATCCAAACAGAAACAAGAGGAATATTCCAGTTGTCTGTTTCAGTTTGAATGAAAGAAAAAAAGTGAGTGCATTTTTTTAACCACAAAAAAATAAATGTTATGTGCTTATGTAAAAATTAATTAACTGTTATCATTAATTTATGATTAGTTAACATAGAATATGTTTATTAATCTTTTGGCTTTCTGTGGAGCCTTGAGGTAACTGTTGTGATTTGGCACTATATATTGAAATTGAACTCTCTGCAGTGTGGCCTTACAAATCTGATATTCAAAAGTATTCATTTGAAAACTTGTTTTCTCTTCACCTCATGCAAATGCTCTGCTGTGTTGTCCCACTAGTCACTAACTAGGACAGGCAAAATGATATCCATAAATCAGAATGATTTTGCTTAAAATAGATGCCTGCTAAAACTAGGGCCAATATAACATCACATTCTTGGTGGTGACACCTAATATGCTATAATCATATGATTCTACATACAGTTCTTTTCTCTAATTTTGAGTCTCTCTAAAAGTCCTGGAGATTTTATATACAGTAATTGGAATGACTATAACCATTCTTTTTTTTTTTAATGAATTAGTTTTGTTTTTTAAACCTATCCATATCTCTGATACAGACTTTGTTGATCTGAGTAAATCTGAGTAAAATCTGTGGTGTGATTTTACACAAAATACATCAAAATGCATTCTCAAAAATACATCATTTATTAACATTTGAAAGAGTAGTGTATTAAAATAGCCTTTTAATGTCTTCTAATCTTTCCCAGTAGGTCAAATATCCAAATGAAAGAACATTAAGCAAAGCAGATTTAGTGGAGAGGAAATGAGACATGTTAAACTAATTACTCAAAATGACCAATTGTAAATAATCACATTGCTATTCAGTTTTAGATTGTCAGCGTTTTGTTGCTAGTGATAAATTTGGAGTTGCACTGGGAGGCCCTTTTGTCATTTTTCAGGGGTCATTGTAGCCAAAGCATGCTTGAAAACTCAGTCAATTTGGTGGCAGTGAACTATGACACTATTACAAAGTCAATTAGGTAGGCTACATTCTAAAGGCCTCCTTTTCATATGGCACGGTGTGGATTCAGCCCAGCCTAAGGCGTTCCTGGACTGTACTCAAAGGAAAGAGGTCAGACGGAAGTCAATTGTTTTGATTAAAACCACTGCCCTTACTTTTGAAGAGAAGTGAAAAATAAAATACAGGCTATTATGCAGCCTTGTCATTTCTTCTTTTTTCTTTTTCTTGCAACTGAAAGTGGGATCTTAGTGAAAAGCCTGTGCCAATCATCTGTTGATGGGATATCTGTGATGATATATCAGAGGTGAAGACTCGCTGGCCTGAATTGCAGAGCTCTATAATTATTATTTTTTTTTAACTTAAATGTAATATGGCAGACACCACCTCCATCCAGTGTTGCTCAAACATTGAAGGATGATTCATTGTGGCACTGTGTTCTAATGTTGAAAAGCATTATGGTGAATAGCTTGATGGAGGCAATACCAACTAAAGGTCAACTTTTCAAATAGACAGGTTTAGACTTTAGCTCATTTTGGCTCACCACTAACTTAATCAGTAATCTCTGTAGAATCGCTTCTTCCATAATTTGTCTGCCAGAACTGCTGAAAACACAATAGGAACACTTTTTAAAATCTTTTTCTTTCTTTTTATTTGTTTGTGAGAATGGCAGAGGTGAAAGAAATATTTTTTCTCTCTGATGCACTTGTAACTGGACATATTTGCCAAAATGTCTGGATTAAGAAAAAATTTGAAAATCTTTTCAGGATATATTTGATATCTGAAATTAAATATAGACTATATGTGCTAAAATAGATTGCTTTAAAATGTGTTGACTAACTGTACTCACGCTGTTTTTCAGGAAGACATTTTTATGTTTTTTTGTTTCTGTTTCTTTTTTTTAAAATAGGAGAAACCATTGATGAGTGATAAAGTGCAAAACTGAAAGCATCAGCTATTCTGTTAGCCCTCAACAATTTTCACACTTACATGTCAAAAGGCCTGATGCTGGCTGTCACCCATCCTTTGTGCTTCAGCAAATTACTTATTTCAGGAAATGTTTTTTTTCTGTCTGTCTACAGCTGCAATTCACTAAAACTGAGAATTTCTAAAGAAACCAGTGAAATATGTAAAAGCAGCAATTAGTTTTAAAAAAGGCACCAAATTAAAAGTTTGATACTTAAAATGTGTGTTTACTTTTCCTGTAAAGATGAGCAGTGTACTAGCTTTAAAGGACACCAATTATGCCTTTTCTCACTTTTAGGCATAATTTTACAATGGTGGATCCTTAAATTAAACATAACCAAAATTTTAAATAATTAGCATAAATACAGCATATGGACAGGTAATCTCTGTGAGCAGAAAGCTCAGGTTTGGAGATCTCAAGCACCGGGCTCTGACTGTGAGCACAGTCAGCCTCATGCTTTCAATCTTTATGTTTAGGAAGGCAGCCAATCCTATAAGAAAGCTGATTTAAAGGGTAGACTTAAATTAAGAGGAGTTAAATGAGCTCGTTTGAGACAGAGCATATGCTAAGGACAAGTATAACATAAATAAAAGGACTATGTGGATGTTTAAATGATAAAAGACTTCTGTTGGTGTCTAAGAATAAAAGTATGAGATTGGAAGTAATAACATTTTAATAACAATTCGCCTTTAAAGTGTCTACAAGAGTCATTTTTAGTAATAATAATAATGTGAAATGAGACTAAGAAAACAATGCAAGCCATCTCCTTGGAAGGAAATCCAGAATAATGAGCTTAAGATGCTAAAATGATATACACTTGCTAACTAGACCACTTGGTTTTGCATCTGAAAATATAATAGGTTTATATCTGGGACTCTCCACCATTTGACCTTAGAACTGAAGAAGCTTCTCGGATGAGAGGTGAAACGTCTTCAAGTAACTTAAAGAAGTCCAGACGCTTTTCTTTGCAAGCTCCTTTGACTACGATGACCTGGATGACTGAGAACCTTCACAGACATCTGAAAATATATTTTTCACTTCACATATCATAATATAAACACTGATGATTGCAACTTTATATAGTGTGATATATGTGGTATAAAAATAAAGCCCATAAAACTAAAAACTGTTTTTCCACTTGTACCATGTTCATTTCTGTGTGCTGCATGTCAGTGTTTAGTGTAGTTGCTGATTATCAGATTGTGAGAGTTTAAAAAGTTCAAACTAGTAAAATTTTCACCTTTTTCAAAAAAATGTTTTTGCTTTACCTGGATCTTCCTAGAAAACTAATCACTAGCTTCACCTTTGGTGAAAGTCTAGACCAGAGGTTGCCTTGTGGCATGGGTTAGCGTAACCCTACTAATACATATAATTCAATTAAATTTTATTTAAATACAGTGAAACCCCAACATACGAAATTAATTCGTTCCAGAGGGTCTTTCGTAAGTCAAAATTTTCGTAAGTCGAAGCACCTTTTTCCATCACCTTTTGAGTCAGGCCAGGCTGGTTGAAGACGAAGTTCTTGGTGGAGGAGGAGGTGGCTGAGGTTGAAGAAAGCATACGTATGCATGCATACATACGTGCATGTAAATTTACATAACATTATGGGATTTAATTCAATTTTTTTAATTTTCTATTTTATCTATTTCGTTACGCGGGCATTTTGCTGTACCACGGGCAGAAATATTGCCATTAAGTGCTTTCGTAACTTGAATTTTTTACAAATGGGGTCTTCGTAAGCCGGGGTTCCACTGTACTGCCAAATTACAACAACAGTTGCCTCAAGATGCTTTATATTGTAAGGTAAACACCCTACAATGACACGAAGAAAACAGGGAAAACACCAACAATCATATGACCCCCTATGAGCAAGCATTTTGGCAACAGTGGGAATGAAAAACTCCCTTTTAAGGGGAAGAAATCTCCAGCAGAACCAGACTCGGGGAGGAAGAGAGCCAAATAAAAGACAGCTCAGTAGCTCAATTCAAAGATACAGACTCTTGCAGTTTCTGAATTATTCCTCAAGTATTTTTACTTTCATTGTCCATCAAATGTTGCCCTTTCAGCATATCATTTCACAGTATATGTTGCACATCATTGACTGTAATGGAAGTGGTTATTTCTATTTGTGCAAGACTGGTATTTGACTGGTACGGTGTATTTGCTCTCAATTGTTTTAACACAATATTTCAAACTGAAGTCTGAGACTTGCTTGATATGCTTGAAAAGCATAAAAATGAAGTAGCGCTTTAAAGTCAAAACCATCTAAACTTTAAAAAAGAAATCAAGATTGTGTTTTCCACACATTAATTACTTCCTTGAGTGACTCCTCAGACTAAACACACAGAAAGACATGTGTGGTGAACAAATAACAGGGGATAGATGTACAATTTGGGAATTCAGTAGAGCAGAAAAACAACAAATTGTGTTTTCAGACCGAATAGTATTGTATTTTGTTGGTTTAATTGAACAGGAACTGAGCATGGGCCCATCATAAAAGATTATAGTATACAACCAGGCACAGTTGTAGGAGAAAAATGTTTTGGAAATTCATTTTGGAAAAACAAATCCCATCAGTGGGCCATATATATATATATATATATATATATATATATATATATATGGTAAATGGCCTGTATTTATATAGCGCTTTTCTAGTCCCTAAGGACCCCAAAGCGCTTTACATATCCAGTCATCCACCCATTCACACACACATTCACACACTGGTGATGGCAAGCTACATTGTAGCCACAGCCACCCTGGGGCGCACTGACAGAGGCGAGGCTGCCGGACACTGGCGCCACCAGTATGGCGTTATTTTTGTGCCACTATTCTGAGCGCACGTAAAAAAAATTTGCAGGTGCAAGTGTTGCATTTTGAGGATAAATTTATTTTGAGCGAAGAAAAGCTGAATTTGAGTGAACAGAATTCATTGCTGCATGCAGAAAATGTATTTCAGTGTTTGCTATTATTCACACACGCACAATAGCAGCCCCTCTCGCTCAGTTTTTGCATTTGCGCTTGCTCGCAATGTGTTGCTTGCGCTCTCAACATTTCTGCCCGTGCGTGCTCAACTCTTTCTCTACACCGTTATATTTGTGCCACAAAACCAGCCAATCACAGACTTGGATGCAAAAAAAATCTGATTGGCTGTTTTGGTCTCCAATCAGCTCGAAATGACGAAATGCAATATCCCAGAATCCATTTCGTCCAAAACTCAAACGAGGCAGTGGCGGAGGAACACAGAGTGGCGGAGTTTGAAATATTACTCTGTCGGGGTCACAAAATAAACTTTTAAGATATTTTCATGCCAGAATGGTGCTGTGTAAACTTCAAATATCTGCTCGATTTATCAAGACATCACATATTTGCATAACTGCTCTAATGTTTTCAGAGATGCCTGTTACCCACCAGCTGACCGGGTGGGCACTCGGGTTAAACATAATATATAAGGCTCAACTGACAAAAAAATCACCGACTACACCAGAAGGTATTATAGGAAAACCATAAAGCCTTTGAAGTAAAACAAACACTGTTGTGACAGTGATGTACACTGTCTTGTTGGTATATATGTATGATTTGTATGACCTTAATGTTTTCCTCTCACCACATATCAAAACCGATATCATGAGCAGCATTTACAGCTGTGGCTCCAGCAAACATCAGCTGATACTAGAAAGTAATATTAAAAAACAGCTGATCAAGCTGCTGTTGTTTAGCGCATCCGCTGGTTTCCTCTTTCTGGCGTAAAGTGGGCGATAAACAAACGAGAGACGATCAGCTGATCATTGATCAATTTCATGATTGAAGTAGCAAAAGGAGAGGGAGGGAGGGAGAATGAGGGGAGAAGAGGCAGCTGTGCAGTAAAGACAGAATAACTTCAGCTTTGTGTCTTTTTTTCATCGTTGCTGAAGTTCGGGACAAATACCGATGTATTGTAATTGTTCGAGCCCAGAGTTGATCATGACCAATTGGCTAATCCACCACCTTTCATTGTTTATACCGTTACAAAAACAAACAAACATAAACATGAAAAATCACCATCGGCCCACCGGGCAAATGGTGCCCAATGGCCAGTCCAGCTATGCAGTCAGCTGGTGGGTAACAGGCATCTCCGAAAACGTTAGAGCACTTGTGCAAATATGTGATGTTTTGATAAATCGAGCAGATATTTGAAGTTTACACAGCACCATTCTGGCATGAAAATATCTTAAAAGTTTATTTTGTGACCCAGAAAGAGTAATATTTCAAACTCCGCCACACCGTGTTTCTCCGCAACTGCCTCGTTTGAGTTTTGGACGAAATGGATTCTGGGATATTGCATTTTGTCATTTCGAGCTGATTGGAGACCAAAACAGCCAATCAGATTTTTTTTGCATCCAAGTCTGTGATTGGCTGGTTTTGTGGCACAAATATAACGGTGTAGAGAAAGAGTTGAGCGCGTACGGGCAGAAATGTTGAGAGCGCAAGCAACACATTGCGAGCAAGCGCAAATGCAAAAACTGAGCGAGAGGGGCTGCTATTGTGCTTGTGTGTGAATAATAGCAAACACTGAAATACATTTTCTGCACGCAGCAATGAATTCTGTTCACTCAAATTCAGTTGTTCTTCGCTCAAAATAAATTTCTCCTCAAAATGCAACACTTGCGCCTGCAATTTTTTTTTACTTGTGCTCAGAATAGTGGCACAAAAATAACGCCATACACCAGGCCCTCTGACCACCACCAGGCGGCAACGGGTGAAGTGTCTTGCTCAAGGACACAACGACCGAGACTGTCCAAGCTGGGGCTCGAACCGGCAACCTTCCAATTACAAGGCGACCTCCCAACTCTTGAGCCACGATCGCCCACACACACAGACACACACACACACACACACACATATACATTTTTCTTCAGGCACATCAGTCACACACAGCAGTTTAAGTGCACTTGGCAAGAAAAGAGAATAATTTGTAGAGAAATTATTTCAAATCTCCTCACATATCTATGAAAACAACCTCCTCATGCAAACTATGCCAACAGCAAATGCAGCAGAATTGCCTTTCAGTCAGTCATCACAAGCAGAGTTATTTTCTAGCATCAAACTGTGTTTCTCAAGATCTGGTTTTCTTCTTTGAATATTTTGTCAGTTCCCTCTTCCTTGAACTTTTCTGACTTTTCTGCTTTTCACATTTCATTTGTAAAACCACAGTGCAGCTCTTGAGAACATTATAATCGTGAAAAGTTCACATTTGTCTTTTTAAATGTATTTTTCTGCAACTGTTATATCATAAGTCTACATATATATGAATCCATTCAGGGCTGACCTTTGTGAGATTACTTTCTCTATTCCTCGTTAATCCAGCAATGTCTGATGACTATTTGGGATTCAGTGCTATCTATGTTTACTGTGAGGACGTCTGTGTCCTACCTGATTTATTTTTGTAAAATAACTTCACTGACAAAGAGTTCTTTACATAATGCATTCAAATTTGAGAAGAGAGCAGGAAGAGAGAGTTTGTAGTGGAATTAAAAAGCAGTTGTTGTTTTTTTTTATATAGGACTGCTGCAAGGTTATCAAGCTCACCACAGTTTGTACAAGTAGTGACTTAAGCAGGGAATTACAGTATGTTTTACCTCAGATTAATACATGAAAGCCATGACATGCAAATGGGCTGTTGCTAATGTAAAAATTCTGTTTAAGTAGAAAGCCTTTGTCAGCTCATGTAGGTCTATCCTTAAAATTTAATCCTGGATTTTTCAGTGGTTGTTCACTGCCGACAATATTACAATACAAAGCCGTGCAGTTGTCTGCAGAATAAAGGCAGGATAATATTGTGACATTTTGTCCTTTGTTGAGTCTGCATCTCGGTAGTCTTTTTATTTTAAGAAAAAATGGCATACATTAAATAGAAGAGTCATCATGCTGCAAGTTAAATCTGTAGTTTTCCCTTATTTTCTCATGCATATAACAATAAATACATTTCAGAGTTAAATGTAGAATTTTTGTAAATGTCTGCAATCAGTGTTCAGTTTATATAAATGAGCAGTCCATCTCAGACATTCATTCATATGTGCAGTTGCTCATTTTGAGCATCAAAACATACTACTCAAAAACTGAAGGGGATACTTAAATAAAGTCGGATCTTGATGATTGACAATTTTAAAAAAAATGAAAATCTTTACGGGTATATACTATGCTACAATCACACTAGGAAAGCAATGGTTGGTGACGTTACTAAAATGATTGTGAGGATGTGCAAAGCACTTGTAATCTCATTGACTTGAAATGGTTCACTGAAAATCAAGAACAGGCTTGTGACCACTCGCAGTCAGTCACTGTCTTCAAAGTGATCTTGGTGCATTAAGATGGCAAAAAAATGGGAATAAGACGGTATCAGTCTGCTATCAGTTTGTAGTTGAATTAGGGCATGCTAGCAATTACTTGTAATCTGTTTGTGATAATACAGCAGTTAGGTCTAATACAGTAAATTGGTGAAAATAGCAAATCTGCTGCTGTGCACATACACACAATTTCAAGTTAACTCTTTACAGTCAGAATCCAAAAGAGCCAGAACCTCTTAGATTTAAATGGGAAATACAGAAATTCCACAAATGGTTGCAGGATGGTGATTTAACACATTTTTGTCTTTCAGTTTTTTTCTCTCCAAAAAGTCAAGATCACTGTACTAAATTATACTATAAACAATGTTGTTATTCTTAACCTCATGGGCCTAATGGTGCTGAAAAGTTCATGACCTGAAGGCCACAGTTAGAGGTTAAAGGATTGATGAGTTGGAACTATTTTCTCATTCTGATGACATTATCATTCGTGGGCAAGATACTAATCCTTGCAGCTATGCCAGAGCTGCAGTCGATGATCAACCAGGTGAAGATGCACCATCTGAGGTGCAGTCAACAAGTTTTTCAATTTTCTAGCAGTAATAATATTTGCTGAGAGAAAGAGAAAATGTCTACCCGTTACACCCTTGCATGCAGGGATAACAAAACCAAACCTGCTATTGTTGTGAAATCTTCAAATCAAAGGTACAAGACTGAAATATTGAGACAATCTAAAAAATCTTAAGAGCACCGTATGTCACTGTGCACCAGACAAAGAAAAATTATGAAATTTCCAGAAATGGTTGTATCCTGAGGAAACAAAACAAAATTCAAGTGAAAAGGAATAGAAAAGTGTTTAAAAAGTCCTGGGTTTAGTCGTGATGACAAATCTGAGACATCTGAAACTACATACAGTAAGTAACATGGTTAATGGCTTGGCTTGGGATGTATGCATGTAGTATGTTGTGCAAGTGGTCATCACAAGAAACAAATTACCTACCTGACTATTGTTATCATTAACTTATCATTGACAAAAAGGCCAATTAGTGTAATTGAAAGCTTCCTGTGAATTTGTTATCATATTTCCTATGAATTCGTATGATTTTCTTAAGTAACTTAAACAGAAACTTAAACCAACTGATTTAAAAAAAAATGTCTCCACACATCAGACTCAGATATATTGGTATTTTTACATGATCAAACAGTTTCTAAAGAGTGTACAGCTTACAAGATCTGTGTCTTTATAGCACTGTAAGATAAATAAAGTCAGTACAGCGTGCAAATCAAACATGACGGTAAATTTCCAACAATGTCCAACAATGGACTCTTCTCACTGTTGAGGTCTGGGAAGCGCTTCCGCTCCCTTAAGGCCAAAACAGAGAGAATGAGGAGGAGCTTCTTCCCCCAGGCTATTCGGGCCCTGAACCAGGTGTAGGACTGTACTCTCCCACACACATCACTATAAGACTGGACTCTCACACACATCACATCACCACACGCACCACCACACATTTCCTATAATTTCCTATAATTTATAATCTTTATAATCTTTATAATCTCTTTCTGCTGTTTGCACATTTTTATTTATTTTTATTATTTTTACTGTAAATTCCTAAGTTAATTTGTAAATTTTTGTAGTAAATTGTAAATACTGTAAAACTTTTTTCTGTCATTTAATGGTCGGGCATTGTACAGCTACAAGCATTTCGCCCCCATGTCATACTGTGTATGGTTGTGTGTGTGTGACAAATAAAATTTGAATTTGAATTTGAATTTGAAATTTGAAAGTTCAGTTTGTACATTTGGTCGCAAGTTAGAGGAACAATCTTAAAACACAACTCTGACATTTTGTCAGTTTCTAAAGTTGGCAGCAAGCTGTTTTCTGTTTACACATTCAGCACAGATGGATCAACATTAACATACAAACTCTTAGCAGAGAGAAAAAAAACTGATGGCACTCAAATCATTAAATCTGTGGGATGTAAAAAAAAAACAAAAAAAAAAACAGTGAGCTGAAAGACAGTAAACACCCCGTAGGGCTGAACAGAACTGCAGCGACATAGTGCGAGTCCTAAAAAATATTTATTACTGTCACTTTGGGAAATCAAACCAAATTCACAAACTGAAAGCAAATGAAATTAAATGATCTTTGTCATATTAACAACATGTAACACAATGAATAAAAAAAATAGCTGAATAAATATAGTAGGTCACAAATCACACTTAAAGAAACACTGAAAATACACCAGTGACCACGCATCACTGGAAATGACGAGTGTTTCTCAATACTATTTGTCTCCAAAAGAGTTAGACATTTAATAATAGTGTTCACTAAGTTTTAATTTCCACCTATTGTCCATCTGTATTTTTATGTGTTAATTAGCTTGTCATATATCTTCAACATGTTTTCCCTTAGTTTGACACTATATATTGACAAAACAATGAAGATGTTTTCCTTATTTTCTTTCCCTATCAGCATGACACCTTGTGATGTGAAAAAAGAAAAGAACCTAGTACAAGAGAATTGCTTGGAAGAAACAACTTGTCAGATTTAACAAGCAAGCCAACAGGAGTCATAATAATGGCCTGATCTTTAAATGTAAATTTGATGATGTCATTAGTATAATGACTTTGATTGTAGCGATTTATTACAGCTGGAATTTTTATGCATTCTTCTCTTTGTGATCTGGTCAGCTAAGACTGCAAATATTAGAAAGCACAGATAATAAGCACCGAAAATAAAATTAAATAAATGAATAAGAAAAAATGCTGCACTTGTTCATGATGTGGAAAGTCAAGATATCTAAGTGAACATATACTGTACTATAGTAAATGATGTTAGATTATTAGGAAAAGAAAGCTGCAGCTTGACTGCCTGACTTGTCTTCTGATGAATTTATGCCATTAAAATCCATAAATCACTTCACTGTTGACAGCCTAGCATGTCTTCTTTACAATTTAAAAAAAAAAAGAATAAGAAGAAATAGCCTCTCCCTGCAGTACAAATCTAATTCTTGGTTATTTGTTCATGAAGTGTCCATTCTGTGGTGCTGTGATTTAATCTGATTTATGATGATAGAATCCAGTGTTCACATAGTTCAAATGCAACAAACGCTGTGGTTGTTGATATCTTGACTTTTTGTTGACATTTTCTTTGAAGATTTGTGTTTATCTCACTAACAGCATGTTGCGCATGTCTGTGTTCATTGGAAGGCATCTCACTATAACTAAAAACAGAAAGAGAAAAGTAAGAAACGGTGGCTCAGTTATTGTGACAGAGACCGAATGCGTGGCTGTGGTTGGCCTGACACCACAGCAGCTATTTGTCACTATTAGTTTCCATTAATTTAAGTGAAGACATTGTTAGGATAGCACTGCGGTGGTCCTCTGCTGTGGCAGGTGAGAAACTGCAAAGAGATGCTCGCCTTGAATGCTTGTCAGTAATCTAAACCCATCCATTTTGGTAAATTCCCAGAATGACCAATAATGGAGCCTGTTTGAGTGAAATGGACAAGTGGGTCATCACACATAAAGGGTTGAAGTGATGAAATGCTCTCATGACTGCAGTCAAGACACACACATCCTGCAGCATATCTACCATAAACTAAAGGATGATCTGAAGCATTAAGACAGTTAAAGTGTTATTTTTATCCAGGCACGTGCAGGGGGGGGGCTAGAGGGGCTTGAGCACCCGCCCCTTTCCTGATGGGTGCCCAAAGTGCCCTTTTGTTGAGGCAACGTTTTTAAAAAAAATAAAAAAAAATTTATGTGTGTGTGCGTGCGGAGTCCTGTCTGTGCCCCTCAACAATAATATTTAACTATTAATCACAGTTTTGCTAAATAAAAGGATCTGGCTTGCATCAGTCACATGATCACATTTAACCAATGATCGCCCTTGACGGCAGAACGCGCTGGCTCACAAAGAGCACGCGCATTTTTAGCGGTCCGGAGCTGTAGGAGAAACACAAGTTAACTCAGAGACACAGACCGATGCGACAAAACCAGTAAGTAGGTGTACAGCGTACACTGTAGTCTAAAGCACACAGGAGTATTAGCTTATTACGTACACGTTGGTAAGCTGTCTTGTTGCAACTGACGAACTGAAACAAACGAGCGTGCTGTGTGTGCAACAGCGCGACAAACATTACCTGTCCTTTTATTAACTGCACAAGTAGTGCTGGTCATAGCTGCTGGCTACCTGTGTAAGGCTGTCATGGGTCTGTAGCTCTGTCACCGTTTTAGGGAACATATTTAGTTTTAAAGTATTTAGAACATATTTAGTTTTAGAGTATTTAGAACATATTTAGTTTTAGAGTAGGTTACAGAGCTTTTCCTGCCTTTCTGGAGGGATTATATTTCACTAAAAAACGATCTAATATGCATGTCCACATAATTATGCATTATTATAATATTTTAAAAAAACACACGCTGTATTTTAAAGAACATACATTAAGAAGCAGATTATATTAGATTTATATTTTAAATAAGACAAAATTTGGATTTTACAGCAGTAAAATTATTGTATCTCTACAGTTTAAAAATGTAATAAGCTTTGCCCCTGCACAGAGTGGATAGTGAAACAAATGGAATCATCATAAATACATTATTTCATATTTATTACTTCCCCCTCCTCATTGCTTTATTATTGTAGCTCTAGTAATAAATAATAATGTAAGGATTCTGAATCAGCACCATGATGCCCATAGTATATACAGTATTCTGAAGAAGGTCTAAAATGTCACTGTGTGTGCGTGCATGTGTGTGTTTTATGTATATGGATTTTTTTAAATCATTACTTACGATATAACATTGTCCAGACATGCCTGGTAAGGACATGAGGAGGAAACAGTAGGAGCTGTGTGAGGCTACTAAAGGCAGTGCTATAACATTTTTCTGTCATCATTTTATTATAGATTAAGTACAAGAGTTGTTAGGTGTGGATAATTAGATTATAGTTTAATGCAATAGCAAGTTGTGCCTTGTTCTCAGATAGACAGCAAGTGGAGAGTGATATATGAAATGATGGGATGGAAGGAAGAAGAGAAGCAAAGAGTGATTCACAGGCAGAGCCTAAATTATTTCTCACAGTTTTTTGTTGCCTTATGGTTCCAAGTGCTGTCACCAATCTTTGCATTTTGTTATTATCTCATGATACTTGTTTAATCAGCTACCATCTCTCCTATGGACTTTTTAATGTCTACAGTCTCAGATCAACACAGCCCTGCCCTTCCCATATTAGATTCTTGATGAATGTGTGTTGTTGTTATTCAGCCTGGTTCAATGTGCCCCTTTTTAACTTTGAGCACCTGCCCCTTTAAACCTCTCTGCACGGCCCTGTTTTTATCCATGCTAAACATCTCTTTTAGGATCAAAAATGGAATGCTCGTAATGAATATTTCCTCCACCGAATCGCTGTTGGTCTTTGTGATTCGTTTAGTGATTTATATAGCTCAAGTGTTGTGTTCATGGATAGCTGTTTCCCTTAGCCGGAGGAAAAATAGATAGTAAGAAAAAAGCTACACGGATGAATAACTGCAAAAGAAAAGTAGTGAATATAAGAGTGTGGGTGACGCAGATGTACAGGTTGTTACAGAAATAATCCTCTCTTTTAAGCATACTGCTTTTGGTGACAAATCAATTCACAGAACATTTGGATAAAGTGAGGGTTTTTTTGGCATTTCATTAAATGCATGAAAAATGCATAAAAATATCCCTGCATGGCATATTTCCAGGGACCACTGCAATAAAAAAAGCTGTAGATGTGTCAGTCTGTCTGACTGATTCAAAATATTTGCACAAATTCAAAAGGTATGAAATTTAATGTTTTCAGGGTAGTGTTTTATTGGACCAATGGATTTCCCCGAAAGGGTATGTGCAATACCTGTGAAACCAACATTTTGCAAAAAAAAATTAAAAATAAAGAAATGCGCTATAGAGACAGTTGGAAAGCTGAAAAAAATGGGACATGGTTTGAATTCACTGATACCATTGGTGGGGAGGGTAATTGAAAAAACAGTGCAATGTTGTTCTGAGTGAGTAGCAATATTTCTGCTGCAACAGGAGTGATCTCTTCCAGGATTAGAATCGAATACGTAGGCTATGAGCGATAACTAAATGGTGTGATGATGATTCACATGCTGTGCCCTTGCTAATCACTAGATCTTCAACACCTTTGTGCCAGAGAACGTCCTCACCCCCATCATCAAAACACCAGATGGTGGAAGAGTGAACAATCAATGTCAAAATGCACTGATGGTCTGCTAGTGGCATGCTTTGGCTCAATATCTAATTAAAGTGTTTAATATTGACTTTTCCTTTCCTTTCTGTTTCCCTTACACGTTGATGTGGGATGTATAAAATGATGATGCACAGGGGAGACTCACAAGTAAAAACAGCTCTGCTTGGTTGTGTTTTTACAGGATTGAGTTATCCTGCTGCTTTATTTCTGTTTTTATACTCAAAAGTTTTATGAACACTTATTTAAGAAGTTCCAATACAAGTACATATATGTGCTCCAAGTTGTGCTGTAAAAGAAAAAAATTAATTAAATTAGGAAAAGACAGCATATCACTGCTGATCATTGGCTGATGCTGTTATCCCTTTTGGAGCTTCTTTATATACCATTCCCTGCAGCTTTTTTGCTGACTACATTTTAAATCTTTGCATGTCTGAGGACTGAGCCAGGATTTGTCTGACCTTCTCAAACTTAATGAGGTTCACTGACAGGTGAGGAAGGAGGAGACAGTTTCATCCAACACAGGGACTCTGTCTCAGACTTCAAAACTTTTTTAGACAGCTAAATGGGGACAGGTTTAGCTGCCCCCTCATTAGGCTGGGCATTAGAGCAGAAGACCACCAAATGGCAGGAGTCTAGGCTATAGACTTTTACAAAGTGTACACACCTTAACTAAATATATGTAGGTGTAGTAAAAATAAGACTCATTCTCATTTTTACTACTTTGGAGAGCAACTTGTGACAGTTAAAAAATAGCACACACTGCTTTTGCAGTTGTTTAAATAGTTATGACCCGCTCACTCTTTCTGGCTTCTAAATATTGTGTTTCTGTGTACGATAAACAGTGTAAAGTATGTGCAAAGCAATCCTCTGGCAGTGTCCCTGCTGTCCGTAGAGCTGCAGGAAGCTCAGAAACAATCGTTCAGACAAACATGGCACTCTGAGGCGCTCTACATTTCACCCAAGAAATCCTGTTGAGAAGCCCAGGAAAACTCACTTGAGTGGCATAAAACACATGTCAGCATCCTCTTTCTCTGTTGCCTTTGTAAGGACTCAAAGTGTATTTTTTTTCCTTTTGTAGGTTCTCTAACTCTGCTTTGTCTAATGGGTAAAGAACATACTTCCTCTAATATTTCAGCGTTTTATTACAGAGACCGGATAGGCCAACATAACCACAACCTTCACAACATGCCTGCAGCGGTGGAGAAACAAAGCATTCAAAAAAAGCCTTTTGTGCCAGTGTTTTGTGCTGTCATACTAACCAGCATGGCCGGACCTAACATGGCAGAAAACAAATCAGAGCTGCAAAGCTGTCCCGTCGCATAAATGTCCTTTGTAGGCATTACAATGAACAAACATTACTTTGTTCATTTGGTGCATAAACTCCGAGGTCCAGGCTTTCAGCATAACTTAAACAGACTTAAGAACATTTATACCTGTCCAAGTGAAGTCTAGAACAAAAAAGTTTGAAGAAGAATAGCACACACAGTAAGCTTTATTGTTAACAAGCATTAACAATACACAAAAACCTGTTTTGTCCATTGTTGTGGAAGTTTCAATTACCAAAGCCTGCAGACACGATGAGTTGTAACAACACCTTTATTTCAGCTATCTCATGCATAAGGAGGGACGTCAGTCAGGGGGGGGGGGCACTGAAAGTCGTTTCTGACAATGAACAGTTCAGGTCCTTTTTATACACAGTCACAGAACAAAAGGCTTTTACAGTTGCAGTTCACACCTTGGCTCTAAACAGACAGACTCTCTATCATCTGTGTGAATCTCCCCCACTCTGGGGTCAAGCCTTCCTGTGTGTGCTTCCGCATCCTGGGAGACATTCACCAGTTCCTCACCGTCTGTTTCCCAGCATGAATAAGGTGTGAACCAGACATACTAATCTAAGTGACATGAAAGCATTTCATCAAGACAATACACTAAAGAGAAATCCCACAACACCATGAATGAGCGTTATTTAATTTTCAGTGGGAATTATTTAAAAGTGTGTAAAGTACTGGTAGACTCTCACGCTACCTTACCTGACAGAGTTTGTTTTTGGTTTTTAGATGTTGCAATTTTTTGCACAGTAACATGTAATCTCAGTGTTCGTTCTGTCTGGTAGCGACAGTGTTCAGGTAAAAGTGAAACTGTATATTTCAATACATTTAGATAAACTTTTTTTATTGACTATTAAAATATGGAAATCCATGACAATGTTCATGCTGTCACATACATTGTATACATTTTAAACCTATCCTCTGAATCAACAAATAGTATGGGTGAGCAGAACTTTCAATTATTAATTGCAAGATAATTTCTCCTGTCCCACAAAAATGCAAAGAATATTTTCCTGGTCAGAGCCGTTAGTAAGTGAAAATGATGTTACTTTAATAAACTCTAAAAGACAGTTTGTTTCTCACTGAATAGCCACTTTATTCAGCAACATACAACATTTAATTTCATATTAATTTCACGTTTGCTATTACGTTAAATTCAAACCACTCAATTAAGTACAGTACTGGCTGATCATTGATGTTTTAATCATATCTTTGCGTGTCTGAGAGTTCTCTGACATATTATTTTATGTCTGTATATTTGTTTTTCTAGGCGGTGTGTGCATCTCCCAGTCTGTCAAAATTCCCCGGGAGCCCAAGCAAGGAGAGTTCGACAAGGTCATCCGGCGACTCCGAGAAAATCCAAATGCCAGAGTCGTCATACTTTTTGCCAATGAAGATGATATCAGGTATAACCTGGTAATAGATTAACACTTCTTTTGAAGATTAGGAAAACATGACTACAGCAGACAGCATGCAAACATGTAGGAACACAGCCGTTTCAGTGCGGGTCTGCCAGACTACTGTGTAATGAATTGCACAACAAAATCAAAGTGGAGCTCGTTGGGATGCTGACCTTATCTGTGGCAACATCTGTTTCCTCACCTTTGCAGGCGGCTGCTCCATGCAGCAAAAAAGGCCAACCAGACAGGTCATTTTATCTGGGTGGGTTCAGACAGCTGGGGCTCAAAGATCTCTCCGGTTGTGCAGCAGGAGGAGATGGCAGAGGGAGCAGTCACCATCTTGCCCAAGCGTCAGTCCATCAGAGGTACAGAGATGCACATTATGCAAGCATCTGATCTCCCTGCCTTCTAAAATCATGTGCACATATCAGTGATTTATTATTTCCATGCAAGTAAAACAAAACTATTTATCTTTTACTCTTTCAGAAGACTACGTTATTTGTAATGACTTCAACACTCATTTAATCATCAAAGATGTAAAAAAGTTCAGTCAAATAAAAAACAAAAAAGAAGCAACGTGAATGTGCACACGATATTGAATTATTGCTGTCATATACTCTAGAGCACATGACAGCTACGGTTCTCATATAGCGTTGCTTACACTGAGAATGACTGCATCACTGACAATGAACCGACTGATCTGTTTAGGGTTTGATCGTTACTTCATCAGTCGGACGCTGGAAAACAACAGAAGGAATATATGGTTTGCTGAGTTCTGGGAGAACAACTTCAACTGCAAACTCAGCCGTCATGCGGTGAAGAAAGGGTCCGGGCTCAAGAAGTGCACAAGTAAGATATTCTCCTGTTGAGAAAAAGCTATTCTGTGTTCTTTTTGTTTAAACTTTTACCCAACATGAAAACATTCCTCTTTTGATGTATCACGAGGGAGGTGACACATTTGGCTCATGGGGAAAGTGTTTTGACAGCATTGCCCACCTATTAAAAGTGGAACCGCTATACATTCAGTCTTCAAAATCACAGTTCATCTCACAGCTCATTTCATTGCTGCTCTATATTTCTGCTGAGTCTAGTGTGTTTATCCACACAGCTATAACAAGTGACTGGTTTAGCTCGGCTGCATGCTTAAAGCTTCGGGCTTAATGCCATACTTTATACAGCTGTAGATAGCACAATCTCTCTTGGTGGGAAAAGTCACTGCATATTTTATCATGATTTAAACCTCTATTAAGTAGTAAAACATATAACAAAATTGAAATTTTGCTTACAGTCACCCCACTTCTGCCCTATCTTGAAAACTGCAACAGGGTAAAAACTAAACCGTACTAAGTTAAATGAACACCCCCTCCCCAAAGAAAAATCCAAAACCAATGTTCTAGACAATGCAGTAGTTATAAGCTGATTAATTTAATATAGGATTTATAGCATATCTGGTGATCAGCTCTTATTAGCATTCAAGCCTTGTTACTGCATTACCTTTTCTAACTGCTAAATACTCCATTATGCTCAACAGCTAGTCACCAACCGTGTCTGATGCAGGCAGCTCACTGTTGATTTTAAAGGGTTTTTTTTTCACTAAAGGCAGCTACTTGGTATGGCTGCAAAAAAGTTGAGAGAGCAATAAGAGTGCAACAAAACATTGAAATTGTTGGCTAGACACCTAAACGATGATCTAAAGTTGCTTATAAAGCTCTGCAAAGCTGAATGGAGGAGTATATTCAGGCTATAATTTTCTACAGGCTCAGAGAAAACACTTTTACGTTCTACGTTGTTCCACATTCGATATTTCTCGCTGTTTTTTTCTTTTTCTTTTCAAAGAAAACAAACTTTCACTGTTTTAAACCCTAAATAATATTAATTATAGCATCTTTAAAAGTAATAGATTTATTTTGGAAAAGCAAAAAGCAAAAGAAACTAAGGTGATAATTAGATTCGCTTTTGGAACCCAGTTTATTTCTAGTGCCAGTCCCAAGCCCCAGGTAAATGAGGAAGGTTACATGAGAAAGGGTATCAGGTGTTAAAATCAAACAAGCAGATTATTGAGGTTTTCACATGCGATTTCTATACCAGATCAGTCAGGGCTCGAGTTAATAATTGCCTCTAGTGCTGTTGCCTAACAGGGTGTCAGTGGAAACGGTGTTACTGTTGGCTGAAGACAAAGAAAGGGGGAAGGTGTGTTTGGAGGTAGCAATAGAGAAGGGATGGTCTAAGTGTGGAGGTGAAAGCAGGGACTCTGTAGTCTGGTAAAGGGAAAGAGCTAGTTCATGTGCTGGAGAGAAGGAAGGTATATTGTTTGTGCAAGAGACCAGGTGGAAGGGAAGCAAGGACAGAAGCACTGGAGGTGATTGGTAATGAGGTTATTGGATGAGACTTCAGTGGACATGTAGGTGAAGGGAACAGAGGTGATGAGGAGGTGTTGGGTACGTATAGTGTTAAGGAGAGAAATGCAAAAGGACAGATGGTTGTGGATTTTGCAAAAAGGATGGAAATGACTATGGTGAACATGAAAAAGGAACACAAAGGGATGTATAAGAATACAAGGACGTACACATAGGTGCACTACATCTTATACAGAAGAAGCAATCTGAAACACAAGTGGAAACAAGAAGTGGAAGTGAGTGAAGACATAGGCAAGGATTAAATGGTAGAAATGTTGCACAGATACTGCCATGAGGGCATTTGTCCTATTCTCTGGACAGAGTAAAGAAGACAGAGTGACGCGATGGTGGTCACATTCATAAATGTTAATGCAGGAAAGTATTTAAAGGAGGAGATTAGCAAAGATAACATGGAAAGTAGTCGGGCTGATGAAGAAAGCTGACAGGACTACTGTGAGACTTTTTAACCAGATTGTTTAACAAAATCTTGGACAGTGAGAGAATGCCTGAGCAATAGAGAGGAAGTTTACTGGTGCTTTTCAGGAACAAGGGTGATGTGCAGAGCTGTAGTAACTACAGAGAGATAAAGTTGGCGAGCCAGATCATGAAGATATGGAAAAGAGCTGCGGAAGTTAGGTTAAGACAGTGGTTCTTAACCTTGTTGGAGGTACTGAACCCCACCAGTTTCATATGTACAGTCACTGAACCCCCCTTTAGTGAAAAATAAAATATGATTTTTTTTTTCAAATTCAAGACATAGATATGTTTTTTACTGGTGCACAAAATGAGCCGTGCATGTCACGGCGGAGGCTCTGCCGAACCCCTGAGACTGACTCACCGAACCCCTAGGGTTCAATCGAACCCAGGTTAAGAACCACTGGGTTAAGAAGATAGGTGATAGGTGCAAACAGCAGTATGGCTTCATGTGGAGAAAAGAGCACAGTTCCAGTGTTTGACTTAGAGTGTTGATGGAGGAGTGTAGCGAAGGTCAGAAGGAGTTTCATAATGTATTTGTGGTCTAGAGAAAGCACTGTGGTATACTGCATGAGAAAGCCAGAAATGGCAACGAAGTATGTGAGGATGGTGCAGGACATGCAGTGGTGATGGGCAGTTTGACAGATGAGGTCAGGCACACGTCTCTGTGGAGGAGGATGCTCACAGGCAATGCTGTGATCTGTAGTGAGAGCATCGAGCAGGTGGAAGAGAGCCTGGAGAGGTGGAGGTATGCTTTGGAGACAAGAGAAATGAAAGCAGAATCAAGGCAGAATACATTTGTGTAAATGATAGATGTAACAGGGAGTCTACATGGAGCAGAGGAAGTGAAAATGGACAAGTATGCAACTATCAACTATCCAAGAGAGAGGAAGAAGACACTACAGGTTTGGTGGACACAAGTGTCAGGAGTGATTTGTGACAGTAGGATAGCAGTAAGGGTTGAAAGGGAAGTTTTGCAAGATGGCGAAGCCTCTTATGATATATGGTTTGTAGACGGTGACACTAATGGGGCCATCGTAGCCCAGCACCAGTGTGTGAATGTATGTGTGAATGGGTGGATGACAGGTTGTGTAAAGCGCTTTGGGGTCCTTAGGGACTAGAAAAGCGCTACAAATACAGGCCATTTACCAGGCCATTTAATGGAAAGATAGGAGGCCGAGCTGGAGGTGGAGGTGAGTTCAAGATGTTAAGATTTTTGTTGGAAGTACCCAGAATGAGTATATCAGAAGAGAGACAGTGGATATACCAGACAAAGGATGTTAAAAATTGAGCTGCCAAGGATGAGTAAAAGTGGGATATCGCAGAAAAGATTCATGGAAGTCATGAAGGAGGATATGCAGAGGGTTAGTGTGACAGAAGGCAAGGATTTGCTGTGGTGACCCACAAAAGGAACAGGTGAAAAAAAAGAAGAAGAATTAGGTGTGTTATTGGTGGGGAAAAACTCAAGTAAGAGTTGCTGTATGCAGCCCAGCAAGCAAGAACACTGCCAAGAAACTTTCTAACATTGCTCTCGACTGTCAGGTCTTAGTGATCCCTTGAGAATCTCCCAAGTTTGAAAATTGCCACGTATAGCCTCAACCCTCGAGTGGCATCAATTAATAGAAATATTTCTCCCTAACGTATGCACAGTAGCAAAATGACTAATTAATAACTACAGCATAACACTGCAGTCTGCTGGAAAATGTAACAATACAACAGAGAAGAAACTAGAGACACAAATGAGATTTGTATGATAATGACCATCATTACAGCCAAATACTGCAGAATTGTTGCAGATTACATGCAGTAATAATTCATATCCTCTTAATTACAGGTAGCTAGTATTGCCATTAAAGGCAGATCATCACAACTGGACTGTTAGGATCAGTTGTTTCCTCTAAAAGAAGAGTCCAAGTGATGACTCAATGGCTTTTCAACAACCTAAAAAAATTAACACTCAAATGCCCAGATTTGAATTATTTAATCTGATGATAAATTTACGCTTACAAATTAGTTGCATATTCTCTTTATTCTTAAAATGTGACAGTATTGTGCTTTAGAGGATCATGGAAAGCTGGATATCACAGAGCTCTGTGTCATTCTTTTGGTAATAAAAAGAAAGTTGAATTTGATTGAATTATTGTAATTTCATATAGCCCCCACTTGCCTCTGAAATAAACATATACTGAATCGAGACAGCTCACCGTGAGGACACAAAATATACAGCAGATAAAGAAGTCATAAAAATAATCACATTATGCTTCATAACATAGTTGGGAATTAGGAATAACTTTGGGGGCATACAGCATTGACAGAAAAATAGATCAGCACACAATTAGAGAACACACCATTTAAAAAATCCCTCTCTTGAATTTACAGTTAAGAATGAGCAATTTGTCTTTAGGCAGAAACCATGCAAACTCCAAGAAATCAAAGGAAATAAAAGTAACAATCTAGTTGCTGTACGGTGAAAGCACTAACCACCGAGCCACCACTCTGCCCTGGAGCCAGATGTGTATATCCCCAATCTACATACACCAGTTTCCACACATACACTACTATTTATAAACAAGACTGTGTCGTGACAGCGTGCGTACAATACGTCCACACTGGCTTTACATGGCGGTAATCCACACATCAGTGGCTGGGCTGAGTTTCACATGCTGCAGCATTATGACTAAGAGAAAGAAAAACATCAAAGACAGAATCTGGGCAGGATTTGGAGTCGGCGCATTGCACAGTTTCACATGTACAGTAACATTTATGAATGTGGGCGCAGTCTGTTTTCATTCATTTTCTGAAATAGTGACCTTTAGTTATCTGACTGGCAACCTTTACTTTGCTTTTATTTCTTATTTTGTCAGCCCTTCAGTTAATGCTAATTCAAAATTTATAGATGTAGATGGCTTTTAATGTAGAAAAAAATAAAAACAAAAAACCCATGAAGTGCCTCGTTAGGTTGACAGCACTCATCGGGACTGCAGCAGCAGAAAAAAACAAAACAAAATACAGTACACTGCTTGAATGGGTGGCAGAAAATAGGAGTACGTGATTCTCTTACTAATTTGTGTTGAAAATGCATGCTATCTTCACTCAGTTCAGCTGTTGTGAGGCCACAGGTAATGTTACACTCTTCATTGTCTTTATTCTTTTCATTTTTTTATATTTAGTTCTTATGAGGAACCAGCTTTACTTTTTCTTCTGGCAATTTTTGGTTGCAAAAAACAAAAAAAAATGATTTTGTTGCAGGGAGGGGGGAATCCCTCTTAGTGCAGTTCAGTAGTGCCATAAATCACAAAATGCTCCAAACCAGCAGGCTTCATGGAGGTGGGATTTACAGCATGACTAAATTAGATTTTTAAGATGGTTGTACGTTGTCTTACAATGCTATATGCATCGGTCACAGCTGTGCATTACCCTACGATATAACATGAATAATATAGACTCATTTTATTTATTTATTTATTTTTAAAAGATTTCCAAAGATTTTACCATGCTATTTATTGCATGGTAAAATTTGAAGTGACTGTAATAGACCACTCAGTCAAGAGGACTTTATGGCAGTGCAAAATTTACAGCTTACTTTTCTAAATGTGATGAAGAACTCTGATTTGTCAGGTAGTTAACTGCCAGAGCAGACATTCCCATTTAGATATATTACCTCTAAACAGTTTCTCAATTAACTCTCTGAAAAATATACTTGATATGAGAGCCCAGCTGATATAGGATTCTCAAGACTGATATCGATATTAAGCAATTTAAAAATCCCATTATATTACTCCATATTTTTTCATGTGAAGCTATTTAAGTTATTACTAAGATAATATAACAGAGCAGTATTATAAATAAACTTATCGTCACAACAAGTCCTAGGTTAATTATGCTCTACTCAGCTGGTTGTTGTGTTTGGGGCCACACCTTTTGGCAACAGGGAAGTTGCAGAAAGCCCCCTGGTGGACAAACTATGTAATGCAACACTCAGGACATGGTTGAAGGGTGTTTCTCCCATCTCGTCTTCACATCATTTATCGGTTGGTATAAATGGCAACACAAATATACTGACAAATAATAATATTTGTTTTGTAATATAGCAGTTGGACTCTACCTGATATACTACTAAATCGCTATACATTACTTTGTATAGCAAATGTTGAATTGACTTATTTTGCATCTTTTACCTTAATGTTTCCAAATTTTCTTCAACCACTGACAGTGGAGGTACAGTAAAACATGCTTTTCTTCCTTTGTTGAGCATAACAAGTTATAACAACTACACCAAAGCAAAGCAATTCTGACGTACGGTGTAAATGGGCATGTTGACATGCAATTATGCATGATTGTGAATGATCATCCCACTTACCTCTGCTGTACTAATGTGTATAATAACATGTAATGATAAAAGACAAGGACCCCTGTGCTGAGACTCTAGAGAATCTTAATGTTTATTTATTTGTAGATAAAGGGCAGCGTTGGTAAAACAATAAATAACTGAAACAGCCCTGGTGAAACAGTACAAACAAAATACACCAGAGACATACTTTTACTCAAGGGGTGAGCTGCAGAACCAACAGCTGGTGCTGTGTTCACAGGCAATAAAACCCAACACAGAGTATTCTAAAGAGATAACACAGAGGGTTACATTCAGGGCATCACTCAGGTGGATAAGATAGTGCTGATGGATCAATTTGTCTACTGATTGGCTACACTGACCTGCCCACCCCCCCAAGAGGAAATGTTGCCAAGAACAAAAAAACTAGATAGCTCCAGTGACCTTCTGGGAGTCTGCAGTCTGATCAACACCATGGCCAACACTCATACCATGTTTTCATTTCCTTATATAAGTGAGATGGAAAACATGGCACATTGTTTATGTTTGGGCTCAAATGTGTTTCCATTTATTCTTCTTTGTGTCTTGAAATATCTGTAGTAGTTTTATACTGAATGTTGAATACCAATCTAGATTGATATTAACACATGGGTCTGGGGGAAGATTTACAATTTATGTTTTGAATTAGTGTTTTGTGGTAAAAATTGCAAATAAACAAACCACCCTGTTTCCTCCCTCCCAAGTTATAGAAGATAAGCCAGTTGGTAATCTAAATATTTCTTAATGTCACAAAATCCTGTGCAGACCAAAACAAAACAAAATGTCAAACTGTTTATTAATACTGTCTGACTTTCCAGCTCTGTCTGTGGCACTCCATAGTCCTTGTGTTTCTTGTAGATGATGCAGACCTTTAAAACTCATCAGGTCGCATTGTTTTTGTTTTGTTTTTTGAAAAAAAAAGGCCAAATCATTTCCTAAAATAGCTGGGTACTGCATTTTTGAGCAATTACAGCAACAGAGTTTATCATAATGAAGCAAGCGAGCATTAATGTGGCTTATTTTGTTGGGTTAATTTCTGCAACCAAAACAGGCTTAATACACCTTGGTACTTATTTGGCAGGTCTCTGGAAATCTATTCTCTAACACAATTTTTCCAAAGATATTCCTTAACTTTGCATTCTGATAAAGGTTATGAGTACTGGTCCAAAATTTCCCTGATGTGATCCTTCATGCATTATCAGAAGGAACCGCTCTGATCAGGATAGAAATTTTCATCAAAGTAAAGGTGATCACTTAGCCCTGTACTTATTTGCAGTGACCCTTGCAGAGACCTCTCACTCCCTCAGACACACACACACTATAACAAAGTTACTGAATTCATCACTGTAGAGATCAAGGTTAGTTTAGTTTTTGATCAGAGATATCAAAGCTCTGTTTTATGTTATGGGATTTGCTGAATTTATAAATCTATAGAGAATCTCAGGTTTAATCATTAAAAATAAAGATGCTCTGCTTCAAAATGTAAATGTGTGTCTTATCTGCAAGATGGATTCAATCAATGAAACCAAAACTATAAATGGGGAAAACTGTTATAAGAGGAAGTGTTCCACAATGAGACAAGGAAAAAGCAAATGAAGCAAGCATATAATGACTGTTATCTATCAATAAAACATTAAAACCAATGATGATCTTTAATGATTATTTGTACTCTCAATGATTATGCACTTTAAATATTTTTAGCGTTCAGTTGCACTTTAAATATTTTTAGCGTTCAGTTGCTGCAGAAGCTAAATGAATAGCTCTGAAAATACCCACATTGACATCGTTAAGTTTATCTCTATACTAGGAGTGAGTGTTGTATAGGCACCTGCATCTCACACTAAGTAGCTGTTCTTCTATCACTTGTCTCGCTCATTACAGACATTTTAGTGTTAAACTTTCCTATCAGCTCTGCTTCACAGGGAGTGAGAGTCTCACAGAATTTGTTTGAGGTTAAAGTATGACACTTCACTGGTGGGGAGCTTTACAGTGTCCCTGTGGCAGCTGTGCAAAAACCACATGGGGCATGCTGCAGAATTATCAGTGTCCTGAGAGGGTTAGACTGCTTAGTGTGATCAAAGGATAAGGAGGGCATGAGTGACTGAAGAAAAAAAGTGAGACTTGTCTTTTATCTGGGAATGAAGGAGATGTAAAACTGATATTGATTAATGTTGAGAGGAGAGGGGAGGCAGAGCAGGGACCCATTTCGCTGGCTGTGTTTTTCGCCTCTGTATTAACGATGTGAGCAGAACAGCACAGAGAAAGTAATGCAGATAAACCGAGCATGTGCTCTCACATCCAACCATCTATTTTTATACTGCTCACCCTTAACAGCGTTCCAGGGTGACGGGGGGGGGGGGGGGGGGGGGTTTCAGCCTTCTCTGGGTAAGAGATGGGGAATATATTGGACAGCTTGCCAGTTTATTACAGAAAGGATTTTGTAAAAAGTAATTGAATTCATTGTGGAAATAGATTAAATTATTTTAGGAAGCAGAAAATCTCTGATCAGTGGTGTGATGGAGAGTTTAAATAGTTTTAAATTTTAAAGCCTACCCTTGAGTTGATTCCAAGCGTGAGAACATGAAAAAGACAATACAACTAATACAACTATTAACCAGTAAATAGCGATTACATTTAATTAGTTAGAAATTTGACTGGGTTAGGTTTTGAAATCTGTTTGCTAATATGATGTAACCAAATAGGTTATTTACATATACACTAATTGGCCACTTTAATAAGTGCACCTGAGTTGGACTCCACTTCAGCCTAATCCAGCCCAACCCCAATCCAGTTGGACTGGGTTTGCCTCGAGAACTGCCCTAATTCTTCATATTCAACAAGGTGACAGAAAACATTGCTCTGAGATTCTGGTCCATATTGACATAAAAGCATCACACAGTTGCTCCAGATTTGTCAACTGCACAACCATCCAGCAAATCTTTGTTTCACCACATCCCAATGCAGCTCACTATTAGATTAGATCTAGAGACTCTGGAGGCATTTTGAGGACAGTGGATTCTTTGTCATGTTCAAGAGACCCGTTTGAGATGAGCTTTGTGACATGGAACATTATCCAACTGCAAGCAGCCATCAGAAGATGGGTGGACTGTGGTCAAAAAGGGATAAACACAGACAATATTCAGGAAGGCTATGGGGTTTAAACATTTATCAGTTGGTTCTGAGGGGCTCAAAAGGTACCATTTGTTGGTTACACTGTTGTTTATTACATTGTTGTGACTTATCAATGGCTTTGTGGGTGATAAAACCACCTGTGACATGTTTATTGAACATTAATACAGTATAGTTGTAAAATTATTATTTTTTAAATCAGTGATAATATTGAAATTACATTTGCTTGAAGTTGCATTTTAATTATTTGCTTCAATAACCAATTTTTACATTGACAATCTAGTACCACAAAATGTAAAATTGTTTCTTTTTTGAGTATTAATCCAATAACAGTTTTTTTAATGTGATATATTTGTTATCATTTTTGATATTTTTTTATATAGTTTAAATTACTATTTCTGTTTGACTGAAAACATACACACAACAGCATATTTTTAGTCCTACATGAATTGAGACTTTAGCTCTACAATCACGTATAGGAAAATTCACAGAAAATGTGAAATGAAGGCGCGTGACACATGTCAGCAGCGTCACATTAACTTAAAAGATGGTCCGATTGCCTCAATGGATTGGATGGCCTGCAGCCCGTCGTAAGCTGAAAAATAGGTCAAAGGTTTTGTGCCCACACTGTCTGTCACATAATGTCTTGTGTTTCACCTCAGTGGAAGACACCCACACTCAGCTTCTGCTTTGCTTAATCTAAAAGGATTTTTCTGAAAGCAAAACGCCAGCTTGGAAAAGTTGTGCGAGAGTGACAAAATGCCAATGAGGAGTTAGCTACAAAGAGAGACAGAAGGAAAAAGGGAAACTGTCTTATGGAGAAGAGACAATACAAAGTTAGTGTGGGTGGCCTGCCAAGACTGAGAAAGAAATAACACTCTCACACCCACTCTGGCTCACAGGATTCCCCACGGCATAAGCATGGCGGCCAAACTGTGACAATCTCTGTCCAATCAAGGCCCTGTGTCCCTTAATTACTGAGCCGTAACCTCCAACAATAATTCATGCATTTTCAAAAGCTCATGAGATAATCTGAGACTTAAAACCCCTCTGGTCTGCAGTGAGGAGCTGGAGATCTAGCAAATGAAAGATGGCTAACAGAAGGAGACCTTTGCTGATTTGGAGGCTAGCACTCTCTCAGATTGAAGTAGCTGCCGAAAATAGCTTGCACCTCAAGAGGATAGTTGTTGCATGATAATGTTTAGGAAAAAGTTTACTTGTGAAAGCTGTATATCGGCATGTCCAAAAATATCAGATAACCACATAGTCACAAAAAACAGTTCTAGCCTGTATATTGTTGAGGTTTGTTAAGATGGCTTTTAATACTGATATTGCTCATTTGTAGTTCATTAGTTCACATCGGTTCTGACAGTATAATGTCTTTCTTGTTATTAATTGAACAATTATATGAAGGGGAGGCACCAACTGTGGAATTTTCAACCAATGGCAATGTTTTATATAAAAACATTGTTATTTTTCATGTTTAAGAAACTCAGTAGAAAAACTAACTGAAATTTGTACAACAAGTTAAAGTCACAATTTTGAGGTGATTTTAACAAAGATTAAGAGGTGTTTAGTATAATGCAGGTCTGTCCATTTTTGTTTTTGAAAATCATTCACTGCGTTACAGTAAACTCTACTTTTAAATAGAGTCAGGTTTTGGCATGGCTTAGGTTTTGATTTAGTTACTCTCTGTCCTGTGGCAAAATTGGTTTAACTTACTTTTTGTCATGTTTAAAAAGACTCTAGTTTACTAAAACATTAACCTAGAATTTAACCAAATTACTTTCTGAAATATACTAAAATATGGAAGTAAGTTAAGAAGCTCTATAGCATCAAGTATTTTTTTCAGCCAACAGTATGGCAATTATTGTGTGAGTATCAGCAGTTCATTCCCTGCTGTGTGCTTATTAACTTGCAAAGCCTAATTGAATTCTATGCAGCTCTATCATTAGCTTATCCCTAGTAATTAGTCTAGTGTAAATCTTAATTGAACACACCTGCTTTTAATAATGGCTAATGCACATACAGGATATTTACATAGAAACAGCTTTAAGACTTCAGGCATGTGAGCAGACAGCCGAAGTTAGGATTGGCACGTTGTATCTCCTTAGACCCCACCTCCTCACAGCAATTAACAATCACAAAAACCTCTGGAACAACCTGAGCCAGGATTAATAAACTCCTATCACGAGTTATTACATTGAGCCCATAAGGGGATTATCCCTGTCCTGTGAATGGATGTGTCTATTTCCTGCTTCTTTTGGTCTTTTAAATTGAACCAGGCAATAAATACTGAATTCACAGTTGGACACTCAGTCAAGAAGTAAGGAATACAAAAAAGTGATCAAATTGGAAGAACTGTGTAAAGCAACTAATGAAAAATAGCATGAGGCATATTTTTAAAATTTGCAGAATAGACATGCAGGCCCAAAACAATGCATATGAAAATCACACAGAGGGAACTCTACTACTCCTTCAGAAGATATAAGAAAGACTCTTCATTTTTAACAGATGAGATTTCCCAGAGGAGAAGACCTTGCACTCCAGATATTAGAATTGATTTGGTCCTCTGCAGTGATCCAGATATTTACTTTCTAGCTAATTGCAAGAGGCAACACCATTCAGTACATAAAAAATAAGACTCACTGAGGAGCAATGCATTTTCTTCTGTCTTTTGGACTGATGCCACACCCTTCGTTTAAAAGGTTTAGCTCATTCCAAGTAGTGTGAACACAATTGTCTTATCTAAAAGCTGCCATCCAGAGTGGGGATGACACAGAAGACAAGTGTTGAGAAGATAAGTTTTCCTGACTATTGGCACACATCAGTAGTATCTTCATCAAGTTACTTTATAAATTCGTTTCAAGATGGATTTTTTTTTTTTTTTTGCTATAATTCTAGACATATTAATTGTCTAGAACAGGCACTGAATATGCAACTTTATCATCAGCCTTCTTTAAACAAGTGTCAGAGACAAACTCACAAGTAGATAATTCTTTAAGCTGGATCCACTCATGCAAGCAACTCATGCCTTTAAATGAATACAATTTTCTTAATTGCATGATGTGGCTGATAGAGCTACAGATTTTTTGCCTGATTGAGTCGTTTAAATCCACTTGTAAAATCTTTTTCTGTCTCAAACATGATTGCTTGACTACATGGATACTAATACTGGACTCAACCTTGTCCTTGACATGGTGACCAAACCAAATGGATGACTGCAGATCATTACATATATCACTTACCATGATTTGAATTATTTCATGAATTCTTTTAACCAATTAATACTTATAAAACCACACACATGCATCTGTCTATGTCTTTCAGATCAGGAGCGAATCGGAAAGGACTCGCAATATGAGCAGGAAGGAAAGGTACAGTTTGTTATCGATGCCGTCTATGCAATGGCTCATGCCTTGCACAACATGCACAAGGAGCTGTGCCCGGGCAAGGTTGGTCTCTGCGCTAAAATGGACCCCATAAATGGCACTCATCTGCTGAAGCATATTCGTCGTCTCAACTTTTCAGGTCAGTTATAGACACTCAAATATACACTTTTAGGATCATTTGGTATTAGTTTTGAATTGACAACATCTTATGTCAATTAAAGTTTATTAGAATAATTTTTATGAATCAGTGATGGGTTACATCAGCGGTCCCCAACCCCCGGGCCTCGGACCGGTACCGGGCCCTGAGTCGTTTGGTACCGGGCCGCGAGAGTTGAGGCTCAGGTGTGAAATGTATGGTTTTCAGGGTTTTTATTGGTTTTCAGCGTTATTTTGTTATCGTTTTTATCGTTAACTCGGTTTTCCTGGGTCTTTTCACGTGTGTTATGAGTAAATCTTCTTTTTTTCTTTTTTTACCGGTACTAGTTTTATTTTTTTGTATTCCTCCGCGACACCTTAAAGGCCGGTCCATGAAAATATTGTCGGACATAAACCGGTCCGTGGCGTAAAAAAGGTTGGGGACCGCTGGGTTACATCATGTGTTACAGGGCCCTTTTTGGCAGCTGTCATTCTCGTGGCACATTCTGTTACCAAATGCAAGTTTTTATGTTAAAAGGCTAACTGGTAATTCGAAAAGCCTTTTTGAAAAACCCTTGTGGCAGAGCTGAAAGGGTTTTGAGAAGCAGGTGTTTTTTGAGAAACAAATGGTTCAGTGGTCCTCAACCGCCTGCTTATAAATGGTTAAAAAAAAGAAGAAAAAAAGTGGTATGGAGAGAATGGACAGATCAATCCAGGTTTGAAGTCTTTGGATAAAAGGTCTGTGAGGCTGTGAATGCTAAAAAGAGATGATTCTTCACTTTTTTCAAGCGCAGAACAATGTTTTATAAATGACTGCTATATATTTCCCACTGACTTTGTAGGAAACTCAATGCACAGTTCCTACAAACTTCACATTTTTCATGTTAAATGTGAAGTTTTAAGGTTGAAAATGTGTGCTGTGAAAGATGCAAGCAATGTAGGATTACAAACATACATTGCTTATAGAAGTTCAATGGCCATCCGAGGTCTGTGTTTGAGGGTTAAAATGATAAGTACTTGACTTTCACATTATAAGAATTTTTTTTTTTCGACACAACCATACAGTTTGAAGAACATTGTCTTACATTGTCTGTGAAGGTTCTCAGTCATCCAGGTCATCATAGTCAAAGGAGCTTGCAAAGAAAAGCGTCTGGAATTCTTTAATTAATTGTCTTACATTGAGATGCCATTTATGGCTCCCGACCCAGCACACAACTTACTTTTCCCCCTCTACTGCATGACCTATTTCCCAACTCTTTATGTAGCATTGCATTAAACCCAGTTATCAGTCAAGTTCACAGTCATGACTGGCATATTAATAATTGACTGCTTTCACACAAAGAGCAGTGATCCAGAGTTTCATTATATAGACAGCCTTTTTAAAGCAAAGCTGTTCAACACAATTATAATTCTTTCATAGAGACTTGAGTATGCAGTGTTTGTACAGATAAATTATTCATTTGAACTCGTGCTCTTCAAGCTAATTTGTCATTTTAATATCTAGTTATTACATTGGCAGAATGTCAATTTAATGTTTAATTTACATTTGGGAAGTAAATTTATATTTTTAATTTCAAAATAATTTGATTGGGTGATTCTGCAGGTTTTGGTATCATTAAACCTGCTTTTGAACATACAGTCAATATTTTGGGTTATGACATAGTCTTTAGCTGCATTGCCCAAAGTCAGTTTTAGATGCATTGATAAATCTATGTTTACAAGCTTGAAACAACCTACTTATAAAAAATAGCACTAGAGCACTACTAGATTGCCACATAGACCCTAAGTGTGGCAATAAATGGGGACACTT
This sequence comes from Neolamprologus multifasciatus, assembly GCF_963576455.1. NCBI lineage: Eukaryota > Metazoa > Chordata > Actinopteri > Cichliformes > Cichlidae > Neolamprologus > Neolamprologus multifasciatus. The sequence goes on along the minus strand of NC_140443.1, from coordinate 8,385,384 downwards.
TTTTTTATTGGCCTAAAAAGCTTTTACTTAAGTGATGTCAGTAATCACTACTGACTTCTGTGCTGAGTTATCTGGGCCAAAACATTTCTTGTTAGAGTAAAGCAGTGTAAACTCCTGAAATCTGCTACCACTATTACAATGCCATAGTTGATGAATTGAAATCATAACTGAGCACAATTACGCCACTGATGGACATAAAGCTAGTTCCTTTTAATAGCAGCAGGAGTCAGTGGTTTTTAGGCAACAAGCATCATGCCATCCCATTATTACCAAGGCAGGACTGTGTACAGAATTCAGTAAAATGGAATTTTTACCTTCGCAAATATAGTACTGTGCAAAAGTTTCAAGTCACACCCCTTTTCTTTTTTAAAATTGTTTTACTTTCAAGGAAATAGATTTTCTTGTAATTCGTTAAAGTGGTTTTGAGCAATAGTTCTCCAGGTGGTCTATCAAAGTGTGAGGTTTTTTGGGTTTTTTTAGCTTTTTTTTTTTTACATTGTCTGCTTTTTTTTAGTCATATTAAAATCATTCAAGCACTGAAAAGGAGTCACTAGCTGAAAACTTGGCATGGTTTGCAGTGTGTCCTTAAAGAAAGGGGGGAAATTGGACAAATAGATGATAAAAGAAGTGGTCAGCCTAAAGAAAAATGATCTACAACAGTTGCACTGTATCTGAAACGTGTGTCCTTAACAAATTGGGGAAAAAAAATCCAACAAAGTTGTGACACAGGACCTGAGAAACGCATCTGGCCCTTGAGTTGATCCATCTATTTTTTTCACCGAAGCCTAATCAGAAATGGTCTTAGTGTTAGAGTGGCTATCAAGAAGGCTTTCTTAAGGAGGAAAAACAGGGAGAAAAGGCTGAGGCATGTCAAGTCACACAAGAACTGGACTGGAAATCAGTGTCTAAAAGTCTTATGGAGGGATGCATCCAAATGTAATATTTTTATTCTAAATTGTTATCAATATGTACCGAGGAGGCTAGGAGAGAGGTACATCACTGAGTGTCTGCAGCTATCTATAGAAGATGGTTTGGTACTGCATTTCAGTAAATGGTGTTGGGGATCCTGTCAAAATTAATGGAATGATAAATGCAGGTCAGATTTTGATCCACCAAGCAATCTCATTGGCAGTGACTTAATTTTTAGATAAACTTTTCTATTTATTTCTACTTTTCTATTTTCTATAACTTTTCTGGTCAGAGGGCCCGGTGGCGCCAGTGTTCGGCAGCCTCGCCTCTGTCAGTGCGCCCCAGGGTGGCTGTGGCTACAATGTAGCTTGCCATCACCTGTGTGTGAATGTGTGTGTGAATGGGTGGATGACTGGATGTGTAAAGCGCTTTGGGGTCCTTAGGGACTAGTAAAGCGCTATACAATACAGGCCATTTACCATTTTTACCATACCGGGGGCGATCGTGGCTCAAGAGTTGGGTGTTCGTCTTGTAATCGGAAGGTTGCCAGTTCGAGCTCCGGCTCGGACAGTCTCGGTCGTTGTGTCCTTGGGCAAGACACTTCACCTACCGCCTAGTGGTAATGGCCAGAGGGGCCGATGGTGCAATATGGCAGCCTCGCCTCTGTCAGTCTGCCCCAGGGCAGCTGTTGCTACAACTGTATATGCCTCCACCAGTGTGTGAATGTGAGAGTGAATGAATAGTGGTATTGTAAAGCGCTTTGAGGGGTCCCGAAAAGCGCTATATAAATGCAATCCATTATTATTATTATTATTTATCTGTCTATGTCGAACATGCAAATATAAATAAAATTACAAGCAAAGTTTTCATGAATATCACCATCTACACAATGTTTATGCTTGAAACCTTTTTCAGCATAATAATGATTCCAAACACGCTGCCAATACTTTGATAGATAACACATTCAATGGACGTTATCACTCGTGGATTAGTCTCCCCAGAGCCCGGATCTCAGAATTGTTGAAGCAGTGTGGGTTCATGTTGAAAGAGAACAAACGGCAGGCAATTCCTGAGGACAACTTCAAGGCAGCTTGCCTAATTCAGGATCATTAGAATTGTAGACACTCTGTTTTTGTCTTAAATACAGTATATCTTGATATCTGGAGTACGAGGTCTTCTCCTCTGGGAAATACAGTAAGAAATGAGGGGTGATTCAAGAGTTTTGCACAAGAGCAACCTTTTTAAAATCTTATTACATAATTCCTCAACACAATTTTTAGCATCAGTTCAGCTCTTTTCACCCTATTTATGATATATTGATGTAAAGTACTGATTACAATCTCCTGGCTTAGTAGTAAATCAGGTGCCCTTAGCACTGCTCCACACCAGCTGAGCTGCTCAGGATCCAATAATGTGAGAGAAAAACAACTCGCAACATGCAGTATGTTGTTGACAGTGGTTCTCGTGATCTGATGTAAAACAGCTTCTGTAGTTTTCTTTTCATCCCAGACAAACAGGTTCTGATAGTTTTTGTCTAGACAAATCATGTTTATGTCATTGTTTAGACAGTGATGTGCAAGATTTCCAATTGCATATGCTGTATATAGACCAGTAAGCCTGGAGGTTCAAAGGCAACCACTCTTGAATTTAATGCAACTTCTGTTTCTCCCTTTTAGAGCTGATGTTTGGATGCTCCTACAAGAAATGACATTTTCGACCATGGGAAACAAGACATTGAATTAAAATTGACATATTGAATATATAAGAACTGCATGATGGAATAGCATGTTAGTAATGTGTGTGCATTATAAGTGCATCCACAATCATTTCAAACATTTATTTAATTGGGCTGTTTGTAAAGTAATGATTGAGAGATGCTCTCTGTAAAAAGTGGTTTCAGGGTTTTTAGCCTGTGAGCAGGGACAGAAAACTCCTGTGCAGTAAGCACTTTTGAGCTGAATTTTGTTCTTATCAGGGAGACTATATTCACACCATCAGACCAGAGGGGTTGCCTTGAGGTTACACTACACTTCATCTAATTGCATCAGCTCACAGTAGTATATTGAACTTGTCCAGATACATAAAACAGCCCAACAGCTGACACTGTACTTACTGGCCAGTGTACAAAAACTTCAAAGATAATATTTATCTCTGTGTTGGGATATTAGCATGTTACTCAGCAGTAAATACATCTGAGCAGTTGTCCTGTTTCTTCCTACAAATTGACAGAAATGTATGTAAAAGTAGGTCATTCTTTGTTGTGATGAATCATTCTTGAGGCAGAGCCAGCAAGAATCTATTGTTACACATTTCTGTTTATTGTAAGCAGTTTCAGCAGACATCTTCTAAAAATAATTATAATTTCTTCCTCTGCAGACCTGCATAGTTGTGCCAGGAAAATACATAAATGCATCAATATCTGAGCAGACTGTCATGGGCTCAACAAGGGACACAGTAGCTGATGACAGATAACCTTTTAGAAAATATTAAAAGAAAAGTCAAAAAACATTTATTTCTATTGGTCTGTGGTGTCTGCGCTTTCTCGAAAAAGCTTTTATTCTTTTGTATTTTCCCACACAGATGTATCTGGGGATGTAACTGTGTTTCGTCTTTTGTAAATCACCAACTTCACAAGTGCTGATTATTGGTTCATTCAGTAGCAGCTGGAGCTGCACTCCACAAAGCGAAAGAATCAAACACCTTCAATCTATCTTTATCCAGTGTTTGACACTTTAGAGCTTTCCTTTTCTTCCTCCTTCTCAGCAATGCATGTATCTAATGGTTGTTGAGACTTCAGTGGGCCACAGTTGAATGGAGCTTCCTGTCAGTGTTTCATGGCTCCTGCAATCACATCAGGGGGAGGTGTTTTTGTTCTACCTCTGACTGAAAAGCAGTGGCCTTTCCACTGTCTTTCTCGCCAGGGACAGCAGTTATGAGTGTGGAATAAAGGCACGGTCTCAGGTTTTTCATTTTTCATTTTCTTCTCTTTCTTCTCAAGGATATGCAAAATCTTCATTGTGCATGTGCAGTATGTCTGGGGTTTTTCTGTATTCGGCATCATACTCAATCATGTTATTGACAAAAGATCCCCCCATATCTTATAGGAATAGACATTATCTTAAAAAAAGATCTATTTATCATTCTCTACTATCAACTTCTGTCCCCTCAGATGAGCAGTACATCCTGTTGTTCACAGAGTCTGTGTCTAATACAGAAGCTATAACAGTTAAGCAAATGTTGAAATACCAGCTGGGGTTGTTATTTATCTTTATTTGAAACAACTTTAATTCTACCAGAAATAGGCCTTCTTTGCTAGTGCTTGTAACCGTTTGATGAACTGCTCTCATTTTAAAATCGTATTTAGGGTGACTGTAGGAGGTGTGACCTCGTGGCTATGGTGTGTTGCAGGTAATGTGGAAACACAGAGAGAATGACTGACCACCACTCAGTGTAGTGTGGACAGCATCAAAGAGCTCGTAGTCAGAGCTAACCAGGCATGAGGAGCTACTGTCAGACTGTGTTTCTCCTCTGGAAAGATGGAGAGTGCGGTGGAGCTTTGTCAGCCAATGGAAACACATTTAAAGTCCTTTGAGAGTGTTCCTGTGCACGCACCTTAGTTGTACTATAGCTGAACTGCTTTTCAGACGAGAGTGGCTTTTCTGTGTTCTTGTTTGTAAGGCAGTGTTAGTACATGGCCACATAACACAATTTTGTGTCTTCATCAGCCCTAAATAATTTGTTATGCATTGGAAGTGCAGTGTTTACTTGTGTTTTTCTGGCGAGAACTGCTGAGTCAGCAGAAGACGATAAACTGAACAAACCAGTTTTAGTGCAGCGGGGTGTGGCAGTGGAAAGCTGGCAGATGTTGCTCGGAAACACAGACAGAGGGAGAGACCTCTATGCTCGTGAAGAGAATCTCTGAAGTTGCTTTACACTGATGACTTTTCATTGGGAAAGTTTTGAAGTAGGATTCAAAAACACTTCTCATCAATCCATATGAAAGCACTGTTTTCATTCATTTACTATTCTAGTGAGTGTTTTGGGGTCTTTTTGCATCTTTCTGAGCCTAGATTAAATGAGTCAATACAACAAAAGCAACACTTGCAGCACATTGAAAGTTCAAAAGGTATATTCATGCTTTTACATGCTTTTAAAACAGCTGCACGTCAGGTTGTATTGACAGTATTTTATGGTAGAGACAGACTAAATGAAAGCTGTGTTTCTGTTTTATAAAGAGAACGTCCTAAAGAGAACTGTTTAGTGTGACATAGCTGCTCTTGCACTGATGAAAATAGTGCTGTGAGATTCCACATTATGCTAAATTTACCATGCTAGCTCTAACATTACTGTTTTTTCACTCCTCTGATGCTTTTTGCATGTCCTTCATTTGTTTGTGTTGGGTAATATTTAAATAACGGCTTTTATGTGACAATTTGCAGTGTTATAAAATATCTACACTCTCTTAGCAGATCCAAAACCCAGATGTGTTGTGGTGATTTGAATATATACATTTTCACATATTATAGGGTTTTTAAAAGCAACCACTTGCATGCTTTCAGAACATTTTAGGGCCAGTTTGAGAGTACTTGCAGATAGTGAACGTGTATATATGCTATGACTGAGCAATGTAAAGGTCATGCCTGTGACTGAATGGCTTAAAGAGTGAAAGCGGATCCATGTCAAATTCGACATTGTGTGTCTGGGTACAGGTCATTAAGAGTTAATGACCAGCTGTCATGCTGTTGTCATTCACTGAGGTGGTTGTGCATCGATGCAGAACAAGCACATGCTGGATTAATGATCATATCATGGCAATTATTAAGGAGTTTATGTATACGTTTACTCGGGATTGTCACAACAGTGCAAGAGAGAAAGAGGTCAAAATCATTAAATATTACATATAATTACAAGCACCTCATTAACCCCAAACGAGCAGCCCGAGGTACACACTTGTGCTACCCCAGGCTACACTACCACATTAGTTCACAGCACAATGGAGCCATGGGACAGTCCTCTGTGCAAATAAATCTTTCCTGGACTTGAGAGTTGACTATTTAGACAAGCAGTTTACGGCATGATAAATCTAATTTCTTAGCTGCAACTGAAAACTGACCATAGTGCCGCAAAATAAACTACCTTCCTGCACACTTAAGATTGTATTTCCCCATTTTGCTTTAATTTTGTTTCATTATAGAAAAATAAGTGGCCAATATGTTGTTAAATTTTGTTGATATCCTGTTCCAGTCCCAAAGTATTTGCCCCCCCCCCCTCCCCCATACTGCATTATTCTAGAAAAGCTATGTCTAGTTAGGATTTAGAAAGCTAGTGTTATATCATGTGATAGCAAGGTAATTTATAGTCATTTGAAAAGAAAAGTACACCACATGATTAAATAACTTGTGGAACCAACTTCATCAGCAATAACTTAAGTAATCTCTGTAAAATTACTGTACAACATCTTTACAATATCTGTAGAACATTGCTTAAGTTGATTTTGGTTTGCAGGCGCTTGTTTATACAAATGTTTCTCAAGGGCCCACCCAGAGCTTTTGACTGGGTCAACACCTTGATTCTTTTCTTTTTCACCCATCCTGTTGTAGATTTGCTTGTGTGTTTCTAGTCATTGCGCTTTTGTTTGGCCCATTTTTCAATAAGCTTTAGCTGTCAGAAAAATGACCTCGCATTTGACTCTGGAATATTTTCACATATAGATGAGTTCAGTCGACCTAGTGACTGCAAGGTGCACAGGTCCTGTGGCTCAAGACAACCCTGTATTATCACCACCGTGCTTGACAGCTAGTATGAAGCGTTTGTTCTGATATGCGTTTGGTTTTCAGCAAGTGCGCGCTGTACATTATGGCCAACCATCTCTACTATGGACCCACCTATCTAAAGGACATTGCTTCACAAGTCTTATGGGTTGATTAGGTTCAGCTTTACATATTTAAGCTGTGCTGCTGTGTTCTTTATAGAGAAAAGACTTTTTTACCTTTTTCTTCTTCTTATTAAGAAATACTTGCTCAGTCTTTTTCTAATTGTACTGTTATGTAGCTTTTATAGAGTTGGTCACACTTGCTGACGATCAGTTAATCAACTGCTTTGATTAGCATCCAGCTGTTTCTTACTCTTAGTTTTTTCGCTGGACTTCATATTCCTCACATTTGACTCTTTGCATTAGTTTCTTGAATTCCCCAGATTTCCAATATTAAAAGTTACATGGTGTGAAAATGCTTTAGTTGTCAAGATCCAAAAGTATTCAGTTGTACAAACACTGTTCTTGCTGATGTCTCTTTTAGTGCATCTAACCACATTGCTCCATGCTATTCAAAGTCAATGTAGCACAAGGAATTTGGGGCTTAATGCACCCTGTCTCTATCAGAGAGTTACTTGTGTGTCCCACATACATACTAAAACCAACATCATTGTTTTTATATTTATAATGACCCAACAGAAAAATAAAGAATAGTCCATTTAAATGTTATTACAAAAACATATATAAATAAAATCACTGCAAAACTGCTTTGTTTTTGTATATGTGCATAAAAGAGAAGATTAACAGTTGCTCAGAGACTCAATAAGAGACCAGTCAGTCTATGAAAGGATTTAATTTGCAAAGCAAGCATAACCAAAAGGCCCACAAGGCTTTACATACAACTATATCAGACGCATTGCCGTATCATTCTCTTAAAGCCGCCAGTGACATTCATGGTCCGTTTTCCTCTTTCACTGAAGGTGTCCATAGGAGCGTTTGATCTCATAGTCTATATCCAAGCTTTTAAGGCTTTAGCTTGAGGTTATGTGTTCAACCATGACAGCGTAGGCAGACAACCATGACACTGGAAGGAAGATAACTTTAATCTTTTTTAAATTCCACTGGTCATTAGTGAAAATAAAACAAGCTTTGCATGATTAAAATCTCTGAGCAAAAATGTCATAGCTTACTAACACTGGCGATGTTCTTAATATTTTTATATAAAAACTGCCTCTGTGGTTCATAAAGTCACTGTAATCCTCCCATGATCAGTAGCTGCTATGTGATGTGGGCGGCATTGTCACAAGGCTGAGTAAAACAGTAATGCCGTAATCCAACAGGGCTGACTCATCAAGATGTGGATTAGGGTGCTGCTTCCCCAGAATTGAAACAAAGAGCAAGGACAAAAAAAATTCTCATCAGCAGAAAATCCATCAGCAGCAATTGGCCAGGTTTACCTTTTTCGTCTTAACTGAGATTTTAATTGTCTTTGGGAGACTTAATGTTAAACCACAAGTGGCCTAAATTAAAATAAAATGAAATAAAAAGAAGCATTTACGTCATTCTCTGGCCAAGAAAGATTATTCTGTGAATACCATACTGTGATTAACATACTTATAATAAAACAGGAAGACAGGAATATTATTTAGAGTCATTATTGCAAAGATAAATTATAGCCCACCTTAGTTGACAGAAAAATCAGTACAAAATGCGGTCAGTACTCTATCTCTGAACTTCCTGCTCAAGTCCAACTGTTTACAGCCAGTTTGCTGTAAGAAAAAGGTGGGCTCTTAAGGTTTCTTGTGTGCAGTGAGATGCACTGATAATGGATTTTTCTTAAAAACAAAACAAAACACAGAAACAAAACAAAGTGATAAAAGAGAACCACGAAAATTCTAATTAATTGTCAGATTCTTATGTATTTTTTATTTATTCTACCATATATGGGTTTAATTGCCAAGATTGATAAGCTTAGGAAACTGGAAAATTTGATTATGTTCAAGATGAGAACTGCTGTCTTCACTTTACTTGGTTCTTTCAGATTCTGTTTTGTTGTGTTTAAGAAGTTGGCATGTTGACATATCTGTCCTACCACTTTTAGCCAGTGCAAACTACAATGGAAAAATAACATTTACATTTCACCTACAGCCAAGTAGAAATGTAGTGGAAGCAACTGTCAAATAGCCAAAAGCTAAAAAAAAAAACAGAAGTCACCATTGCTTTCAGTTACTGAACTCAGTGGAAATGTGGTCAGTAATCCAAGACTGGATGGCTCATTTAGAACTTTGCTGGTCTTTGATGGATCTCCACCTCCTCCACGCCCTTACTTTCCACATATTGATGAATTATTGTACACTATAAAATCACCCATGACCACAAGAACTGAAAAATTGTAAAAAGCCCACACAGAACACAGATAATGACGATGAATATTTTTGTTCTCTCACTCAGGCATAGCTGGCAACCCAGTGCTCTTCAATGAAAACGGAGATGCCCCTGGACGCTATGAGATCTACCAATACCAGATCAGAAACCGAACAGCCGAGTACAAAATTATTGGTCACTGGGCGGATCAACTCCATCTGAATGTGAGCACTGGCATTTTCTATTCTGTGTCCCCTACAACTTATGTTTGTGTCAGTGTTTGCAATGAAAATCCTCCGAAAGGTTACTTCAGCTCTGCAGCTGCATGCTAGATCTCTAACCCCTCTAAACCATTTCACAGTGCTCAGTTCTATCTTCAAAGGTGTAAATATCCAGGGGGCACTTTAAATGATTAACAGAATGCACTGTGATGAAAAGAAGGCCATGGGAGCTTACGGACAGACATATTTAATATCAGGCAGCAGACGGGATCACTGACTTCCAAAAACAATACTGTGGGCAGGCAGTGTGATGAAGTAACAGTATTATAACAGTAAATTACATAAAGGACTCAAACAAATTATGTTTTCACAAAATGAAGAGGGGGCCTTGGGCAGGCAAATGAGTTCAATTGAACACATGAGGCCGGCTGAGGGGAGCTTTGTCTTCTTCTCCTCTTTCAGCACATGTTGTTGAAAGAGGTGATGAAGACAAAGCTCCCCTAAAGGTAAGGTATTTGTAGGCACCTACTGTAAAATGTGCCAGGTCTCATTTTGAAAGGCAGCAGTATTTAATTAGTGTTATTTGAGTTCTCAATTAAATACACATTTAAAGACAAATTTACTGGCTTTGAATGAACTGGCACAATTAAATAAAACCGATAACATTAAAGGGAGCAGACCTTGTTTCAAATGATGAATTTAATTTATCCTCCAAAGTGTGCTTAGGAAACCAGAAAATCCACAAAGGGGAATAACAGTTTGAAATGAGACATCTCTTTCTACTTTGATTGATTAATTTTTAACACAAAAAATTGCCAAAGCCAAAAAAAAGAATACAGGAACTGTGCCATTAGTTCACTGCAGCACAAACATTGCGTTTCTCTTTTCCTCTCAGACTTGCCCTTCAGAAAAGTTGACTTACCACTGAAAAATTTTGCTGAATGTATGAGGAATACTTGAATAGTTTGCCTTTTTTCAACTTCTCACCCAGATAAATACAGAGAACCAAAAACACGAATTCTCCTTGGCTTCCAGAGCTTATGATGACCATTTTGGATCAATAAAGCACCCTTTTGTACCTATCTCAGCTCTATGCAATTCAGTGAGCTTTGTACACTAAAAATCTTTTCTCAGATGTTTCTTCTCTCTCTCTCTATTTGTCCATTCATCCCTTTCCACATTCCTCTGCCTCCCTCATAGGTTCGTTCAATGCAGTGGCCCGGTGGGGTCCGTCAGATCCCTTTCTCAATCTGCAGCCAGGCCTGTCGGCCTGGTGAGCGCAAGAAGATTGTGAAGGGCATCCCTTGCTGTTGGCACTGCGAACGCTGCGATGGCTATCAATACCAGGCAGACACCTACACGTGTAAGATGTGTCACTTTGATTTGAGGCCCAATGAGAATCACACAGGCTGCGTTCCAATCCCCATTGTTAAGCTGGAGTGGAGCTCTCCGTGGGCAGTCATCCCTGTGTTTGTTGCAGTCATTGGCATCATGGCCACTTTGTTTGTGGTGGTCACATTCGTTCGCTACAATGACACTCCAATTGTGAAAGCATCAGGCCGGGAGCTAAGCTATGTCCTGCTAACTGGCATTTTTCTCTGCTATGCCACAACGTTCCTGATGATCTCTGCCCCTGATGTCGTAATCTGCTCCCTTCGTCGGATCTTCTTGGGTCTGGGGATGAGCATTAGTTATGCTGCTCTGCTTACCAAAACCAATCGTATTTACCGCATCTTCGAGCAGGGTAGTATGTCTGTGAGCGCACCAAAGTTCATTTCTCCAGCCTCACAGCTAGTCATCACGTTCACCCTGGCCTCGGTGCAGCTGGTCGGGGTGTGCATCTGGTTTGTTGTGGATCCCTCCAAAGCTATTATTGACTATGAGGACCAGAGAACCTCTAACCCATCGCTAGCTCGTGGTGTGCTCAAGTGTGACATCTCTGACCTGTCCCTCATCTGCCTGCTTGGCTATAGTATGCTGCTCATGGTCACCTGCACAGTGTATGCCATTAAAACCAGAGGGGTGCCGGAGACCTTCAATGAGGCCAAACCAATTGGTTTTACTATGTACACCACCTGCATTATTTGGCTAGCATTCATCCCAATCTTCTTTGGCACATCACAATCAACAGAAAAGGTAAGCTTACAACTAATACTGGAGTGCAATTTGCATTTTCTGTCTGTCAGTTTCTTTTAATAAATGCTTAGACATGCAGCTACACAAATCTCTAACACCTATTAGCATGGCTTTTGGCATTCTTATATTTCTTGACATTTACTTAGAAGACAAAAATAACCTCACAAATAATTGTACGCTGGTGACCATGTAAAGCAGAAGTAGTCTTATCATAACAAACAGATAGCGGGTTTACAGACTGACTTCAACCAGTATTACGTGGTTTCCCTATTTTCCTTTAACAATTGTCTTTATCTTGCTTTAGTAGAATATCACAATTATCAAGAAAGACATGAAGCAAAGATTATAGGAAAGATTTTTTCTACTGCTCTATCCAGTTATTCAACCTCTTGTGGGTGGTGGGGTGACCATTGGGTTAAGCCTTCCTGCAGTATTAAGCATTTATAATTAGATCCACCAAGTCTGCTGAATTAAAGTGCTATTTGAATGTTAAATATGTATCTAATTATAATGAAAAGGCTAAATTATGGTTATACTCAGTTTTCCTTACTGCTGTTCTGTAATTTTTAAACATTTTGTGAAGTACCAGTAATTATAAAAACCAAGAACTTAAAAAGAGGATGCTTGTGAATACAGAATCTGCAACGTGTACACATAAAGTAATGTAAATGTTTCTGTAATAACTCTGAAGGCAACTCACAAGCCTGTGACTCACATATATGTGACAGCTGTATGCCACAGTGCATTAGGGAACCATGAGCTGTTTACATAAACACAAACTCCCACTCTTATTCCCATGTCAAATCAATGTGCCCGACCTCTTGAACCATAGACCTGGACTGTGTTCAGCAGGAGCACTGAGGTCAAGAGGGATCCAAATGGGACATGGAAATGAAGGTTGGGCTTGGACCTCACATTCAGAGGAGAAAGTCTGGGGACAAAGCCAAAGGGGTACAACAATGACACAATAGCAATGTGTTGATGCAGTTGAAAGAGGTGTTTTGGCAGTGTAACAAAAGGGGCTCGATGGCTACAAGAGAGGGCAGTGGTGAGGCAAAAAAACAAAAAAGCCCTAAAACTGGCACGGACACTATCAGCAGTGCCAGCATGGGTCTGACAGATGCAACAAATTAATCCTTACCTTCTTCCATTTGGGATTAAACAAAACAATGCTTCAAAATGCTGGCCTGGAAACTGGCTGTGATAGTTAGCTTGGTGGGAAGAAAAGTGTGTATTGTGGTTCAGAGCACACCCCCGCCCCCTCCCAATTTCTGTAGTTTGCGGCATTGCAGAAAATCTGCATATGACTGTAGCCAATTGTATTATATTTATGCATTATGTGATTGGCAGTACAATGACTTATTTTCATATGCTGCATGTTGCATTAATACTATGAAGTCTAAGCTACAGGCTGTCTCCTACCCCAAATGTTAACTAGCATGAACAGAAAAAGTGCAGACAACAGTATTTAGTTGCTGAAAACTGAGAGACCAGTTGAGTTTCACACATATTGCTTGATTAATGTTACATTTCCTCAATATAGTCAGAGGGGGGAAAACCCATCAGCTGTCGTCACTATACATTTTTCATTATCATACACGTAGCATACATAGTAAAGAAGAATTGGTCCAAGTGCAAAGCCCACATTATTTTTTAATGTGAGTGTTGCACATCTGAAGTCGCATGTCAACACCAGCCACGGAGATCAGTGAGTTCTTTGTTTAATCATTCCATCTCCTCTCTCTGAAGATGAAAGAGAATTATACAATCACAGAGAGATTGAACAGCTTTTTTAGAGGATGAGGTAATCCATTAGCTAGCCTGGCTTTGAATAGTAAAATAGAAGTGAAAAAAAATCTTTGAAGGGTATGTGAAGTCCTACTTTTTGTTCCTTACCTCAGATGAATTTAATTTACAAACCCTGAAAACTTTTCTCACCCAGTCTTAATATAAAACACTTTTCTTGATCTAAATTACATGAGTCACTTATTAATTATTATTTCCTGTGGAAAACTGTACACACTATGGCTGGAGGACAGTTTTACTTTTATCATTTAGAAAACTTTTACTTTGGCCCCGAGCTATGTTAAGGTAAAACACAAAATGGAACACAAAATGGAAGTTTAGCTTCAGGGAAATGTCCTACATTTTTTTTCTTTCCTCATTTGAGAGAGAATAATCATATTTAATATATAACCCAAAAGGGCCTTTGAGTGTTGAGTCTGAAAAACTTAATTTAAGTTACTCTCCAATATGGTTTATAGCTTTGTCAGACCACACAGCATACTGCTACTGCAAATGTTTTTTTGGTTTCTTTTTTTTTTTTTACCAAGCACTTAGAAATAATGGGAACAAAGACCAGATGTAACTTAATGAATCAGAATGAGTTTTGTCCCTTGAGAGCAAGAGCCAGTATTAAGATATTGCTGTAGAAAAATACATCAAAGTCTTAAGAAGGCAGAGGTCAAAGCAGATGAATGTCCACAGGACATGGAAACATTGGTTTCTTGTAACGAAGGCTACATCCACACTAGCCTGGATAGATTTGAAAAGGCGTTTTCGTCTGGAAACGCCTCGCGTCCACACTATCGTTTTCAGTCGTTTTCACAGAGTTGTCAGTCCACACTCAAACGGCCAAAACCACTTATGTTCCAATACTGCACATGCGTGAAACGCAAGACGATTTGATCTGCCTCATTTCTGTCTGTTGTTTATTTACTTTCCGGCTCTTTGAAACGTCGCGGCAAAATGTCGAGGAAAAGCACCAAGTTTTTTAAACGGACTAACGATGAGGTGGAGTTCTTGCTGCGAGTACCAAAAGAGTACGAAGTTGCAAAAGCCAGTGAGAATTAAGAATTTGAAGAAAAGCTATCTGAAGCATGTACACAGTGGGGAAAAAAAAGGGATTGGCCATCTCTTGGATTTATGTAAGCATCTTGTAGCTCCAAAAGTTGATTCTGTTTATCTGGACGTAGTGTTTTGTGGGAGAAACGTTTCGTCACTCATTGAAGTGACTTCTTCAGTCTCGACTGGTGGTTACATTTACAAAAGTCTAACTTGTAATTTGAACAAAAATGATTTCATGTTTCTAGGTTGAACGTAATTAAATCATGTAGGATCTGTATGAAATTCAACAACTTAATTTGTTCTTGTTGAGATGACATGATAACCTAGTAAGAGTGGTTAGTTGCTGGACTCATGAAATTCACAAGATCACATGACATTTCAAACTGTAGGAAAATCACTGGCGTTTTAAGAGACAGACAACTACACACACACCACGTGTCTGCTATAGCTATTTATTGTAGTTTAACCTGTCAAGGACAAAAACGTACAGAAAATTCTGCATCAAGCCTTGAAATCACAGCTTTCCTACTTTTGTTAAGCCTGGATTGGTGGTGTGGTGGTTAGTGCTGTTGCCTCACAGCAAGAAGGTCCTGGTTTCAAATCCACAATCTGGGTATTCTGGTTTCCTCCCACAGTTAAAAGTCATGCAGTTAGAGTTCGGTTAATTGGTGATTCCAAATTACCCATGAATGTGAGTGTAAATGGTTGTTTGTGATAGACTGGTGAGCTGTCCAGGGTGTACCCTGCCTTGTAACCTATCACTTCAGAGTTATCCCCTGCAACCTGGATAAAGATAGGTCCACTATTGAATTAGTAAATCCAACATGCTCTTTTTTTCAGTGCAAACTGATATTAATCTTTAATAGGGCTGTCAAAATTGAGAGCAAACAAAGAAACCGCTGTATAATGCCCTCTGATATCTTAATTTAACTGGTCACTGGAATTGCATCACATGACTAAAATGTGTCATCGTTTTCAAAAAGTCTCAGTTTTTGCTGTCCACAATGCAACGCAAAAGCACCGTTTCAAATGTATGCGTTTTCGAGAGTGTTTTCAAAACACTGCATTTTCCTTGAGGGAAAGCACCATCTCAGTGTGGACGGAAGGTCAAAACGGAGAGAAAATGATGCGTTTTCAAACGAAAACACATTAGGATGGCTGCTGTGTTTGCTTCGGATTACTCCTCACCCCCCACCCGACCCTGTGGCTTGTCACGTGTTCCATAATGTTGTGCTGTGGACATTTATGTGCTTTTTTGTGCAGAGGAGTTTTTTTGTTTCCTGTTCTCATGCTGTCCTCCCAGGAGCCCAGCATGAGCAGAGGTCTCTTTTTTTCCTCTTGTACTTTCCCATTGTAGTGTATATTTTAGTGTTTTTTTCTGTAACGCTACCGATCTCCGACCTGCATCCCCATGTGATGTCTGTGTTGTGTGTGTAAGGTTGGGGGGGGGGGGGGGGGTCCTATTTCACTGCAGGGCAACCTGTACGTGGCGAATAAAGCCTTGATTGATTGATTGATTAGTGTGGGTGTAGCCGAAGAGATAGTTCCAATACCTTGAAGACAAATGACACCCTAAATTATTTTTAGGGTGCGTTCACACTGAACGCGATAGACGCGACCAGAGCATCAGGTTTACATGAAAAGTCAACGGAGGAGCGCGATGAAGCGCGACTGGGGGTCCTGCGAAAATTCAGAAGCAGATTTGCGTCGCGGAAACGCGTGCATTCGCACATATTGCATCTACCAGTCAGGAGCCTGGTGACGTGATGCTCTGACCTAGTTCAAAGGGGCAGGTCCAGCCAAAGCCCTTCATTCTTCATTCAATATGGAGGAAAGGCTAATCAACGCCGTAGCAAGCCACCCGGAGCTGTACGACACCAGCTGCTTTCTCTACCGAGAATTTTAATATTATTTCAAATAAATTTTTGTAATGACTAATGTCTCAGTTCTACTACACAGCAAATATTGGCACACAACTTGACACATGTAGAATTTATTTCATATTATACTAATGAAAAAATATACTACTATATAGGAACATAGTGAAGCCCAATTATTTAAGAGAATAAAGAGAGTTTAGTTTATTTTGGAGGCAAGCTTCATTTATTAAGAAACTTTTTTAAGAAAAAAAGGCAGGAACGCTCTTTAGAGGTTTGTTTGTGGCTCTTAAAAGGGCCGTTGTGGGGAAGTCACTGGGACTTCAAATGAGCATATATTAGCACAGGTATCGATAAAGGACTACTGTTTTAAACACTTTTACTAACCGCAGGCAGACGGACAGGTGTTTAGGTGGGCGATGCTTGGACCGACACGGGACAGCAGCTCCTCAAACTGGGCGAGGGAAAGACGGTGGTACCGCTGAAAGCGTCCGTCATCCAGACACAGCTTCTGGAGCAAGTGGTGAAACTCGCCAAACTGCTCACGCTTCTGGAGGACCTGATGGACCCAGGTACAGCGAGGATGTCCTTTACGCCGCTGTTCTGCTCTCCAGAGTAAATAGAGAAGGGAGACTCTCTCTTCAAAGGCTAGATCGACAGCTGCCATATGGCACTATTTCCTCCCACATTTCCGCTTCACGTGCGTGAAAATTGCATGTTTTGAAGTGCAACCAATTCACGTTGGTCGTGCGTCGATGTGCGAATGTGCACGCGACCAGCTAGGGGCGTCTGGCGCTTTTTGGTCGCGTCTATCGCATTCAGTGTGAACGCACCGTTGCTGAATACAGATATGCATGGAGTTGAAATTCTCTTGTTCAAATTTGCTGTATACAGGACTTCTAGCTAAATTGAAGGGTATTAATAATAACAATAACAACAACAACAACAACAATAACAATAATAATAATAATAATAATAATACTATCAGAACCATGATGAGTTTTTCAAAATAGTCAGTAACAGTCAGTCAGAACAGTAATATCACTGCAATAGCAGCAAGATTGTCAGAGCTGATGATTTTCTGTGACATAGGGCCTAAATGAGCGTGTTGGAAAATGCCTTCTTCTGTCTTTGTAGTGTGTACTGCAGAGAGGATGAGGATGGATAGTCCATGATGGAGAGTATTTTGTTCAATGACCTCCTGCTTTACACTGACTTGGAGTTTTTTTTCCCCCCAATTAAAGTTTGGGCCTTGAGAATGTTTTTTTCAATTCTGTTGCCATGTACTCTCCTTGAAACCACTCCACAGTTTATACACAGCACACAGTCTGAATGAAGACTACTTGAAAATCTCGGGAATATTTTTGTGCACAAAACTCAGCAAAAAGAAAAGAAAAAAGAATAATCATCTTGTTCTTGTACACTTGCACTAGAGATGGTCATGGGCTTGATTGCACTTCTAGCCATCATAAGATTGTTGACTATCTTCCCGGTCTTAGTGCACTTAGTGCAATTTGCCTCATCAGGGCAAACAAATATCCACCATTACCTCAACTCTAGATGATCTGTAACAGCACTCTACCACTGCAGAGTGGTCAGAGCCTTTACAGGTGGCTTGAGTTAAACTGAAAAGCTGAAGCGAAGAGAAACGGACAGGATATGACCCCAGTGGTGCTCTTCTGTTACCATGAAAACAGTGACATAGCTGCCATTTACATGTCACCATTTCTGATGAATGTGCTCAAAGCCAATAAGACCTTAAAGGAAACTTGTTATGCCCATTTCTAACTCCATATTTTTACTCTGTTAGAGTAGTTTGATGGGTCAAAATAATCTTTATCTACATGGAATGTTGGTGCACACAGTTTCTCCAGGCCTAAAGCAAGCAGCTTGAGCCTTTTTCTTACTCTCACTTACAGCCAACTTTGCTCTTATTTACTTCTCCTCATAAATAGAAGATCTGAACAGCAGCTGTGTACCTGAGATAACTATCCTAAGGATACACGCTCTCATTGGCATCATACTGCACAGAACCAACAGCAGAAACACTCAGCATGCTCCCCTCATTGGTTATGAATTTGGTCATGTATAATATGACCACTCATCATTTTAACAATATATATATTTATAGAAATGAAGAAAATGATAACAGGAATAAATATAGGAAGTTAGATCATTAAGCAGATTCAGAACCATTTTAGGAAGTGTGGACAAATAAAATTTCTCACCTGTTGAACAAACATTGCATTTTGGAAAGTTAGCTAGTTTTGCTGTGCCAGATTTTCTTCTTCTTGTTTTATTTTTTTAAATAAAGCCCGTGACTGATTTGCTGAGATGTTATATAAACAATGATCTTATTTAAGGAATTAACATGTCAAAGCAAACACACCTCATAATCATGGTACTGTAAATGTCAGGCTGCACAAAGCTTCACAGCCCACATTGACGAGTCTTTCAGAGCAATTAAATGCTCCACTTCCTTTGGGTCTCGATTTACCTTATCTAGCTGTGTACGCACTCATCACCCGTTTACAGCAGGCCTCTGCCTCAGCATTACAAGCACCGTCATTTAATTGTCATCTGGTGCCAAGACACATGCAACGAATGCCATAGGAGGCTTTTCTATCATTTAGACGAGGACATCTGGTCTATCTATGGAGTGTTTATGCTACCTTCAGGAATAGATGTGACACCTGCTTACCTGGAGAAACTGTCTAAATCAGCGGCTGTCTCAAAGATATAGGAGGAGGAGGGGCAGCAGACAATAGCATGCATGGGAATGAGGCTACAGCGCAATGGGCTCAGCTTAAATTCAATCAGCCCACACAAAGAGGTCCTGCCATTACAGGGCATGAATCGTCTGATTAACTGAGTGGTGTTGTTTATTTCTGTATGAAGTCTCCATCTCACTATTGGCACCGTTAGGACAAAAAAACAAAAAAACTGCTGTTAAAGTGGTTGTCAGACAAAGAAGTAGGAGTTTCAGTTCAACCAGACCAGAGTCAGGAGAGGGGTTTTTTGTTATTTTTTTGTGTTACACAGTGTAATCTGTGTTCATACCTGCTACCACCCATTCCATGTTCCTTTCCATTTCTCCCTTTGTCTTTTCTCAGTCGTAAGATAAACAGCGTTATTCACAGTAATGCCCCTCAGGCTCTGTAATAAATAATGAAGATTGATGCTACGAAGCAGAGGAAGCTAAGCAACATCTTGGACTTCAGAGAGCAGTTGTTGCATTCATTAGGCCTAAAGCACTGCAGCCCTCTGTTGACCTCTGGGTGCTTTGATAATGGGTGGATAGGCCGTGAAGCTAATCAAAGCCAAAGAATTGTGATCTTTATAAATGACAATCTGCCATGAAGCTATATTATTGTGTCCCCTAAGGGTTCTATTTGTTTATTGGCTTAATTAGAGTGCAATTACAGTGAACTCTTATGCAGCAAACTCCTCCGCTCAGTAATTCCATAGCATGCTGAGAAAAAAAAGTGCCTTAATATAGTGAGGGAATTATGCAAGTTTAAATAAATTTGATTGTTTGCATCCTGCCTCAGAGACTCTCTTGGGTTGAATTGAAAATGCAGTCTGTTCACGTTTATTAGCTGTCAAATTAATGTTATGAGTTATCACAGATGTTTTTACTCAGTTTTTCTCTACTCACCGTAGGCCAGGGTGTGGAATTGTTTTATTACTTCTGCAGGGATGAAAATAATGAAATACAATTCCTATGATTACTGTAAGAAAGTAGATTATCATTATTGGTTATCTTCATGTGTATTTTTTCAATTGCAGAGTTACCAACAAAAAAACAAAAATCTAATGGTCTAATACATCTTCACGCCCAAAGCAACACAGCTTCATTATGCAGTGTTTTCACAACCATGTAGAGGCCCTCTCTTACAAAAACTCTACATACTACCTCTTCTGCAAAAGTATTGTATGTTAATTAACTGTAACGACTTCAGTTCAAAGGTTACAGGTATAGCAGATTGTTAATGTTTCAAGTTTGTGTTAGCCTGGCAATCTAACAAACTTTGGCTTGCTACGTTTGCTTATTTAGGATGCATTACCATTGTTGCTCAGTTAATGCTGCATTTGCTTGTTCTCTGGCTTGACAGAAGTTGAGCTGTGTAGGAGTAAATAGGAAATCCACATTTAAATATGACCTTATCATTTCTGTTATGATTTTTTTTCTTTTTCTTTTTTAGAGGAACGGAGGTTCTGAGACTAAAGAGCAAATTCAGCAGATACAACAACAGCCTAACTGCTGTTACACAAAGTATTCAGTTTCATATAGTATTTTTGTGAGTGCATTACACTGTGCGTAAACATTTTGCAGCTTCCTTTTTTGCTTTAAAATGTCAGTTTATGAGCTTTATCTCTACATTTACTTGCTTTAGGCTCGGTGTGGCTCACTGGACTTATTATCACCATATAACGAATTTTCTTTACCACAACAATTTGCTGGGCCCCCAGTGAGACCCATTGTGTTACTTTGTATGTCACTCACAATTTCCCCAGCCAATATTTTTACTGGCCCCCATATGACCACACCTATTAAAAAAATTCTGGAGGTGACCCTTGCTCTTCAGCTTCCTTTTTTGTGTAATACAGCCATGTTTACTAATAATACCATTATTTCACCTACGTTTTATTGGAGTACTGTTGTACACAAGTACATTTTTAATTGAGTAAATATTTCCAGGACTCTTCCCATCACTGATCATCCAGGTACTGATAGATCCATGACTTCTTTCCATCTAGTTCAGTCATTAATGAGTACTTCTTATATGTTATGTTTTGCCTAAGGCAAGCTACGCTAATGGCAGTGTGATGATATGTGTGTGAGATATATGGTATCTCTCTTCATTTCTCTTCCAAGTTGCTCCAGTGATTGAATGCTCAGGTACATTTCAATCAGGAGGAAACAAATTAATGGACTGAATATTGGACGTGCTCTGACATTGAAAACAGGACTCCATTTGTAAGCTAACATCAATGAGGCAATGGAGAGCGGATGAAAGTTTCTTTTCTCATGGCACATGTTATCTGATGAAATACCAAACAATAATATATTGATTTCAAGTAAGGTCAAGGCATTAATTTCCTTTCATCTAACATATTACATTATATATATATATTATTATAACATATTGCCATAGACCAACAAACAAGCAGGACTGAGATTAGCTTATAAAATGTGCTGATTTGTTTTTCCATTGTTCATCTATAAGAAGGTATCCATTACTATAAAATCTATCACTTTGTCTATAATGCTGTTACAATTGATTCAAAAGGTAAAAATAACAAATAATTGTTTATTTTTAAAAAAGTAAACAGTTCATGCACTAACTGGTCACTTCATTAGGTACACATGCTAGTCCTGGGTTGGACCGCTTTTGTCTTCAAGTGCCTCAGTTATTCTTGCCATAGATGTACCAAGGTGCTGGAACATTCCTCTTGGATTTTGGTCCATATTGAAAATATATCATTACTCAGTTACTGAAGATTTGTTAGCTGCACATCCATGCTGTAACTCTGCTGTTCCACCACATACCAAAGGTGTTCTGAGATTGATTGGTGACCATGGAGGCCTCTGGAGTACAGGGAACTCATTGTCATGTTCAAGAAACCAATTTGAGATGATTTCAGCTTTATGACATGGTTTGCTATGCTGCTGGAAGCAGCTATCACAAGATGGGTACACTTTGGTCATAAAGGGATAGACATAGTCAGCAAAAATACTCGGGCAGAGCTGTGATGTATTGCTAACTTGGTACTAAGAAGCCCAAAGCATGACAGGAAAATATCCCCCATGCCATTGCACAACCACCAGACTGAGCTGTTGTAATAAGACAGAATGGAACCATGTTTATGTCAAATTCTGATGCTACCACCTGAATGTTTTGCTGTAGAAGTCAAGACTCTTAAAACCAGGGAACATTTCTGCAATCGTGTATTGTCTAATTTTAGAAACTGTAGCCTCAGTTCCCTGTTCTTAGCTGACTAGCTGTCCTTCAAATCACCTTTCTTCCCCATCCTGTTCAATTTTATTTATATAGCACCAATTCACAACAGCAGTATTATTGTAGAGACCCTACAAAAATACAAACATTACTCCATTTAAATTTAAATAGGTCATCTTGATCATCTCTACATACCTTGCCTTGAGTTGCTGCTGTTTGGCTAATTAGATATTTGTGTTAACGAGCAGCTGAACAGTTATACCTAATTAAGTGGCCAATGTATATTATCACCAACATTAAATGTAAAATATAAATTAAACTATTATTCTTGCACACTGTACTATTTGGCATTAAATCCACTTATATTCTATTCTTAGCCTCTACAATGTGACAGCTTACTGATTGTCCTTATTTATATCACTGCTGACATAATATTCAAAATTTAAAATAACCTTACCTAAGGTTACATTAGATTAAATGATAATAACAATAATTGTGTTTGAACGTGAACTAATTTACAGTGAGATATGGTGCAATTACATAAGCATAGTAGTTATTATTGGAACTGCGTTGATAAGTTGATTAGTTGAGCCACAAATAAACCAGTCTTTTGTTATAATCAGTGACCGAGAGGATGGATTTTAAGATGATATTATTCCTGGGTGAAAGGCAGCAGAACACTTTTATGTTCTGTTTATGTGATGAACAGCTTGGGTTCAACAGTCCATCCCCGAGGCAGCAGTGAACCAAGCCCTGAGCAGTTCACTGGTTAATACTCCCCACAGCTGGGAGGGGAGCGCTGCAGCTGTCTCTCTATAATACTGACTCCATTCTTCCTTCTTCTCTTCAGCCAGCAGTCTCACATGGAAAGAGGGTTGGCTGAGTATATAGGGAAAGCACTGTGGAGAGTCAAAATAATAAAAACACACAACATATTAAAATAGAGGTCACGTATGAGAAACTGTTACTTTTGTTGAATCAAAAAATAGCAGAGACCTGATGAGGAAAAACTTAAGCTAGTCAAAAGAAAGATTGACTCTTAAAGTACCAACACATAAAATACTAGTGAGTAAAAATCGATGCATGAGAGGATTTATCGTCTGATTCGAATATTGTTCCTGCAAGAAATAACAGATTCTGAATTGTGCGGAAATGTGTGTTCATTTGAATACTGTAGTCGACTGTGGTTTAATTATCTTTGTAAATCAGTGATTATGGTAACCAAAGAATGAAAAACCTGCTCTCGTTTCAGTCTTTCTTTTTGTTTCCATTGAGATTCGTGTTGCAGTGTTTCATACTGGAAATCTGCTGCTCTATTCTAAAGGGAAAAACAAAACACAAATGGTCCTCATAGGGCTTTTTTTTTTTTTTTTAAATCAAAAGCGCTGTTATTTTTTCAGCTGTTCAGTGAACTAAAAATGTCTCATTAAACACTTTTGAAAGTGATGGACAAGGAATAAGTTTTGCTTAATTCAGTTTGAGGAAAGTGTGAGGGGGAAAATGCACTTACTGTTTCCCATAGTAACAGATGCACATTGCATTACAATACATTTTTGTATGTATTTATTTTATTGTATCTTTAATAAAGTTAAACTAAACTATTAGGACAAGATCTAAGCAAAAAACTTAACCAGAATTTTCACTTCAAAAATGTAAGTTAGTTAGAGCCACAGACTATGCTAAAAGTTAATCTACATTAAGAATAAATCTAATGGCAGACATTGCATTTATTTGCATGCTAAAGCCCATTCATAATTGTTTTGTTTTTATATTTTCACATATAGGCATTTTTCATTTTTTACAGAGAGGATAATCCTTACTACTCGCACCTGTCCTCCTCCGACTAAATACATTAAACCTTACACCCACAGCAGGTTATAACCCATTACATTATTTTAAGCCTCGCCATCAATTTTGATGCATTAGGAACAATTTTGGTGGAATTGAAGGAACAACAAAATTTCTCATTATCTGGACTTGACAGTATTCATACATTTATGTAGTTACACCAGGTAAATGATCATAATTAGATTCTTGTTGTGTGTTACACAGGTGTAGTAAATTACAGCAAGCACAATTTAATTTCTATCCAAACAAAACTCCTCCTTTTTAGTGAACTGAACTTTCAATTTTATATATATGTAAAAATAAAATTTTATATATTTCGTTTATATCTCGCTATATATATATATATATATACATAATCGATGGATCGAGATAGATAGATAGAGTGTGTGTGTGTGTATCCCAGTATTAGCCAATAGTAAACTCATTCCTCAATCAGTCACAACAGTATGATGTTTAGAAATTGCATAAGCTTTTCTTCTACTATATTGCATCTTTAAAGATGACTCATTAATTTGCTGCAGTTCTGCAAACAATTAAATGGAATGAATGAGGATGATACTCTGTTGCCCTCCCCCATAATTTGGAGAATTTGACCATGTGTAAAAATTTCATGAGCTTGTTTCTTTTTTATGGGCCTGCTTATTATGAGTCAGAAAAAGATCCAATCGACTGGCGTGATCAAATCTGTGTTCAGGGTGGACGTGATAGTCATATTAAAACTAGAATGGCAGAAAATTAAGTAAACACTGTGGCCCTGGCTGGCTCAGCACACATACACCATAAAAGCAGATAGGATGCTGATTTAAAACGAGTTTAACACATCATTTTCATTAGATAGCTTTGCAGCTTCTACTGGACAAAGTGGATACTCGTTTAAAAACTCCTTGACCAACACACGGGTCATTGAATACTCTAATTATAATGATGCACAGCAGATGTCTCTTGTACTGTACATGCCACTGCCCACACAGAAAAATCTGTAATGCAAAACAGTGTTAAACTGTTTGTATCATTCATTTTTGGTTTTTGCCTCTTGCAGATGTACATTCAAACAACCACGCTGACGATCTCTGTGAGCCTGAGTGCTTCAGTGTCCCTCGGGTTGCTCTACATGCCCAAGGTCTATGTGGTTCTTTTCCACCCTGAGCAGAATGTGCCTAAGCGCACACGGACCCTCAAGGCTGTGGTTACTGCTGCCACCATGTCCAACAAGTTCAACCCCAAGGCTGGACTCAGACCCAACGGAGAAGCCAAGACCGAGCTGTGCGAAAGCCTCGAAACACAGTGTAAGAGCAAAAATGCAAATGAGGAAAGCTTTGACTAGAAACCTGCTGGCTTAAGTTCAGGAATGTTTTGTCCTTCCGTGTCTGTAAAACAAATTGATGCAATGATAGGATGCAGTGTGAAAAAAAACAAAACCTTATTAACAAATGTATAGCATGTTATTTAACACTTCATTGAATCTAGTAAATGTGACACTGTTATTCATTTGGTGGTGAGGCTGTGGAAATTGTTTTTCAAGAAGCATTACAGGAATCACAATTATGTGTGTGAGAATGAAGTCACAAAGGAATGGATTAGAAAGCATATTCTGGAGTCCAGCAATGGAACTAAAACGCCTGTAAAACATTGAGGTATGATTTTATTACTGGCATCAATCTTCTTTTTTTTTTATTAAAGTGAATGTTTTCCAAAATGTCAAACTATTCCTAAAATAACAAGTAAACGAGGGTAACACACGTCCAATCGTCTAAATTTTAGGCCTTCTCTAAAAAGATGAACATGACTTTACCACATCTTAAAATTTGATACAATTTGATTGTTTCACTTTTAAATGTGTTTTTTGAAAAATTGTATTGATCATGTTGTAACAAAATTGCAGTATGAAACCAACACGGAGTCAATAACTGCTAATGCAAACTGTGCAGCCCTGTTAGAAGCATACAAGTCTCAAAAAAGGTTAGGACAGAGCTGTGTTTACCACTGTGTGGCATTCCCTTCTGTTAAAAAACAGTCTGTAAATATGAGGGAACTGAAGAACACCAGTTGCTGCACTTCTGGGAGAGGAATGTTGTTCCATTCTTGTCTATGTCCGTGTTTTTACATTTTTGAAATTCTTTATTATATATTTTTTATTCATCTTATCATAGAACAGTTTTCCATTTTGCCTCAGTCCAGATGAGCTGTGGCCCAGAGAAGACAGCGTTTTTTCTGGATCATTTTCACATATGGTTTCTTCTAATCATCATACTGTAGAACTTTAACCTTCATTTGTGGATGGCACAGCAAATTGTGTTCATAGACCTGACCTTTGTCCCTTTATTCAGATTCTCAAAATCATTTTGTGATATTATTTAAAATGTACTATAGGTGTTGAGTTAGTCAAAGTCTTTATTCTGAAAGTCATTATTCTAAAATAATGAATAATGAACTAATTATTCTGGAAATTATTCTACAATTTGTAGATTTTTTTGCAGACTGATAAATGTCTACCCATCCTTACTTCTGAGAAAGGCTGTCTCTCTGAAGTGCTCTTTTTTATAGCCAATCATGTTACTGACTTGTTGCCAGTTAACCCAATCAATCGCAAAATATCCCTCCAGTAGTTCTCGTAGTGCAATACCACTTTTCTAACATTTTGTTATCCCTGTTCAAACTTTGAGACATGTTACTGCCAACTAATTGGAAAATGAGCTAATTCATCAAATATTAAAATGTCTCAGTGTAAACTTTGTGTTTTCTATTTCTATCTGTTTGAATTCTGCTTTATTTATATTTTATATAGCGTTCCAGTTCTTGTGTGAAACTGGGTTTCTAATAATTTTTAGTTTATCTCTGACTTAAACTGTTGATTTTTGTCATGCAACCATTGCTTATAATTCATTATAATGCAAATATTTACTTGCTCTATCCTGTAAAATGAAGCCATCGGACTGGGAAATCTATCTGCATTCATTACTATTAACTGACATATATATAAACTGAAATAATATTCAATAGATAAATTATTGAATCACTAATCAAAGCCTAGTATTTGCACACATTATTAAAAAAACAAGAAAGGTGTTATCTTTTATAAAGCAGCTGAATCACTGTGTATGCCTCCTAATCTCAATACCAATAAAAATGCTTGGCACTCCTGTGACGCACTGTGGATTTATATTAGTGAGGTAAATAATGACCTCAGCAATTGAGTCAGCAGAAATTACTCAAGTGGCATTAAAAAAACCTCTTCTTGCCTTAAGTTGGAAAAGGTTTTTATCAGTCTGTGGTCAAAACCACAGGTATTGACAGCTGTTTCCTTTCATAGGAGAATAAAATAGCTGACATATATTTACTGTTAGCACAAAACCAGAAATCAATGTAAAACTTATCACAATGCTCTGCAGTAACAATAGCACAATGGTGTGAGGCCAGTCACAAAAACTACACATATCCAAACAGAGCAGCATTAATTCCATTCTTGCTTCATGTTTGTGTGGATGGTTAAAAGGGCCTTTTGTTAAAATAAGTGTCGAGAAGGCAGAGACGCTGAATTGATAGCCAGCAGCAAATTATCCTGATGGGGTTACCGTTTACAGGGGCTATACAGTGTATGGCTATTTGAATGAGCGCCATTTGTCATTGTCATCACCAGTGTGGATATATGGCTTGATGAAATTGAAAAATTCCTGTCTGGGCCAGCTCCCCCCAATGCTGAGATGTAGTGGCGATATGTCAGGATTTATCTGCTCCCACTCAGAGAATCAGCTAACATGGTCCGGGGAGACAGCTGGAAAGTTAACTCCTGATAGCTGTGAGGAAAAAAAAAATGGTAGTGGTAGCTAAAGGTAATAGTTACATTTGGCACATGCTAAGGGGAAAAACATGACCTGAGAACTAAGGAATTTTTAATAGGATCGGAATATCATAACCAATCAGGAACTAAACACATTTTTTTCAGCCCTGTGTATCAGTTTCTTACTCTTGTTACTACAGGAAGAGTGCTAAACAAAAAGAGCCTCATGCCCAAATCAGCTCCCTTTCTTAGGTTACAAACTTTTCCTCAACTGTATCAAACTCTGACTCTTCCTTCTCATTTCGTCTCTTTCAGCGTTTTCAACAAAGCAAACCTACATCAGCTACAGCAACCATGCAATCTGAAGGACAAAGGTTGTTATCACGATTCAGGATTTCCGTCCCAGCAAAGAAAACAAATCATGCAGTGGAATTTCAAGCATCCGGCAAAAATAAATAAAGTCAAATAAATTAAATAGATATGTCTTTTTTGCGGGTGGAGATCGGAGAAATATTGCACAAAGACGCGACATTGTGTGGAAAGAGCACATGAGATGCAGGGACGGACAAAACTTGGGACCAGAACAGATAACAGCACAATTTTAAGGTTCCATCTTTGGTCTGCCTCACAAGAATACATACATAAAAGAAAAATGAAAATATTTGCATGGCAGAGGCCTATAGACTGAAGGATGGAGCTTTCCTTTTCTGTGTTTACATTTCAGCTATGCCCTCTTTTAAAGACTTCTCCGTCATCTTTCGCAGCACTGACTGAAACTGAAACTGAACTACGAGTGAGAATATGTTCAGGTTCTTAATGTCGTCTGCCAGTTTTGTGAATTATAATTAATCTTCAAATCCTCAAGGCATCACAAGGGATTAATCAACACCAAAAAGGCATGAAAACATGGTCTATGGATCTCTGAGAGGGGCTTGTGTTTATTTTTATTTCTAAATGTGTTCTGGTCTCGTGAGTCAAATGACTGGAAATATTGATCGTCACAACAATGCAACAGATCTTTACCAGACTCCATGTATTTTGATTTCCTCTTCCAAGTTGCCGATGAGTTAATAAGAATGACTACACATATAAAATGGTCTCTGCCGATTTTGAGCATGCCAGTTTTAACATCCTGTGTTGTGTTGTTTAAAAAAACAAAAGGAAAAAAAAGGAATGCGTTTAAACTCTGTTGCAGTGTTGTTAAAAATTGTTTGGGCCTATTGTACGTTAAAAACTGTTCTCAAATGGTGAAGGTCTAGTGAGTGATTGTTTATCTGTGCTACAGTAAGGCCATGATTTGTATTACCAGCTAGCCCAAGGCTGCCACTGCCCTCTGCATATCTGTATGTGCTTTGAAACAGTGGCTCATGGTTAAAATAAACAGTGTTTTAGCCAGGAGATCTCACTGTGAGCTGTTATCCAGGATGACCCTACCACCACTGCCACCAGCTATTCTCACACATTCATAGTGTAAGGGTAAAGCTTAGCTGTACAGATCCATTAGTAGGGGAATTAAGATGAAGTATGCCCTTGAGAGGATCATGCAATATACCCTGAAGGTGATATCCATAATGGACCAGCTACTGAAAAAAAAAATCATGTCCTCTTCAGGCACTCTTGTGATAAGGAGGAGGTGTCAGGAAGTTGTAAGGCATTTTAGCAAATGAAATTCTAATTGCAAAACTATACAATATCTCTATCAATCACTCCGAGTTGGCAGAACAGATTAAGGGTTGGCTCCGTGCAGTATAAAAGCCCTCTATTGTCTTGGGGAAAATATTGTGGGGTCATTTGTGTTGTGAATTCAATGCTGCTTTTCATGCCTCCCTCTGTATTACTTTCAACACCATTTGTGTTGCAGAATAAAATGTCAGTGCTGACCAAATTAAATGGTAAGTTAATGTATGTTATTAAATAGATTGATGATGTCTGCTTTATGTCCTGACATATCTTAAAATTGGGGAAAAAATACAAAAGGATACAGTGCCTGGCTAGCTATGTATTTGTTAAACCTCATGAAAACTAATGAAGTGTGTGAAGCATGTTTAGTTTTTTTTTTATACAAAATTTTATTTCTATTAAAAATGTTTTAAAACATTATTGTCCATTTTCACATTTCTGTAATTCAAGAAAGTTGAAAATTGGTTTGTTTATTATTTTATTTTCAACAGGTTATCATTAACAGTTCCTGTCTTGTCTTGTACATATGTTGCTTGAGTTTTAAAAAAAAGAAAGAGAAAATGATACATTAGCAAACTTACAATATCCCTAGCTAAATGATTGGCAGCACTTCTGTGTGAGTGAGTGTGTACTTTGTTCCCAATGTAAAGTGTTTGTCCGCCCTGAAGAAAATAAGACAATGGGTGACATCCTCTGAATAATACGTTGCCACAATTGCTCTGATAATAGTGCTGGAAGAACACAGAGTTGGTGGAAAGAAACATGAAATTATTTTAAATGAATGGGGAGCCCCTACTTGCATCCAAGGCCTTTGCATGCAGAAAGCTCTCTGCATCTATCATCTTCTCCACGCCTCCCTGATAGTGTGAGCCCACAATACAACAAAAGGCTTGGAAAATAACAGTCATTGCATAGCAAGAGGAAGAAGAAACAGAGCACAGAAAAATGACGCACTTCAGTACATTATCAGTACATTATTAGAATCATCATTATTAATAGATCTGGAAGAAAACCCATCAAAAACCAGTCCTCCATCTCAGTAGGTTTTCTAATGACTACTGGAGATGATCCAAAAAGCAGATCACAAGACATGCTTGTACATCTCTCATGCTTTTAAAAACACAAGCTATAAGCATACACTGTCCAAATGTTTATTACAATTCATTTAAGTTCACCAACAGCGCAGGTATGTAATAAGATTGATCTGATCTACATAACTTGACACCCTATACCACACCTCAGTAAATCCATACATTTAAACTACAACTGATAAAACAATCATTCAATTCAAAAACTGCAGTATCTTCTAAATGGTAAAAACTTCAGTTCGCAAACTTTTAATGTGAAACAGCTGAAGAAGGGCACAGCAAATGGGAGGTGATCATAATGAATCAGTGGTACACTACATGCTGTTTGGAATCATTATCACCAATCCTGATATACTGCTAAATTCAAACCAACAATATGGTGAGAATTGCATTAGTTTATCAGTTCATGACATAAATGATTTTGCATATTTAGCACCAAAACACAGTTTGCAATATGTATGTATGTGTCTGAAAGTGGATCTCTCCTTTTTGATTCTGTTCTGCTTATCAGCAAGTGGTGGCAGTACTATTCCATAAAACGCAGCAGTGAGCCAACTGCAGACAATCAGATCTACATTTTTATGTTTTGTGTTTTCTAAGAAAAGCAAACAAAATTGGATTTTTGCAATGCCTGCCATCAGAGGAATGTTAGCAAAGTCCTTCTGGAGGCAATGAGCAATCTTGAGCTATATGTGTTATTGTAAATGTATGTTTGAACAACTACATTACTGCATCAAATACAGTAACGTAATTGTTGACCGATGATGTCATGGATGTGCTATGAGCATGCAGAGGTAGGACCCAAATGCAGGGCTTGAACACAAAGGTATTAACTAAGGAAGGCAGATTTTATTGCTGTAGGGCCAAACACAACCTGGCAAACCTGGAACCTGGGAAACTGAACTAAGAAACTAGGAGCTAGGAGAAAACTAAGAGTAATGAGCAAAACTGAGGAGCTCGGGGAAACACACAGCAATGTGGAAAACGTGACAACATGCAGAGGAAGACAGAGGAGTAAAATACACAGAGGATAACGAGGAGATGGGAAACAGGAGGGAAACACAGCTGGAGCTAATCAGATTAACGGCACAGGACAGGAGACTATCAAAGTAAAAACAGAAATGTGGGACACACACTAAGACACGGACTGACTGAATACAGGAAACAGAAGAGGTGAGAGACACGACTGGAAAACAGATGAACAAACATGGCGACAGAATTAACATTCATGAAAGACAGGACAGACTACACACTGAACATGGACATAGGGGAGGCAAGTAAACAGAATGAGTAATACAGCTAAAACAAAGAATATAAATCAAACACTGGGTCACAGACCCAGGACCATGACAAGTTATTTTGATCCAATGTCATAATGGTGTAGAGATAATGATTGTCTCTGGCTCACCCCATCAGACTACTTTAACAAATGTCATCCTAATACATATAATTAATACAGTAAGAAGCAAATAGATAAGTACACTTAAGTGAACTAAGTGTGACATTATCTTTGAGGTAACAAAATATTCCTGACATCAAACATTTGCCAGTGGCAATGATATCTTGCAGCAGGAGTTAAATGCTCTAACCACTGAGTTCCAATAGAATACAGCCCAAAAATAAGATCAGCACTCAGCACCAAACAACTGAACTCAACACTTATTCTGGTTCTCAACAACAAATCCACCAAACTCGAAGTAGACAGATTTAACCTTTGTTGTGACAGTCAAAGTGTTTATTAGAGAGATAGTTATGTGGATGATATATAATGTCTGACTAATAGAACTTATAATAGCTGAATTCATGATTGATACAAAGGACAAAAAGAAATAAACCTAGTTTAATGATTTTTTCAAATGATGGTGCAACCAGAATCTTCAGCCCATCAAAGACTTTGGTGTCTGAAACTATGGACTTTCGTCCCAACTTTGCAGGAGACATGCGAGTGTGAATGTGTTATTCTGCCAACAGCTGGCCTGTCCTTGCTTCAATGCGTCTGACTCTGAAAGAACAATATTTGGGACAACTTGAGATGTTGTTTGGCAGCACAGCGGCAAAATACACTCAAGAAAGAAAATTGTGTGGGTGGCCATATCGACACAACTGTCGAGCGATTCAATGCAATCTGTTCAACTGTGTTATTGCAGACAGGGAGATACAAATACTCAGATAAGCAATGGGGGGGGGGGGGGGGGTTATCAACACAGGCTAATGATACACGTATGAACCAGTATGACGCTAGAAATGTACAACTACATCTCTGATGAGGTGGTCTCATGATATGAATAGTGACAGCGAAATCAAGAAAGTAAGCTTCCGTTTTGAATATAGATCTCTCCTCAGCATTATGTGATCTTGGTAAAAGAGACAGCTGCTTTAGAATAGTGGAATAAATGAATTTCAATGCTACTCACACAATAGGGGAAAATATTAACATAGCGTCCATGCAAACCCCACCATTTGACAACTGGATCATAGAGCAAGCAATAATGCTTTCATATGTTCTTGAAATCATCTTGTCCATGTCAAGTCTTTAAAATGTGTAAATGCAAGACATCTGTCTTTGCTCTGAAAAGCACTGCAAAAGTAATATAATTTGGTTTTAGTCATCAAAAACATTTCATTAAGCATTTAATCTGGATCTGACTGCAGTGGATGGGAAGTGAAGTGCCAAAGCTGAGACAATCCTCATGCAAGTATGAATAGCTGAGCCGATAAAATGTTTATTCACTAGTCCACTCCCGTGTGCACCTCAGAATAATACAATACAACTGCCCTCAGGTGACAGAATGAGTGCAGGAGCACATTTGTCTCGAATTGAGCACCAATATACAGCAGGATTTGAGAGAAGCAATGCAGTGATGCTTTCTCTCTGGGGTCCCGTGACTGGGCTCTCTCAGCTGTGCAGCTATGCTATTGTATACCATCACAAATGCAACACTGACAGGGGCTGCTTTGCTGTAAAAAGCCTGATCTAGAGGCAGCGTCAGTCGAAGAGGCTCAACCAATTCACTGTGGACAGAAACAGAAATGAATGCGTGAATTAAAAAAAAAATACCAGCATGTAACAAAAATAAACTGGAAATGTTTGAAAAGCTGTCTGTCCCATTTCTTTAAACATTTAAACCCCTAACATTTCATTCATCTTTTGTCTTAGTGATCACAGACATGCTACTATAGCTCATACAGTACACAGTGCATACACTATGTTGCTAGGAAACAGTACCTCATGAATATCCTGCAGTTACTGCGCAATCAAAGGAGTAATGTTCTGATAATGCAGTCACTGCATAAAAGCAAAACGTTGAATATACTCACCAAAATGTGTTACACTGCAGTTTTTTGTTTTTGTTTTTGTAGTGTGTTGCATGCAACATTGTAAACAAGACTGCACTGATGCATGTGCTGCACCATCATTTCACTTTTTGTTTAATGCTTCAGAAAGGTACTTTATTTCCATTTTCTCTGCAATGGCAAAAATGTTACTAAAAAGTGTGAATATGTTATCAGCATTAATGCTAGATCTGCATATTGTAAATAAAGAATAAAGAAATTAGAGAAAAGAAAAATACCACACTGCTCTGACAGCCAGTACTTGACTAGAAATGCCAACCAAGTTTCATTAATTCATTCCACTGTGCCAGAAGCATTATTTTACTTGCTTTACTTGCTTATTTTACTTATTTCATTGGGACATGAAGATATCATTTGCAATTTCAAGTCAGAGGTTAAGGTTTTAAAGAAAACACACTCCTCTGTAACGCTCAACACGTCATCATCTTGACTGTGGAGTCCATTGAACAATATTTCTAATTGAGCCCCAGGGAAGATGAAGATCCAGACAAGTGCTGTAAGTAGAGCTCCCCAGGTTAAAGAGAGACACTGTGGTAATGTGTTTTCCTCTGGGGAGAAAAAAAAAAGTGTGAGGAGGTGGGTAAAGTCTTTACAATGAAACTAGGCCATCCTAAAAAGAACAGGGAAAGGCTGTGACAGTAGAATGCAGAGCCTAGTTTACCGCAACCTGGGTCTCATATTCACCACCAATAATGCTTTCATTTGCTATGCACCACTTCACTCTCTCCTTTTAGCTCAGTCGACCTCAAACGCACAGTGCTCTCTGTTAAATACATCTTCTTAGGTATTCTGTCAGAGAGTCGTTTCACTGTCCAAATCTAGATTTTGATTATACAAACAACGACAGGAATATATTGTATGTTTATGCTGATTCAAAAATGTGGCAGCACTGACATGACGTTCTTTTAAAATTTAATGTATTTTGTTAATATTTAATGCTTCTATTCATATTACACAACAACAGAATTTATATTTCTAACCTGTCATTTCTCTTTCTGTGCACCTGAATATGTCCTGTATTTATTTATTTGAACTGAATTTCCTTAAATGCCATACCAGTATGTATGATCGCTATTACCATGGTGGTGTCATAACATTATAAATTAGTCCACCATTACCAATTACTGGATTTACTGTCATGAAATTCCTTCAGGGTTCTTCATTATAGCCTGTGTCATGGTCCAGTACAGTTTAAAATCTAATTTCTGTTTTTGGTTATAGTTTTAGTTATATTTAAATCCCTGAGTTAGCTTCAATGATTTGGACCCCTGGGTTGTTATCACACTGACTGATAATACCTCCTTTGCCACAGTGAAAACCCTCTGGAGCAAATCATATAGTTTTAATACTACAAGCCATGATCAGTAGTTTAAAAGAAAAAGACAGTCATTATGTTATTAAAGTTTTACACTACTACTTGCTCACTCTGACACAACCAGGGTTTTTTTTTATGATTTGCATAAAAACCCATGAGATGGGATAAAGGGTAGAATGAACTTTTTAAACTCAGGCTTTCTGCTTGAGATCCATAAAAAGGCATGTTTGAAGAGTCATTTGAGTTTTCTTCTAGTAACATCAGTTACTTACATCATTCACAGTATGTTAATAACTTTTTCTGTATTACTAGTCGTCACTAGAAATGCCTTGATCCTTTGCTCATCCTGAAGCTGCTGGTTTGTGGGTGGCTCTGAGCTCTAGATAGCTTAAGCTTTAGACATTTTTTTTCTTTTTCATCCTCTTTAAAATTTCCATGTCGAACTGGAGGAAGGCAATTTAAGTATCTGATTCTGTTTTTGACAACATTGTTGTGCTGTTGAACAAAGGTCACCAGGAGGAGTTCCCGGTAAACTTTTTGTGTCCACCTCTGTGTACATGAGGAACCTACTGACATGTTAGCATGTGGCTGTGATTCTACACGTGATTCTGGTCCCTGGATGGTTGTTTAGTGCATCTCAAAAGTGGATATGTGTATAACCTTCACAATTTTTAAACTCTGTTTCAAAAAAGGCTATATTATTAGTATCGGGGCTCTACTCAGATCTGCCCAGATAAAAAGAGAGCCATCTTTGTGCATTGAGAACTCTGGCTTTAGGGTCAAAATATCTGACTAACCCTTTAATCTTGCTTGGTAGTACATGCCTCCAGATGGAACTCGAACTGTGGAACACATCAAGTAATTGCAGACTATTGAGAAAGCCACTTTTCCACATTTTACATGTCATTTGGTAGTGGTCTAGTTTTTGCATGTCATTTTACAAAGTGTCATTTTATAGCATTGCATCTTGAATTAGGGGTAGGAGATAGGCCTAAATTGTTATTAGCTATAAATAAAAGCTGTTAAATACGACTTTAGCTGCACACATGTATTGTATTAAGACACAAAATGACTCAAGAAGAATAGTGGCCTGAATTTTTGATATCAGTCTTGTAACTGACAAAATAGCAGGCCACTGACAGCAGGTCACTGACACAAAAGAACACCTTATTACAAGCACTCAAATGTTAACTATGATACTGTACATTTGAAAAAGTAGGGCACAGTAAAGCTTAATACTTGGTAAAATTCAACTGACTCACTAGAGAACAGATTTTTATCTTTTGTTGTTTAAACCTCTGAGCACTCTAACTCTTTTGTTGTACCTCTCTTCTTCTGCTGAGCAAGTGTTACTAGCAGTAACTAACAGCAGAAAGGAAGTTGTTATTTCAAAAATGTAAACCTAAAAATCCAGGTGTAGACATTGTTGAGCAATTGGTATTGATTGGTATTGATTTTATCTTCGATCCGTGGAGAGGACATTATTTTTTAAAATTGTGGTTTAAATAAAGTGTTTTAATAGTGCAAAGACTGTAAAGTATGTCTGCTTTTTATATGATTTTTTTTGCAAGCGTTTAAGTATTTTAGTCATGGTTCTTGAGCCAAACCTAATCTAAACATAGAAAGTTTGACAAATTGAGCATTGTGGCTGTTCTCAAATGATGCAAAGTCAAACCTAGCTGTAATTCCAACAGCCATGATGATCTTAGTGCCAGCCAGCATCAGCTTATGGCTCAGCTGATGCAGTTCTATGCATCCAAGTGGCAAATTTCAAATACTATTGAAGCTGCTTTAGCCTGCCCACAGTTGCGGTGCAGCTGCATCCCGCTTTGTAGCCTACCTCCAACCTAGCTCCTCCCTTCGTGCTTTGTCCGACTTAATCATTGTCAAATCTGTTTTCAAAGATGCCCGGACTGTTCTATGCTGTGGCCTTGCTGGTGCTCCTCTAACTTCTGGCTTTCTATCGACACATTGGATGGACCATCCTTTGCTTTCAACATCCAGTCATGTGAAAAAAAAAAACCAAAGTCTATAACAATACATAAAAAGTCATCCAGATCTTACTAGACTTTAAACGAGGTAAATACAATCTCAGGTGCGCAATAACACAACATATTACATCATGTTAATATTTAACAAAAATATACTAAAAATACAAACATTGTGCACCCCAAGATTCAATGGCTTGTACACCTACATCTTTTCTTCTGAAGCAATTCTGTTGTAGATTTGCTGGTGTGCTGGGGATCATTCCCCTGTTGTATGACCCAATTTCACCCAAGCTTTAGGTGCCTGACAGATGCCGCACACTTGACTCTGGAATACATTGGTATACAGAGGAGTTCATAGTCAACTTAATGACTGCAAGATGTTCAGGTCAGGCTGTAAATCCTCACTCCTCCACCACAATGGTTGACAACTGGCATTAAGTGTTTGCACTGATACAATCTGTCTAGTTTACACCAAACACAGCACTGTTCTCTATGGCTTAATTTTTCCACTTTGGTCTTATCAGTCTAAAGGACATTGTTTCAGAAATCTTGTGGTTTTTCCAGG
Source organism: Neolamprologus multifasciatus (assembly GCF_963576455.1). Lineage (NCBI taxonomy): Eukaryota > Metazoa > Chordata > Actinopteri > Cichliformes > Cichlidae > Neolamprologus > Neolamprologus multifasciatus. The sequence goes on along the minus strand of NC_140443.1, from coordinate 8,347,696 downwards.
TGGAACTTTAAAATAAGATAAGATAAGATAAGATAAGATAACCTTTATTAGCCTTAACCATTAACCTTTACAAACCTAAGGTGTGCTGCTACGTTCTTTTCAGAGAGAAGAATCTTTCTGGTAGCACTTCCAAACACGCCACACATACTGTAATAAATTGTAACATTTGACATGCTAACTGAGTCCTGAAGAATCTGAGATTTACTTCTTGGGGTTTTTGTCATTTCTCTGTGTACTGACCTTGAGTGGATTTGCTGAGATGTCCGCAAATCTGGTAAGACTGGCAATTGTATTGAATGTTTTCCATTTGTGAATAATCTTTTTTACTATAGAATGATGGTCTTGAAATTGTTTGGAAATGGCTTTATAATGTTTCTGAGATTGAGCAGGAGAAACATGTGCTTCTCTAAGATTCAAATGATTTTTTTTTTTATCATGTCTTGATACATAAAACCTTCGAAATGAAGGAGGATGCACTTTTTGCCATGACTTTATGAATAAGCGACAAGGTCCCAGAAGTGAGCAATGCCATCAAAGGTACATTGGTGCAGATGGAAATAATCTTCCTCTGACTTTAGCGGCTGTGAGTGAAACAATCATAGCTACGGTGAAACTAAAAGAATTCAACAATTAATCCATGACTCAGTGCAAAGAAAATTAAATGATTATGGTCGAGCAAGAACGCCTGAGTCAGTCACAAGTAAGGGAACTGACTAACTAGCTGTTTTCCAGATTTTTTACATTTTATTTGGACTTCTGAACTGTCTCAAGTTTGTTTTACATATTTTATTTCATCACATGTTGTACTTGTGATATCTGAGACTATAATAGGTAGCAGGTAATTCAAAGAGAAACATCCTAAGAATGAGACTCATGTGTGATGTTATACAATAAAATACTGGAGCAGAATGTGACTTAAAATGGTTAATAAATAATGGGGGCTGGACTATAATGGTGATTGTCTATGTATAACTAATGGAATGACAAAGTGGACAATGAGTACTCCGAGAAGATCCACATTTATCTTTCATCTCACGAGGGACTCTGGAACAACTTTGTGTGGACTTCGCTAAGAAGTAGGTCAAGTCTAGATAGAGGTGAACTCAATCCCTAAAGCTGTTAAAAATCATGATTTATTGCAAACCATTCAAAGCCCTTCACTGCATTAATACTGGATGAAAATGTGATACATAGGGTAAAAAAAGCTTTCTAGTTTTATAAGCAAACATTGGTGTCTGGTCACGGAGAAGATGGGAGCTCATATTGTAATATATTGTCAGAGAGTCCAACATAAGAGGAAATATGGGCCCATTTTTAATATAGTTCAACCTTCCAGGCAGATAGTAGGGCAAGGGTCTTCTAATATGACCACTCATATTTTTACAAATATTCTCCAATTTAAGAAACACCGGCTCTGATTATATTCACAAAGATTTTCTCGCTACAAACAATAACCGAGATATTTGCTCAATTTCCATGGAGGCAGGTTGGCAACAAACTATAAGGATTATGAGCTACAAGGGGATGTTTATCTCTTTGAGTCTCACTTTTCTACCACAGAAACTGTAATTCCCCTGGATTGATTTGGTTGTTAAATGTTCTATTGAGATTAATATTAGATCCACAGCCTGTTTTTCCTATAAATACAACTATGCTTAAAATGACTTTGTGCTCTCACTCTTCAAGCCAAAAAGCCTTTTTACAAATTTGATACATGTTGATCTTTTAAAGTAGAATATTCTACACACTAAAATCTGCAATACCATCATCTTTTACCCATTATAGGACTTCAGAAACAAGCACCTAATATTACTAAATTACTGCCTTGTGTTTTCTTGCAAAAAACTTTTTACTCGAGGCCTGTTTATTTACTAACTCAGCAGTTGCAGAGCAGCATTAGTCTAATAATTTTAATTTCAATAATCAACTTAAATAACCCGGCTCTGCTAAATATTCCAGTGTGTTCAGCAAAGAGTTTTAAACTCATGTGCAGCAGATTTTCAGTACTTTATCACTTACACCAGCTGCCTGGCTCCAGCCGAAGACGACACCATAAGGGTGAACGAAAATGGTAAAAAACCTGGAATATAATGAGATACAACTCCTTGTAAAGTTTTATAACACTAAGCAGGGTTGCGGATTCAGGTGACAATTACCTTTATTGCCCCTGTACCCATATGACTGACTCTTTTCACACCATCACACATTATTGTTACATCTCCATTTCCATCCATCCATCCATCTTCATCCGCTTTATCCGAAGCCGGGTCGCGGGGGCAGCAGCCTAAGCAACATCTCCATTTCATAATTTTAAAAAAGTACATACAAGTGTATGAGTGTGCTATTTTAGCTTTTTGAGTTATGCGTGAGAGAATACTAGCAAAGCAAATAAAACCATATTCACAGTTACACATATTTCAGGGGAAACCCATTTTCTTTGAAAAGCCTCTGAGCATGTCACATGTAGACTGTCATTAAGTTAGTATTTTGAAGAGAGAATAGCTATGAGGATGCACTTCCTCATATAAATGACATTGAATGAAATGACATTAAAGCAGTCTGATGTATGGCTATCAAGATAGACAACTGACAGGTGGCCAGATGGACAGATTTCTCAAATTATACTCATTAATGTCATGTAATAGTAATTGCAATTTCATGACCTCCTCTTAAGGGCACAGCTACATATCTAAATGGACCACAAACTAAACAAAGGTGAAAGCTTTAACTTTACATTTTTTACATATTTGTAATGCAAATTTCAAACTTAAGGTTCATATAGTTTTGGGAATAACAACTGAGACAGTATTTTTTTTCCCAGTGAAAACTATAAACATGGTGACACTACTGCTTTTTGACTCAAGGCAAAAAATTTAAATTTACCACTGGGCCTCCAAAGTCTCCAAATGTATGTTCAACAGTCTGTGACAAATGCTATTAGTCACAATGTCCCTCTGATGTAGAGGGTATGATATAGGGCCTCATCAAGCCTTATCCAACTTAATCACTCTGAGTTTCAAGTCTTGATGAGTGCACAAAGTGCCTCTTTCTCTCTTGCTTCACTTGTCACCTTAAGGCTTTACTCTGTGCTCTCACAATCTTGGCAACAAAAAATATTAAAATAAAATATACAAATGTCTTTTTTCCCCCATGTTTTTTACTTGGGAAGATATTATAACTGAACAAAATAAGGTTGTTAAAGAAAACATCTGAAACGTAATAAATAAAAAGTCAGTTCAAAGTATTAGAACAAGGAGGTGATTTTTGTAATATGCCTCCATGCATCATTATGATGGTTTTTAAAGGAGTTGAAGACTTAACTTTCAGCTTTAATTCAAAAGGTTAAAAAACAAATAAATATAATTCTAAACATACTTTTTTTGTAGGATGCATTTCTATTTTATGTAGATAATGGACATGTGGATGCTGCCTTCAACTGCTGAATATTTGTGGTTCTTTTTGCTTTCACTTTCATCTTCAGTAAATGGAAGTCACACTCTAATACTCTTATATTTAAGATCATTCAATTTCAAATATTAAGATGCACTTGTTTTGCTTTCAGGGCATGCTCTGGGTCATTATGCATCTGTATTATGGAGCAGCATCCAATCAACATTGTGGCATTTGTCTAGATCTGACCAGACAGTATACCTCTATACACTTCAAAATTAATCCTGTTGCTTCTATCAGCAGTCACAACATCATACAGCAATGACCCAGTTATATTGGCCATGCCATAACATTGCCTTTACCAGTTTTGACAAATGACATTGTGTACTTTGGATTATGAGCCTTCCTTTACTTCAAATTCTTCATTTCCCACTATTTGGGTACACGTCAGTCTTGGCTTCATCCATCTAAATAATCTTGCTCCTGTTTAGACATTTATTTAATGTAAGGCCACAGAATTTAAGATCATGATTAACTCCCACCTGGTTATGGGTACAGATTTGCTGGGTACAGATCAACTGATAAGACAACGTGTGAGGGTCACATCGCAACCAGCAGGTTACACCAGTAAGATGTGGTAGGTGCTGTGCTCAGCAGTAACACAAGGTTTTCTGGTGCTCTCGACATCTTGAAAGCATAGGTAGAGACAGAGTCTGTCTATTTGGAGAACCCGATAAATAACATAGTTGACTTTGGGCCAGAGGTGCCAAATTCCATCAATCCCACAAAATGGTTCAGAGAACAGTTGTTAGGCTACAAAAGTGTTGTGCCAATGTGTTCTCCCTACCAGGTTGCACCAGTCTCATACAACATAATGCTGAAACTTGGTGGTTCTGTCATGACCCATAGGTTACCAGAACAGAAGTTCTGTAGAAACTGAAAGCAATGCTGGAAATGGGGGTGATGATCTCATAGTGTCTGCTATAGCTTATACCCAACTATTCATGTCATTCAAAATGTTAAGCGAGTGAAGTGTCATGGTTTTATGCTTATCCCATGCCCCTGATCAAAAAGCTCCTGGAAGTTAACCAAGCGTTCCTGGAAGAGTTCCTTCTCCTCAGAGTCTAGGGAAGTTGGTATATCCCACTCTATTCAATATACCAACTTGATACATTTACTTTCAGTTTCTTTATTCTTTTTAGGTACCTTATGGACAGGGTGCAGCGTGTTATGCTGCTACCTGGACAATGTCATCATCTACTGCTCACCTGGCATGTGCAGCAGGTGGCCATGGTATTGGAGTCTGGGCTTATCACTAACCTGAAGAAGTATGCGGATCGATGGAGAGAGGTACAGTATCTGGGGTACCACATGGGCAGTCAACAGGTGGTCTCTTAGGCGGATGAAACTCACTTTGCTCTCATCCAAATTTGTTCCAGAGGCCAGAGCAATGCCAGGTGGAATTTGAGAGTGAAACAATCTCCACTCAGCGCTCCTTGCTTCTCTCCTCTTTGTCTCGCAGATTCATGCTTCAAACACAGGGCTCAGGGCCATATTGTTCCAGCATGGATATCAGCCAGAAACTGTCAGAGTGTGGAATCAGGCTACAGTACTGTTGAGAAAGAGTGTCCTAGGATACTGTACCCTATTACTGCCTGGGACACTCACTGGGGGCTGCAGGAGGAGACACGGGGCAGAGTGATTTAGGAACAGTGCCAGGTGAGGTGATTGGGACACCTGTTGTGCATGTGCCAGTTATCCTCTCCCTTTTTTGTGAATTAGGTACAGGCCTCTTCAAAGACACACACACGCTAACCTGGGAAGACAGCCAATAGGCTGTGGAATGGAAGACGGCTCTTCACCCTTAAAGAGTGCTCTTCATTTAACTAGATGTAGCCAAGAGTTTTTTCTTGACCTACTTTAGTTGTAGAAGTCATTTTAAGAATCTGACAAATTGATGATGTGGACCCTTCATCAACAGCTCCTTGGACTGAATATTGAGAGTTTCCATGAACAGGTGCCAAATGCAAATTCAGCTATTGGACTTCAGTAATGAATTCAATTCATTGTCCAGTTGCTTTTGAGCCCGTGGCTGTGATTTCTAAATGGTAAAACCAGAGGTGAACATCGCCATCGCTGCCCCTAGACTCTGGAATAATCTCCCAGTCGAAATCCGTACTTCGGAATCAATTCAATCGTTCAAATCCCATTTAAAAACACACTTGTTTAACTTAGCTTTTGAAACAAATTAATTTGACTTTCATTCAGTCTGCACTACACCATGTAAATTCAATTTTAAGTATAATTGTACTATTTGTTCTTTATTCTGCCTGCACTGTGGTTTTATTGTGAAGCACTTTGATGTACACTAGTTTTTTTTTAAAATGTGCTATATAAATAAACTTTGACTTGATTTGACTTGACATCTCAATTTTGTAATTTCAAATCTATTGTGGCGGTGTTGAAATTGTATATTTCAATACTTGACCTGACTGCATAATACACCAATCAAAACACAGACACAAACAGGGAGCTGATTTAGCTACTGGCTGAGTCAAAGTCAGAAATCTGGTGGACACATTCACAGTACACTAAATACTTCTTTCATCAACAACTTAACCACACCAGTCCTCAGTGATAGTCAATTAGGCGTGAGAAATAACAGGGTGCAGTCTGGTTTCTGTACTATGTGGAGCCAAATACAATGCTCATAAAAGTGACATATTTCAGCCCCCTAATTATTAACCACCATCTGCACGGTGTCTGAGGGATTAGGATGATTTTTTTGGGGAATCCTAAATAATGAACCCTGACAAACAAAGTGGCACAATGAAAGCTAATACCATATTTCAGAGGTTCAGGCTTTATGCTTAAAATGTTGATAACTGCACTAATAAGACATTACGGCGAACATCTCTGTTATTGCTCTCCATCTCAAAACGTAATGTGACATTTTTGATAGGTAGCAGGAGCTGGTTTACAATGTTAACCACTTAAGCTTAGTGCATTTGTGTTTTAATATTTACTGATGAGCACAAACAAAGACTGAAGAAAATGGGAATGTTATCTCTTTGACAGTTCAGACCAATCATTGTACAAACCAGTCCATTCAGTATGCATTGATATTGATATTTTCAGTTAGATTAAAGTGGGAGACAGTAGTTTGGAATAATTAAACATATATGGAAAATTCGCTGGTTAACTTTCTCTCTGAGAAAATAAGGATTGATTTTACTCCTATGTCATTTTAGTTCTATGCTGAGTCAGTGCGCTGTGGCAAAGAGTAAGTAGAAAGCTCAACCTTGAAAAGAAAAGGCCATAGTCTTAAAAGTCTAACGGCGCTTTCACACAAACTACACACCTCTAACTATCTTTCTCTCTCTCCTTTTTTTTAATAATTTATTTATTTTTTATTACACCACAGAGTAATACACCCAATTTAGCCTGTCTATCTCTATGTGGCTCCAAATGCCCTCTTTATTTAATTTAACACTCGTCAGGGGACAGGCAAACAACAATTTCAACCACTGAAACGAGGAATACAACCTTTTTCAACCTTTTTCTCTTACTACTCTAGAACTCAACCTTTGTTTGCAAAATGTGTCTTGTTCTAGTCCAGAATAAATGTAAACCCGTGATTACACAGACGTTTTCAGTGTTATTCTGTAGCTATGCGGGAGTCCTCAGTTCCCAAGTCACCACCTCGGCTAACCAGACGCCGCTGGACCTGCCTGCGCGTCCACAGACAGGGGGGTTGCCACACCATGAACAAAACCAATTTCCACAGGTCCACTAGGCATCAACCTTTGATCCTAAAATGTGTCTTTGCTCTAATGTCCTCCCATTCACACATCAACCGTCACTGTCACCATGTTCATATTTCACACACAGAAACACAGCAAGCGCATCTCATCAGCAGAAACACACAGAAACACAGCAAGCGCATCTCACCAGCAGAAACACACACAGAAACCTCTGAGCTCACCTTTGAAAATGCAAGCGCACCACAAGCCAGACTCTATTTCACCTCTATTTCATATTCTACACTTTGGCCGCGTTTTGGAAGTTTTTCCCCCATTTCTTGCACAGAAGCCAGTCATAGACAAAATTAATTATGGAGGGTAAAGTGGGCTGCGCCCTAGTCTCAACGTAGTAAGTTTTTAGTATCTTGCTAGAGCCAGTTCCTATAACACACTTGAATTCTAGTCTCAACGTAGAATGTTTTTAGTATCTTGCTAGAAAATTCCTATAACACACTTGAATTCAGCCTCAACTTATGTTGTTAGTATCTTGCGCCGAAAACCAGACACCGACAATTTAATGTGAAAATACGTGTAACTCAGCGAACAGATTAATTTGGAAAGCCCAATATGCACATTTGGTATTTATAATACAACAGGCTGTGCTTACCTTTTTATATTTGGACCCGGTCCTCTGTTTGCTTCGTTGCACGATCTCACCACAGGCCAAATCTGCCCCTCCTCAGCACACCAAAGATCCGGGTCACCAGGCACCAAGTTGTTGAAATCTCCCAATTCTTTGAATCTTTGGGCTGAAGGAAGGACAATACTCGGTGTATAAATGCTCAATCAACAATCCTTTATTTCCATACAATTTCCACACAATGAGCATAAACCATCCGGATGGGGAGACATGCATGAAGAGGGTTACAGCAAATCTCAAAATGGTGATGTGTTACACAGCTTCTTATAGTCTCTACTGGCCCCCCACCTTCGTAAAACCTAAACATTCACATTCTATCTGTCAAGGCGCCTAAGTTATCACCTCGGCTCCTTGTCTTTCTGCCCTCTACAACGGTGGGGGCATGGAATGTGGTCTGTTTCTGCTATTATCGGCACAAGGTCCTTTGCACACAACATTCTATGCATGATTTAGCAGTCTGACATGTCAAGAAAACAGTGTAATACATTCACAGCAGATAAATGGTGGCGCCCACCTGTCTAACAGAACCCAAAGATGGTCACATTCTTTCAACCCCAAAAATATACTGGAACACTTGTCTAACATACTACAAAAATGGTCATGTTCTTTTAACCTAAAAATATAAGGGAAACTAAGCTACATAGAATAATGATCTCACATTATTAACAGGCTCTCTCTTCTCTCTATGTCCTCTCACCCCCTGTGGGCGTTCTGTCCTTCAAGCTCAGGTCCTCTATCAGAGGCCTGGGAGCTTCAGTATCCTGCGCAGCTGTACCTAGGACTGCACTCTTCTGGACGGGAATGTCGAATGTTGTTCTTGGGATCTGCCTGAGCCACTCGCCTAGCCTGGGATTCAGTGCTCCAATTACAACTGCATAGTAGCATTCCAACAGCGCCCTATTTTCATCTCTTGCCCACAGATGCCATCTTATTCCAGTAGCCCACTTCTCATCAGAGTGTCCTGGTTCCTCAATGCCTCATGTGACAGGTGATAGGCTTGGTTAGCACGGGGGGTCTAGGCTAGAACCCTTACTGGATACAGAAGCCCTGGTCAGGAATCAAACCTGCGACTCCCATTATAAAGGCGTGCAGTCTTACCACGAATATATTGAATGAATGTCTAAATATATTGAATGAATTGAATGTGTTGGCACCAGATGTGTAATATTATAGCGCGTGATGTCGGTAGACAGGGAAGCTGCATTCGTAAGTAATGAAGACATAATTCTATGGAAAATGCTTGCACTGTCCAAACTAATGCTAGTAACAGCTTTCAGGGCAACGATAATCAGCCTTTCAAAAATTTCTGATACAAATTCTTAGGCAGTACAAAAGACTCCAAAGAAAACTGTGGAGCAATTCAAAGCATGCACTCTAAAGAATTGTTGAGAGCACTCAAGGAAACAAGTCTTGGAAGTTGCTCTGCATATGTTTAGGCAGAGTAGATAATCACTAACAATCACTCCACTCAGTCTTATAAGGTGTGACAACTGACACGTGTTTTCCTGGACACTCTCTCTGTCTGGTTTCAGTCTGAAAATTGCACTGCCAATATATATTACCTCCTATAGACTTGCTTAAGAGGTAGTACAGGGAATACGTGTTAAGAACCTCAGAACGGATAGTTCTGTTTTCCCTGAGTTCTTATTTGGTAAATGGTAAATGGACTGGTTCTTATATAGCGCTTTTCTACTCTTCTGAGCACTCAAAGCGCTTTACACAACTTGTGCATTCACCCATTCACACCCATTCACACAAGCACATTTCTCTAGGTGCTTTTCTAGATAACATTCACACACATTCATACTCCGATGGATGCATCGGAGAGCAATTTGGGGTTAGTATCTTGCCCAAGGATATTTGGCATGCAGACTAGGGGAAGCCAGGAATCGAACCACCAACCTTCTGATCAGTAGATGACCTGCTCTACCACCTGAGCTACAGCCACCCCATTTGTGCCCTCCTTTTTGCCTCTACAACATACTCTTAAATCCACTGGGTTCTGACATGCGCGACCTGCTGACTGATACAGTAATTGAAGGACAGTTGGTAAACTGTGTGTCTGGCTGCTACTACAACATGTATGCTTAGTGCTGATAGGAGAAAATATTAAACCACAACTGGGTAAGAGTCTATACTCTGTCACTTTTCAATCAAAGGTTTTAGAGTACAGATAAATCAATATCTGTGTTTAGACATATTCTACCTGTAAACAGATTAGTGAGTCAGTGTGCTGTGGCTGGATATTTTAACCTCCAATCATAACTGAAAAATGATTATGTTTTCAATGGTTGTAAGGATTAATGGTATATTATCTGACAACTACAATAAGCAGCACTTTTGCTTTTACAAGAAAAACCTACTTTCATTAGATAATTTAACCTCTTTTCATTGCTTAAAACTCTTAAGAATTGCTTAAAAGGAATAGAATATACATTTATCACAGAATCGGTTTCATGGAACTATATACTTAAGTGAGCAGGCTTTAAACAGAAGCAGGTAAGGGCTACAACACTTCAAGATGTCCTAAAACCTCAATGATTCTTATTAGTTACTTTACAAAGAACATTTTGTTTGTGAAATTGTATGACCTACTCATATTATCTGACAAAAGACTCTGAGTGACGCTTAAAAGGTACTGTTGTTTTCCAGACTGCAGATGCTTGGGTAAAGAAATTCACTGCTCAGTCTGTTAGGTCTCTGGCGAGGTTTTCTGCTGCTTTTATTTTAGTATAATCAAGAGTCCTTGAAGCTGACAAACTGCTTTTATCCTGCTCTAATGACGGAAGACACTGACAAGGAGCAAACATCACAAGAGGAAGGTGTACCTTCGTTTTACATGTACAGTGAAATGAATGAACCTCATGAGATGGACTCATGACTCATAATCCACAGACATAGGTGGGTGATTCGAATGACTAATACTGTCCCTTTCCTTACATATTACTGTCAAATTGCCCTTCATGAAGGCACTGAAATTCGTATTCAGCAGGAAGGATGGAGTACGCAGGTAGCTGTGGTGGTTGGATCCCTAGGGAGAAGTATTTTCTCTGTGCTATTAAAAAAATAAAACACCTACCTTGTTGAAAAACAACACATGCCCCACTGATTAGTATCGCTGTGGTGGCAATTAGTAGTGCAGAGTTTTACAAGTTTATTGTTAAGCAGGGTGCTAAATAAAACAGTGATGGCAAGGCTTTTGATCAAATAATGCTGATGATGAATCAGCAAAATCAAAAACATAAGAATTCATACCTTATTAAGTCTCGCTGATGAATATTAACCTGTGTCTTTTGGTAAGTTTTTGACATCCTTTTATTTGTGGCTCCAATATTGTATTTGCAACAAACATGATAACTTCATGCAGTCATGCTGGTATTTTTTTTTTCTCCTAGTCAATATTTCAGAAGTATACATGCACTATAAGTTATGTGTTTCTGGAAATAATAATTAAAAAGCAAGTGATGCATTATATCTATAGACTAGAAAAGTATTATCATGTGAAAAAGTATTATTATCGACACTAAATGGTCTTTTTACATGGAAAGAGTTTCCTTTACATGCTATTTGAGGTCTTATTGTTAGCAGGTTGTCGTGTTTTGATCTTTTAAAATTATATCTTTTAAAATCTAAAAGTATTTTCTCAGGTTCATTAACTCTACAAGAGTTTTTGCTTGATTTGTGAAGCAATGATTTCTTGAAAAAAGTCCAAAATGCCACAGGATCATAAAACAAGTAGCCAGAAATCCATCCAGAAATTTGCATAAACAAAGTCTGCAAAAACTGAGAAATGACCATGAAAGTATACAACTGATAAATAAACTGCAGAAATTAATCTTTGATTCAATGGTATTACTTCCAGTTTTATTTTTATATTTTATAATAATGTGTTCTCAGCTCAGAGTGTCAAATACACATTGTTTCAGATACTGCTGGCATTGCAGAAATATGTACAAGGTGTCATTTGGCTTGGATGTCTTCATGCACCAGCTGCAGCAGTATTGTAAACCACAGAGGAAAGGTCCGCATTAGGATGCTGGAGAGGTGTCATAAATGGTTCTCAGATAGGAGAACACAGTTGGTATCCTGTTTGGTCGTTAAGTTACGGCACCCAAATTAATTGATTCGGTTTAGGCAGTAAAAATAACTTCTATGGATTTATAAGGTGATCTTGTATTAAAAAAAATATGAAATGTGGACTGAGGTGGAATTATGAATAGGCCTATACGGTATACTGGTACATGAGATGTCAAGGGATCCTTAAAAAGTGTTCATATCTGATGAGGTGGGAATGGGAGCCATCAAACTATTGTCATAACTGGTGTATCATGTTGTTGACTGTACTACTTGACTGGCTCTAAATTAAAAAAAAAATAAAAGGGTTCTTTTTATAAACTGTTGAGTATTTCTTTTCTATTTCTGTGTGTCATCTTTTCACACAACTTCTACAACTAGAATAAATATAGAGAAAAACAGTAGGGAAAAAGTTTATAAACAGAACCCAAATAAATAGAACCCTAATAATATCTTATGAGATGAAATGTTATATTCTGTTGATCTGAAGTACAAAGTATTTGCCCCCTTCCTGATTTCTTTAGTCTAATGATCACAGTGGCAGACATAGAAGAAAAGGTCTACAGTATGAAGAGTTAGACAGCACCAGGCCCCAACATGATTCACACCTACTGGTTAAAGAAGCCGACTGGACTCCGTGAGCGTCTGGCAGCACAAATGAACCAGCTGCTAATGGAAGAGAGACACCTGGAATGGCTAACTGAATGTCAGGCAGTCCTGATCCCCAAGGATCTCCAGAAGAGACAGATCCCATAAACTACCGACCAATAACCTGCCTCAGTACCACATGGAAGCTCCTGTCAGGCATCATAGCCGCTAAGATGAACAGGCTCATATCAATACATAGCACAGAAAGGCCTTGGCAGGCACACCAGAGGGGTGAAACATCAGCTATTGGTAGATAAAGCAGTCACCAGAAATGGCAAGACCAGGCTTACCAACCTGTGCACCTGGATTGAAGCCTGTGACTCAATGTCCCACATATGGATCCTGGAATGCCTTCAATTCAACAACCTCAACAGGACCATAACAGCTGTCATCAGGAATTTGATGGGGATGTGGCAAACAACACTAGAGGCTAACTTCAAACCAGTCGCACAAGTCCCCCTCAGTGAGATTACTGACAAGATGGATACCAAGTACGGAACAGAGAATTGTCAGCCACCTCCTCTAAATAGATGACATTAAGCTGTAAGTCAGGAGTGAACGAGACATACATTCACTGGTTCACACCACTAGAATATAAAACAACAATGTCATTCTGTCTGGAGAAGTGTAGTTCAATGGTAACAAAGACAGGGAAGGTATTCAGAACTGAGGGCACTGTACTACTACAAGGGAAGATTGTAGATGACTTGTAGATGACAGCTACAAGTACCTTGGAATCACACAGGCAGACTGGAACCACGATGAAACTGCTAGGAAAGCTGCAACCACCACATACCTGCAGAGGGTCAGGCAAGTCCTAAAGATCCAGGCAATCAACATCTATGCCCTACCAGTGATCAGATACCCTGCTGGGATAATAAGCTGGCCAAAGGAGGAGATAGAGGAGCCACTGACATCGACACAAGGAAATTCCTTAGCATGCATGGAAGATAGCTACAACTGACAGTGTGCTTAGTGAATACCTCAGGCAGCAAAAAACCTGACAAAGAAGAGGAGCACGACAGGCCCTTGCATGGCATGCGTCACCGGCAGATTGAAGAACTGGCTGACATCCAGAAATCCTACCAGTGGCTAGATAAAGCTGGATTGAAAGACAGCAGAGAGGCACTAATCATGGCAGTCCAAGGAACAGCAAAGATACGGCGCAAACCCAAGGATGAAGGGTAAAGACCACCTCGCAGGGCAAGTGGGGACCTTTATTTTACATGTACACAATTACCCATTTGAACCCTTTAAACAAGCTGTCAATGCTGGAAAACCCTCCAGTGTGACTGAACTAAAACAATTCTTCAAAAACAGCCAGCCAACGCCCCTCCAGAGTGATGCGAAAGACTCATCGCCAGCTATTGCAAATCCTTGACTGCAATTTTTTTGCTTTCACAGCAGTGAGCAGTGGGCATTTATAGACAGATAATCTTAAAAAAAAGAATTAAAATGTCATAACTCAAGATTTTGGAAGTATATTGTGGCAGGAAAAGTAGATATCTCAGAAAAAAAAGTTGTTGGTACTCATTAGGTTGGAAAGGGTACCATCTTGGAGTTTGGACTCCACCAATTTACAGGCACCAGTGTGTATACAAATTAACCCTAAAAGCCTGAACCATCAAAAAATTACCAGAAAGTTGTATTTTATTGAAATGGTAGTTTTGAATCTTAAAAAAAAATGTTAATTTACATATATCAGTTTTAATTTGTATCATATTTGCTACATCCAGCTCTTTTATTGCAATGTATTGCTTTTTTAGATTATTTTGATTTTTCGGCGGGAACAAACATGAAGATATTGTGAAGTCACAAAAGCTAAAAAAAACCAAAAAACCCTCATATATCTAATATGATACACTAGGCATTAGCATAGAATAACATTAACATAGAATATAATAACATAAACAAAATAGAACCTTTTAGTTTAAATTAGAAGTGTTACATTTGGAGAGAGAAAAAAACATTGTGGTGGTACAATTAATTCTAAATTATATCAGAGAATTCTATAAAAAAATGAAAAAGTGAGTCATGCAGAAGAACAATAACCCTCAGTTTCCACATTGTTCTGCAAAAAAATGCTTGAGGATGAATAAAGAAAACATTTTACACAATCAAGTCTGAGTCAAAGTCCTGACCTTAACCCAGTAAGTTGGTGGACGGCATGAAAGTGGTTCATCTGAGGTTAGTTGCTGGAAACAGTAACCTGCAGTTATTGCTGCACCAGTGGATCACATCAATGACTCACTCTAACATTTCCATTTAATTTGATTTCATTCATTTGTAACTAGATTCTCTTTTTCTACTTTAAGGACCTATAAAAATGGATGATGCTTTATTTCATTCGTATCCAGGAGAATAGAAAGGGTTTACTATCCCCCCACCCCCCCACCCCATCCCACACACACACACACACACAAATGACGTAGTACTCATATTTAAAAGGATTAAGACCGTAGGGGATCTCTTCAACATGTTTATTGGCAATTCTTGTAGAATTAAAATTAGCAAGTAATAAGCTAATGAATGGATGAAGTTGGATGGATGAAGGGCCCTGGTTTAAGTACTTGAAATAGAACTTTAGTTTTAATATTGACTAACAAACCTACTGAAACTCGCAGTTCCATAGTCTGGCTTTACGATAAATTTGCTGTAGTTAAACAAAATGAAAGAGAAACTGCATGTACAGCACACTGGTAACATGACACTATCATGCTGATAAGAGGTAATGGAGAAGAAATGTGAGTGATGATGAAAGGGCTGGCACAGTTGAGGTTTTAGCCTCTTGATTTCTATGTACACTGTGTTAGCAGTACAGCCAATGTCATTGTTGAGCAATGAGTCACAGTCAGTTCCTTGTGGGAGAATCATCCACAGGAAACCTGGATTTAGAGGAGTTTCTTTATTAATGTTATACTTTTGCTCCTTTTCTTTTTTGCTGGAGGAGCTTTTAAAAAAAAATGAAGCGCTGCCGCTCATTCAGTGTGACAAGTGAAAAGCCTGACTTTTTCAGTGTATTCTACAATAACATAATATTGTGGTTCCTTACCCCCTGACCTTGAGGCTACACTTGTCATTCACACCTACTTGCACTGAACAGATGTGGAGATGCAATATAACATCTAAAATGCATGTAAACGTTTAGCTGATCATACTCTTCACACACCTTTTTAGTGAAGTTTAGTGACCTATTGCTATTTTTATTGGGTTTTTTGTTTGTTTGTTCCTATAGTTACAGTGAAGGAGGTTCGAAGCTGGATCAGCCAGACTGGAGGATAAATGGCTATTATGATGGAAGGTGAAATACAGCACAATCAGACTTGTTTTTTTCCTTCTTATTGGCTGTTTCCACAGCCAGAAAAAGCCCAGACAGCAGAAAGAAATAACTGAGCAATTCTACTCCACATAAAAAATACAACTATGTCTGTGGCTTTACCTTCCTGTCTAATTTCTTCCGCAAACAGTCTTTATCCTCCTAAGCAGCCGATCCATCATACTTTAGAAAAAGGCAGACTTCCTTTGCCAAAGTCCAGTTTGGTCAAAACTGAATTCGAAAATAGTAACTGGTATAAATGTTTTTGTAACCAACTGTATGGTTATTTCAGACTAAGAGCAAGCTGACTAAGCTGTGATACAAATCCATAACCAGCAGGTATGATTTACATGCCTGATCTGCTCAACCCGTATCATGGCTCAAGTAACAAAAGTTAACTTGTTTTTGCATTCAGACTCCAACTGCCTGCGTCTTCACCTAATCCATATGAAGAAGCAGAGATGGGTAAGTATCTCACAGGAATATTACTATGAGGCTCATGAGGTAGCTCATCGACAGATGGATGGCATTCTGCAAAGCCAGAGATGGGGACCTTAAGATATTAGCCTAAATGATGACCACTATTTCCCCTAGCAAAGGATAAGGCTGTTGAGCGCCAAATAATGGCCACAACAGAGAAAAAGAAATGACTTAAGAAGGAAACATTATACTAGTAGAGGCCCAATTTCAGTAGCAGCATACTTAAAGAATGATAGATACAGAATGTGACCAGATATAATGAAATTGAAAAGTATAGTGATGACAGCTGGTCTAACGTTCGAAACTATTTGCACAGAAAGAAAAATTTAAGTTACAGTCTTATTAGTTAGAAGTTTTTTTTGGCAGTAAGTCCACAGTAAGCTTATGCTGGCATAGGATTGTATATACCAGTGAAGTTACACGATTACAACTATTAGAATCGATGATGGCTAGCAGATGTAATAGTAACCATTTTTAGCAACTTGGTTTAGCATGCTAGTGTTCGCTTATTAGTTTTAACCAGTAATTGTTTTTATTGTTTTAAAGTGTGTTTTAAAGTGTGTTTGATTTTTTTTTTATTATGTTTTTTGTTTGCATTATTGTCTATTTAGCAGTCATAACTTTAGAGTAAAAGTAGTTTAAGGCAAAGTACTGTTCAAGCATGCTGGAAAACACCAACTCAGTTTTTAATGTCACTTCTCAAAAAAGGAAAATGTTTATAATATGACTAGGAAATGTTTAAAGCCATGTGGAGATTTTGTTTTAACAGAAATACATGGGAATACATTAGTGTAGTTAAAGACACTATGATATTGGTGAGCAATAAGTACCATGATATTAAACTATGCAAAAGTGCATAGATTATTAGCAAGATATGTTAATGCTGCATATCCACTCAATCATGATTTTGCCTTGTTCCCATTAAAGGTGCACTATAGCTTAGCCCTCGTAAAGAAAACAAATTCTACTACTGTCACTAATATGGTGAACAAATAAGAATGTAAAAGTCAAGGGACCATTATGATCACCATGAATATCTGTACAAAATGTATAAATATTGATATTTAAATCTAGACCAACGTTGTTAGCCTGAGAGCTGCCAGCATGGCTTTGATTCTGGCACTTCAGTTAGATGTGCTCACCACTGGTGAAAGAAATATATTTGCAGAGAATTCTCCAGTACTAAGAGACAATATATTATTCTGCATAGTTACAGCCTTGGTCAGCTCAGACATAGAGTAGCTATGTGGAGGATTTCACTCTTGAGTTTTCTCACACATGAGGTTTTCAACAAGAAGGTCCTTTAAAGAATGGCGTGTGTAAAAAAGAATATATTCTCACAACAGGGGCTCGTCTGTCATCGTGGCTGTGCAGAGGTCCATTATTACATTGGAGTTATCGCTCCTGTCTCTGGTAACACTGCAGTTCTTAAACAGCTACTATAAGTAAGACTTATGGTGACCAACACAGAGATATATATAATGGCAAAGCATCATATGAAAAATTACTGCTTTGCCTGAGCTTATTTGCTGGTGCTTGGGTTTGGCTGTGATATATACCAAAAAGCACAATACCAAAATGGTTTGTCTGTCAGTGTAGGTGGGTATCAGGCAGGCTAACGAGCTCAGTTCTAGTATCCCATCACTGCACTATGATGAACATTTACCATCCTTTAATGGATATGCACAAACAAGGTCATCCTATATACATTTGCTTGCAGCCATGCAGTAGCCTTGAATCTGATACACTGACTTGTATTTAATAATGTATTGAAATGAATGACGTGAATATACTTCCCATTCACATTTTCCATAAGTATTGATGTAATTTACAGAAAATCAGATATAAAGAATGCCAATTAACATGCATTTCCACCCTATTAAGAGTTGATGTGCATCAAGATAAACATCCTGTGGGTGCACAGGGGTAACTAACTGCTGCTAAAGACATGATGGAAAAAGGTACATTTATTTTACAGGAATTTATTGATCATTGCTTAATGTTATGTTAATATTTGTGAGCTGTTCACACAAATAGAATGTTTTTGTCTACTTCAGTCAAATATACAAAGTATGCAGACTGTGTGGCAGGGTGTGTGTTTTATATGAGCTGCATTTTTAAAAAGTAATAAAGGCATACTTAATAGTTTAATGATTATATTAAGTTAATAATTATTATTCACCTTGTACAAATAGTATTAATGAACCACTATTCATTTAAATTATATTGTATTCACAATATCTTAATGGTATTCAACTCAGTTTTATTAATATAATGCCAAATTACAACAATCAACAATCTGTCAACAATTAGCTAATTCCCCATAAGTGCACACTTGGTGTCAGCGGGAAGGAAAAACTCCTTTTAAACAGGAAGAAACGCTCCCTGGAGCCTGGAAGTTGTGACTGGTAAGAGATAAAGAGAGGGAGATTGAACAAAAGAAACACAGTGGAAGAGAGCCAGAGTTTAATAATAACTAATGATTAAATGCAAAGTGGTGTATAAACACACAATGAGAGAAAACTCTGTATTTATACACCTATTCGAACATGACAGGCAAACTGTCTCCTACCTAGGAGAAAAGATGAAAACAGCAGTCTCCAGAGTCAAAGACTTTCATCTGCCTACCCTGGATTTCAGTGGCTATCTGCAAGGTTCTAATGATGTCATGATTAAATAGCTTTCTTTTTAAGAACACAATTATCTGCTGTTTCATTTTTTAAAACTGATCGCCAGTGCTGCTGTTTTCTGGTGAGGACAGCTGACATTTGGTCCTTGGTGGTGTTCTGCCAGGCCTGGACCATGGCCAGTTTTTAGTCTTGTAGCCTGCAGCTCGGTATTTACCAAGAGAGACATCATTTGGAATTGCAGTTATGTCACTGACTTGGCCATCCTTAAAAGTCAAGAAGGTGTCACTGTTTGGCTCAAAATATCTGACAAATGGTATAGTCGCTGCTTTTAATGCACGCACATGGTAGGGTAGAGTTATATTATCAGTAGAAATAATGCATATTGATTCTCAATAAATATACTGCTAAATTCAAGTTAGATTCAAATGTACTTTAATATGATATTTTCATTATAAATGATTCTTTAAGAGATATTTTTGCCTATAGTCACATAAAATTTGTACTTGTGGCAGTATAATGGTCTCTGGATCATTGGGCATATTTAACAACATTTGCAAGACTGAAGAGAAGTTAGAAGTACTTTCCTGGGTTTCAGAATACATAACCAAAACCTGCTGTGGTGAAGAGAAATACTCCTGGAGTATTCCTATTCAATGCTTGCTTTTACAAAGAAGCAATTTGGAGGTTTGATGCTTGAAATCATTTTCTCCGAAAAGAATGATATGCTAATCTTCTTAAAAGTGTGCTGTAGGGTATTTCATGTTCCGGCTATGAATCATGCTATTGTTGGCTCTCACATTAAGGTGGATGCACGACTACACCTGAGCCCTTTTAAAAACCATTTTTACTAGTAGCTTTATCCTGTTCCTGGGTGACCTCCCACTTTGAAGCTTCATGCTTGAAATTTAGCCTCGAGATCTTTTGGAGGGGGAAAAAATGAAAAAGTAAATAAATAAAATCCTTTCATCCTGCAGCTGTCAAAGATTTTTCAACACTTTGGAAAAGGTGTTTCAAAGGCAAAAATCAGATTAAACATTTAAATGATTGCTTTGGTCTAGTCAACCGTAACTCAGTGTCTCTGGATAGTGTCATTCTGTCATTTCTGAGACAGCTTTCCATATTCTGATTTTATATGAACAGAATTCATAAACTGTCATTCAGTGCCACCTCCAGTATGTTATCCAAATGAGAAATGGTTAGGTGGACATAACAAAGAAAGATTAAGTGGAGGTCTTTCTATTAGGAATACATATATTACTAAGACACCATTTATCATCTAAGGGAATTTCATACTGCAATCAGTATTACATGGTCACACTAACTGCAGCAACAAAATGGGATCCAAGCTTCATAACTGCATTGTAATTCAGGGTATAAACATTCTGACCAGTGTGTGCCACATGACTCCTCAGCGTTTGATTTTTAATTGATTAAAATGTGTTAAATTCACACCCTGTTGTGAGGGAAGCCTGTCCTCACAGTAAAGTGTAACAACACCATCTAGTGGCTGCATTGTCCACACTATAACGATGACAAATATGTCAAAGAATCATGTTAAGCTCTGAATGTTGGAATCTGTATTGGAAATGACTACAGTTTTTTTTTTCAGTTTAAATGACTGTTTAAACAGTGAGTCCATAATGTGATTTCATAATGCTGATGGGGCCATTTATGTCTTGCCCACATTCCAACACTAAGTAGAAATATGATCTATGTGGTTTTCATGGCTGCTCAGTGCTGACGATCAGTTTCCCAAGACCTATTTTAAACCCCGCTGGCCACACGGTAAACACCACAACATGCCCCTGGCCTTCATCGGATGCCGATAGATGCATGTTTCATAGGCTAAGAAAAGCAACACACTAATTCCCTTTTTCAACATTATGTTTAATGAAGCATCTTAACATGAGCACAGTGAATGAAATGCTAAAGTAAATACTACAGGCACAGACTTTGCCTTAGTTTATATAAATATGCAGTTGATGAAACCACACAAGAGAAAGCCACAGGAACTAATTTTCACCTACTCCAGAATAACAGGATGCTCTGATCCACCTGGCCTCTAAGATTAGCTTTACTGATTGCAGTGAGTGCAACTGATTAAATTTTTTTACAAAAAAGAAAAAACTATTATAGATAATTACCAGTAATTATCTGTAATAAAAGGCAATCTACATTTCTTCTATGTACCTGCATCTGTTTAGAATAAAGAAAGAAAGTATCAGCTTCCAAAAACCATAACAATTAAGACAATTAAATTAGATTAATAAAGTTCATCCATGTTCAACCTTTTTTTATCTATCACTCACACCCATTTGTAGTTTGTTACAGTTTTTATAGTTTAAGACTCTCTGTAAATTTATTACTTTCATCTTCTCTTCATATTTATATATAGATATATATAACTAACAGTCAAATTCCTTGTCTGTGTGCACAAACATGGCAAAAAATACCAAATAAAGATGGTTCTGATTCTAAAAATGAGTGAGTGCCATTAGTATCCATAATGTGTTTTTTCTCAATCAAAATATCAGTTCTTTTTGACAGTGACAGATGGTTTCACATTTCACTAAAATATGTTTGACAGAAAGGTGATAATATGAGCATCTATGTGGTTATTAAGTCATCATAATATATCTGATAAAAAACACCATTGATTGCGGCTTTACTTGCCAGTAGATAAGGGCCTGCCTAGTTAGTTTAAGACTTACAGCTCCAGTGATCCTTATGCCTTGCTGTTGGAAGAAGGTCTCTTACATTCTGTTTTCAAGAAGAAAAATCAAATTGAGATGAACATGGAGAAAATATGTGTATTTGAATTTTTCTAAGGGGGTCAGGCTTTTTATGTTTTTCATTTAGATGTAAACAAAGAGCATTGCTCAGAGAATGTTATCGCTATGTGTTCAGTGTCATGGCTTTTTTGTTTTCTGTAATTGGTAATCTTCTGTGTTTAGTCAGTCACACTCACTACCAATTACCAAATCACAGTGGCTACTTTTCCTATAGTAATTAAAAATTGTGTTGCTTCTGGCACAAACTTACACATACATTTCAAGTGTGCAAAGGCTTTCATGAACTGGATATAGATCTAGGATGTGAACAAACACCTCATGTCCATGTTCATTTAGGTGAAGGGTATCGATTTAAGTCTATCTATAAACAGTTTGCTGCAGCATCTCGTAGAAATACTGGGGCTACAGAAAAATGATAAAACCATTCATGTAAGAATGTGCTTGTGGCTCAAATGTCGAAAGGGGCCTCTGTTTACTGTTGCAGAGTCAGGTCGAAATGGGTCAGACGCTTTGGACCACAGAATCATCCATCATCTGCTGGGCAGGAGAGGACAGGGGGAAACTGGTGACAGTCAGGCTATTCCAGCTGATGATAAAAAATCATCAAGATCTCAAAGATTAATCTCAAAGATACTCTGTAATCGACTGCTAAGAAATTGCAGGTCAGTGAGGAAACACTGATTATATGAGCATGTGGGTTATTTAGTTAGATTTAAAAAAAGCCTATGTGTACCCTAACTTCTGCCCTAAATCACACTAAAACTGGAAAAGCACTTAAGAAAACGGACAGATGGATGAATGAACTGATAGAAGATCATTACTTCATTATTACCACCTAGATGTAGGACTTTTTAAAAGGAGTTGGGAGTCAGGGAATCAGTCAAAAGGGAGGGTGACAAAACGAGATGCCAGACCAAATCACGTGAAGTTTAAAGACTTTAGACGCAGGGGTTTCGAACTCCAGCCCTCGAGGGCCATTGTCCTGCAGGTTTTAGATATCACTCTGGGTCAACACACCTGAATCAAATGACTAGCTCATTACCAGGTCTCTGGAGAACTTCAAGACATGTTGAGGAGGTTGTTTGGCATTTAAATCAGCTGTGTTGGATCAAGGACACATCTACAACCTGCAGGCCCTCGAGGCCTGGAGTTTGACACCCCTGCATTAGACAGACCTCCCACTGCCAGTACAGTATAGTAGAAAAGTGCTCCATATAACCCCAGTTCATTATGCACAACACTGAAAAACAAGGTACAGCCACTAATAAAAAAAGAAAACCTGGTCATAATTCTGTTTTAATCTATTAAGAAGGATGAATAAATCTCATGTCTTGTTTCAAGTTCACCTTTACAAAGATCAAGATCAAAACTTCAAATATAAGAGCTTTAACATTATACTCTTTGCAATATTCAGTGAAAAACAAAACATAAAACACCCACCCCAGCTACACCCTCGAGCAGAGAATGCAGTCTGAAAATTGACCATAAATTAAATTGTTACTGTGAAAGTATCTAATTAAACATTGTATATTAAGTCATGTCTAAGTCCATTGAGCCATTTCTGTTTGAAGAGTGTGAAGAATATTGTATTTACAAAACTGTTTTATTGGAGTGTTGATATATTTTCTTTAATACTCATTCTAGTTATTCTCTCTGGATCTTTTTTCCCATTTTAAAGTCTCAGGATGTCTCAGGGCGAGATCAAGTACCAGCATGCTGCATCAGTGTTGTCATAACCTAAAAAAAAACTTTTATTGGTGCTAATTTACCACTTTTATGGCCAAGGTTTAACTGAATTTTTATGAGAATCAATAAGAATGATTGTGACTGGACCTCCAGCAAATGAACATCAATAACATCTGGACATCTGCACGTTAATAACAGAAATCTGGAATTTAAGAATATGTAAACTGTAGCTTTTCACTTTAAAAAAAAAAAACTTTTATGACTTTATTTGTCACTGGAAACCAGATATGTAGAATAGAAGCCTTTTATTGTCATTGTACAACGGATTTATAATTACAAATACATTGCAATTATGACAGTTGCTGAGCAACAGAGCTTACATTAAAAGATCCAAAGCTTAAGATTTCATGTGGAATGCTTTAACATTAACCACAAAGCACATTTTGTAAACCTACCAAATGACTGAAAGAGAAAAGGAATAAAATTGTGAGTCATTTCAGATCAGATTTTGCACTAAAGGAAATTATTTAAGATTATCATAATTTCTTTACAACCGCTGCGAAACACAAAATCACATCCATTCTAACTTTCACAGACATGCATTACTCGTTGCAGAGTCAAAAGAAGCTGATTTAGAAAAGACTGAACGGGTATCATTGAGATGTTGTAAGTAAAGGTTAACATCAATAAATTACAAAATGTTTTATGTCCACAAATATGTTCTTTTCAAATACTAAAACATAGAAATTTAATATGGAATGAAGCTACCAAATAATCAATTTATAAATTTGATTTGATAATGTGCACTTCTGACAGATTTCATGTATTTACTAAAATACAGTTAAAAAACAAAAAACTAAACTGGTTGGACAAGAGGACATTTGATGCATTTAAAACATTTTCAAATCTACATTATTATATATTACAATCTATATTATTATAAATTTAAACTCAAATTAATTTTTAGAGAAACTTTTAGTAATTAGTAGTAAAATACAACTGTAAACTGTCACATGGTCAGAATGTAAGCATTTGGTAATTTCTTGTTTATTTATAGTTACAGATATTATGGTGAGATGATGGTGCTGTGGCTCTGTCATCACACTTTGTAAATCTAAAAATCAAAATCTTTTCTGAACTATAATTTAAACAGTCATCTATTAAACATTCAGTGTGTACAGCTGTATATAAAGCATTTACCGTATTTTCCACACTATAAGGCACACTTAAAATCCTTTAATTTTCTCAAAAATTGACAGTGCTCCTTATAATCTGTCAAAAAATGTTTTAGTACAATTTTGGTACAATTTTGACAGTTTTGTTTCACTTAATGCACCTTATAATCCGGTCCACCTTATGGTCCGAAAAATACGTTACTTCCCAGTGATGTAATATAATATAATACTATTTTTTTGGTCCTAGGTTTTCAAGTGTTGGAAATATTGAAATACATATGAAATGTAGCAAAAATGTGTAATTTTAGTTATTTTGCTAAAACTATCACAGGTGTTTACAGGTAATCATGACAATTAAACAACTTTCAAACAAAGAAGAATGGGAAATAAGGTTTATTTAACAAAAAGTGTTATTTAACAAAAGTATTTAGGCTGAGAGAAAAAATAAACAAGAATAGAAAACAAAAGGCAAAAGTAGACTCAGAAAAGTAGACTAACCCAAATCAGGCATACTGAGACAGCAGAAGCAAAACTGAACACAATGCACAAGAGTTTAGGGACTGTCTAAATAAAACAGGAAGTAGCACACACACCAAAACTAAGACAAGGACATGCAGACTTGACACTAAGACAGGGGTAAACAAACATGGAAACACATGACAGACTGGGGGAGACAAAGGAAACATAGGGAGAAGAACATGGAGACAGAGCACAGAGATGAAACAGGGACGAGCGACAGAGAGGGCGAAAGACATGACAGACAGGGAACAAAACTCAGAGACCAGAAAAAAGGGAGTGGGACTATAAACTGATAACCATGAAGTAACTTAAAACTAAACTAGAGACCTCTAATAATATAGCAGAGAAATTACCAGGGATTACAAAACTCTACAATTTCAGTAGTTTGGTAAAGCTCCAAAACACAAAAGGTCCAAAACACAGAACACTGGGTCAACAACCCAACCCCCCATGACATAAGGTATGATTAAGCAGCATCATTCTGAGGTTACGCACGATCTGATATCCTCGTGTTGGTGTTGTTCCCAGATCATCATACTTAACACTAGAATTACTGAGCCTTTTTTTCCCTGCTGCAGTCCCTACTACTAGATTTACTAGCCTGCGCAGATTTGCGTAAATTCCCCCCCCCCGACCCTAACACCTCTTGGCACCCCGCTGAGATTTTCACAGGTCTTCAGCTCCATTGTTCTCCTGCTTTTGTTGTGCAAAGACACCCTCCCCCAACCCCCAACCATGAGAGATTCAGGTCTTTCCTTCCCTGCAAGGCTACTTTCCTTCCTTACTTGCAGCGTACAATACACCATGGTACTTCTTGTCAATCCTTGTCACTACATTGCTTGCCTGCCCATAAACACATATACACAGAGTTGTACATATATTTATATAGCCACACCTTACATATTATGCATAAAGTCTAGTTATACACACACACACACACACACACACACATCTATATCTATATATATCTATATATATCTATATATCTATATCTATATCTCTAATATATATATATATATGTATATATATGTATATATATGTATATATATAGATATATATAGATATATATATATGTATGTATGTATAAATGTATATATATATATATATATATATATGTATATATATATATGTATATATATATCTGTATATATATATATATATCTATGTATATAGATATATATATATATATATATACACATATATATACATATATATATATATTAGAGATATAGATATAGATATATAGATATATATATGTAGATATAGATGTGTGTGTGTGTGTGTGTGTATACATACACCAATATTTTTGAATACACGTATCCATATTTATGTTTCCAGATTGTTTGTATAGTGCACTTTCTATACCGTGCTCTTTGTACAGTTTTTATTTAGCTGCTTTTGTCTTGCACTGTCCACTTTTTTGCAATGACAATGCAGATTTTCCACTTGTGGGACAAATAAATGCAGATTTGCTGTGTGTGTGTGTGTGTGTGTGTGTGTGTGTGTGTGTTTGTGCAACATTGGCATTTGTTTACTCAGATCCAAGGCAGGCAAAACCTCTGTGTTACAACCTACATAGAAAAGACACACATTCACAATATATGGGTACACAAGTCTTTTTTATTTCAAAGTATTTCCGACTTTACAGCGTTTGCAGACCCAGTGTCCATCATCCCTGCATTTGGCACAAGTGAATTTCTGACATGTTGCACAGGTAAACCTGCTGCGATTCCTGTTGCAGCTCTCTTGCACCTGGCACTGCGTTGTCTTTACAGTCCCTGGCACAGCAGCTGCAGCAGCTTCAGCAGCCTGCCTCTGTGCTAATATTTCCTTGAGCTGCATGAATCAGCAACGAAGTTGCTGAGCTAGAAGACTCAGAAACAATCTTCTTTTGCCTGTCCACCCTGTACATGCCTTGTACAAAATGTAGGCATTCACCGCCGCCAGGTCCAGCATATTGTAGAAAGCCGCTACTGGCCACCTGCGTGTTGCTGCTCTTACGGAATACATCCGTGCCATTTGGTCCAGCACGTCTACACCACACTGTAAAAGCAGAGAGAGAGTCATGAGTATATGTTTTTTTCTATAGGCCTGTATAGCACACATCAGAAAACATTGTAGCACTGGTGTAAAATTGTACACACATTCACATACCTTCATGTGGTTATAGTCTGTTATCGTGTTGGGTTTCCTCTTTCTGTCATCACCGATCGTCACGTCTTGGTGCATGGAACTTAGAACACACACAGTCTTGTTTTTTTAGGTGCATAAATTGTCAAGGAGACACCGCCACTTCTAAGCACTGAAGTGGAGAATACCTCTCGCTTTGCAGTATCTTTTGCAAGTTGAGGAAGTTCACGCCGGACTTTATTCACCGTGCCCAGTAACGTTGTTTTGCGCTGCAGCAGTCTGTGCGACAGTGACAGTGAAGTAAAGAAATTGTCCGTTGTGACGTTTCTCCCATCATCCAAAAACGGCTCCATCAGTTTCATGACCACGTTCTCTGCCAGCCTCTCTCCCTTCTGATGACTGGGGTCCTTTCCCAAGTAAGGAGATGCACTGCAGACATATTTGGTGTCCAAATCCATGGTCATCCAGAACTTGATCCCAAATTTGTCTGGCTTGGTTGTGATATACTGTGTGAATGGACAACAAACCTTGGTAGGGAACAGCTGTTCATCTATGGTCATGTGTTCTCCTGGAGTGAAACTCTTCACAGTTCTCGTTGCACAGTTCTCGTTGAAGCGTGTCCAGATGTCTGAGATCGCCGCAAATTTGTCTGTTTTCACCCGTTCTGCCCGCGTGTCCCTGTCATCAAATCGAAGGTGCATAATTGAAATGAATCTATCTCGGGGCATTGTCTCTTTGATTACTGACACCAGAAATCCTCCTGACCAGCAATCCACAATGGCACCAACAGGACACATGATTGCTCTTACAAACAGGATTGAAATGAATGCCATCAGTTCATGAACTGACAAATTCCAGTCCGGCTCTGTTCTGCGGGCTTGATGTACCGTACAGTCTCTGATGGTCTGCAGCATTCCCACGTCTAACAGGCAAAGGAAGCTTTGGAGCACACTTGTAATCTTACGTTGTCAGAAGATAAACAAATAGAGAATGGTAAATTTACATGAACTTCACTCTAAATGGGTTTATATAACCCATATGTAATATGGCAATGAGGTGTGAATGTGTGTCTTTTATATTTGCAGGTCAGTCAATGTGTGGGATATTTTCTATAGATACGGCAGGCATTTCTGAAAGTTGTAACACAGAGGTTTGGCCTGACTTGATTCTGAGCAACTCAGAGTAAACAAATGCAAATGTGCCAGGCCTCAAGGATAATGGGTGGTTTGCACAACAAAAGCTGGAGGAGAAACGAGCTGACGACCTGTGAAAATCTCAGCAGGGGTGATTAACACCTCGGGACTTGCACCAGAAAATAAAAAAGCCAGTAATTCTAGGGGGAGTTGGGTTTAGGGAAGTTACGCAAATTTGCGCAGGTTAGTAAACCTAGTGTTAAAGGTTGTTCCAGGATCAACATTGCAAGTGACCAATCAGAATGTTGTGATGTCATACTTTTGCGACTTCGGGAAAAACCGGCGTAAAACAAAAAACTGTACTTAAGCTGCGAGAAACCGCCTTTGTCCGCCAATCAACGGACCCTAACCCTGACCCTAACCCTAACCCTTTAATAAACGCTAAGCAGAATTGATATTGTCCTTGCAACATTGGAATTTCATAAATGCACAAATGGGTTGGTGCGCAAAAGAATAACGTCACAATAATGTGACTGGTCACTTGCAATGTTGAACCTGGAACAACATTTTCATGATGATCTGGGAACAACACCAACACGAGAATATCAGATCATCCCTGAGGTTACTACCACAAGTCAGTATATAAACACTGTAATGTGCAGATATTGCCATTTTATTGCTAACAGGTTATCACATTGTTTTGCTTTATAGATTACATTTGTTTCTACATTATCCCCCAGTTTCTGACACATTGTTACACCATTAGATTAAATGCCAATGTAATATTACTCAACTATAACCATTGTTGATAGAGGAAGGTTAATTGGGCATTATTTGGATATTACGTTGGTAATCCAGTGGTAATAACTTGCTGTTCCATGTTATTACCTTTTTTCTTCAACATTATTACCCCTTAAAAAATGCTACCAATGGGCTTTTTCGTCTGTCCCTTCTTCTGTTCTCCACTTGCTCTGTTTCCTCAAACTTTTTACAGCTCTGCTTCATACCATGCTGTGATATGCCAACTTTTCTTTTTTCCTTTTCTTTTTTTTTTTGCCTGTCCCGTTTGGTTCTTTTGCCATTAGAATTATTGTCTAAAGGCGAAGAAAGATGACCAACGGATTTACTTTATCAAATGGACCATCCCAGCCTTGCTGTAATGATCTATTTGATTCACCTTTTATTGTTTATTTTATTTTTTATTTTCACTTGTTAGATACGGGACAGACTTGAATGAGGAAAAGAAGAGGGACGGGGATAAAGGGCAAAAAACAAAAACCAACAAAATAAGCAGACAAAAAAAAACCATATATCAATCACCTGGATCACCTGTTGTGAAAGAAAAAAGAAAAAAGTAAATACTAAATATTAAACATTATTTTGCAGCATGCAAGATTGAGAGCGCACAGTGTGCTTTGAGGTAGGAGGCAAGATATGCCAACTTTTCAGCTAATCGTTCTTTGCTAACCCCTTTGTTGTTGCAAAATTACTATTTTATGACTGTCAAACTGTTTTATCCTTGGCATTTTTCATA
Organism: Neolamprologus multifasciatus; assembly: GCF_963576455.1. Classification (NCBI taxonomy): domain Eukaryota; kingdom Metazoa; phylum Chordata; class Actinopteri; order Cichliformes; family Cichlidae; genus Neolamprologus; species Neolamprologus multifasciatus. The sequence continues at coordinate 8,317,746 of NC_140443.1, read as the reverse complement.
GATTAAACAAAAGAAATTGGAACAAATTATGCATTTTTTGGGACACCCTGCCAGTAAGAATGTGCCTAACGATACAATTCAAAACTGGTTCTTTCCCAAGTTGTCTGTTATGTTTGCTTTGAAAGTCCTTCAGAAAACCCAGAGAATTACTGCTCAAGGCAATTTTGAAAAAAATTACAAGAACATCTGGCTTTGGAAGTAAAACATAGAGAAATGAGCAATAGTTACATCCTTGTGCACTGTAGTTGCACTAAAAATGCTTCTTATGTAATAAGTCATTCAACTGCTAGAGGTTCTTATAAAGCCAACATAAAGATAGGCCATATTAAGAATTATAGCACACAGGAAATCCTTTCATGTTTCTTGTCTTCTATTCTACATTTCACAGTATCTTCTTCAATGTGGAATGAATGTGCTACAAAAATGAAAGACAATGCCCTATTTTTAATCTTTGACTGCAGTCTGTAACATGAAGCACATGATGTAAAGTGCATTGGTATCAAACTGCTGATCAATATTCTTACTATTTCTCAGAGTGAATATCTGCACAGTGGAGTACTTGCATCACTGACTCAACTAATGCTACCCTAAAAGGATACTGGGTGGGGGCAGTAAATGAGTATCGCCAAGTTTGCAGTATCCTAACTAGTATCATCAAGTGTCCTGGTATGCACTAGCAACAGGTGGCACCTTTATGAGTGCCAAAAGTGTTGCATGACAGAAACGTCTATGGGTTTATTACCACGACCAAAAAGGAGAGATGGGCAAGGGAAGAGGGAGCAGGATTTGAAGGTTCATGGATGAGATAGTGACCAAGGAAATACAAAGAGGAAGGAAATGAAATGAAATGGAAAAAAAAAAGGTTTAGACACTTTGTCCTTTTGTTTTTAACATTTTAAGAACAGCTTGTTCCTTGACTGCAAACAGAGACATGTCAGTTATCCCAAACCTTTCTTCAGCAGCCAAGACACATGATGAACAGAGAATTCCAGAGAGGTCACACAAACCTCGACCCCTACCTAACTCTGTCATGCTAAAGGAGCCTCTGATCATGCCTCAAGTCAGATGACCTCAAATAATTTTAGTTGTAAAAGACTGTGGCCTACTCAGTCCAAATCAATGAGCATGACATCCATCCAAGTTGCATAAAGAACGACATATATGAATAAATTAAATAACTACATATAACTACACTCCAAGAGGTTTGGTTTTATGTTTTCTGAAGAACAAGGTCATACTGACTCGATTACAAATACAAATATGGTAAACAATCCTGATATCACCTACCCATGCCAGATCAATCTATACTCTTACTTAGACTAGATACACTTTGCTATTACTGGGTTGTAGCCGAACCAATTTGATTCTTGTAGTGGAAATCAAGCATCATCACACCAGGAAACATAATTCCAATGTTCTATTGTACGGTTATATTGAGCGATGTAAAATGCCCTCATTTTTCTCCTGACAGTGATGGTACCCAGTGTGGTCTTATACAGCTGTAGCCCATCCCCATCAAGGTTCAGCGTGTCTATTCAGAAATGAGTAGTGTAAAGAGTGTTTACAAGACATTTTTACCTATTAAACTGCCGCTGTCTGTATATTTTATCTTTTGTGCAGAAAAATCAGTAGATCAGCAGTTTCTGAAATACTCAGACTGCCCTGTCTGGAACCATCATCAATGACACATTCAAAGTCACTTAAATCACCTTTCATCTGCATTCTGCTGAACTTCAACAGGTAGTCTTGAACACGTCTGGCTGATTTGATATTTGTGTTAATTCGGAGTATAAACACTGGGATCTCATACAAGATCAAAAAACACATTAGCTTTTAAACACAATGTACAAGCTGTGGCAATTATGTATTCCTTTAAGAAAAAAAGTAATACATAATTGCCACAGCATGACTTACGTACACCTAATTCATATCTAATTGGATTAGATTAAACTTTATGCTTAATCACACATCCTTGTGATCCTACTTGAACTCACGGCGCTTTCCTGACAGATTAACATCAGCAACTCGCAACGGTGACATGCCATATGTGCCCATGCCCCATTCCTGCTAAATTGTCAATTAACATGTATGAAAACAGTATAATCTCTCATACATGTGTTCTATGTCTGCTCAACCATCTGTTAACTGGACAATACTAGAGCCATACAACTGCACCTACCTCTACCCTCATAGATTTAACAATTTACACAGTTACAAGAATGATACAAAGATTTACAGCCTGAATAACAGAAACAGATTACAGTGATTAAACAATACAAGGCTGAGTACTCATAGGTATCAAATTGCATACAAAACCTGTACCACTAATTTACTGAGTGTACGCATCTCACTGGCAGTCAAGTAGAGGTAATGCTATGTACAGTGCAGACCTCAAGTTCTCTGGATGCGATGAGGAGTTTGCTAAGAGCAGATGCCTGGTCAATGTCTCTTAGTATATTTTCAGTAAAGTAATACTTTGAAAGTCTACTTAAACCAAAATGGGTTTTCCATGCTGTTGAGTCTGTGACGGGGACAAGATGAGCATCACTTTAGGGTTGGGAAAGTGTAAAAGGCATGAATTCAATTATTTTGGATTTAAAGTAAGACATTTAGCTTCTTCTTTCTCTTCTCTGGTTGAACGTGCTAGTGGTTTGGAGTGAGGCTTAATCTTAATACATTTCTCAACACAAACTTGTGGGATCATTTCATTTAAAGTTGTAAATACATACATCTCACTTTTTCAATGTATTCAACTGTGCCAAAAATTGAGAATCAAAATGACAGATACAAAGCTATATTCACACAGTAAGAGCACAAAACTGGACAAAACCAGAAAAGCCTTTCATGTTTACAAGTACTCTCACAACAAAAGGTGTTAATAATGTTTTTTGATTCATACACTACATGCTGCTCTGGCCACAGTCCTAGGTTTGGTGTAGCAAAGCTGGCAGGGCATTGGATCTGACACAGGGAGAGACCTCATCAGCCACTTACCTCTTTTAAGAATTGGGGCCATCACCTTTCCAGATCGCACCTTTTTCTGGTGCACTCCCTGTAGTTCCAAAACATTCCAACGCCATTAAAATTATCCACGTAAAACTAGCCACATGAAGGCTAGTTGTTGACCCTCACTGCTTACTGGACTGCTTACTGGGAAAAAACTTTGAAGTCTGTCTATTGCAGTTCACAAAAACATGCAAGCTAACAAACCAATAAATCATTCAAAAGACAAATCAACGACAAGAAATGGATCAACACTGATTTATTTGTTTGCAAGACAAAATGTAAAAGATTCAAAGGAAGATAAAATGTTGCGTGCAAGAAGAGATTCAAAGGAAGGACAGGAATATAAGATAAGATAAGATAAAACTTTATTAATCCCTCGGGTGGGTTCCTCTGGGAAATTTGTTTTCCAAAAAGCACAGCACCGACAGAAGTTACAGAGTTAAGAATATTATATATATATATATATATATATATATATATATATATATACACACACATATATAAATACAAAGACATATATAGATAAAATATACAAAGGGGATAAATAGAATAAATAGGAATAAAAATAAAAAAGAATAGGTATCAAAGAATAGGTAGATATGTTTGGTAAATGGAGTGGAAAGGAGACAAAGTAGTGGAGTGTGAATTATCAGACAGACCATTAGAAACAGACACACACTGCTGTAAAGCACCAGTTTGCAGGCACGTCATACTGCAGCTCTGAGGTTTTTTTTCTTTCTTTCATTTTTTCTGATGTAAAATTCTCTCTTTGTGTCACCGTCCATTCCATTGCAGTTTAGCACAGAGACACCTTCAGTTGTCTAAATCACACTGCTGCATGGCTTGTGATAGATTTATACAATGGATTATTTGACACTTGAATCAGCACAGTGGATTTTATTCTTCATCTCTTTGACTAAAAGCATTTTTGTAATTCTTTCATTTAAAGTGTCAAGATGAGAAATGTTCATATTAAAATAAGCCGATTCAAGTTTCTTATGGATGCCTGACTATTGTTTAAAAACAGGCTTTAATGGGAAAATATATCCTTTAACACAGAAACATGATGTTGTTGTTGATGCATTTATAAAATATAGACATTTCAGCCATTATTCATATGAACTGACCTGAATGAATGAATGAATAAAAAGATTTCTATGTTTATGTTATGCCTGCAATGGAATCCACAGGTCACTTGCAAAGCATGGCCTATATAATACTGGGAAAAACTAAATTCATTTATTTATTTATGTCCCCTTGCTTTCTTTTTGACACTTTTGAGAAAAAACCCCCCACTGTAAACACAATTTATATAATCAGAGATTCTCCTTCTGAATGTTTTCAAAAGCTACTGAAGTTTTATATAATGTAGAATAATTTAAATCGAATATATGACCTGGGGGCTATCCTTTCATTTAATATGGATTCAATAAAAATTTTTGGTAGGCACTGTATAGCGACGTGTTTCAGTTGGAGTTTAAAAAGTTGTTAAAAAAGTCAAATTTAATTAACTAGACCAAACCAGTACATTTGATCTCTATACCAACCAGCCACAACATTGAGACCAGCAGCCTCACACTGTGTAGCTCCCCTTTGTGCTGACAAAACAGCTCTGAACCACTGAGGCATGAACTCCAAAAGACCTCTTAAGGCGTCCACAAAAGCTGGCACTGAGTCATAAAACTGCAGGGCCCAAAGTTGGAATCACTGATATTAGTACATATGAGAAGATGCACTCCGAGAAATTCCCAGGTGATTCAAAGTCGTTGCAGGCTGCTAATGTCTGATGTTCTTTTGTCGTGACTTTCTTTCTCAGGGAATTATCCTATCCAGTGTAATATAACAGTAAATAATTTTTGGTTTTCTAACTTGTCAAAATAGTTTCAAAGGAAAAGAAGGTAAAAGTGGCTCCATAAGAGCATTGACACCACACCTGTTGGATGTCATAGTGTCATATTCCTCAAATCAATTCTGAACATTTTTTGCACTGTCACAAGGTGCATAATTTGTTTTCTGAAAGAGCCTACTGCTATTAAATAATACTGTTTTTGCTGGCTGACAGCATCAAAAAACAGCAAGAGGAAGTTTTTCAGACCTCTCCAGACCTCAACCTGACCCAGTGACATGTCTAACCTCAGCCAATAAATTATGCCGGTGGTATCATTTTTCCATGTGAGTGAACGCATAAACCTCTTAAGTATCTGATGCAAATGTATGCATGTTCATTAAGTGTTTATGATTGTATGTAGAATATGTAGAAACAAGTAAGTTACTGCTCCCTCACTCTATGACAAATTAAATCCTCATGCAGGATTATTCTGTAGCGGAATTATTTTCTGGAATAGGTTTTCTCTTATTTTTACAATGAACTATATATTTACTTAAGCATAAGTTAAATAGTGGTGGGCCTATATATTAGTATATTTTGCCTGGAGACCTTTAGTTATTTTTAGTCAAAGTTTGCTGTCAAGGCAGGAAGCTTAAGGAAATATTGTCATGTGTTAAATTTTTTTGGCGTAACTACTTTTGAATATTAGATTTTTTTAAATCATTAAATTCATTATGGTATTAGTATGTATGTATTTCCAGTAAGGATGTTTTTGTTGCGGTTACTAACACTCGTCAACACCCACGAGCAAGTTTCAACAGCTGCCTGGTGATTGGCAGAACACCCAATGGGAGGGGACAATATGACACACCTACAATACACATCATCTCTTTATTTAATCCTCTGTAGACAGTGTCTGGCAAGTTCTAGAGCAAATCTTAAAATAATACCACAACTATACTAAACATGACATGCAGTCTGCAATATCCTAGTGTGTATTAAAAGACATGATACAAAAGCATTTATAGCTGCAGCCTTTAAACTTGGCCTAAATAGGAAAGATAAACAACAACAACAACAACAACAACACATTAATGGCAAACCTGTTGTTAGATATTACATGATGATGCTTATCAACTCTAATATGCCAATCTGCTATGAAGATTTTGAAAACAACCCTCTCTGGATATCATACTTTACCCATTTAAGATGATCATGAATACGTATTTCTACTCCAGTTGCCACATCAATATTAGCCATTTAACTACTCCCTATTTTGTTAATAAAAGTTGACGGGGTGATAATTATTATGTCCCAGCAGTCAAGAATGGATTGCTTCTGATGAATGCCAATGTTAGGTTATGAAGTTATAATGCACTGGATGACAGGACATCATCTCTGCACTGAAAATGTGTAGTTTTGTTTAATGTTTTGCAACGTCCCTTTCCAGGTGATATTTGGGGTTAGTTTATAATTAAATTGTGTTGAATGGTATGACGATTAATTTTTTGTCCATCATTTTATATGCTGGTTGTATAAACACACATTTTAGAAAGAGACAGAAAGAGAGGGAAAGATTCAGGCTTCAAAACAAAAAAACAAAAAAAGAAACTGTATTAACAAAAAAAAATTCTTTAATAGGAGTTCAACCTGCTGCCACCCCCCACCCCTTCACATTACCTCCCTGCTTCACCACCCACTCAACCTCCAATGTCTTTGGGGTCACGACTAATACAAAAAAGCCTAAACAGCTTTTGGCAGTTACTGGGTCCGGGCAGTAGAGGAGCATTGAGCTCAGGCTTGCACACTGCTGGAAGGATCTATTACACTGAAAAAATTAGGAGAAGGCACAGTGTGACCAGACTGCTGTCTGAAAGGGAAGAGTGCTAAGAGGACTGAGGCAGGTAGGTGGCCCTCAAAAATGAAGGCTGGATAAGTAAATGTAGAAATGAATTGCAAAAGACTATCCTCTGTAAGTTTGCAGCTGGGAGCGCAATCTGCATAAATACAATGTCTACCATCATTGTTTATATCAGAAAGATGTCAGTACTTTGTAAACAGGTGCTTAAGGTTGCAATAAAAAAGCTAATGTGTAAATGCATGAAACATGAAGAGATGTTTCTATTTTCCTATCCAAAGACTGAGCTTGAAGCTTAAAAGTGCATATAAGTCACGAATGTGGTATCTGATTTCAGTTTCTAAAATTACAGTGCATGCAGGGTTTGCTATCATATTAATAATTCAGATATACATTAAAACTTACAGGACATGATTTAATTACAAAGAGGACAGAATTGATGTTGCTGCATGAAATCGCTTAAGCAAGGCATGTAGGCTTCTCAGTTTGAATTTCATAGCTTTAAATCTGGGAAGCTCATCATAGCAGTATGGTCAGAGCTGCGAGGTTGTTGGGTGATGACTAAGTTTAGAAGGAGGTATCAAATCAATATGTGACCTAAGATTCAAGAAGCTGCATGGAGGGAGTGGGTTGTATTTTGGCAGAGAACTGTATTTCTTTTTACATTAAATGAATTCACAGGGCTACAGTTCACAATGTACAAATCCTAACACTGAGCACATACAGTGCATCTTTCTTGCATTTAAAGAGTGAAAAAACAAAGCAAAATGCTGTATTCAGTGCAGTTAGTAGCTTAAATAGACAAAGACCAGCAGACTCATTACAACATACATATTATATGTAGGCTAAGTATTTCTTACATGTTTTGAATAGCATTTATCAACCGAACATAAAAACAAATCCATTGGGAGGCTCAAATAGTACCATTAACACTTGGACACTAAAAGACATGTCATCAGACTCAGTTTTGTGTTAGAAAGTGACTTCAGCTGTGCATCTTGTGCACTCAGCTGCAATCAGTGATGTGTAGAAAAATGCAGTGAGGGACATTTGAGAAGCTACCAGATGCCATTTCCAGAATATGTAGTCAGCGGTGCAGTCATCTGCAGTAGGTGTCACATGCGCTCTTACGTATTAGGTGCAGTCTAGTTGTCTGCTGTTTCTCTTTCTTCTTTACAAATTTCTATATGTTTAAGACTCCATTTCATGTTGGTAACATAAAAAGAGATCATTTCAGTATTGTAAGCAAAAGAAATACATAGATTTCATTACATAATAAAAAACCAATCATCATAAATATATCAGTGCTATTTTTTCCACTTTTAATTAAAATGAAGAACATAATAATGAATAAGTACAGTAGTGAAGTATACAGGAAAACATATGAGGCAACAACAACAAATACTTTTCTGTAGCAGTGGCCCAGCATTTCAGATAGTCCATCTCTAATTTCAGCCGTGGCGGCTTGTTATCTTGCCTGCAGTGACAGCCACCCTGCCTACATACTGGTTATATGTAATGATTTTTTGAAGCGGGTTTTTTTTTCTTTTGTTTATTTTTTTTAAGTAACAACATTTAATGAAATGCAGCCTGCAGCATAAATCCGTGAATCTCTGGGACAGTGACTAAGACAGATTTATTCTAGAATGCATTGATAATAAAAAAAATGTCTAGAATATCCCCTCCCCCACAAGTCAAAATTTTAAAAAACAGATGCAAGCCGCAGCAAAACAGTAAATGATAAGAGCTAGCACAGCAACAACTATTCAGTGGAAGAGAAGATGAGAGCGTTGCCTTTTGCAAGATGTCTCCTTTTGCGTGCTGTTTTCCCTTTACCATATGTGTTGTTCATTCTCAAGACAGACCAAGTGCCAAGATCACTGCTGGAGCCCAGAACCTTTTTAACATATGCTAGAGCATGTGCACAACTATAAATAAAACAGTTATTTGTGGAGATGTTAATGTGGAGATTATTTGACATCCAAATTGTCCCAATATATATATATATATATATATATATATATATATGAATACATTTCAGCATTAATTTCAATATTTATTTCTTATTCTTAGCTACTTGAATGAGTGCATGGGCACAGATTAGCTGAGTCTGGACATGTCAGTCTCTCAGAAGATCATCTCAATAGATCACCCATATCCACCACACACCAGCTTTCAATTCACCCAGCCTAACAACCTTCAAATGATTGGAGGAGTTCATATAGGTTCAAGCACACATGCTTTCTGAATGCCTAAATTTCTGTAAGAGCAACATCGAACAAGCAGGATAACAAAGCAAGCATAAATTTAAGAATTACATGAGCAACATTTCAAAGTCATGAGCATTTTGGTTATGGCTGTTTCTTCATTAGTAGAGTGTGACACATGAACTAAACCATGCTTTAAACACTAAAAACTGTTCAAACACATCCTGAACCAGGGGTAACATATACACACACATATATGAACAAGACTTACCTCTTCACATCAACGTTATCTTCTAAAAATCCATGTTGAGCTACAAAGTAATGACAATAATATTATTTACCCATAAGTAACCACACCCACTGTAAATCTCTGTCCAATGAGGAAGTTAAGACGTCTTAACATGACTCTTTGGTTCAAATTTTACAAGAACAAAAAATAGTAATGGCATAAATCCATATACATGACCTTTTATAACTGTAACGAATGCTAATTTGTCAAGTGTTGTGTTGCACCTGATGTTCTAAAAAAAACCAACCCCAAAACTATGGCGTTATTTTTGTGCCACTATTCTGAGCGCACGTAAAAAAAAATTTGCAGGTGCAAGTGTTGCATTTTGCGGAGAAATTTATTTTGAGCGAAGAACAACTGAATTTGAGTGAACAGAATTCATTGCTGCGTGCAGAAAATGTATTTCAGTGTTTGCTACTATTCACACACACGCACAATAGCAGCCCCTCTCGCTCAGTTTTTGCATTTGCGCTTGCTCGCAATGTGTCGCTTGCGCTCTCAACATTTCTGCCCGTGCGCACTCAACTCTTTCTCTACACCGTTATATTTGTGCCACAAAACCAGCCAATCACAGACTTGGATGCAAAAAAAATCTGATTGGCTGTTTTGGTCTCCAATCAGCTCGAAATGACGAAATGCAATATCCCAGAATCCATTTCGTCCAAAACTTAAATGAGGCAGCGGCGGAGAAACACGGTGTGGCGGAGTTTGAAATATTACTCTGTCTGGGTCACAAAATAAACTTTTAAGATATTTTCATGCCAGAATGGTGCTGTGTAAACTTCAAATATCTGCTGGATTTATCAAACATCACATATTTGCATAACTGCTCTAATGTTTTCGGAGATGCCTGTTACCCACCAGCTGACCGGGTGGGCACTCGGGTTAAACATAATATATAAGGCTGAACTGACAAAAAAATCACTGATTACACCACCAGGTATTATAGGAAAACCATAAAGCCTTTGAACTAAAACAAACACTGTTGTGACAGTGACGTACACTGTCTTGTTGGTATATATGTATGATTTGTATGTGATGTCTTGATAAATTGAGCAGATATTTGAAGTTTACACAGCACCATTCTCGCATGAAAATATCTTTCTTCTGTTTATTTTGTGACCCAGACAGAGTAATATTTCAAACTCCGCCACTCTGTGTTCCTCCGCCACTGCCTCGTTTGAGTTTTGGACGAAATGGATTCTGGGATATTGCATTTCGTCATTTCGAGCTGATTGGAGACCAAAACAGCCAATCAGATTTTTTTTGCATCCAAGTCTGTGATTGGCTGGTTTTGCGGCACAAATATAACGGTGTAGAGAAAGAGTTGAGCAACACATTGCGAGCAAGCGCAAATGCAAAAACTGAGCGAGAGGGGCTGCTATTGTGCATGTGTGAATAATAGCAAACACTAAAATACATTTTCTGCATGCAGCAATGAATTCTGTTCACTCAAATTCAGCTTTTCTTTGCTCAAAATAAATTTCTCCTCAAAATGCAACACTTGCGCCTGCAAATTTTTTTACGTGCGCTCAGAATAGTGGCACAAAAATAACGCCATACAAAACAACAAAGAAAATAAACTTTAGAGCATCTGAAACAATATTTCAGTCAAGATGGAAAAACAATTTTCCTTTATAGCTTCATCTCTTCAGCTTTCAAACACTTACGGAGCTAAAAAAAAAAAAGGTGATTTGACACAGTGGTACACATGCACAAGTTTTTTGAAAGTTCCTGCATTAAATGTTGGGTTTTTTTTGTTTGTTTTTTTGAGGAGGTTGTCTTTTTGGTCTACAAGACCTACATTAAAATGAACTTTAACTGATTTTTTTAACTGAAAATATTTGAAAAATTTTTAAATTTGTTTTAATTGGTATTAACATCTACACAGCTACATAATGTGTTCCTTTGTTTTTATAAAATAGGGTTGTATTAACCATGGTGGTGTGATTCTGAGCCAGTGAAACCCTTGTTGCTCAAGAAATCTCACAAAATGTAGTACTATGGAAAACTTTGATGTATATTTTCACACACACACACACACACACACACACCAAATTAATTATCCTCAAATCATTTTGCGGCATGACACAGTCAAAAGCATATATCTTCAGCAATTAAATATAAAGAATTTCCTTTGAATTTCATTTGATCCTTGTCACTGACTTCATCCAGAATTGTACAGATGATCCCAGAACTCTTCTAAGAACAGTAAAATGTTTAAAAATGTTTGCAGTATAATGTCTGTATAATTATAAATTTCAAACTGGCATGTAAGTTATTGTCATTAACTGGGTGATCATATAATTATAGCTGTACAGTGTGCAGCATATATACCACATTATATGAGGTTTCATTGAGCACCTCGGTTAATTAACAAATGTATGCAAAGGAATCCTGAGACACAGAATAATCCCATGTTAAGTCTGACATTCACTGCAAATGACGTTGTGCCACTGGAAAAGTAATTAGGGCAGTCTGCTTCAAAAGCACTACATTACTCTATGAAAACTTTTAAATGGCGTCTGCTTACTTTTTCAAAAAGAAAACAATCCCAAAATTAAAAGACTAACACCTCAAACTCTGACACAAATGTCTTATATCAGGGATTTGATTTGAGCCACACTTGTACAGTACATTTTAGATTTCCTATTCTGTCTTTTAGTGCAGAGCCTTCTGAATCAGCAGAGCTCAAGAGAAAACCAAGATGTCGAAGAAGTCAAAGGTGACCGATCAGACTGCCACTGGGCAGGCGGGTAAGTAAAGAAGCCAGTCAATGGTTGGTATTGCAGCCTTGTCACCCTGTACGTTCTATTATTGCAGTGACACACAAGAACAGGATCCTTCTCACAGACAGCAAACACCTAATTTTATTAAAACTAAAGAGCTGTGTGACACTGCATTCAAGAATAATTAAGACAAGAAAGCAACAGGTAAAAATGGCATGCCAAATGGTACTTAAAGAATAAAATTACAATAAAATGTGTAATATAAAGGCCATCACCAACAACTTAAAAAGAAGATAAACAATACAGCTGCTTATTTTCTTCAGTGGAATCAGTCTATACAAGATCCCTGCAAGATATTGAGATTTTGTGTGGCAATGAGAAAACAGATGCTATTTTTCTTCTTTTTTTCTGTCTAAGAAGAGAAGCCATTTTTCGGTCACTAGCTTCTCCACTCGAATGAAGATGTCGATCAAAGAAATGATCAGCGGCATCGCTGACAACACAAGAGAAGATGCAAACAAACTCACATCGTGTTTAAAAAAGATTTTTTCATGACCAAAGACAAAGAATACTCAGGATTCATCTGAGAAGCAATGCTGGCAATGCAACCGTTGGGGACATGGAAGATCAAAACAAGATCATCGAAGATTAATTCAACACACACTTCAAGCTGCCACAAATAAAGAGGGAGCTGAAAATGAAATTGTGTCTCTGTTTGATAGAAGAAAAACTGAAGGCTTATTTGAAATCATCTTTCTACAAATTGCTTTTCTATTTATACATAATTTCTCTCAAGCACTGCACAGGAAACATCCTGAGATGTCTACCATGAGAAAATGCGTAAGAAAGTGTGAAGCTATGTCTAATCATCAGTTGTACAGTACAGCATTTACATGCTTGCTGTAACAACACATTGCTAACCTCTGTCTTATTTTTTGTCTGCGACTAATGATTTGATGTGCAATGTGTCTCTAAATATTTGGGTCTGCTCAAGTCTGTCTGTTTGCGCTTTCGATTCCTGGGTATATACTGTATACTGTGGTGTTTTATGTCTATTATATGTTATAATCCTGTCGAAGTTCCAACCCAACATGGTGCTTTTGTCAGGATTAATATTTACCTGTCCTGTTCCCTCTCCCACTTTCACATTACGTGTTAAGTCGGCGGTTCTGAGGGAGTTCACCCAGACGACAAAGGTATGCGAGCGAAAGACAAAAAACAAAACAAAAAAATCAAATTACCTGAACGATTCATCTTTGTAAATGCATGATTCCATGATGGGTGAGTTGCATGTATGATATGATCTTCATCATTCATTGAAAGGTGTCATCCAGAATGGATGATATGACTTTCAGTGTCACAACAGATGCATTTCATTGTGACATTTTCAAACCCCTCATATGAATAGTGTCTGCAGGCTGTTGCTAGAGGGCACTGCGGTTGATTGCCATCTGTTGACTGTAGCTTGTAATTTCAAGAAAAAAAAATGCCACTTTTAAAGATGTATTCAAATGCAAAGTAACCTTGTACAATATGCTGGCACAGTTCAGTCTAAATAAGTGAACTTGCTCTACAGGAATGGCATAATGTCTCCTAAAATCTATCTAATGCAACTTGCCACCCTGTCACATTAGATAGATTTTTGCACTTTCTAAGGACCCTTAAAAAGTGCAAATTTCATCAAGCTTTAACATAATTACATTGTAATTACTTTTAAACTGCAAATGGTGTGCATTTGGTATAAGTAGAAAGATTACCAGTAAATTATATCTGAGTACTTTCCTTTAATTTGGACCATTCTGTACCCTCTTAAATATTTTGACCTTTGTATTCCTGCTCAACTGTGAAATGTCAAGGTAGCCAGCTAAAATTACAATTCTCAGTATCATTTAATGTCTTATACACGACAGACAAAAGCACTGGGTAAAAACCTTTAATCTATCTTTGAATTTAAGAGTTTTAATCCCATTGCTAGAGGAATATAAAATCACGCATCTGCAGTCCACCTTTACAAGAAAGTGTAAAGAGTGGAAGAGAAAGACCTACTGCAATACTGTATGGCACAACACTGTAACAAAAGAGTTCATGAAATTTCTTCAGCTCTGCTATAGACCATGTAAAGATGCAGATTTATAAACCTCCTCTGGTGTCAGCACAAAAACTGTGCAACAGGAGATTGACGGCATGGTTTCCTATGGCCAAGTAGCTCCAATAGGTGTAAATATGTAAGTGCCCTGGGACTTTTGGGCCTATAATGTATTATTTCATTACTCAGTCTAAGGTATAAAATAAATAAATCTCATATTTTACCGCAAATCTCACAATTTATACACTGTGACTAGTGCAATGGCGTTTAGTGGCCTGTTCTACTCAGCAGACCTGACCAACTCTGACCCTGACTCTTAAGAATCTTTGCGGTACCAAATCAGCTAACAAGTTTTACATCGATAAGCACAATGAGTAACTTATTCTGCTGCAGCATTTAGTGATATTTTAGTGATGTTGTGGTGATGTCATGCAATATAGTATAAATGCAACCCTAGTAACAACACCAATTTTACACTAAATTAAATCCAATTTTCAAAGTGTACTCAGTTGTACTACAATCATCCTCACTTAATCTTCCTATAACCTCTAGTATGACATCTTAATTAATCCAATAATAGCACAACAAGTCCTTTCTCATAGTTGCGTTTAATGTTGCACATATTTATTTGTACTCATTTTGCATGTGAAACCAGACATTAATGACTCAATCTTCAGATCACAAGTGTGAGAATCAGCCAGTCAAATCGGCCCGCTGGACAGCTTTAGAAAATATGAAGCAGGCCAACATTTGTGGGCCTTTAACTGTATTTTTTATATGTTTTACAGCTTTTCCTGATGATAAAGACTTCCCCACAGCCAGTCATGCTACACCAAAGTAAAGTAATAAATAAACAATTACATTTCAAAATAGTTTTCAGTAAAAAGAAACACTGAGATGTGCTATTGAAATTGCACTTCTTGATCTTATTTTAAGATATCTAAGAGATTAAATATGTAGTTAAACATCTTTAAACATCTCTACACTGCAAATTAAACAAAAATAAACCAAAATGTTTTTTTCATCAGAGCTTTTTCACAAGATAAAACGAATGCAAAGCCATTTTCCTGTGAGACACAGGGGGATTTAACAATAAATTAACAAATAATTTGGAGGATTAGAGAGCATTTTCCAGGGTTTTTATTAGTTGAAGTTTTAAAAAAATAAACATAAACAAAAAACGCACTATAGAGTTTAACTACAGTAGGACAGTATCAAATAAAATGTCAGTCTAATCTGACAAAAAGGTTGAAACTGTACTGTTGAGAACACAAACATCTGACAAAAATAAGAACAAACTGGTGAGTGAGCAGGTTTTGACAGTCTACCTGAATAGACTCATTATTCATTCATATCATTCATTCTTTTGTACAGTTGTTTGCTGAGGAAAGCAAAGTGTATAAAACGTCATTCAAATAACAAGAGCCTTATGAGACACAAAGACACAAAAAGGGAAAAAATATTCATTTAAAAAAAGAGAAAAAAAGAAACAAGGTAAAAGGAGAACGACATTAACAAGATAAATGCATTATCCTCCTGCATTCATTTGCAGGGTGTAAGGTTGCAGGGTATAACTACTTAAGTTTTAAAAGTAGATTTTAAAAATTGTTTTTAAAAAAATGAAGTGGAATATCTTTTATGAGTTTGTTTGCCAGCTAAGCAAACACTGAGGGACAAAGACTCTAAGAACAGATGGTACAGTAATTATCATTATTACTAATTCATTCCAAAAAGAGGTTCATTGCAAGTGATGAAGAGGCAAAAAACACACAAAAGGAAAATTTCTTCTGTCGCATCTGTGTTTGGTAGACAACTCAAACAAAACAGGGACACTTCCACTGCGACGGTAGTGCAAATTTTCAGTGACAGCAATCATTTAACTCAAAAAAACCCCAAGATATCAGGGATGTGATGTTGAGAAACGTAGATGTAAGACAACTCAGATATAATATACAGTGGAACCCCGACTTACGAATACCCCATTTAACGAAAAATTCAAGTTACGAAGGAACTTAACGGCAATATTTCTGCCCGTGTTATGGCAAAATGCCCGAGTAACGAAATCCGCTGGCTCTGATTGGCTGAGGCCAGAATGCCTACAATTCCTTACGAATCATGTGACAACCCCCTTGGCTTTTGTACTTGTGCTTCGCTGTTCCACTTGAACGACGTATTGTCGTTGCAGTTAGCAATGAGCCTATAGCCTATCTTTCACTCAAAGGGCGCGATGGGTGCTTCGACTTACGAAAAATTTCGACTTACGAAAGACCCTGTTTTTAATCAAGAACATACGTCTTTGTTAAATCTACTTCAGAATGACAGAACTGAATTAAACCTTTTCGTACCACATTTATGCTAATTATTTTTAAATGTTATCTGCAAATTGACCGATGATATCAATGCTTGGCTTTCATGTCATTCTAATCACTGTCTTATTTTGAAAAGCTGATCAACATTTTCATGCACACATGTTGTTTTTATTGTTGCATCATCCTAAAAATTCCACAGTGTGAACATCCAGCTTGCTAACAGCAGCAACACCAGTGTAACGTTATCATCACCATGCAGCATACAAACCATATATACTATTCAGTAACTCCTGCTGCAAGCAATTTAACTTATTTAATTTAACTAACTAATTTAACAGTGTGCTTCAGACTGCAAAATGCTGGGTGGAGCATTCTGCTCTCACAATCTTTAATAAAAATATAAATATTTTGTAGCTAATATTCTGCCTATTGCAGGTCATTCATGCAAGGTGAAAATAATTAAAGACCAGGGATCCCTGGGCCAGCTTTATCCTTGTGAACAGCAATCAGTGATGAAGTCTTCGATATTGCTGAGGGTTAGTTCATATGAATACTCTAATAGTACAGCACATGGATGTAGATCCATGTCTGATTCTGTTGACACATATTTTAAAATACAGAATGCATGAGCTAACCTCGACCTTTGTTCAGTTTTATCTTTCCTGGTACTCACAAATTTAGAATAAACTGTGCTGAGTGTTTTAGTAAATTATAAATGTGTTTTTTAAGAGTATGTATGCATTAAATTGAAATAGACTGAGAAGAAAAAACTCTTAATCACAAGCATAACCTATTCCACATGACCAAAGTGCTGATTTTATGCTAAAAGACTGATTTTATTATTATAATAGCACCAACTATGATCTTACTGGGCTTGAGACTCACACAAATATTTGTCTGAGACTCAAGCCCATAAATATGGCACATGCTAATATCACTAAACACTACACAATCACTACTACAACTACTTCAAAAGCCCATAGATTTGTTAAATTGTTATAGGCAACTCTGTCTTCTTTCACAAAGTTACTTAAAAACCTAATTAAATATCTCAGTTATACATTCATTGTAAGTAACGGTTTATGATTGTTCACCTTTCTCTATGTAAGTGGCTTTTATCCTACTTAAACAGCACTAGGAATTGGATAAACTGTGGGAGCAAGTTCAACAAACCTTCAGCAATATCAAACTATCCCAGCTGATAGCTGACATATTTCATTCCCAAATAAGCTGACTGTTAAAGTATTATTCCTTCACTTAGAATAAGCACTTGCAGTTTGTAAAGAAAAAAAATGGTAGATAATCTTATAAAATGCAGCTTTTCTTAGCCATTTTGTCATGCAGCAGTTGAAATTTAAGCGTGTATTGTGACATTTTAACATCAGAATATGCACTCTCTTCACACATACTTGTTTCATATGTCAGAATGTGACTGTGTTTGCAATTGACCCTGACCTCTTTCCTTTTTTCTGGTCTGGGTTTTTAATTTGTATCTGAATACAATCTTAGCCTTTCTTTAAATGTGCTGGGTTATTTTTTTGATCAAAATATGACTTTTTTTTTTTTTAGAGTTATAGAGTTGCTTTTTTAACATTTTAAGTGATCTATTATCCTCAGTCTAGATCACACAAATTTGTGTATACCTGGTCTGCTTTGAAATATTAGGGGTGCCTAATTGCCTATTATGCCTTGATTTGGTTAGGCATCAGGAAGAAGTCAAAAGTGCCCGGTGTCATGATAACACAGTTTATGGAGGAACTTCCAGAGGGGATGACAACTCCAGATTTCACCCGCAAACCGATTGCTCTAACTATTCAAGAGGGTAAGTCTCATGTCATGTCTCAAATGCTTCACAATACAATACAAAAAAATGTGCTGCACACTGACCTACACCTTAAACCTACACAAGTATTACTGACAAATACTGGGAAGTCCTAATTGTTCTGGTGATGTAATTAAACTGAAGTCACTAACAAAAGTATCTATTAAACAGATGACAAAGATAAATTCCATTTATTCTATAAATTCCATTTATTAAGTTATTTTTTCAATACTAAACAATCCTCAACTTTTTCTATTATAGGTAAATTTGCAGTCTTTAAAGCCATAATAGTAGGAACCCCAACCCCTACTGTGACATGGAGTAGAGCAAATGGAGAAATAGTTTTTCATCCTTCTGTGTGCCAACAAAAATATGATGAGGCAACCCACGAACACACCATTGAGGTAAGCTCCACAATAGCACTTTCAAGGTACAAGTGATTGTGAGCTGAAATAAATAACAACACTTAATATGCAGTCAAACATAAGAAAAATGACATCAGCTCTGTGCTTCATTAGTTCCCTAAAGTTTCTCCAGAAGATGCTGACACCTACAAGTGTTTTGCAACAAATGAATATGGAAGGGCTGTTTGCACTGTTGTTTTAAATGTTATTGCAGGTAAGACTTTTATTCTCTGAAATACTGTCTCTTTCAGATGTGTTAAAGCTGAATTAAATATCTTCATGAGCAACTGGTATCATTATGATGAATTAAAAACAACACTAATAAATAAATAACTATGTTTTACTGTTCACAGTTGGATTTTCCAAGACCAAAGAACTCCAAAAGGCACAAACTGAAGGTAAGAGCTCATAAACACTTGGTGTTGTATGACCTTGAAATGTTTTCTTAGAAGCATTTAGTGTTTCCTTGACTAAATGTTTCTTCCTCTTAAAAGGGAGTTTTTCTTCTTCCCACTGTCGCCAAAGTGTTTGCTCAATAGAGCAGGGGTAGGCAACTCCAGGCCTCGAGTGCCGGTGTCCTGGATGTTTTAGATATGTCCATGATCCATCACAGCTGATTTAAAGGGCTAAATGACTCCTCAGCATTTCTTGAAGTTCTCCAGAGGTCTGGTAATGAACTAATCATTTGATTCAGGTGTGTTAACCCAGGGTGGGATCTAAAACCTGCAGGACACCGGCACTCGAGGCCTGGAGTTGCCTACCCCTGCAATAGAGGGTCATATGATTGTTGGGTTTTTCTCTGTATGTATTATTGTAGGGCAGGGGTCCTGCAGGTTTTAGATCTCACCCTGGGTCAACACACCTGAATCAAATGATTAGTTTATTACCAGGCCTCTCAAGAACTTCAAGACAGAGGAGGTAATTTAGCAATTTGAATCAGCTGTGTTGGATCAAGGACACATCTAAAACCTGCAGGACACCAGCACTCGAGGTCTGGAGTTGCCCACCCCTGTTGTAGGGTGTACCTTACTATATAAAGGGCCTTGAGGCAACTGTTGTTGTGATTTGGCACTGTATAAATAAAATTGAATTGAATTGGTTGTTATCAGGCCAGGACAAGTTATGCATTACACCGCTTCTGAAACATTTTCTAGAAAATAAGCAAACTGCATTACAACCAAACTATAAATGTAATTCAGAAAACATCTATTAGATTTTACAGAAGACATTTAGGGAACTTGGCAAGATAAGTTAAATGGATATTGATGGGCTTTCTTTAAATCTACCACTATTTAGTATGATAGAGTGGTTCACTTTTTCTCCTACACTATTTGCCCATTAATTTTAATTGCAAGCTGAGATTTTACTTAGTGATTTGAATTATTTGGAAAAATCTGTCACATCAGCACAGTTTCACTGTGCACTGCCACTTAAGACATCAGTGACTCTTTTTCTGAAAATATTAACCTCAGCCCCCAGACGCTTGCCATTATGAAGCTATGCTGTGGTTTAGTTTCTAGAGCCTCCTCTGGTCAGAGCCTCCCACATTTATGATATTTCTATATTGACTGACAGATTTGTGTTTTAAGTTTGTTTTTTTTATGGTTCCTCAGATATGGTTGACTTCAGAAAGACACTAAAAAAACGGTGAGCTTTTTTATAGCTTGTGAACAATTCTTACTTTTTGTATTCTTTATAGCTGTGAATTCTAACTTAATGCTGCTTGTCAATACAGTAATCCAGATGGAACACGTGAGCCTAAGCCAATGGAGACAGAGGAGAAGGTCTGGGAAATTCTGCTCAGTGCAGACAAGAAAGACTATGAGCATATCTGTGCTGAGTATGGTATCACAAACTTCCGTGGCATGCTAAAGAAACTTAATGAAATGAAAAAAGAACGAGAAGAGGAGGTCGCAGAGGTACAGAACTCTGGCATTGTTTTATTCAATCAAAAGCCTCTCCAACAAAACTGCTTTTATTCAGAGAGGCCTATTTTGTTTTCTTTAAATTTGCTGCATTGTATACTGTCGCTTGACTATTATTATAATTTTTGATATATCTCTGCCATAGTTTGTCACACATATCACCAGTTTAAAGCCTATTGAGGTCAAAGACGATGATTATGCAACAATTGAGTTGGATATGGACCTCAAGGATCCTAGCAGTAAAATGTACCTGTACAAGGTAAGAAATTAACTGCTCATTACGTTTTGTCTTGCTTCTTTCTTTTTAAACGTATTAGCAAAATGTTAATACATCTTTAAATTCTGCAGGATGGTGTCATGGTTCCATTTTCCAAAGATGAGGCTGATGAGCAGAAACATAGTTTGAAACAAGTTGGCAAAAAATACATATTCAAAATCAAAAAACTAGGAGCAGAAGATGCTGGACTCTACTCAGTGGATGTTGAGGGTGTCAATGTGTTCTCCACTGATTTTAAAGGTCTGTCTTTAATCCAGGTATTAAGATTAGATAAGGTTTAGGTCTATTCAGCTTCTTTTATTGTTACTTAATTATCTTATAATTGTTAACCATAAATCGTGTTTTCCATTTGATTGAAATGTACTTACAGCTTAAATTAATGTAACTCATTAAGTTCGGGTAGCTCTGATGAAAGAGTTCTTGAACATGTTTAGCAGTTTAGATAATGGATTGAGTGCTGTTAAATACGTTTTTCTCTGATTCTTTTGTGTCTTTTTAAAACCTTTCAGTAACTCCAGTCGAATTTGCTGTCAAAATACAAGAAGTCACGGCAGAAGAACGAGAGGACGCCCTCTTTCAATGTGTCCTAACTGCACCCATGAACGAGATCAAATGGTATGGCAAAAGTGCTCTGCTGTCAAATAGTGAAAAACATGAAATTACTATATCTGAGGATAAGCTCATCCACAAATTGATTGTGCGGGACTGCATGCCTTTGGATGCCGGTATCTATGCTGCTGTGGCAGGAATAAAATCTTGCAACGCTTGGCTTATAGTTGAAGGTGAGAATTATGTACACACACACACACACACACACATATGTGTATAGATATAGATAGATAGATATCTATATCTATATATATCTATCTATCTATCTATCTATCTATCTATATATATATATATATATATATATATATATATATATATATATAAAATTGAAAAAAAAATCACAAAATTCACATTAAAAAATTGAATATTCCAAAATTTTTCCAAAACCAGCTGCAAGTTACAAATATATCTGATATGTTTTTCATAGCTGACAAAGATCCTGCAAGTAAGGGCAAAAAGGCGGCTCGGAAAACCACCATGGCTGGAGGTAGCAACGAAGAGGAGCTGTTGAAAATAGCAAAGGAGCAGCAAGAAAAATATCAGAAAGAATTGGAAGAAAAACTGGAACTTGCAAAGAAAGCCCAAGCCGAGAGAGAAGCCGCTGGAGCAGCAGCCCAAGAGGAAGAAAAAGCAGCTAAAAAGGCAGCTGCTGAAGCCAAAGCTAAAGCTAAGGCTGCTGAAAGAGCTAAAAGGGCAAGTGCGAAAAAAAGAGCCGGTGCTGGAAGTGGCGCGGCCTCTGCTGATGGAACTGTTGGTGCCGAGGGTGCTGCTGGTGTTGGTGGGGCTGCTGGTGGTGCTGATGGAACTGTTGGTGCCGAGGGTGCTGCTGGTGTTGGTGGGGCTGCTGGTGGTGCTGATGGAACTGTTGGTGCCGAGGGTGCTGCTGGTGTTGGTGGGGCTGCTGGTGGTGCTGATGGAACTGTTGGTGCCGAGGGTGCTGCTGGTGTTGGTGGGGCTGCTGGTGGTGCTGATGGAACTGTTGGTGCCGAGGGTGCTGCTGGTGTTGGTGGGGCTGCTGGTGGTGCTGATGGAACTGTTGGTGCCGGGGGTGCAGCTGGTGCAGGCGGGACAGGTGGTCCTGGTGGTGCAGGGGGTGCAGGCACTGGAGTTGATGGTGGTGCCAGTGCTGGTGGACAAGAAGGTGGACATGGAGCTGCAGCCATTGGAAAAGGTGGAGTCGGTGGCGGTGAAGGAGAAGATGAATATGATTCATTTGAAGATTCTGATGAAGAATTTGAGGGGGAGGGGGGAGAAGAAGGATGTGTAGGAGGAGGAGGAGGAGAGGAAGGAGGAGAGGGAGGAGAAGGGGGTAAAGGAGGAGAGGGGGGAGGTAAAGGAGGAAAACGCAGAAAACGTGTGAGAGCTGGTCCTCTGGTTCCAGATACAGTAATAGGTAAGTTGTTAATACTCTACTGCACTACACACAGAATTATATAATAAAAAAAAGAGTTGACCATTTTTATTCTCTTTCAATTTAGTTAATTTATATTGTATTACACAACTTTTCATTTACGCTGTTAATATTACTAGCAGTCTATTCTGTATAAAAGTGCTCTAAAATAATTAGAAATATAAATGATGAGGAAACCACAAATCAACGTGGAGACTTGTGGTTTCCTGTGAAAAAGAAAAACGCTGAAAAAAGGTAAATGTGGCATTTGAAGAACCTTTTATTTGTAAGCAACGTAAAGGTTGCATGCTGTAGTTTATTGACAAATAAGTCAGTGGGAATGAAAATCGCTATCATTACACCTGTAGGGAATTCTAAATACTTCAGTTTAGATTCAGGTGCGTAAGCAGTAGCTGATATCTTACAAAGTTTTTCAGTACTCTGCGATGTCAACTGCAAAATCAAGCCCCACGAAGTGGATTAAAAAAATAATAATAATAATAACAAATTCCAGAAGTGTCTTGTTAAACCTCAGTAAGTAAGAGAACACTAGGATGTTAAACAAGCTAAAGGGTTAAGTTTACTGGTTCTTGACAATCCAACATTCAAATATAATGTCATTTAATGAGTCATCTGTAAGTGCAACAATGTATTTACAGATCACATGGTTTTCAGTCCAGAAACAATGAAAACTTCTAGCTAATAAATTAGAAAAAAAACTGTTGTATATTATGCCTGCTTTTCTTTGTTTTTGTGTCTTGTCTTGAAAACTAGCATATGTTTTTTTACATTTTAAACTCTTTTAAAGCTTTCACATATATGGAAAGTCATCTGTATTTGTGTTTTATGTGTATTGTGCTTTCATGTTTGTTTTTATGCTGTATAAATGTCATGTTTGAATCATTTGAGGTCTTCTATTTAGTAGGCAAATAGGAAAGATTATTAAAACCAAAACAACTTCACATAACGAATCATGAACTGTCCACTTTTTGAAGCACTAGAAAATTTAAAAAGGATCAGCACTTTTATCACATGTATTACTGCTTTTGGTTATTTCATCTATTTATTTTTCACATATACCAAGAAATACTATCCAAGTTAGAGATCACCTTTTCCACCACTCTGTTGTACCAACTGCTGTTTGTTTTTATTATCTATGTAAATATTTGTTATTATTACTGACTTTATCAATGTTATTTGTAAGGCTTAACCAACAGCAAATGAGAAATACTGGACTGATGGTATTTATGGTGATGTCCCTTAAACTTGAAAAGCAAAAAACTGAGAAGCAAGAGATACCAATGGTGATAATGGCACTGGACCATCAGCAGGCAGTGATGAATCTCCTGAAAATGGTGAGGGTGCAGATGATGATGAGCCAACAGCAGCTGGCAAACGTTCAGGCAGTGCACAGCAAGGCTGACTGTTTGATGAGACACTTGGTGGTAAGATTACAGGTGCTATATTAACTGCTGCATGGGAAGCAATCTCACTGGAAGTCATATGATGAGCTGATGACATTTCCAGTGGCTTGGGACTTAATAGAAGTGTGTGATCATTAAGAAGAAGAGCAGATTTAATGTCTAATTGGATAAATTACAATGATTACAGGTCAGGACAAGTGGATTTAACTTTGAGCATGCATTTATTTAGGAAACATCAATTAAATTTGATACACTAATGTTTTTTAGCTTAATTGCCCCAGAATTGTTAAAACTACTTCACATATTTTTTTAGGTAACAGAACACCATTACTTATACAATTTTAATTGTATTTTTTTGACCTACAAGTGGATTAGCTGCCAACAATTTGTTTATTTGTGTCTACATGTGTCTTTGTATGTATTTGAAGGTTGGGTGTGGTGTGTATGTATGTGATTTTTATGCATCTGTGCTTTGTGTGCTTTCTATGTTAACAATCTTGCTTTTCATTTTAAAATGAGTTAAGTTAATTCAGGATGAATCAGTGCTTTGGAGTCATTTTTTTTAACTAGTCACTTAAATACTTTGTGTAGTTGCACTCTTACGTAACTGGAAGATGGAAGACAACTTGGACTGACCTTGGAGGATGACTATGTCCTAAACCAGATTCATGGGTGTGGTTTTTTTTTTTTTTTTTCCATATTTCACTTGATGCTGAATTTATGCCAGCAAAAATGACATACTCCTTCACTGACCAAGAAGGTCAATCCCAAGTGGGACATCTTAATAGTAAATCTTTCTTTTTCCCAAGACTAATTAAGTGAACAGAGACAAATGGATGACTCTGTGAAGACATTCCGGAGCTGTGCCAAGTGTTGGCTTGAGCTGACGAAGACCAATGCCATATGAGACAAGCTACAAATTTTAAAAAAATAAAAATATCTTCATCAAGTAATTTTTTTCCCCAAAAAACCCACTCTTATTGCATCATTTACCAACTTGGATTAAACAGCTACTACAAATCTGAAATTTCTGTCATAAACACTTATTTTTTATAAGTAAAAAATAAAATAGGTACGTATGTCCACAATTGCATTCCTGCATACATGAATGGAAATCTTCAAATCACTAAAATTGCAAATGTACAATTACAAAAATGAAATAAAAGATAAACTGTATTTGTTTTACTAACTTAATGTTTGATAAATCTTCAGACCCAGGAGTTCACTTTCATGCTGGGCTTTCTGACTGCAAAGCCATTATTGGAGAAGCGGCAGAGCTGGAGTGTAAAGTGAGCAGTGAAGACTGTGTGGGAGTCTGGTACAAAGATGGAGAAGAGGTAAGCTCGTGGTCTTAAATCTGTTCATGTTGCATTTAGACTTTATCTGCATGGGTTTCCTCTGGGTACTCTGGCTTCACCCCACTATCTAAAGACATTGTATTTTGGCCATGGATGACAGGCAGATATTATTATAGAACAAAGCGCTATATCAGGGGTCTCAAACTCGAGTCCCACAACACTGAATATTGACATGAAGAAATATAATGCAATTTGACCCTTGAAGTTACTTTTTTGTTAGGATTTGTTTGTTGCTGAGTGCAATGTTAAAACACTCTCTTCAAAAAGTTGATTCTGTTCATCTGGACGTAGCGTTTTGTGGGAGAAACGTTTCGTCACTCATCCAGTCAGCTGAGACTGACTTCTTCAGTCTCAGCTGACTGCAGGTTTCCCCAATCTTATAAACACTACATTTGCATAATGACTGAAACCAGCCCACTGAAGGATCAATGGGCTGGGAGGTCAATTCCTTAATCTTAATTATGTAAATTCTCATGACCATTGATCAACAACCACTGACCAAAACCCACTGATCAAAGACCACTGATCAATGGCCATGAGTACCATTCACAGAGAGTTGGGGAATGGCTGCAATCACAGCATTGTAAGATGGCGAAAGATGTACCCTTAGTCCCCCTCCTCGATTCAGAGATGGTCTTTCCCTTTTCACGTAAATGGCCTCGTAGACTCCACGCTCAAACTAGCGTTCCTCCCTGTCCAAGATGTGTATGCAAATGTACTGTTTATAAGATTGGGGAAACCTGCAGTCAGCTGAGACTGAAGAAGTCACTTGGATGAGTGACGAAACATTTCTCCCACAAAACGCTACTTCCAGATGAACAGAATCAACTTTTTGGAGATTTACTTTCCTAGATGATTGAGAATGCATCGAAATGTTAAAATAGGTTCTTTAAAAAGCACAACATGATTTAATATGAGCAATATGAGCAGACAGTCCAAACATGTTGAGGGATGGCCTGTGTTAGTTCAGTGAAAGTTATTTTTTAAATAAAACAATTTTCACTTGCAATCAAAAACTAATTTGTACACTTATGCCTGCATTTTTATTTTGTTATTATTCCAGATTCAGTCATCTGAGGGGTTAACTATTTCAAAGGATGGAACATTTCACAGACTGAAAATTCATAAAGTCACAGAAGAATTTGCAGGGAAATATAAATTTGAAGCAGACGGGCGTAAGACAGAGGCTGAGATTGCTGTTGAAGGTAAAAACATTAGTATTGCAATAGCTATTTTCTTGCTCACAAGGTTTGCATCATTCATTAAGCAGTGTGTTTAGTTCATGATGAAAAATAATTTTTAAGAGCAGTGCAAAATAAGTTTATTTATTGTACATACAGTAACTACAAAGCATAACAGTGCTTGAAATATGTTTTTGTTTTTGTATGACTCATTCTAGATCCACCACGATTTAATGCTGAAGATCTGGAAGCATTCAAAACTCCTGTCACTGTGAAAAAAGGACACAAAGCTACGTTCAACTTGGCTTTTATTGGACGGGAACCTATAAAAATTCAGTGGTACCATGAGGGTGAAGAGCTTTCGGAGGAGGCAAACATCAAGATAGAGCATTCAGAGGGGTCTACCCGTCTACTGCTATTGAAGCTTCAGCGTAAAGATAGTGGTGAAATCAAGATTAAACTCAAAAATGAGTTTGGCACTATGGAGGCTCTCAGCCAACTTGTTGTACTGGGTGTGTGTATAGAGCTTTTGCATAAGATACTGGATTTAATACACTTAAAAATCTTGGTTCTGCACAGATGAATATTCTGTATGGTACTTTCTCTTCAAACAGATAAACCTACTCCTCCAATGGGACCTCTAGAGATTGTTGAAGCCTCCGCCTCTGCAGTTGAATTCAAGTGGAGACCCCCAAAAGACAGTGGTGGCTGCAAGATATTAAACTATATCCTTGAACGACAACAAGTTGGCCGTAACACCTGGAAGAAGTTGGGGCCAATTGGTCCTGAGGCCAAGTACAGGGACACGGATGTAGACCATGGCCGAAGGTATTGCTATCGCCTCAGAGTGGAGACTGACATGGGCAACAGTGAACTGATGGAAACAGAGGACATTCAAGCTGGTACAAAAGGTGAACTAAGATAACAATTATTTAAATGCCATCTTCTCAAAATACCACTGTATTAACGATCTGGTCATCAACATTCAAAAGGCAAATCTTACAGGTAAAAAAAAAAAAAAAAAAAACCTTTTATTGAAAAACTCAGGTACTTGTTTTTTGTGTTTTTCCTCCTGTGCTTCACCATAAAATTGACTTTCCTCAATTTTCACAAATTGAAAATGGGAATGGTCTGCAGACAGCTGCGAGATAGGACATTCACTGTTTATTTTATTTTAAATAAGCTATGCAAACTTACTTCTATGACAATAAATTGAACGACCTTATTTTCATTTTCCCATATACATTTTTTTCTATTCAAATCTTTGTTGAATTAGGAAAAAAAATTGACAACTAAAAGTCAGGCAAAAGCTTTCATTAACAATGTAATAAATCTAGCTGTATACATTTCAAGAGAATGAATGGAAACATTTTGCTGTGCTAATTTCTCATGTGGCAAGACTTCTAATTTAAGGTAGCTAAATAACTGAAGAGAATGCAAAGAATATCTTTTAATTCCAACTGACCACTATGGTTTATAATGCAATAAAGTTATGGTTCAGCTTTTGTGTCATTCTCAGTGTCAGTTCCTCAAAAGTAGACAACCTTTTTTTATTGAACCTTTAGACAAAAACATATAAATGAAAAACATACTAATCCCACTCTTTTCTGTATACAGCATACCCTGGACCTCCATCAGCACCCAAGGTTGTCAGTGCCTTCAAAGACTGTATCACTCTCTCCTGGTCTCCCCCTGCTAATACTGGAGGAACCAGTATTCTGGGATACAACCTTGAAAAACGCAAGAAGGGCAGCAACTTATGGGGCCCTGTCAATCCACCCAATGAGATGATTCAAGGTTTCTTATTCACAGCCAGTTTCTGTTTGTTTATGTTAGAATAACGTGACAGCACAACAGTGATGTCCTAATGATTTATTGCTGCAATTCAAATTTTTCCCTTACAGGGAAGCAATTTGCTGTCAAAGATGTAGTTGAGGGCATGGAGTATGAATTCCGTGTGTCTGCGATCAATAACTCTGGAGCCGGTGAATTTAGCTCCCCTTCAGAATTCGTGTTTGCCAGAGACCCTAAAAGTAGGTGGAAACTAATACGGTTGGCATTTTTTTGACTATATTTAGCTTTGTGTAAAAATAATGTTTGTCTTTAAATCATATTTTACAGAACCTCCTGGTAAAGTCAGTGACTTCAAAGTGACAGATTCCACTTACATAACCATGTGCTTGTCTTGGACAAAACCCAAGGACATTGAGGGGGTTGAAGATGAAGCAAAGGGATATTTTGTGGAGATCAGGCTTGCAGAAAACACAGAGTGGGATCGCTGTAATTTGAATGCAATAACCATGACGTCTTATACAGTGAAAGGCATGAAGTCAATGGCTATGTACTGGGTAAGAGTTGTTGCTATCAATGAAGGAGGTCATGGAGAGCCACAGGAACTGGATAACTACCATATCTCTATGCCTCCTCCTGGTGAGAAAATTCCCAAATGTTCTATTTAATGTAATGATTACAAAGCAACATAATAATGATAAATTCAGTAATTATTCTTTGTTTTGTTTCCACTAAGCAATGCTTGACTCAAGTTAAGTATATAGTTTCAATTACTTGTAATTACCAGAATTTTGCATACTTCAGAAATCTAATAACCAGCATAAAAGGTACAACCACAATATTTGGCAATACATACCAGATTAAAATCTGAGGTAGTTTCCTTGAGCATCAATGCACCCAGTGTCTCCACTGCTCATGGTACATTTGAATTGCTCCATGTATAAATATCATCTTCTGTGCCAAATTATTACCACCAAAGCCTACTTGCGAGATTTGTCTTCCTGTAACTTTTACCCAATATTAAATTTTGTTCTGACAAACTTTCATCCTGCTGTTTACATAGTGAGGCCCCGATTCACTGATGCCAAAATTAAGAGTTTTATGGTGGTGAGAGCAGGAAATTCAGCACGATTCAACATTAACTTTGAGGTAATAACTTCATTACTATATTTGTGACAACAGACATATAGGGATTTATTTTATCTTCTTACAAACTAAGAAAATTACATCTTTGTATTCTTTCTAGGCCTCTCCTTGGCCAGATGTAATCTGGCTGAAAGATGGCGTGCCAGTGTCTAAAAAAGTGACCATCAGTAATGCAGAGGGTACATCCCAGATTCTCATTCCTTCTGCTGAGCGCTCAGATACTGGAGTCTATACAATCATTGTCAAGAACATTGTTGGGCAAGAAACAATCAGCATTGAAATTAGAGTCACAGGTGTGTTTGGTATAATCTTGTATTTATTGTAAAACTTCCATTTCATATGCTGTGGACAAAAGAAAAAACGAAACTTTCTTTTTAACTCCAGATGAGCCCAAGCCTCCAGGTCCTGTGGAGTTAGATGAAAATGTGCATGGTACTGTGACTATTTCATGGACAGCATCTCCAGATGAGAAACGTGATGACAGGCTGCACTACATTGTGACCAAGCGTGACTCAAGCAAAAGAACATGGAACACCATTGCAGATCGAATCTTCAACAACAGATTCACAGCATGTAACATAATGCCAGGACGAGAATACCAGTTCAGAGTCTATGCAAAGAACGACATGGGCTCCTCCAAACCCTCTGAATCGCCCAAGTGGCTGATTCCTGCCAAAAAAGGTATGCACATGGTTATGCCTGTCCTTTTGGAAGACATGTTAGTTTGAAGAAGAACTGCAATTTTTAAGAGTACAGCTTTAAGAAAACCCAGTATTAAATATTAACAACTAAATGACTCTTTAGCTACAAAATAAAGTTTAACTGTTTGTGACCATATCTATTTTACTTCATTTGCGCTGACACTGATGTTATAGGGCCATGTGTATATATAATGTGGACAATGGGTATGCATTGCTGTATTTATCTGTATTTGTTTTTATGACTTATCCACTGATATTTAAAACTTTAGAGTTTTGACCTTGTTTCCCTTTTGCTTTGCTGTATGATTATGACAAACTCTAGTACACGAACAGGACTAGTATCTTCTTTCATTTTCTAATAATTCTGTTGTAGCGCCATCATCAAGACAGTATTGACACATTTTCTAATGTTAGATGAATACAATTAGAATGCATTGCATGTTTCCTTTCTTCCAGAAAAGTTCACTGTGAAAATGCCAGAGTCAAAGACGTGCAATCTGCTGTGTTCTCCCAAGTTCATTGTCCCACTGAAAACCCACACAGCTCCTGAAGGGTATGAATGCTATATGACTTGTGCTATAAAAGGGGCTCCAACACCTCATGTCACATGGCTCCGCGACAGTGTCAGTCTGAATACAAACACTAACTACCTAATCTCCAACACCTGTGGAGTATGCTCTCTGCTCATATTGAGGGTTGGCTCGAAAGACACCGGGGAGTACAAGGTTGTTGCAGAAAATTCTTTGGGAAGGGCAGAGTCTGCAACTAAACTCACAGTCAGAGGTAAGCCTTTCAAAGAGACATTTTATGCCTTTCCTCATTTGCTGTCATAATGAGTATGTATGTATATATATATATATATATATATATATATATATATATATCAGATGTATATACTAGTATGATGTAAATCATCTCTTCATGTTTTAAATAATAAAGGAAAAATAATTCCTGTGGGCAAAATGCTCACTTCAGGCTGCTCTCACCAGTTTCGAACATTTTCTTTCCAGAATGTGTTTATTTTTGCTTTACCTTTTCTTCACAGAATAATTGGACACACCGAAGATGGCAGACTTCCTTTGTAATGCCAGCATAAATCAAGCTCATGATAATGCCACATTGTTTGCAGTTAAGTGAGAACTGTCATGAATGAAACCTTTGTTGTTGTTTTTTAAATTATGCTAGTGATGCCTTCCTTATTTGATTCACAAATTTAAAAAAAAAAAAAACATCATCTAAAGTCAAAGTAACAATAAAGCCTTAGGCCTGCAAAAATTGCTTAAATAAAAGTTACCAACATGTGTCTATTTTGATTTCAAGGGTATAGCAGTAATGAAATAAAATACTGAAATATAACTGTGAAAACTATATACAGTTTTTATCTCTACACAGCACTGATTGTTATTAGATTAGTTGCTATTAGTCTGAAGGTGATGAAACAACTTACTTGTGTCTTAACAGATTTTTAGATGCAAGGATCTTTGGCTTGTATAGGAGGTGTTTGTAGAAGACCCCAGAATAAAACTAATATGAGAAAATATATGAACTGACAGGATATTTACATTACAATGACACTGCTGTCATAAAATGACATCAATATGATTATTGTGTGAGTTTGATGTAAATAAACATTTCAAACAGCATCGTGACATGAATTTTTAATGTGACCTGCAAGTCACTTTGACCTGAAAATAATAATAAAAATGTACCGGGCAGATTTTTGTTACTATAGACTATTGTGGCCCTGGGTCAAGCCTCAGCCTAGCAGACAAGTATTGAAATTTATGTGTGTTGTTCACATTCATGAAACTTTCTGAATAATAACTTATGTCCAGCATTTCTTATATTATATTTTTAAGCATATTTTGAAAGGCTCAGCCACCATTCCAAGTTTAGAGTCAATAAGAACTAGAGGCTTAGGTAAACCCTGAGCCATACATAAATTCTGAATGCAGGGTGACACAGCTCCGTTTCAAATACTGAAATTAATATAAATGCTAAATCTGCTCATATTCACGCTCAGCCTAAACCTGCAATAAAATAACTGTCGCTCATTGGTACCTTAATTTTAGAATGTTTATCTTGCTTTGTTTTGATGAACAAATAAAAATGTATTCCTTTTCTTATATGTTCAGATACATATCAGATAGCCTACATGTAAGATCAGACAATGCCAAGGCGGCTCCACCAGTGGCACTACAACCCTCTGTATCAGATCCTATAAGACAGCACAGAAGCACCCTGCTGCCATTCTAAAGTTGACTTTCCAGTTTTGAGGATAATATTAGTGAGCCTTAATGCTGCAATTTATCTGCTGTCACCTTTTCAAGAACTTATAGGAATCCAATACCAAGGCTTATGTCAGTAACCTCCAAGAACTCTGGTAACAAACAAAAGTAAAAAACAGTGGTTAAAGGTTGTTCTGAGGGTCTTTGAAAGGCTTTACTGCATCTCAAAAAGAAAGCCCAGACTCAAGAATCATCTGAAACCTAGCTGACAACAGACAATGGAAATTGAAAATACGGTAAGTAAAATGACCAAGAACACTGTGATGATCGTGTCCACAAACACACAATTGAAAAACTCTAGTATTACTAATTATATTTCACAATCATATAAATCAGATACAGAATAAGGTTTAATGCTGCCAACTTATTTTCACATTTAAGATTTCCAGTTACTAAATGACTGGTTTAATCAATTAGCTTTTTTTGTTTTAATATATCATGACACTGCACTATTTTTTATAAATGATGGTGTGCACATTTGATTACACTGTTTTGCCATGAATTTACATAAGTTAAAGTAATTGTTGTTTTTATTTTCTTGAGCTTTCTGTGTGATATGTGTCTTTGTATTAAATTTAGTTATTGACTCTGGGGTTTGCCCCTTTTTCGTTTAAAACCCTTTAAAACATTAGTATATAGATTGAGCTCCATCTCATTTGGGCAAGTCAGTTTGTTAAGAAATTATTTATTCATTTATTATAGACAAACCACATTGCTGTTATTTATATTCACCATTTAATAAAAGCATAATTGTGAAAAAACAAACATATTGCTACTCATGCTAATGTCATTATGGAGAGAAATTGACTAAATTTATTAATAGTATTCATGAGAGAAAAGAACCAGATAAACTACACAGAACAAGCTCACGCATTTATATGCTTATATTTACCATGTTGCTCTTAAGATTTTTACACCTTTTTTCTGAAACTTTAAAATTCTTTCAAACAGAAAAGGGAAAATTACATGATATGCACGCCCATGTTATAAATCAATCAGTTCACTTATAACAGCGTTCAAAAGCCAACTCTCTAATAAATATGGCTTCACAACAGTATACCAAGCATACAAACCCATTAAATATGTAGGCCTTTTATTAACTGACAGAGCCCAGATGATTCATTTTAATTCAATTTAATAGAGAAAGCTTAAGTAGCTATCAAATATACTGTCATTGGACTATTGAACCATATAAATGAAGGAAGACTGAGCATAAATATATTGAGAACAGCAGCTTTCACATTGCTTTTTCCCTGAGATACAGTGTGATACAGCATGTTGTTGACATTACATGAGAACAATCAATTTGAATCTTCTAAATATGCAAACACATTGCCAAAAGTATCTATGATCTAAATCTTATTTTTCTTTCTACATTCATTTGTAAGTCATGTAAGTATGGTGCTACGTCTTCTGCTACATAACAATGCAAATGCCCTCAATTTCAGTTATGCAGAACAGAACCATGCAGGTACAACAGCAGGTGAAACGTTGTTCTGTTTTGGTTTGACAGGTTTATGTTTTTAGATACAATTCTATTTTCTAAGACTTCTGCATTTTTTCCTCTTTTTGGATGGCTGACATTGAAAACAAAGACAAAGCCACAAATGAATGGCAAGTTTTGCAAACTGTTGAGTGCAGGCAAGAAAGATTACACGAGCATCTGTTCTGAACTACTGATTTTTTCTGGATGCTAAGGAAACTACATGAGCAAGAAAAAAAGCACATTTCAGGTTCATCTAAATATAAATACAAAGAAAGCACAGTTATATCATCAATAGCAAAATGTTGCCATACAAGAAAAAATATTTTAACTGTCACATTTCTTTTGCCGATTACAACAAAAATAGGTTGTTGACAGATTTTGCAAGATAAAATATATAATAAATAAATAAATAAATAAATAAATAAAAATAAAGCTGATAGCATTTCAGACATTGATATTGAAATGTTACCCCAGCACCCTTTTAGCATTCACTTGTTTGATATTTGATATTTTTGATATTTATTTATTTTTTTAAATAAATCTAGAACTTGTAAAATTAGAGTACTCAAAGTCTATCCTACTCACACACTGAAACAGTTTTTCTGGCTGCTTGTGACTGAGTAGGATGAACGAAATAACACAGACCAAATCTCAGTTCAAAAAAGTGGGACAGGAGTTTGTGGTCAGCAACAACAATGTTCATCGTGCATCCTTTGGATGGCTGCATCCAAATTGAAGGCCAAGTTTCAAATAATGGGGAATGTCAGAGATAGGCCATAAACTGAGCATCCCAAGAAGACGACACTACAAGACTGTTTCCTTACCATGTCAGCACTTAGGAACTGTGGGCAATGTTATACAGATTTACAGTGAAAGCTTGAAGAATAATATGGCTTACAGCTCTTTACCCAGAGATACTAGACATAGTGCACACAGCCAGTCTCTAATGTCAAGGGGATGGCAGGAGACCTGCCAGGCCACATATTTTTCTGAATACTATTCCAGCCACTTGTTTATGATGTTCTATGTATGCCCTACCTGCTAGCATCTTGCAACCTGATGTTATGTGCTGGATTAGCTCAGTGGCATCTTTACACCTGGGGTCTTGCCTGGTGTGATGGACACCAGTCTCAATGGATCTTGTGCTCAAAGCTTGTTCCTGTGCTGCCATGATTAGTGCCTCTGTGACATCTTTCAGTCCAGCTTTGTCCAGCCACTGGTAGGATTTGTGGATGTCAGCCACTTCCTCTATCTGTCAGTGGAACATACCGTCCAGGGCTTGTCCTTCCATGATAGTTCCTCCTCTTGTTCCTCTTTTTTGGGTTTCTGCTGCTTGAGGTATTCACTGCTGGACTTGGGGTGAAACCCTCCATGCATGGTCAGGAGCTTCCTTGTGTTGATGTCAGTGGCTTCTATTTCCTCCTTTGGCCAGCTTATTATCCCAGCAGGGTACCTAATCACAGGCAGGGTGTAGGTGTTGATAGCCTGGATCTTGTTCTTACCGTTCACTTCTCAGGACTTGCCTCACCCTCTGCAGGTACTTGGTGGTTGAACCTTTCCTAGCTGCCTCTTCATGGTTCCCATTTGCCTGTGGGATCCCCTGGTACTTGTAGTTATCCTCAATGTCTGCAATGTTGCCTTCTGGTAGTTCAATCCCCTCAGTTCTGACTATCTTCCCTCTCTTCGTTATCATCTGACTACACTTCTCCAATTCAAATGTCAATGTCGTTGCTTTATACATCCTGGTGGTCTGGCTCAGTGAATTGATGTCTCGTTCACTATTGGGATACAGCTTGATGTCATCCATGTAAAGGAGGTGGGTGATGATTGCTTCTTTCTGTAGTCAGTATCCATAGCCAGTATACAAATAAATAAATGACCCATTTTTCACACACTGAAATCTAAGGCAATGCTTGACCATGAATATCTTAAAAAGCATTAAAGATAATAGCTTGAATTTTTACTGTTTTTTCTTACCATCAATGTGAATCTGTAATTTCGTACAAATGTATCAAAAATGTCTAAATATTGGTTATATCAGCACTACTAAAAGTCCCATATTTGAGGATACATAAATCAAAAACTTGAAATTGCAAAAGTCGACTTCTGGATGATATCTTGTTGAATTACACAATATTGTAAAATAAAGCAAGTAAAATACTTTTAACATGAAATTCTTAGACACAAAAATGAAGAAAATGCAATTTTTCATTCAACTGTCACACTACAAACTACAAAACAAAAATATTAGTAGTCCTGATAGTACTCTGAACAATTTAGTTCAATATGTGAATGTTTTCTTTTATTTTCAAGATCTGCGTCATTCCATCTCCAATCATGAAACTTTTTTTGCAATGTGAAGTTGTTGTTTTTTGTCTTTTGGGTTTTTTTTCCAAATTTTATCTAATATTTTATATATTTAGTATTTAGACATTTTTCAATGTATTTGTTCCAAATTAAAGATTCTGATTCATTCTGATGGTAAGACAGATCAGTAAATATTTCAGGCTTTTATCTTTTATAGTTTATATAGTTTACCAATATTCTTTTTTAGATTTTCATGTTTAAACATTGGCTCAGAGTTCACTGTGCAAAAAAAATAATAATTGTGCTACAATTATAATATAAGGATTGTTTTAATACTTTCATTTAATACTCTTGAGAAACTTGAAGTCTAGAACATCGCAATATGCTGCATTTGAACAAAAGTGGTGTGAAAACTCCCACAAACAATCTAAAGAGCTTTGAAAGAAAAGCATCCGGACTTCTTTAATTTTCTTCAAGACATTTCACCTCTCATTCAAGAAGCTTCTTCAGTTCTAAGAGCAGATGGTGGAGACCCAGATTTTTTTAAGCCCTATGGGAGTGTCCCCCAAGGGGGGCATGGATCCCCTATTGATCCTTCACCTAATCACACGAGCCAAGGTGTGAAAACGGGTGTGGGTCACAATCAACCAAGGCTTCAGATGAACCCGCTGTGAAACCTAGCCTCACCCTATCATGTGATTTCCTGAGGTGAAATGGCCCAGCATGTGAGTGGGTCTGGGAAGGGATTTTAAAACAAAGACAATATAGATATGCTATTTTCAACCACCAATAACGTTAGATGTGTTTTTTTAAACACTGTTTACTGCAAAATCATTCAGATTTCCTACAAACCAGTGTATACTGTGTGAAAATACATGCCTGGCTTCAAATTTATCTTTTACTCTGGTGTTGCAAGTTGCTAGGGAAAGTCATAAGTGATACAATTTCATGTGGATGACAAAGTACAACTGTGAAATAACTAAACATCTTTTATAAAGTGCTAAGACATGCAAACATTATCAGTAGCCACACTGTATCCTATTATTAGTGGCACACATCATTAGTAGGAGTTTCCTGTATTAGGCTTTGACATTTGGAATCCTATAACCACATACCAATGGTATATAGAAATTCTCTGTAGTAATGCAGTAAGGAGCAAAAGCATACCCTTAATTTAACAACCTAAAATAAGCACTCATTTGAGAACATAAAAATATATGCCATAAATGATTTATCTTTCAGCCATTTAACTGTAGTTCTATTATACTAAGTATACTGACGTATTATGCATTTAAACGAAAAAGGGAGAAAAACCTTTTGAAAAGTGATGGTAACACACAGATAACATACTACCTTAGTTCAGACTATACTGCTTTGTGCAATTTTAGCTTGTTTCATCATTGTTTTGGAGGGTAGCATTTGAAGCTTTCGACTTTTGTGACCTTTTGCAATAAATGCCGTCAAGCCCATCAAGCCTCTCATATCAGCTTTCACTGTCTGAGAACCTCATAGTTCTTGTGTCACACATCCGGCTTTTATTAAACATTTTGAACACACACACACACACACGCACACACAAGTTCATGCTCAGACTGAGCATAACTCTGTTATTATGGTACCACAATAACTGGGCAGTGGTCTAAAGTGGCAACAACCGTGACTCCATGATAAGTCTGAATGACTCCTAACATATAAGTAAACAGCGCCAAGGTTTAGTGCGTTAAACAGAAAAGATATTTCTACTAATTAAAAAAAGTTAATTTTCTGTGATGTGTTAAAAGTAGTTTTACAATTCTTGGTCAATACAAAATTACCCTATTAAACATTCTTTTGGATGTATAAAATAACATCAATTAGAGGTAACAGTGTAGTTCAACTATGTAGAATTGCATTGTTACTAAATACAGAAACAATGGAAAGAATACAGTCTTAATTCGTGGGAATGATTTCTGTCATGTGCTCAAGAAAAGTTGCTTTGGAAAGAGCAGTACTTTAATTCCTCAGAGGATTTCCCAGCCTTTCAAAGCTGATTTATTAAACAAGAAAAAGAAGAAATTTTAATGACAGCAGAACAGAAAAGCTGTCCTTGTAGGTTAATACACTGCTCAATTAAAAGAAATCCCCTTCATCGCAGGAATCATTATGGAATGGGTAATGTATTAGAAATGAAAAGATCCTACATAATTTACTGCACTGAAGATTATCAATCTATGGGGGTCTGAAATCAAAGACACCCCAAAAATCCAGATCTGTAGAGGTCTGTGCATCCCTGAAAGGATACAGTATGACTTCCCAGACCATGACTGACCCACTCTCAAACAGGTCATGCTGAATTATGTTACAGGCAGCATGTTCTCAACAGCTTCTCCACACACATCCTTTTATGTCTGTAAACAGTATGAGGTGCCAGTGGTGGACCTGCCAGTTCTGGTATTCTATGGCAAATGCCAATCGGGCTCCATGGTGCCAGACAGAGAGCACAGGGCCCACTAGAAGGCTCTCGGGGCAAAAGATGAGGAGGAAATAAATCTGTCAGTGGCTTGCACCCTTCCTGTGCAGCAACGTATATAAAGAATATAGTTTGGTATATATTATTGTTTTTCCATGCATATTTGTTATCATTTGGCCTTTTTAGTTCAACCATCCCAGAAGAAAGCTCACCTATAGTCCTCTCAGAGCATTGCTACCAAGTCTTGTGGCTAATTAAGCCCATTCAAATACTGAAGAATAAATACTAGAGGGTGTGAGGCTGTCAGCTGCATGTAAGAAGGCTGTAGTGGTCACAGTTGCATTTCCCATTTTTTAAGCTAAGTATAAAGTAATGGGAGTGGCTGAAGACTTTAACACTAGTGTACACACTTGCTTAGTTGAGTATTTCTAAATGATC
Organism: Neolamprologus multifasciatus; assembly: GCF_963576455.1. Taxonomy (NCBI): domain Eukaryota; kingdom Metazoa; phylum Chordata; class Actinopteri; order Cichliformes; family Cichlidae; genus Neolamprologus; species Neolamprologus multifasciatus. Next base: position 8,278,438 of record NC_140443.1, on the reverse strand, counting down.
TGTAACAATCTGTGAAAGGGACAGAATAAAGGAACTGAAACAGGGAGAATGTAAAATGTAAAGTCTTGTAAAAGTGGTATGTGTGATCATAACAAGATTCATTTTTAGGTGCGTCATTCACAGTAAATGTCCTGAGGAAGCTTATGTATTTGTCAACAAGAAGTCCCAGTTATGGTCATCTCAGCACAAGGCTTGCAGGCAGCCTTGGCTTTCCGTCTTCCTATCTAGAGGTTGTGATTTATGCCAAAAACAAAAAAGCAATCCCATTTCTTGGCAGGCACGGTGTCTGACAACGTGGGAGCTTGTCGCAGAGTCATTGGCATTCCTGTAAGGATTTAATAGCTTGTAGACCAGGAAGGCAACACTCGAATATCAGCCAGGGAAGCAGCACCACTGAACAGGATCACAGGAGTACTGGGGTGAGTTCATCATTCATCTTATATACATCACCAGTCTTAGATGAAGGTGTTAAGTATTAAGACATGGCTCTAGTTTTTAACACTCAGTTCTGAGCCATATTAAATCTTAAAGATAACAGTAAGTCCATGTGATAAACTGTGCAAAGTATTTGCCTATAAACACAACTGAGCTGACTTAATAAAAGTTCTTTGTTGTCCACATGAAAGTGGTTTAATCTTCCATCATTCACATTATTTAAGTACAGTGAAGTTGTTTTCTAATTACTCAGCTCCTATGTTTCATTAAATATGCATTTCAAAAGGTTTTTCAAAAATTTTGAAAATGCAACAATAATGCACGTCAGTATACAAAAGTAACTGCTTACATGAGTTCAAATAAAATGAACTTCATGTGATTTCCAGATCTTGTATATAATTGTAGCCAGTTGGCAAAAAATCCTTACTACTCATAACTTTCCCCTATGTTCTTGCACATAGAAAACTTTGAAAATTTCACAGCCATACCTAAAACCAAGAATGATCCTTTTGAGAGCATGTTATTTTATATTTTTTTTTAAACTCCTAACTTTAATTTTTCTTCATGAATAGTTACTCTAATCTGCTCTATTAATTTTTCATCCATCAGCTTATCAATTTATGGCCCCTCAAAGTTTTAAATGAAGATTTAAATAGATAAATGAGCTGCATAAAAATACAAAATAGCTTATGGTGAAATTCTGGAAAAATTCAATTTCAGCAAACCTGGCACTCTAAGCTACTGGCATCAGCGTCATCTCCGTAGATAGCCACATGCTTTCTGAACATGCCCCTCATGGTGTCTCCCTTTTAATCATCTTTATGATGCTCTCAGTCTCTGAGTATACTATCCCGTACTGTATTTCATCTCCAGTCAGAGAAGCAGCTGGTGGCATTAACATCAACAAGTTAACATCAGCAAAGGCGATATTTATCCTATAAAAACAACTCACACAGCAAGGAGTCCTAAACTGGAGTGTGTTGGAAGCAAAGTACACAAAAAAAAAGAATTTCTAGAGCAAAAAATTTAAAAAAAATCTAAATCTCAAAGGTTTTTCTGACCATAAAAAATAACTTTGCAGAACAACCATAATGGGAGCTCAAGTTATGAGCTTAATCTCATCCCATTTATCCTAAGAATACAAGAATACAACAATGTGCTTAGCAGTAACCATTTTCTGTTATATTTACTGAATACTTTAAAATATTTAAAGGCTTTTCACCATTTAGTTGCTGCTCTAATCATAAGTAAATGCACCAAAAATTAAAAAAGACTGATTATGAAGGTTATCTGTTTTGTGCCCATAGATAGAAAATGTGGTAATCTATAGTGATTTAATTTGCTAGACTGAAAAAGTTTCACCTCAGTTTGACATTATCCTGTCAAAAGTGATTTACAAGCATATTAAGATGTGCAAGATGGGATGTTCACAGTTTTATGTGGCATGTGACCTATCATATGACAGTCCAGTTTTCTCATCTTCCAACAGCCATGAAGCGCTGAAACCCTAGAATATCACGTGTCTATACCGGGATGTGCTAGGTTTTTGCAAATACTATACATGAGAATGAAAGATGTCGCACGCATCTGAAATATAAAGTCAGTGTATCTAATTAATCCGCAACAATGTAGAGCTATACAGACTGAAAAAATATGATGATTAGTCAAGTTACTCAGGCATTCAGAAACAGTTTATTTTCTTGTTCACAAATATGTGAAAGAGCTTTACACAGTTTGGTGGATTTTGCCATAACAGCTGTAGACGTCTTACACCCTTCCCTGCTCTTAGATCAATGACTCAGAACATTAGCTCTGTACTTCATTTCATTTGGACATAAAGTTCAACGCAGCCCACAGAACTTTTAACTGGTCCTGGGACACAGGAAATGGGTCGAACTAAAGTGCTCTGGAAACATTGAGTTTTGGGAAACAAATTTTCATCGACTGTGACTCACATCCACTCAAAGCAACTCATTTCATAACACTAGCAACAGGAATTTACAAATTCTGTAAAAATTCCCTCTCCACCAAACTAAAAACTACAGTATATGTAGATGTGATGATGAAACTGCTAAAGTGTAAGAGGGAACATTTGGGAACATTAGCATTTCTCTGTCAAATGATATTTTTTACAGTATACAAAATTAGAGATCCAAGCAATGTTTTCATGTTTAAACCTATAGTCATGTACAGTTTTTCTTTTCCTTTTCTCTCTTATTTTTTTCCCCATCAGATATGTTTTGACTGACAGCTTTGACAATCTCAGCATACAATACTAAACAGTATGTAATCCCAGATCTCTTCCTGTCATTATAAAATCTATCAAGCTGATGTTTCTCAACATATGGAAACAAAAACAAAAAAATCCAAAAAAACAAAACCAAAAAACCCATAAAAGTAATAAATAAATACATCAGCTTATCATTTATTTCAACCAGAGTGATGGTTATAAAAGGATTTATTGACAGAATTTGTTAGTTTTCATATCATTTCATACAATCTCATCTTTCTTAAAACCAGCACTGATAAAAATATCTAATTCCTGCAATTATGCATTAACGTTCTAACAAAATATTAACATTTCTGCAAATCCCCTTAAGCCCCAGCAACACTGAATCCATTAAAATTAATGTTCAGTCTATTTTAGTCAAGTGACATTTGTCACTCTAAGTATAGCAATCATGTGGGTAATGAAAGCCATGTAGAGATCCCTGCTGTGGATGGATCTTTAAGATCATAAAAATGTGAATTTGCTAAGCATGTAATCATTTAAACAACACGTCAGCTTGCTGTATCTTAACGTCACAAGAAGAAAACTACAAATTAATAATAGTTTACACAATAATGTCATAAAGTGAGGTAAGAAATCTGGGCTTTTCACCTCAGCTATTCTTAAAAATTTGCTTTCCTTACTTTAATTACTCTTGGCATAGGGCAAGAGTTAGACGACATGCAAAAACAGATGTCCATGTTCTGTGTCTTTTGCCGTGTATTAACAGTCTGAATTTGTAACCAGTCACAGTATTTCCCTTAAGAACTCCCATAACAGGTTCTACATTTTTAATCCTTCTTTGTTTTGAATTTGTCCTCAACTAATCAGTCCCCCAGAAAAAAACAAAAACAAAAAACTCACAATTTGTACATTTTGTAGTTTCTAAAGAAGAACATTTTCAAACATGGCCAAACTTTCCTGCACATAATGATTTAATGAAAGGTTGGTCACATCTCACAACGCCTCTCTTAAGCCAGATAACTTTTGAGTCTCAGTTTCAACTGAATCTTTAAACAATTTCTTTCAATAATACTTAATAATACTCAATAATCCAGTAATACAAAACTAAAAATTGCTCCTGCTATTTTAATAAATTAGTACACTGAAAATATTGTGTTATGTTTCCTAAATAAATTAACTTTTTTCCCCAATTCTTGCTGAATCCATTCAGGAATCAAAAGACCCAAGATGATTAGAAAATCAAAAGTGACAGACGGGACAGCCGCTGGCCAAGGTGAGCACTACATATAACTGTCTATTAGTGGCACTACAGAATAATCGACTAGCAAAACACTGTCTGTACAAATTTAAACAAATGATTTTTGCTTTATTATTCTAATTTCAACATCAATCTGCAACATGCAAGTGTTAACCAAATTAAATAAGTACTATGAATCTAGAGGGGAAATTATTAAATTAGGTATGTTTGCATAATTCTGAATTTGTCTGCTAGTCATGAATGTACATTGTCTATTACATTCCTCCTATTACTAAGACTATACCATACATCAGGCAGACAATATTACAGGTTTAAGCAAGCGCACGTTCATTGATAAGCAGTAGCAATATAGAATAGGAAATGTGTACTGTAACCATTACAGTGCAGATTATATATTGGTACTACTTTTTAAATAGTTATATAGCATTACTATTCATTAAATATTCTGCAGGTCAATTTATTTATTTTGTTAGCTTGTTTGTTTTTTGGGTCAGTTAAACTTAAGTCGAATCCAATGTTACTACTATGCTGATCCATGCAGTACATGAGCTCCTGCTGCAGAGAACTACAGTGGTAAAGAAGGTAAAGAAAGCAACAGAAAAAAAAAATGTTAGCCATTTATCTACCTACTGCTCTTGAAGGCATCAAGAAATCATATGCAATGAATTTCTTGATATGCATGTAATTTGTGTGAATATGTAGATGCATTACTAAATATCTGTTCTCAGGCTGAATTTTAAATATGGATTCATACAGATGATGTAAAAGAGGTAAATCTGACTGAAACGCAAACGCTACTACATTTAGTATATAACTCAGAGTGGTGATAAGGTGAGTAACATTAACATTTTAAAACATCAAGTAATAGAATGTGTTTTCAGCAATGGTTTAAGGGGGCTTGCTTACAAAACAACAGGTTTTGATGGCGAATACAATTACGGCTATGATTTTCATCCTTTTCCTTGCTCCGAGTGTCACATGTATTGCCACTGACATTTCATTTTCCAATTCTTGACAGTTGGGATCAAGAAAAAATCTAAGGTCCCTGGAGTGATGATTACACAGTTTATCGAGACGCTGCCAGAAGGAAAGAGCCATCCAGACTTCACCCGCAAGCCAATTGCTTTGACCATCCAAGAGGGTATGTTTCATAGCAAAAAAATAATAATTTTAAACATTAATATTCAGGGGAAAAAACATCCCAAGGAAATATGTGATTCTGCTAAATGGATTAGATCAATTCAATTTGCCCAAAGAAAAAGTCTCTGCCTTTCAAAACCAAGAAGCCTGTGTCAGTAGAATTGCATAAACCGTGACTAAACATCTGCAGAAGTGACAATGTTACCAAATCTATTCTGCATAACACAAATGATCTTTTTGCTTCTGTAATGTGAATGCATTAACAGGTACTGTTCACCCATTTCAATTTAATATCCATACTAAATGTCACAGTATATATTTGGATCTCTTCACTGTCTCCAGGGAGTGACCTGTCTTCTTTTTATTTTTCCCACAGGGAAATTTGCTTTCTTTAAAGCTATTGTCATTGGAGACCCAACACCAACTGTAACATGGAGCAGAAATAATGGAGATGTGTCTGATACTTCCCGGTACCAGAGTAAATATGATTCCCTTTCCAATGAGCACACATTTGAGGCAAGTGATACAGTAAAACTAAAGCAACATGTTCACATAAAGGAGAAGCAGATAATGTAAAGACAATCTAGAAGACAAAGATATTTGATTACATCAAAGGTAAATAATCTTTGTTACAAAAAGTACAGTTATACAATTTTCAATAATAACCACATTATTGACTTCCACACCACGAATTGTGATAAATTAGATCAAAATGAAATTTAACACATTTGGTTGTTAATTATCTAGGTCCATTACACTCAGTATATCTTTTACTGTCCAGATGCCAAATGTTGCCTCAGATCAAGCAGATACCTACAAATGCTTTGCCACAAATGAATATGGACAAGCCACGGTCACAGTTGTTTTAAATGTGATTGAAGGTAAGGACTAATTGCTTTGTATAGATATGGAGATAGTGTGATGAAAGCAATCATAGAGTTATTAAATCTGCATGTATTTGAGTCTGCATGCAGATTCTGCCAAATTTGATACTTTGTTACTTCTACGCTTAAGGCTATTTCTGTCATTTCACTTTTTCCTACATAGTTGATAATGTATCATCTTTTTTTTACTTTCTAGTGGGCTTTAAAAAAAACAAAGCCCAAAAGCAAGCAGCTGATGCAATAGAAGGGGATTTTAAGACTGTTCTAAAAAGGAAAAGGTAGGATTGAGGTAGTCTACTGATCACCATGCGTCATCTATAGATTTACAATTTGTTTACTATATCCATTTCCAGCAAGGTTCAACCCAAATCTGAGCAACCTGAGAAAAAAGAGGGAGAAATAGATCCAAAATTTTGGGAGCTTTTAATTAGCGCTGACAAGAAAGATTATGAGGGAATCTGTGCAGAGTTTGGGGTAACTGACTATCGTTGGATGCTCAAGAAATTAAACGAGATGAAGAAAGAAAGGGAGGAAGAACAAGCACAGGTCTGTGATATGGTTCATGATTTTTTTTACTTCCTTTATGAGGCTTAATGTTGACTATACAAGCTTAAATTTGTTTATAAGTTTATTCTTGAAAAAATAAATAAAGCTATTTAGTTGCAAAAAAATGTCTGTTTGCTTTCCTTTTATTAATTCCTCTGTTTTTCTCCCAGTTCGTCAAAAGCCTCTCTAATCTGAGACCTATTCAGGTCAATGCAGATGGCACTGCATCCTTTGAGATAGACATGGACCTCATTGAACAAAGCAGCTCTATATTCCTGTACAAGGTAAGTGATAGAATGAAGTCCTAACGCTACTAAACCATAATAGTACAAAACAATAGAGTCATTATCTAGGACCACCCCAAAATACCACAGCCATAATATGACCAGTGCTTGCAAAGATACATCAAGATAATTAGATGATATATACCAGATAACAACCTTTGAATTAATTTTTTATGTTTAAACATTAGATATGCAGCTTTGGTAATGAGTTTTTACTTTTTTTTATGAAATACTGTTATAATGCTATCAATATTTAATCAAATAAGACTTTTTTGTTTTGCTATTGTCTTGCAGCTACATTGTGCTATGCGAGTACAAAAACATGTGAAAATAACAATCTATGTATACACACTCCACAGGATGGTGAAATGATCCCTTACACAAAAGAACTGGGTGATAAGCTCAAGCACAGCCTTAAGAAAACTGGAAAAAAGTACATTTTCAGCATGAGAGACCTAATGCCAGAGGATGCCGGGCTGTACCAGTTGGATGTCGAGGATGTCAATATGTTTTCCACTGATTTTAAAAGTAAGCATTTTTACAATTGCACATGACACAACAAAATGAAGGATGTTGAAATAAATTCATGTATAATGTAGTATAATAAACAAATGTCTTATTTTTTAGTCCCCATGGTGGATTTCTTGGTGAAGATTCAGGAAGTAAAGGCAAAAGAGAGAGAAGATGCCGTATTTGAGTGCGTCTTGACAAACCCCTTTGCCAAGATTTTGTGGTTTGGCAAAAATGTGCCACTGGAACAGGGAGATAAATATGACATTGAGGTTTCAGAAGACAAGCTCATTCACAGGCTGGTGGTTAAAGACTGCATGGTGGCAGATAAAGGAATTTATTGTGCCTGTGCAGGGATAAAATCTTGCAGTGCTTGGCTTGTCATTGAAGGTATATTATCTCCCACCAAAAGGCTATCTTATAATATATGATATAATTAACTGACAATATTTTTTGAAAGATTAGATTAATTTAATCTATTATTGAGTTCATGACATAAAATAAATTTTTTTTAAGTGTACACTGTCACAAATCTAATTGTCTTTCCCAATTCAGCTGATAAAGATGCACCAAAGGGTAAAAAGACAGCAAGGAAAACAACAAGGGCAGGAGGATCTGGACAGGATTTACAGAAAATTGCCCAAGAGCAACAAGCAAAACTAGAAAAGGAGAAAGAGGAAAGAAAAGAGCAAATGAAAGCTTCTGAAGAGGCTGCACCTCCACCTGCTGCACCCACTGACACTCCAGTTGTGGCTGCAGCTTCCAAACCAAGTAAGAATGCCCAGAAGTGGTTTTAAATGAACATTAACCACATTAACCAAGAGAGAGTCATTTTAGATAAGTGTGATGCACCTTTTCATATGAATATTATGTTGTTTATGTGGTTAGTCAACTTTTGTTATTATGGGTAATTATAATGTGTTACTCTATCAACCTCTGACTTGTTTTTTTTTGTGTGGTAAATGAACCAACAATGACAGGTTCACATCCACCAGTTGTGGAAGCACCAACCACTGGTAAGATCCTAAAATTACTTTGAGAACTAAAGTTCTTCTTACATCTAACTATTTAAAAAGTATTATTTATGTAAATCACTTATTGTTGTTATTGCCATCAGGCCACTCACCTGAGGAAACCAGTGGTAGTGAAATGCTAAATCAACCACTTGCATGTGCAGGCATGCCAGATAGTTAAAACTGAAAAAGCACTACAGTACTAACAATATAGAAAGACTAATAAAATATCTATATGGTAGCTTACACGACTTTAACAGAAGTGTAAAGAATAACACATTAACATCAACGTATTTTTTTATTCGAACCCCTGCTTACTTTTTTAATGCAGATAGATTTTAATTAGACAGAATATCAACGAAAAATCCAGAGGGGAAAAAAAAACAAAAAAACCCCCAAAAAAACAAAACGAATGACATAAAAGTTATAAACTGATTTTCATGTCATTGAGCGAAATAATATTTGGTCCCTTACAACTCAATCAGTGAATCAATAAAACCTGCTAAAGTCTAGAATGTGCCATGAGACCATCAACAAGAAGCTTGGTAAGAATGTGACAACTGTTGGTGCAATTATTAGGAAATGGAAGAAAAACAGCCTACAATCGCCCTCGGTCTGGAACTCATTGAGTGAAATAAGTATTTGATACCCAAGAAAAAAAACAAAAAACTTAGTACTTGGTGGAGGAACCCTTGTTGACAAGTACACTGGTCATATGTTTCTTATAGTTTCTGTTGCACTTTTTCAAGTTTTTCAGTACCGCTTGCTGATTATTTAGCATTAGTGTTTGCAGACAGTTCCTATAAACAATAGGCAACAGTAGGAATCTGTTAGCAACCAAAGTATTTCCAAAAAGGTATCTGGTACAGCAGCCCTTTTGTGAATGATTTCATCTAGCAGCAACTATTCACAAGCTGGTCAGGGAATACACATTTTCCCTAACAACTGGTGGTTACCAGGGGTTCACTGGTGATTTTCAGTCTGTGTTATAGAGACTTATACAGACTCAGGCCTAAAGTGGATTTTAAGTTGGGAGTCTATAGGGACTTTCTTGTCTATGGAGCCAGTAACTGCAGCAATCCCCAGATGTGGTCACTTGTTTGTTTCACAAACTTGTTAAACTATTGAAGAATTACAGAAAAACCTTCCAAAACATCTAGAAAGTTCTCACCTTCATTTAAACATAGCTATTTACTGAAATTAATAAAAAATGAAACATTTAAATACTGTGTGTTTTCTGTTTTTATTCAATATGCATGCAGTTTTAAAGACAAAGCTTCATCACAAAGAATGCCAAGAGGATTCTAACTGCATTTATGTTTCCTAGAGCCTGAAATTACCTCTGGACTTTCTGACATTTATGCCCTTCGAGGAAAATCAGCTGAATTGCAAGTGAAGATGAACATTGACAGTGATGGCACCTGGTTCAAAGATGGAAAGCAGGTAAAGCCAATAAATAAGGATTATTAAATCTATATTTTTCAATTTAAGATAGCATTTGTAATAAGTTAGTATTATGAAAAACAAGAAAACTCTACCTACAGTATGTTTCTATCATTAACTAATTTTATATAACAAATTGTGTTAACAAAATTGCCATATCAGGTACTTTCCCTTTGCTTTTTTAATTTCCTTTTTAGTTAAACTCAGGTGCTGGGATGACCATAACCAAAGATGGAAATTCTCATGAGCTAAGAATTCAAAGCTGCAGTGATGACAGCTCTGGAGTTTATCAGTTTACATCAGGGGAACACAGCACACAAGGGAAGGTTACAGTTGGAGGTATAATATACTTTCTCTCGCTGTTACACTTCTATTAAATGGAAAAACAGTTACAGATCTTTAAAATGGACTTGTGCTTTGTGTTTCATAGATGTACCCGAGTTTGACCCAGATGACCTTCACAAGTTCTCCAAACCTGTGATAGTAAGAGTGGGACAAAATGCTGCTTTCAAGATGCCCTTTCCTCCTCAGGAGTCTTTGGAGGTCAACTGGTTCAAGGATGGCACTGAGCTGAAAGATGGAGGAGGAGTTAAGATTGTGAGGGAGCGCAATCACAGCCGCCTGTTGTTCAGAGACTGCCTGCGGATAGACACAGGGGAAATAAAGATCCAGCTGAAAAACCCATTTGGAGCCATAGAGGCCACATCTAAGCTTATTGTGCTTGGTATGGAAACAAAGATAAATATATGAGAAAATGAGGTTTTCTAAAGGGTAAATCAATAAACTTTCTAATATTTGTTAACTCCCATACTTATGTTTAAAATTTAACATGATATCTAGATCGACCCGGTCCACCAGAGGGTCCAGTGAAGACGGTTGAAACTACCTCATCAATAATTGAGATTAAATGGGACCCTCCCAAAGACGACGGCGGATCTGCTGTAACCAACTACATTATAGAACGGCAGCAGACAGGACAGAGTCTGTGGACAAAACTTGGAGACGTCTCAGCGGACAAGACCTCCTTCAGAGATAGGAATGTGACACATGGAAAGAAATACAAGTATCGCATCTATGCAGAAAACCCTGAGGGTATTAGTGATGCCCTGGAGACAGCTGAAAGCATAATGGCTGGCATAATGAGTGAGTGTGGAAAAATGAAGTCGTGTTTAGTGTTTCTCAGCAAATCCAAATGAAAACGCCTTCATGTAGCTTTTGTGATTGCTTTAAATACTTTATCATTGGAACAGCTACTATAGAAATCTAACATTCTATCATGGCTGGATTTCTGCTCCATCTTTAAGAGAAACTGCTTGCAAATGTCTTTGATTAATTTAAGTATGTCCTAAATATTAATGATGAGATTATTTAATTAATTAGACTTCTTACAATTGTTTTAGTACTCGCCGGTCCTCCTGGTGCTCCTACAGTGGTAAGTGCTTCAAAAACTTGTATCAACTTGACCTGGACCCCTCCAGAGGATGACAAAGGAGTGCCGATCATTGGGTACCAAGTAGAGAAACGGAAGAAGGACACAAATGAGTGGATGCCCCTAAATGCAGTTAATGAACCTATTGAAGGTTTGTAAAACAAAAATAATTTCTACTCCTAAGGAACAATTAGCACCTTTCTTTAAAGAAAATTGACTCTTTTATCTTGACATTAATCATATTCCAGACATAAAGTACGCAGTCAAAGATATCACTGAGGGTTCAGAGTACGAGTTCAGGGTTACAGCAATCAATGAGTCAGGATCTGGAGATCCAAGCCCTCCATCTGAAATGGTGTGTGCAAAGAATCCCAACAGTAAGTCTTGACATGCTTCAGTGTGAATATAAATGATTACCTTAGTTATCCAGAGCAGGGATTTTTTTTTCCTGCATGAATTTGAATGTTTTATGTGTTTTATATCCAGTGAGACCTTGTTTTAAGGATCCAGAGGACTTCATTGTTGTCAGAGCAGGAAATTCTGCTCGTGTCAAAATTTGCTTTGAGGTATGAATGAACCTAAAATCAGGTTTCCAAGTATTTTTTCATCCCTTAATAACTCTTAAATCTGTCATGCCAGTATTTTCTGCATTTACTTCCCTTGTCATATTTTTTGAGTTGTAAGTTCACCACAGCATGACAAGGGAGGATTTGCCTCACATTTAAGGTAATTTATCCAATATCGATATCTTCAGGCTGAACCTCCACCTCAGATCACTTGGCTGAAGGATGACGAGAAAATATCTGCGTGGATTAATATCATAAATACAGAGGGAACATCTCAGCTTGTTATTCCCAATTCAAAGCGCTCGGATTCAGCCATCTACACTATTAAAGCCAAAAACTCTGTGGGTGAGGCTTCATTTGACATTGAACTTAGAGTCACAGGTAAGGACATAGATATCAGCCTATGATTAATGTAAAACAGGTTGTATCACTACTAGTTTCTGTACTTAGTGAAATATATAATAGACTATATTGTTATTCAATTTGCCGAACTGAACCAGAGTATTAGCAAAATAATTATCCCACTTTCTGTAACTTATTCTGTTTTTTGCTAGATGAACCCAAGGTTCCAGGGCCTGTGGAACTAGAGCAAACAGTACATGGAAAGCTAGTGATATCATGGGCTCCCTCACCAGACCAGGAGCTTGATGACCGTCTGCACTACATGGTTTCTCAACATGACTCCCTCAACAGAGTTTGGAAAACTATAGCAGACCGTCTATTCACTAACACATACACAGCTAGCAACATCCTTTCTGGGACAGAGTACCATTTTCGAATCTATGCCAAGAATGATATGGGACTATCAGATCCATCTCCGTCACCTACATGGGGCACCAACATCAATAAAGGTGGGTTAGTCATTTTGATTAACAGTGAACTAAACTATAGGGTGCGTTAGTTTGATAATTTAGGTGCTTTCCAGTGACCATAACAGCTAATTTGTCAGAAACAAACATTTTCATGAAATGCATCTTGTGTCATTTAAAATCTAGTGTCATCACTAACATTAATAATAATAATGTAAGAGGTAACATAATTTGAACAATCAAGAACAATCAAACTATTAGAATGATTCTGAGGTTTTCCTCGTGTATTTAAAACCTGCCTGGCTAACCCAGGCCAACGTATTATAAAAGACTGCAAGTTAAAAGTGGACAATACACTGTATTAAGAACTAAAAGTACAGTATATACATTTTTTAAAACAGAAATCATCTCATCATTCTCTTTATTGCTATGTCTTGGTTAATGATTGCATTATTCGGATTTGTTTGTGTGATGTGTTTTGTCAGTTTTCTTAAAAGAATGGGATACATGTATACTTGTGCTTCCTGAGCCTAATAGATAAAGGAGTTTAATTTAATTAAAAACATTTTTCTAAACTAAAACGAAAGTCCTGGATCTTTAAAAAGAAAACAGAATAAAACTTAAGCAAAACAGAGAGAACAATAGCTACCATGCACTTTCAAACAATTAGCCAACAGTTGCACTCCTGCTCAGACTCTGGGCAGAGTCATCACACTTATGAAGTTGTCCTTTCTCAAATTTAGCACACAATATAAAGGCTTTGTTTAGTTGTTTAGCTGCATCATGTGTGGGACGCCATACTATGACAACTTCTTCAGCGTCACTGTAAATTCTCCAGATGATTATTATTCTTACATTCGCTCACTCTGACATTTCCCAGACAAACAGGCACAGACTGCATTAGGGAGCTGACAGGATATGTATTCTCACATTGAGCTCTACCACATATCAAGAAAAGTTCAGGGTTGCACTGGATATGTAAAACTGTTATAATGCTGCTATTTGAAATATGATTAGTACGAAGCAATTTTGCAAATATTCTTGGACCTTTATTGACATTATTAAAATCTGACTTTAAATACTAACTTTGAACACTCCTTCTCTTTAAGTTCCAGTAACTTCAAATGGAGTTATTTCCACAGAGGTCTCCTTTGAGAGACCTCCATCTATCTTGGTCCCTCTGAAAGTCCACACACCACCTAAAGGTTACCAACTCTTTATGACATGTGCCGTTAGAGGATATCCCGCCCCAACTGTATCCTGGTACCTGAACGACATCTGCATCAACTCAGACAATAATTACTACATCACCAACTCTTTTGGTGTCTGCTCCCTGTATATTCTCCAAGTTCGGTTGAAGGACAGTGGGGAATATAAGGTAGTCGCAGTTAACTCTTTTGGCAAGGCAGAGTGTTCCGCTAAAATTTTTGTCAGAGGTAAGCTTTATTTAAGAGTATTATTATATTTTTGTAGTTTGTGATGAAGGGTTTATTCTTATAATTGTTTTGCCTTTTTTTTCTGAACAGATTAATTGGCAACAAACCTTTGTGAAGCTTTTCTTCTTACTGAGATCCTGTGGAAAATACAGAAATAAAATGAATGAATTTTTTGGTTTGCTATATAAGAGGAATAATATACTTTCAATACAAAGTGTGGGAAGAAAAAAATTAGCTTTATTGCAAACTCATTTGATGTGTCTGAAGTGCAATATCTACAATTGTTACCCTGTCACTGGTAACAATAACTATTAAAATGAGTGAAGTGGCAATCTTCAGTATAAAAACATCTGTCAAATTGTAATTGTAATCTGTAATAAATCACCAAACTGATGTGTACTCAGTGTTCTGCCTTCTCACTTATTCTTGTTTTATTGAGAACTTTTTCTATTTTTCACTGATACAAACATTGCATGGGTTTCAAGCACCACATGGCTCCAATTTATGAGCCCATGACAACATGCACGTCACAGTTCTACATCAAGCACTTATGATCCAAGTGTGCATTTTATTTCATTCCCACATATATCCATTTCCTTTACATACTTATTCATGTAGATCTAAATAAAAAGACATCGATTTGCATTTTATCTAGTGTTGTAAAGCTACTATGAAAGAAGTCCATGTTGACAATGAGAATAGTTACTGTACTAGATCTAACCTGTTCATTTAGATAAGATAAGATAAGACTTTATTGATCCCACAACGGGGACATTTTTGCGTCACCTCAGCTCAGGTACAGATATCAGAAGGAAATACAAAGATACAATAAGTACAATCAATGAAAAAAAGTAAGATAATACACTATATACAATGGTAGCATACACAGTATGTGATTATGGATATGGTTGGAAATATGGAAGACATATAGCTTGATATAGCTATTGTACCACTACTATTCCTGTTTATAGACATGTACACACTAAATATACATATGTATAGATATACATACATATATACCTGCACATGTCCATACACATGGAAGGTGTTCCATCTGTGAAGATGTTCACAGTGTCCAGTGACTTATGACATTGCGTTTGAGGAGTTATAGAGTCTAACTGCTGTTGGGATGAATGATCTGCGAAAGTGTAGCAGTGTATAGTTACTGAATAGAGTAAAATAATGCAGCAATGATCTTATATTAACGCAGCTTCAAGTCTCAGAATCAGAATACTTTATCCCTAATCCCTAAGGAAATTGTGTAAATGTCTACTAGATTATGTAAAAGTCCTTACCGCATTTCCCTCCATTGTCAGCTCAGTTGTGATATTCCTGATGTCATCAGAGTTTTCTTGCAGTTGAGTCATTTACTTTAAAAAGGTCAGAGTAACTATTCTAACTGCGCTGATATGCCATGCTTGTTTAACCTCTGACTGCTAACCACTGCTCAGTACAGAGTTCAACATACCACCAACACCACGAGCAACCACCTTTCTATAATGCCAAAGCAGACACAGTGTGACCTCCCAAATACCAAAGGCATGCTGTGAGAATTTCTGCTGATACATTTAGCGGCCTGTTGGAACAGTCAATCTGTTCATTTCAATTAGAGATTATTTTACCAAATAAAATGTCTCATGTTAATGTTTATTGACCAATAAAGTCCATAGTACAGTGATCATATTACTATAGACCTCGTGAAGCTGCCAGTCAAAACCTTTAAGTTAGATAGTTTGCCTATAAAATGAAATTATAGGCATAAGTCTGAACCTTGAACCATGGAGTATGGTAATAACCGTCCCTAATGTAATTGTAATTAATGAGAATATGCTGGAATCCATCTTAGTTTTATTTGAATCTGGTGCAATTTAAATCTTCAAATTAATATACAGTGCTGATGGGATTTTTATCTTCTCAACAGTAATGTTTGAAAAGTGTTGACTCGGTATCTCCAATGCCAGATTGAATGAACAGTCATAATGTATTTCCAGTGACAACTGCAAAGTGATCGCTTTCATAGAGATGCGTAAGATGAGCCTCGAGCCTTTACCAGCGTTGTAATATGGATTTTTACCAACTATCCATGTAAGGGTTTCTATGTGCTCCAAACGTTTATCACCGAACAAAAAGGAGTGTCCCCTTTGAAATATTGGGTAGTGAGAAGAGCACAAGTTGAAGGCGGATAACTGATCAGAGACGACAAAAAACAAAAAGTGAGTACAGCTTATGTTATTAGAAAGAATGTATGTTAGTAATTTTAATCAGTGTCCCAAAAGAACTACTAAACTAATATTTCAAACATGAGGTTTGACTGAAATTCTTATGCAGTGCTTTTGACAACCAAACAAATTCGTCAAGACTTTTAGTACTATTTTATAACTATGGCACACCAAAAAGGTATTATTTGACTGAAAGTGCAGTCTAGTTCTAGTAAATGATTATCCTGTAAATTTACACCTATAATAAATATATAATAATAATGTTAAACTTAATTTAATAAAGAAAATTATCAAGATATTTTCAGTTGCTATAGAAGTCAAATAATACTGAAAACAGAAAAACAGAAGACAAAGATCCTGGAGATTTTATGACTTGGTTGTATATTACCATTTGCATATCAGTGCAAAATTGATATATCAAAGTGATGTCTTTCTGATGATCTTCTTGTGTGGTAGTACAACCTTTAATGCAATACAGTCAAAAAATCAATTTCTACAACAATTCTATGAAAAGGAGAAACATTAATTGATCTTTTGAGATCAGTCCTAACATTTAAGATCTCAACAATGAATGACATTTAACTGTGTGACTTTCCCATTTGGCTTCCCATGACTTACAAAAGACTGAACCTATAAACTAGGTCTGAACTACAGACACTGTGACACATCAAAGCTTAAGCTTTTTTTCTGGTTTGTAGATGAAGGTCAGATATGCTTTTTCACATTTTCAGTGTCTCTTTTATGGTCCTAAAAATAAAACACTGTATAAAAAAGCCTTATGGCCATAATCTTGATATAAGGTTCATTTTGTTCTAATTAAAAGCCTCTCAGCTCTATAGCCATTAAAATAATTACTGAACTAACTTAAAGATTAAAAATAACCTATACGAAGCATTTCTTTGGTTTACTATCCACTGTTATTTAAGGTTCCACTTTTCACTTAAGAAAATGTGTACTGAACTTGAAGTTTATTTTTAAATTAGACTTAAAGAAGTGCAGTCATCTTCTTTTGAAGCTATTATGAGCTGGATGACTAAGAGTCTACATAGAGATATCCCTAAGGAGTATTATAAAGCAAAGGAGCAGTTTTAAGCATTGATGGCATAAAAAAACATATACAGGTTACTTCATCGCCTTATCACTTTGATATAAACACTGAGCTCTCTTCTATGTTTGGATCCTGAGCAGTTAAATTGTTGGCACAGCCACCTGACTCCACGGGCAGTTGGGTGGAGTGAGTCACTAGGTGGGATTTCACATTCCCCATTTACAGTGTCCCAGCATGTCTCCAACTGTCTGCACAAGTCACGCGTCAAGGAAGTCAAGGAATTCCCAGTTTAATGATACATGAGAAGATGCTTGAAGGCAGGATTTCTCAAACTCTAGTTGCCCATGGCTCTGTTTCTAGGTGCCCTTGATTCTTGCCACACTAGCAGCTACTAGAAAAGAATGGTTAAGTGATACTGACTATAACGAAAAAAAATTTTATAAAGAAAAAAAAAATATTAAGACTTCTCATAATTTTTGCTGCAGTAAAGAAATAATATATTTTCTTCTAGATGTTTTCTTTATGAAATGCATTTAATAATCTCAGCTAAAGAAACTACTTACCTGCAAAAAATAAATAGATAAACAAATAACTGATAAACAAAACTTTGTTCGAGTTTCCTGCAAACTGCTGATTATGTAGATACAAGGGAAACATAATAAAATACATAAAGGATGAATTTGGTCATATATGGACAATATGAAGTATGAGTACTGAAAACTGTACCTTTTTTATCATGTCAACATGCAGCAATTTTCTTTCATTATTATTCAAGGCTAAATTTGTATAAAATGTATAAAACATAACATCCACTCACCCACTACATCATTAGTTACATCTTGCTAGAACTGAGTTTGGCTCATGTTGAGACGATAGTATCACAGAGTTGGTGCAAATCCATGCAAATCTCCTATTCCACCACATCCTAAACCTGCTCTGCTGGATAGATATGGTGACTGTGGAAGCTATTTAAGTACAGTGAACTCATTGTCATGTTTAAGAAACCAGTTTGAAATAATTTAAGCTTTGTGACACGACACCTGGCTAGAAGTAGCTTCCAAAAGATGTGTACACAGTGGCCATAAATGGCTGGATATGCTCAGTGACAATACTCAGCTAGGATGGGGTGTTTTTATACAATGTTCAATTGTTTGAAACACTCTGGCCATTCTCCTCCGACTTCTAGCATCAAAAAGCATTTTCACCTAGAAAACCGAAGGTCACTTTTCTCTTTTTTGAACCATTCTCTGTAAATAATTTCTGAAATACTCAGACCAGCGTGTCTGCTACCAACAATCGTGCCATATTCAAAGTCACTTCAGTCACCCTTTTTCCCCCCTTCTGATGCTTAGTTTGAACTTCACTTGGTTGTCTTGACCATTTCAACATACCTAAATGCACTGGTTTACTGCTATGTGATTGGCTGATTAGATATTTCCATTAACAAGCAGTTGAACAGGTGTAACTAATGAAGTGGCTGGTGAGTAGATGTAAGGCTTTTTAATACTAATGAAATCAGCTTTGATTATAATGACAGCATTAGTTAACAGTGACAGTCTTTCTTTGTACTTTAGCCACACAAGGATCGCACCTCAGATCTGATAATCAACAATCAAACATCGCCATGAGTTCAAAAACAAACCAGGACCCAAAAGCCTTCGGTAAGTATGAAAAATGTGATATTATATATTATATTATATACATTATATATTTCTAGCTTCTATAAAAACAGCAACAGCTGCTGAGTCTAGCAAGTCTACCATGGGAAGTAAAGGGATGGAGGTTTAGGTTCCTGTATTTGTACCTGTAAGTAGGATTAACTATCATTCAGGATCAGACTACTTAACTCTCATTGACTTGCTAATGTGAAACATTAGCAAATATAAACTATGGACAGCTATTCCCTTATAAAACATAGCCAGAGGAGACTGAAATCATTAATGGTACAGCTTTGTAGTATACCAGTGTTTCACAGTAGACAAGCTCACTGTTCTTACAACATTTTGTAGGCTGCACATCCATCTGACCTACATCACACCTTGGGAGATCAGCTAATTCAGTTTAGATCATTCATCAAGCCTGGAGATAATAAAACCCCAATCGTTATTTTATGCATATATTTATCTCTTTTGATGTTTAACATGGTGTCATTCTTCAGTGTCACCTGTATCTGAACCGAACTGACCTTTTTTGTGTTCGCTCCACTGCTATGCATTTACTGTTTAATGCAGAAGTCCCTATGGTTATGACACATATTTAATTTTGGAAAAATTATATGAATAACAATTAGGATTAATAATTCCTTCTGCACTGCCGTACAGTCTGCTATTCTCGCACTGAATAATTTGTGTGTGTGTGTGTGGGGGGGGGGGGTTCCACTGCCCAGGGCCTATGGCTTCAGAATAATCCGTTTATATCACAGCTGGACTCCCATTCTAGGGATGCCTCGTAAATGAGATATTTTAGTTTTCTTCTTCATAAGGAGGATAATCTGCAGAGTATACAGTATTGAAACAAACTGACATACACGTTCACTGTGATTTTACTTGTAAAGGTGAAAATAAAAGAAATAAATGAATGGACATTATAAAAAGTAAGCATATGGTTTAGCTGGGTTTACAGCAGGAATATCTACTTTATACAGTCAACAAATTCTTACCAAATATGTTCCTGCCAAGGTTCCTGCTGCCAAAAATCCAAAAATTCTTCATGTAGTAATTGCTATGCAGAAAAAATACAAAAATGCTCTCCTGCTAGATTATGTCTAAATCAATGCTTCAGTAACAAGTTTCTAAGAATCATGCTTGTGTCCAGATGATATAAGCATGTGCATCAACCCCTTGACAGATTACACATAAAGTTTGATGAATATTAAATAAATGCCCTCAAATGATGTTAAAGCCACAGAAAAAAAAAAATATGCAGAGTAGACAGTCTCAAAGTGACTCACAGAAGGCATGACCAAAGAAGTTATTCCTGGATACTCCATGTCTGATCAGATTTGTTTTTTAGTTTAGTTTTTTTTTTTATTTCCTCCTCACTGAATAAATCTGAATATGATTGGTATCTCCATATTTAACTCTGGCATAGTTTGGTAACAAAAGTATGGTTTAATATAATATATTTAAAAAATATATTACAATGACGCTCAGACAGTTTGGATTATATATGCTGAATTATGTTAATATAAATGTAGTAGTAAACACATACTAAATGTACAAGCCTCAGAGTGCTTAATGCAGCTGAGCTGAACACCATGCATTTATCTAAAACCAGCAATAAGTTAAATGAACTTAGTGCTCTATAACATGTCTATATGATTGGAATTTTGAATAAGAGCAAAAAAACAAACAGAAAACCCTGAATAATATGTTAGGTGTCTTTTTGTTCTCACAAAGAACACAGTTAGTGTTTAATACAGTAACAGATCCTAAAACTTAGTTTCAATCTACTGACTTTACAGCTCTATAATGACTTCTTAAATAGACACACTTACAACTTGTCCAAGACACAATTTTTATTGCAATTTTTTACAATAACAATTTCCTAGCATTTATGTTTTTTCATGCATTCCTGCTGGTTTATGTCACTTCTTGGTTAAACTAAAAATAAATAAAAATAAATGAAAAATTATCATGCTGACAGGTTAAAACCGTCTAATTTTAAAATAAGTCCTCCAAAAATCTATACATAAATTAAGCATTTAATGAAAAATTACATTAAATTAATACATTAAATTAATTAAACAACAAAAAAAATGTGTAGAATTTAATCCAAACTTCAGCTTAGTCAATAGAGTTTAACATAGTTCAAGATCTTGTCATGACGTAGCTGTAACATTAAGAAAAGTAAGGAAATGGTGACCTCTTGTGAAATTCCAGTGTGAAACTGCAATTGTTCTAAATAATATATACCTCTGCACACACATGCATTTGTAACATCTATGTTTTTCTGTTGGTAGCGGGCTTCCTGTTCATGTTTACATTCATAGCATCAACCAGCTATGCTGTTAAACACCAAACCTTCCCTTGACAGTGGCTATCAAGAAAAGGTCCAGGGTTCCTGGGGTTATGATCACTCAGACTGTGGAGCAACTGCCACCAGGGAAATCGACCCCCGACTTTACCCGCAAACCAATTGCTGTGACTGTCCAAGAAGGTAGAAAAACAACCATAGCCAGTGAAACTGACAATAACAATAGAGCATAATTATTAACACCTGCATCACTGTCATGATTTCATTATTTCAGGTAAAAAAGCCTTTTTCAAAGCTATGGTTAGTGGAGAGCCAGCACCAACTGTGACATGGGGGCGTAATAAAGGTGAAATAGATGACCCAGAAAAGTACAAGACTAGATATGATGAAAGAGCTCGAGAACACATTCTTGAGGTAAGAACAAAATAAAAGGATTGGGCTAATGATAATTTGCCAACTTTAATTTTTCAAGCTAAACATTTTTAAAGTCAATAAATTCTTTTTTGAATATTCATTAACAATTAAAACAACAGTTGTAACTCTAAGTGTACAATATGCATTTATTTGTAAACTTGTAGTAATTGTAGGTGTCACGGGCCTGCAGCTGCAGACTGTGTGGCGAGAGAATAAGGACCCAAACGCGGACACTTGAAAACATGAGTGGGTTTAAACAAAAGGGGAGCCTTTTATTTAGGTTGAATGAAAATACAAATAGAAGTCAAATGAAAATTTAATGAAGACTTAACTAAACTGAGCGAGCTAAAGCTAAACACTAAACACAGGGATTACGGAAAATGAGACCTGGACACAGAAACCTGGAACATGGAGCGTGAAATGCAGGTAACCTGACAGGGTACAAAGAAAAAACAGAGGGTGATGAAGGAGAGTGGAAACAGAAACATGTCTGGGAAAAATAGACATAACCACACAGGGGAAGCAACACTAAACACACTGAACATGGGACGAGAGACTGTCTATATAAAATAGGAAACACACTAGGATGCAGACTGAGACACGCACTTGACACAGGAGAAAAGAAGGCACATAGGAACAAGACGAACTGGGAAGATGAAGGGAGGAGACAACAAGAGGGAAACATGGAAGCGAGGGAAAGAGGTAGCGAGACCAAACAGACACAACTGGGGAAACACACACAGAAGACATGACAGACTGATAATAAACAAGCAGGGATAAAAGAGTCATGAACCAAAAGGAAAACCCAAAAAGCTTGGTCACAGACCCCAAACCATGACATATGGTGCTAAAGCTCCATAACCAAGTTTAACTTTTTTTGGGAGATAGACTCAGATATTGATTCCACTATTGTCAAATATTTACATATTTCACGTGAGAATCATTTTTTGTCAGATAATCAACATCAATCCAGACCAAGCAGACACTTACAAGTGCTTTGCCACCAATGAATACGGAAAAGCTGTCTGCACCACCACTCTCAATGTCATTGCAGGTGAGCTTTATAGTTAACAATAAAAACTGAGTTAAACAACTTTACAATATACCATGTCTGGTAATTAATGATTTCTTGTTCTATTGTTGTTTTCATGCATGTATGAAGCCGGCTTCAGGAAGAAGAGCAAGGGAGGTAAGAAAGCATAGTTTAACATGAACTGGTTTACTTTTTCTAATAGCGTCCAATCCACAAGTTTCTTTTTAGAATTACAGACTTTTAGCATATTTATTCTTTGCAAAATTTTACTTCGGTAGCAAAACTAGTTTCTTTTTTATTGCAAAATAGTAAAATTTAAACAAAAATTGACAGAGCCTTATAAGAATCCTTCACAATTAGATTTGGAAAAAACATACCACAAAGTGAAAAAAGTGTCCAGATGGCAGAATTTTATTTTAAAATTTAAGTCAAAATTTCTTTCAGGAGGTCAGCAGGAACCACAGGATTTTAGATCAATGCTCAAGAAAACGTAAGTTCACATCAAAGTCAAATTATTCAAAATCTGTTCTGCGTGTTGTAATGGCCTCCAATGCCCTTTTTTAGTGTTGTTGTCACTAGGAAAAAGCAACTCCCACCACAGAAAGAGGGAGAAATTGATCCTAAACTCTGGGAACTGCTTATAAGCGCACCAAAGAAAAATTATGAAAAAATCTGCTTGGAATTTGGGGTTACTGACTTTCGGTGGATGTTGAAGAGATTGAACCAGATGAAGAAGGAAAGGGCAGACGAACAGGCAAAGGTACTGTATAAATTAACAGTTGCACATGAATTCTGGATTTTGTATCCTGAACCAACAACATGTTGCTGAGTTTAAACAGGTAAGAAGGTTGACTTGCATCTTGAGCTTCACTTTAAAACCTGGTAGTTCATCCTGCTAAAGTCTGCTTGGTTATTTTAAATGTTTCTGATTTAATTCCTTCCTTCCATTTTTTCAAAACGTGATTACTTAAGCAGTAAAGTTTAAAACAACACTTGCAGACACATACATTAGATAAAACTTGTTATCTTTCCTTTATAGGTTGTAGAGCAGCTGGACAATGTGAAACAAATTGAAGTGAAACCAAACGGAAAAGCTGAATTTGGATTTGACATGCAGCTATGGGATCCCAATAGTGCAGTTAACTTATACAAGGTGAATTTAAAACCATTCTAAAACAGCAAAAAAAAATTTTAATAAAACTTGCTAAATAATGATTTAATAATGAAAATAAATACATAAATAATAATGTTACTACTTCTGTCTCAAAAGGATGGCGTAATGGTTCCTTATGCAGATGATGAAAATTCAAAACATAGCCTTAGGAAAAAAGGAACAAATTATGTATTTAGCATTAAAGACCCTCAGCCAGAAGATGCTGGATTTTACCAGGTTGATGTCGAAGAGGCAAATGTTCTTGCAACTGACTTCAGAGGCAAGTGAAACTACTCTTAAAGTTTATAAAACAAATCAAGTACATTTATATTTTGGAAATGAGATCATCTTGGGTTTCAAAATCTACCTTTTTTCCTCTCTTAGTGCCTGCAGTGGAGTTTGTAGACAAGATTAAGGATGCTAAGGCTGTTGAAAGTGAGGACGCTGTATTTCAGTGCGTTTTGTCAACACCACTCAACAGAATTACTTGGTCAAGAGAAGACTCCTCACTTGAACATGGGGACAAATATGAGATCACCGTCTCAGAGGACAAACTAACTCACACATTAAGAGTAAAAGATTGTGAAATTGCAGATAAGGGGGCATATTATGCCATTGCTGGTATTGCTTCCAGCAGGGCCTCTCTCATGGTGGAAGGTGGGACATTTTTCTTTTTTGTACTAACAAAGCACAACAATAAATAAAAATGCAAATGGTGTAATACAAAGACAAATAGTCTTGAATGTTTGATAGTCGTGATATTACTGAACCCGTTTTGCTCATCATTTACATTTTAGTCAAACCTTTTGACTGAAATAACTGATTTGTTCTCTCTATGTGTGTCTACTAAAACTCAGAGGATCCAGATGGCCGGAAAGGTCGCAAGGGACATGATAACCTGTCTAACCAAGGCTTGGACAAGGCAGTCAATCGAGCACTTGCTGAAAAGAAAGCTGCAGACACACTTGGAGATGCGAACGATGGGGGTGATGGAAGAGATGGTTTAGGGGCTGGGGATGGTTCCAGTGGTAAAATTGGCGATGGTTCTGGTGACAGGGATGGTGATGGAACTGATGGAGATGATAAGAACCACTTAAGAAGCGAAGAAGATGATAAAGATACAAAAGATGATGCGAGTAAGAAGAAGCAATCACGAACTGGGCCTTTGGTTCCTGACACTGTCTTAGGTAAAACTCCTTACAACATGGTTTAAAGACTGAATAATGTATGCTCAGATTACAGATTATTATAATGTCAACGCTTTAGCTCAGCTGTTCTCAAGGGTTAGCGTCTGCAAATACTTGTAACTCGGCAATATCAGCCCATTTTCAATCAGTGCTTCAGGATGACTCCACTAAAGGTTCGATCAGATATAATGTTTGAGGCTTAAGTATCATTTCTATTCCAGGGGGAAAAAATGGACAAAAGTGAATGTGGTTCGATTTTTAGCGAAAGATAATCATACAATATACATATTTCCCAATCCCATCTGCTGTCCACAAGAAAGTGCATACTGTAATGATAAGGATTTTTAAATTAAAGTGTGCACTTATATGCTTTCAGTTTTATCTCTATTGTAATTTGCTACTGATGTGTCATTTTAAAAATAATCAAAACATAATTTGTTATACAACGTGATTATTTTTTACATTTTCACATGTAGATCGAGGTGTTCAATTTGTCAGTGGGCTATCAGATACGAATGCCAATATTGGAGAACGGGTGGAGATGTCTTGCAAGCTAAGCAGTGAGACGTCAGAGGGGCGCTGGTACAAAAATGGGAAACTGGTAAGTCAAAGGAGTAAAACAGGAGTGTAAATTGACACAATTCACTGTATGTGAAATTACTATAACTACAACTTTGTTCTTTTTCTACAAATAAGTATCATTTTATATAGTCAATCACTTTTTTACTGTTTATTTACTTATTTGTCTAGCTAACAAATGAAGATGGGGTAACAATTATCAAAGATGGAGCCTTTCACAGGCTGATAGTTGATTGCTGTAAAAAAGATGATGCAGCTGTGTACCGCTTTGAAGCTGAAGGACGTAAATCAGAAGCAACACTTAGTATTCAAGGTCAGAATATAATGAGTAACATGGCTGTAGCACAGCAAAACATATCAGATAATTAGTGCTGTCAGTGTCAATCTCGTTAAAATGACGTTAACACCATAACCGCATTAACACGGCAAATCTCTGTTAGCGAGTTACCGCGGATCGCTGCACAGTGTCAACGCGTTAACGCGGTTTTGCCGTTGACAACACTTTAACGAGATTAACACTGACAGCACTACAAATAATATAATAACACTTTTAAAAAGGTTCTCAATGTTTAAATAAAACACTTTTTCCCGTCTCTCCTATACTGAAGATCCACCAAAATTGGACCCTGACGCACTAGGAAATTTCACAAAGCCAGTCATTATAAAGGCAGGCGAAAATGCTGAATGGAAGCTGCCATTCTCAGGCCAAGCACCAATGACTATACAGTGGTACAAGAATGACGATGAGCTGCTGCCAGCCCTCAATGTGAAGATTGAAACATCTGATACTGAGAGTCAACTACGCCTTATTAAGTGTCAAAGAAAAGACAGTGGAGAGGTGAAAATCAAAATAAAAAATGAATTTGGTACAACAGAGGCAATATCCAAACTTATTGTACTGGGTGAGTTTTCCTCAGATATAATCTGACAGTTTCTGTGATAACAGCCGAGGACATGTTAGACATAAACAGGCTGTGAAAAAATAACGTTTTCTACTTGAGCGTGCAAGTGGTATACTGGCAAATGTTTCACAAAAAAGCCCTATGAATAAATAAATAAATAAAGGCTTTTATCGCCACTGAAATGATAATGCTTTTAATTTTCCGGAGATAAATACAGCAATTAGAGGAGTATGTTTAGGAAATTATGACTTTGTAATAGCAAAAATTACAGACATTAGCTTAATTGTTACATATTATCTGGCATAATGACCTGTTCTAAGTTGGTTTTCTATTATATTTACAGTTTGTTTGCTTATGTTGTGCTTTATTTACTTTATAAATTAAGTAAATGAAGCACAAATTATATTGTTCATAGTGGTGTGAATAGTGAATAATTTAGTTGGTAGCTGGTTTGAGGCCCATCCCCATGCAAGAATGGAGATATTGCTTTAAGAGCAGAGCCTGTCTACAGAGAAACCTGAGCAATTATTCACTACAGTCTAATTACCATAATGCATGAATTCCAGCATGGCCAACAGAAGTGTACTGGATTGAGGCTTTCAACATGAAAATATCCATTTATTATCTTAAAAGACAGTCATAGAAATAAATCCCTGCTTGTAAAATGACCGTGCGTCAAATAAAGGCCTGTTGCCTTAAGCAACTTGAGTAAATTTAAAAAAAATGCCCTGGTTGCTATTTGAACAAAAACGGTATGGCAAAATGTAGAATGTGCAAAGATAAATGCCTCTGACGCATTTCTTGTCATGTTGTTAACAGACAAACCAACACCTCCACAAGGGCCTGTGGACATTATGGAAAGTGCTGTGACATCTGTTGAATTCAAATGGAAACCACCAAAAGACAATGGTGGATGTCCGATCGCAAACTACATCATAGAGCGACAACAAGTAGGGCGAAATAAATGGACAAGTCTTGGTGAGATGCCTGGCAACAGCCCAAGTTTCAAAGATTCAGATGTGGACCCTGGAAGGAGATACTGCTACCGGATCAGAGCAAAGACTGAAGAAGGTATCAGTGACTACCTGCAGACAGAGGACATACCAGCTGGTGTATTACGTAAGTTTTCAGTTAATGCCTTCTTCTTCATTACTTTTTCTTTGTTCAGTTTAGAAGGAAGTATTACAAGGCATGTCTTTTTAGTATCCAGGTGGAAACACTTTGTTTATTGCAGTAAAACCCTGACTAGCCGCTAATAAAATGTTTTTGGAGAAGTTAAAAGAAATCCATAAAGAATATATACAAAGCTATGTTAAATATATTAAAACACTGTCTCTGAATTTATGTGTCTAATAAATACTCTTCCATTTACACATTCTTTAGTTTTCAGCCACCTGCTAATTATGGATGACGCAAATAATAAAAGTAATGTTGAGAAACATGGCGTGGCAACATTGATTAATTAACTCACTTTCACTTTGTGTCATATATCCCCTGCAGGTTATCCTGGACCACCAGCTGTACCCAAAGTGGTCAGTGCCTTTAAAGACTGCATTAATCTGGTATGGAGTCCTCCATGTGACACTGGAGGAACCAAAATAGTGGGATACAATTTGGAAAAGAACAAGAAAGGCACCAATTACTGGAGTCTTGTAAATCAAAAGGGGCCAATTACAGGTATACAACTTAAATGCTGAGGCGCAGGACATTTAGCTCAAGAGTAAAAATAAATGCTTGTGATGTACCTGCACACATCAGTGCAGATTTGTATTGATATAATTGCTCCTTCCGGTGTCTATAGATACAAAGTATGCAGTTAAAGACGTATTTGAAGGAGCAGCATATGAATTTCGAGTGTCAGCTGTCAACCTGTCTGGTGCTGGAGATCCTAGCATTCCATGTGACACAGTTATTGCAAGAGATCCAATGAGTAAGTTAATCACACAGACTTATGTTTTACTGTATTTGGGGGGATTTTTCAGTCATGAAAGTCATTCTTTAAACTAAATATAATTCTCTCTGCTGTGTAATATAAAAGCTTCACTCTCACCTTGCTGTTATTGCAGAACCCCCAGGCAAAGTCACAGACCTTAAATTAACATCTTCCAATTACACGACATTTTCGCTGGCTTGGACTAAACCTAAGGAAGTGCAAGGGGTAGAAGATGAAGCCCAAGGGTATTATGTGGAGATCAGACCAATAGAGAACCTTGAATGGACCCGCTGTAATACCACCCCAATTACTCTAACATCCTACACTGTGCTTGGCCTTAAGGCAATGGCCACATACTGGGTGAGAGTAATTGCCACCAATTATGGAGGTGATGGAGAACCTCGGAGCTTTGATAATTATATCATTGCTATGCCTCCTCCTGGTAAGAAATGCAGTTTTTATAGTTTGGTTATTGGTTATTTCTAAAATGAGATATATTTATATTTATTTTTCACAAAATGCCAAAGAAAATATGCAGTTTTTCTTCTAATACAACACACCTACAGAGAGGAACAATTGTCTCAAAAAAGCTTACAGTTGTCAAAAAATAATGTTTGTGTGCCATACACCCATTTATATCTGTAAATATACGAGACGGTGGGTGAGAATTGTTGTGACAAGACAGGTTATGACTGAAAACATCTGATAGGATTATAAAGCCCAGCATGGACAAAAAAAAACTGCACTTCAAATACATCATATCAGCAAGCATAGCAATTTAAATCTGTAGTTCAAACTCAAAGAAGAATTGTAAAAGAAAAACTAATGAGTGCATTTAACACCTTTTTAATTGTTAGTTTTATTCCCACTACTAGTACAGGTTTTCTGTGTAGTTGAATTATGACTAAAAAAGGGAGGTCTAACAATGGAATTAAGGTTAATTATACCCTTTGTGTCAACTATACACAGAGCATGTCCTCATAATACAGTAGAGAGATTCAAAATATAGAACTCCCTCAGCAGCTTTATGACTTACAAATTTAATTGTATTGTATTCTAAATCTCTCTCTCACAGTCAAACCAAAGTTTAAAGACCGCAACATGAAGACCTTTGTGGTGGTGAAATCTGGAAACACTGTTCGCCTCAACATCAACTTTGAGGTATTATTCCACAGGCTTTTACTCTGTTCACTGTGTGAGAATCTAATCAATGCTGTTAGTTAATATAGCAATATATTAATTTGACTCCTATGCTGTCATCTACAGGCGTCTCCCATGCCTGAAATCTTTTGGTTAAAGGATGGTATTCCAGTACCAAAGCATGTAACCATTACCAACTCTGATAAAGGATCTCAACTCTTAATTCCTACATCTGAGAGGACGGACACTGGCATCTATACCATTACTGTCAAGAACATGGTTGGCCAGGAAAGCTTCAATGTTGAAATCAGAGTTACAGGTAACTGTCCAAGAGCCATAGCAATGGTTTGTTATTGTTAGGCTAAATAAGACCATATATTGAAGCCAAATTAGAGTAAAGCTATGAAATCTACTTATCCTGTAAGTTGGCTGGATACAGTTGCATGGTAATTGCAGTACAGAATAATAACTTAATTTGGTGACTTGGATTCTATTTGTATTCATACTACCATGGAAACGTATGTTTTAGCAAATACAATGTGATTAAAGTAGGAACAGAATACATGTATTTATAACTTAATGTACCACATAGGTTGTACTACTTTAAGATCACATTAAAGGCATGCAACACTGTAGATAAGGGAATGCTTAAAGCCATAATCCTGTGACTGTAACAAAATACTCCAGTCCAATTTTCGCTCTGCCTTTTACTTTGCCTATTTCAAGAAATCCCTTTTTCCCCAAGCTACGCTTATTGCTGCAGTTAGCTGTACCTGTGTTAGGAGTTTTACTTGAATGAAAATCGTTCTAATTCAAAGCCTATCTGGCAGAAGCTGTACAAAAATCTATTTCCTGTCCAAACCATCAAGGGTACAATTTAGACTGAAAATCAGGAACCTAGCCCTGCTATATCACTAAACAGTATTTTTAAATCTCTAAATTTTTCTCCAGATGATCCTAAACCTCCAGGTCCAGTGGAGTTGGAACAGAATATCCCAGGAACAGTGACACTGTCCTGGACTCCCTCTCCAGATGAGAAAAGGGATGACAGGCTGCACTACATGGTATCAAAGAGGGACTCCTTCAAACGGACTTGGAGAACAGTGGCAGACAACCTCTTTAACAACAAATTCACAGTTGTCAACATTTTACCTGGACGGCAGTATCACTTCAGGGTGTTCGCTAAAAATGACATGGGCCTTTCTCCTCCTTCCGAGTCCCCTGCGTTTGAAACCAAAAAGGAAAAAGGTTTGTTTCAAGTTTAATCATGAAAACAATACAAAACTCGCAATCATTTTGCAAACTGTCAAACTAAATCACTGTTCCTAAGATAAGCTAGGTTCTCAAGAAAGTGAAGATATCTTTAAACAGTAAACTATTAGATTTCCTTGACGTTCATTCACTGTTAGACTGGGGTTTGAACCACAAAAGTATAAAAATATTAATCAGATTGTCAATTAATAAACTAAATAAGCCCTTTTCTGTATTCAATACACGAGAATAAAATATGCACAGGCAGCCAATAACAGACGGCAAAACTGACAGTAAGAAAGTGCATGATAGCTCTAAATATGGACTCATCTGTGAGCTTAAATGTGTCTGCTCATTACCCATGGTTATTAAAGATAAATGCATAACACACTTTTTTCACAACCTTTACTTCAATCTAAGAAATCAGATTTGAAATCAACATAATGTTTAAATTTCACTAATTAACACTAACCATGCTTTATCATAAGTGTTCCAGTCTCCCCTACTTTATTATTATTTTTGTTAAAATATAATTACTTTTTGTGATTCTTTGTTTCAGAAAAGTTCCAAGTAAACAGGCCAGAGATAAAACACCGGATCTTCGATTCTCCTCCCTCCTTTATTGTTCCCCTGAAGAGGCGTACAGCCCCACAAGGTTATGAATGCTACATGAGCTGTGCCATTAAGGGTGATCCAGCTCCATGTGTTACGTGGTACTGGAACAATATCAGCCTCAACACAAACACCAACTACCACATCACAAATGTATGTGGAGTCTGCTCCTTGCTTATATTGAGAGTAGGACCCAAAGACAACGGGGAATACAAAGTTGTCATACAGAACAAACTGGGCACTGCGGAGTCATCAATGACGCTGAATGTCAGAGGTATTCACAAGGTTTAACAATCATAAAGTTTTTACTAATCTGAATGCCTGTTGTAACATTTGAGTTTGCAGTATGTAGATTAAATAACCTTAGAGCAATATTGCTTTTTTTGCAGAGTGAAGACAAGTCACAGCTCCTGGGAAGAAGCTGAACAAACACCTATGTGGAAATAATATAACCAATAAATAAAATGTAATGGAAAATGTGGTCATTTTTGTTTAAGTGGTAGATGTTGCAAAAATAGTTTAAAATATTGCTTTTTTAAATTCTGGAATGGGATCCAAAGCATTGTGAAAGAAAGACAGTTTGAACATTTCAACACAAATGTGAAGTGCCATTGCTAGTAGTCTTAAGATTACATTTATTTATTTTTCGTGTTAAGGTTTGCTATGGCAAATCACAAAATATCCAGGTTAACTGTGTCTGCAACTAGTACGAATTATGATGAAACAGCTCTCTCTTGAGGTGAATGTGCAGTGTGACACCTGAATGCTGCAATAACAGAGTTAAAGACAGTCACATCAGATGGCAGAGATGGAAATGTTTCCAGGTACAGAAAACATAAAAGACTGCATTTCCATCTTACTTCATATGTTTAAAATGAAAAGGCTTTAGTATTAATATATTAGTGTTTGAACTGCAGCAAAATGTTACAAGTCAAGCTCTTTCCTCTTTTATTGACCATGTAAATGTGTAGTTTCAAACATTCCTCAAAATCATATTTTGTAGTAATTTAGTGGTAATTAAGCTATTTAGGCTTATGACTTATAGGTAGATCTATGTTTACAAATAGAAAATATATCAGGGAAAACATATGTTGCTGTAGCTCAGGAGGTAGAGCAGGTCATCTAGTAATTGGAAAGTTGGTGGCATGCCAAATATCCTTGAGCAAGATCCTAATCCCAAGTTGATCTCTGATGCATCCATTGGAGTATGAATGTGTGTGAAGGTTAGAAAGAAAGCACTCAAGTAGAAAAAGCATAGAAAAAAAAGTGTCTGTGTGAATGAGGCAAGTTGTATAATGCACTTTGAGTGCTGCAGCAGAGTAAAAATAGTGCTATGAAGTGAATTTAGTTCACAGAAGACACCCAACTCTGGTTAATTCCCTTTGCTGTTTCTACTGTGATGTAAAAATCATACCAGCCGCAACAAGAAGCAGCTTCCACCTGTTGGAGAAACTAGTGTGGTGAATGTTAGTGTTGGTCCTTTGTACCTTTACAGTCAGGCCTCTGAGAAGAGGGATGTATGTGTAACATCAGCACAATCGTAACCTCCTAAGACCCGAACTCTTCCACGGCATGCATTTTTAATTTCTCTTTGATATTTGGGCATATTGGGGCCCAATGAATGTAAAAACAAAGAATTACCAGATTTTATTTTACCTTATTTTTGTTTTTATGAAAAATCAGAGCCACATATGAGGATATTCGTTTAAAATTTTGATAGAACAGTAATGTCCTCGTAAGTGGATATCAGGCCCTTGTAGAGCAAAATTGAGTATTTTGGTCTAAATAACCCAAAATGTGATGTCCACATATGTGGACTCCAGGTCCTAGGAGGTTAAGAAACTGTATTTACAACAACAAAACCTCCAGCAGGTGATGGAGATCACAGAAGCACAAATTATCTAACTTTATCGCCTCTAATCAACTATATAAGTACTTAATTAATATTAAGTACTTATATAGTTACTTATTTCATTTAGCTATCCTTCGGAAGTTGCATTAAAACACACACGCACGTCATATATACACGAGTTTAAAAACAAGGCACCAAGATATAAATAAAATAATGGAAGCATTGCAGTTTCACTTCATAGATAAACGTGTAACTGTTACGGCTCTAGCAAACTTGTTATGTGTTTTTGTGTGTCCCGTTTTCCTTCTCACCTGACTTTGGCCGCCATCCAGTTCCCCCGGTTAGCCAGTGCACAGCTGGGTTCACTCAGCAATTAGCCACCCAACAGTAAAAGTTGTTGAAGAGCTGCTCACTCCTTCGGCGTGGAGCAGCTTCAGTGCTGTGGTGAGCTTGGGCGTCTGAGTCACAACGCCAAGCCTGTAGAGGCCTAAGCTGAGGTGTGTCTTGACAGTATTTGGGTCTTCAAGCTACTAGACGGTAGCTAGCGCCTGTTTACAGGAGCAGTGTTTTTCTTTGCTTTGCAGTGTCCGTTCTTTTCAGCACATTTTAGTTTGTTGCTAATGACGGTTTGATGAAGCCCTGTGAATGTGTCCGATCGTGATGTTTCCATGTGCTTTTTATAATGTCTTTACTTATATTACTAAATAGAGTGAACAGGGTTTACAAAGGGGTTATATTTCTGCCATCCTCTTGGTCCGATTTCTCTTTAAGTCATTTTTAATGTCAATTAGACTTTTTAACTGGATAAATAAAGGATACATAAATGTCAGGTTCCCATATTGTGGGTTCTACCTTATGACAAGAATGTCATGTTTGTGGCTCAAGATGACTTGATATCATTCCTTAGGGATGCATTTGACATATGTTTCACATATTATAGGCCAACGAGTCAGTTATAGCAATTTAAAAACGGGAAATCACTGTACACAGTTCTCTCAGTGTGAAGTTATTTTGTGAAAGCTACTGTTTTCTGCCAGCAGGTGGTGCCTGGTTACTACCATATGATGATGAAGCATACTGAATAAAGGGGATATGGAGAAAACAAAACCTTTGTAACTAGAGGATATGTGCCGTTAATCGTTATTTATTTTTTTTGTAGCCAGTTTACAGGTTACTGTTAAATGTATCTATACCTCAGATTTCTCATGTTAAGTGGACTACTGTCATCCTTCCTCAGCCTTTGAACTGAAACTGATTAATAGACAACAGCAAGCCCTTTTTAAGTGACTGACTGACTCCTGCATTGTTAGGATGTTGCACTTTATGTAAACTGTACTTTCTCGCTGTTGTCCAGCATGAAATAAATAGAATAATCCAGAATTCTTCTTCAGTTGCAGTTACATCATGTACGATGTGATCCCATCAGCATTCGTGTAAAAATTTAAATTTGTAGAATTATTAGATTTTAATGTGATTAGAGTACATGGAGATGATGTGTACACTGACTGAGGCTGAAACAAGAAATAAAACCAAGCCCTAGTTTGGTATGACTAAGATTCCTAAAACTTTCACCTCTCATAATGCTGAGAAACTACTCAGAATCAGATATTTTTGCAAAAAAAAAAAGTGTCTTTACCACTGGCACACATTTACAGCAGTGCATTATTTGTGAATAACTCACAGAAAATGTACCCTTTTTAGATAAATGAATGCCAAAAACTGCCTTTGAGCTACACTGCATTGCAACTAATGTAACCACAGACACATGCAACTTGGAGCTCGGTCAAAAGATTAACCTTTAACCTTTACAGAATATACTGTAAGACATAGTATACACATGTCTCCATGGCCAAGCACCCTATATGTTTTTATTATTACTTTTCCTTCCTTTACTACTGTGCATTCAGATGTGTCTTCCGCTAGTTATTTAAACTGGTAGGTTTTCATTTATTTATTTTAATGTAAAAGCCTTGGTTCCCTTTTGCTTAAAGGACTCTATAGTAAATCACATTTTAATTCACAAGGGAAAAAAAATTCTTTGCCTTGAAATATGTTTACTTCCCTTTGCATTACATACAGCATCACATTTACAGAATTTACATTGCATCAAAGTTACACCGTAATATACAAAACAGGCTTTTCTTAAAAAAAGAGAATAATGTATATTCATTTTAAAACACTATTAATATGACTTTTTATTGTATTTGTATTTGTAATTTTTACTCTCGTTTGTTAATTCCTTTACACAATGCTGCTATAAAATCCTTTGGTACACACACACACATGCACACGCACACACATTGCAGCCCGCCTACTCCCCTCTCCCACCACTTCCCCCCACTATCTCACACTTGTGCAATTGTTTCACTCTCTTCTGATATGCAATGTCTTTCTATCACGTGAAGAAGACGCTTGGATTGTCCTTTTACCAAAGAAAAAACAAATCTGATTTTAATCTTACTGGATAAAAAATACATATCTCTCTACTTCTCTTTTGTTTAAGAAGGACATTAAAAAAAATTGGACATACTTCTGACGACAGTACTGCTGCATGCAGTGGTTCCAGCTGCCCAGGAGCGATGTCATCTCTACCCTCTCACAACAAAGATCCGTCACGCATCAGAAAGCAGCTCTCTGACTCTTGTCCAGTTTCTTCTGTTGCCACTACTAAGAGCCTGCGGGTAAGGCCTGATTGTCTTTAATCTTTTAAGTGTTTGTTTAGTGGCAGGAAATGCCATAAAAGGAAAACATTAACTTTGAGGTTCGGTCATTGTCGAAGAAATGTGTTGAAAACAAGCCACAGAGGTATTTCTGAACATTAGAACACACATAACTCATCACTGCCTTCAATCCAATCTATTTTTTTGGTCTGTTTTGTTTTTTGGACATAATTGTGTGGCATTAGCTAATCATTTTCTATGATTTATGCAGTACAATTAGGAAAAATTAGGGAAGTAGAATTTCTCAAAATATGCTGGACTTCATGTGTCTTCAACTGTTTCTGCAACATGATTACAATGTTTTATTTTGGTAGTCCAGTTTGACATTCTATCACTGCAGAGGTGATTTTGTGGTAATTTAGTAAGCTTATCTTTAGGATTACTTCTTTTATTGCACTCTAGGGTCTGTGCAGTTAGATTATTAGATACTTGTAATAAACCATGTGGAGAATGTGCAGTTTTATATTGTTCATTACTGTATATGGGGATAGTTCAAATGACCATAGTAACACAGAAACTGATAAATAAAGCTACACATTGATGTTCGTGAGCAAGGGAGCAGAAAACTTGAAGGAAATGTTGTAATAAGCAGTTAGTCTTATCTGTTTATGCAAACCAAGAACCTCTTGAGAAAAATATATGGTGTGACGCAGAGAAAAGTTTGTGAGAGAAAGGGCAACAGGAAGAAAGGAGGAGGAGGAGGCAAGAGAAAAATAGAGAGAAAGAGAGACAGAGCAGGGGGGATGAAAGACAGGATGAAGAGGAACAGAAGGAAAGAGGGACAGAGTGCTTGGAGGACTGACTTGTGGGAACCCAGTATTTATGGATGTTTATCTCTCCGCTAGTCCTAAGGGAAGCTCATATTTTCCATTTGGGAATAGCTGGTCATTAGACAAAAAGTCGCTCACAGAATCTGGGAAGGCTGGAGGACAGATTTCAGATGGAGTCAGTCCTTCATGAGACAAAGACACAAAAACTTTTTGATCAGCATCTGTTTCTGTGCGATACTGCTTAATATAAATCAGAACTTTTTCCAGGTCTGAATACAGTATATTGTTCATTGTCATTTACCTAGCATGGCAAGGTTTGCAGACATGACTGGATGTCATCTCTTTAAAGGTCCCATAAATGTCTGAAGTGAAGCGTATCACTGTTTACACAATGTGCCTTCAACTTAAAACCCCGTCTCTTCTTTAGAGAATTTAGCTTACTTTATCAGTTTCACGTGACATGTAGCCCTCAGGCATAGGATACATATCGGCTTTTTGGCTTAAGTTTATACTACAGTCTCTACCAAAGGTCTCTGAAAGAATAAAGATGCAGTGTAAACTGTAACTGTGTGGACTGTCTTATATTAACAAGACAATTCTCTGTTTGAATTTTCTAAAAGACAAAATGCAGAAGTACAGGCAAAAAGCAAGATCATTACTTTTTCAAGCTTTAAACAAACGTATTGTTTGCACTAAAAGAGATACAGTAGGAGCTTTTCTTATGATGAATAAACAGAAAGCACACTTGAGGATTAAAAGGTGGGTTTAGAAAAGAAACGTGGCAAAGCTATTTTTGTCTACTGGAGGCTGTATTTTGTTTTCTTGCCTTTTAATCTCTCACATCACACAAAAGTGGACAGCCATGCTAGTATCTTTACAAGGCTGTATTTAGGAACAGCAGTGCTTTCAGCTAAATGCTAATGTCACCACAGGATTTGGGCATATATTTTCTTTTGCTCTCTAAGGTTAGGATGTTTGTGCCATAACGTTTGCTAATCAAATGATAAAATCTTACCAGATTATACCTATTGCAGACAAATCTTTAAAGTATAACAATAACAAGTATCCAAGAAGTCCTCCAAGCACATAATAGTGTTGCTAATTTGTTCCTACTAATTTTAATAAAGAAATTCTTTATATGGATGTCCATAATCTGTAGGCAAGGGACATAATGTTTGGTAGTGAAAATGTTTCTGTTTATAGGCTGCTTGTAGTCTGAGTGCTATTGACCAATGATTTAGCAGGTTTGGGTGCATGCAAGTAAGCAGTCAGCATGGAGAGCAAAAGAAACAGCATTTGCAAACACATCCAACTGTTGAAACGAAGACTCCAGTCTGACCTTTTTCTAAAATGACTGTTTAGTTTTGCCTTGGCTCTCTGTTTATTTTTCATTTCCTCTTGCTATTTGGTTGAATTCAGACACAGAAACTAGTTGGTTAGCATTAGATAACAAGAGCAATCTGAGTTAAAATACACAAAAAAGCAGTAAACACGTGTTAAAAAACAGCTTTATTTCCTATACTCTATGGTGCTGAGTTACACTCACAGATTGTAGATAAAGCTGGATATAGCCACTGTGACATCATCTATAACTGGTCCTGCAGTGAAACTTCTAGTTGAGCATGTTTGCCACTGCTAGCTGTTTTGAAACCAAATTTCATGAGTGACATTAAACTGAAGGCGCTTGTAGGAAATGGAAATGGAGTGGAACTCATGTGGTGTTTTATAGTCTTACTGACCACTCAAAGTGCTTTGGACTACAAGCTACGAGCTACAAGCATATATAATCTAAGTACTTTATCTACCTCATGTTTATGGCCAATTTAAAATGAACAGATAAACCACAAATACATATCTTGAGCGAAAGCCTGAGTGCCAGTACAAAAACACATGCAGGCACGGGGACAACATAACAATTTTTTGCAGTAACGGTAAACATATTTCAAGCAAGTGCTAGAGACTATTCAGGGGGCAGAAGAGTTTTTGTTGAGCTCATGGATCAGAGGAGCCAGTGGATGATTTCTATAGAGTCTGACTTCTATTTGCATCATAGGCACTGCCAGTTGCTGGCCACGGAAGAATAGAGGCTCAAGGGACTTTTACAATGGCTGTAGTCTTCAGAACAGAAAGCTAAGTCCATTGTTTAGATACAGTCTATAGTTTCACTACAGTTGAATGTGGCAGCACAAGTGTACATTTTACATCCACTTTTTTCTTCTTATTGTTGCTAGTGGTCTTAACTTTAAAATTTCAAATCACAAAAGGAAACAAACTTTAAAAAAATATGCTATGGCCTTCCCAGTCACTGGATCTCAACTGTCAACTCAGCAGAACTGGTGTGGAAGACTTTGTACCATATATATAGTCCTTATATTTCATACTATACTATAATTACTAACCTTATAAGTTGATGTATTTATTATCCTATATTTTGTCATCTCCTAAGGAAATTATTTCCTAAGTTAGAGGTAAGCAGTAGTCGGTGCAGTAGTTATTACCTTTTTTGGATGTGTTTTAGCTATCTGTGCTTGTCAGTTTATTTAAGGAATCATTTCCTCTCCCCCCCTTTAACTTGGCTGAGAATTTCAGACTGCCATAAACCTTTTTTTTCCCCACTAAAAGTCCCTTTCAACATAATTCTTGAACAAGTAATTTCCCAGAAACCCAGACATGCGATTGCATGAATATTAATAATATAGTCTGTATCTATATTCGCTGACATTGCGCATGTAATAAAATATACTCTGAGTCCAAATTACCTTTATTTTGTTTGTGCATGTGCTGGAAAATGGGTTTGAAATGGTTCCTTATGCAATGTAAGGTTTAAGTTGGGGTTAAGCACTGCTGATATCTTGGTTGTGATAATCAGGAATGTTTTTAAAAGTGCTTAGTGTGGTTGTCATACTGTATTTTTTTTTTAAACTTTGGTCAGATTGCACCCCTTTCTAAAACATTTTCTTCTCATTTCAGCATGAGAGGCTGTCTAGGTAAGGTTCTTCTAATTTGATTTACACCATCAGTAAGAAAGGCATTACCACGTATTACCAGAATGACAGCAAAAACAGGAATCTATCCATTACTGACAGGAGTATATCCATTCAATTGGGCCAAGAGTGTGCTAAATCTGAATTAATAGTTACATACATCTCCTGTGTCTTCAGATTGGGATCATCGGGATCATCTGATGTCTCCAATGACACATCAACAAACCATGCTGAGTCCTACTTTTTACAAAGAGAGAACAGACTATCTGCAAGGAAAAAGGCACAAGAAGAGACAGCAAATAATGATTATAAAAAGGTATGCGATAGATTTGTAATATGTAGATTGTGAGTGCTACTTTTTGACAGTACTGTAGATGATTATGTACTGTAATAAAAGAACAAAAATAAAAAGAACACACAGAGATTCAGTGGGCTCAATAATTCGTAACATTTGGATTTAATGAAAATGATGAATAGAATGGGAGCTACTGCTGATAATAATCAAATCTAATTTCAAATAGAAATGTTTTTAATGTTGTCAGATGAGAAAAATAGTTTATTCATATGACATTATATGAAAATGAATCAGAATCAGATATTCAGGGGGACAGATACTAAGATGCTAATGGGTTCTATGTCGCTTTATGAAAGTAATATGATCACCAAAGATAGCACAGCTTATCTTGACAAACACAAGTGCCATGAGTGATTCATCCAAAACTTGTTGAAGCATTTCCCTCACAGCCACTAATGTGAACATCACGGGAGGAAAAAAGTCTCCAAAGTCAATATGATTCATTATACATGTAACACATATACTAAACCTAATGGCAATCTAATGTCTGTCAAGATATTTTAAGGAAGAAATCTGACCCTGATGGCAAATGATGAAAACTGAAACTACCACAAAAAAGAGTCCTGGTGGCAGTGTTTGGTGGTGGAAATGCTAACATGTGGGTATTTTGTAGATGTATGAAAAGGCACTGGCAACAAATCAAAGGCTCAAGTCCCGACTGGAAACAAGTAAACAGGAACTCACCATGATGCAAGACCAGCTGGAGAGAGCACAGGTACTCTAAGCAAGGCTGAAGTAATGATCCAGAAACACTACTGAGAAACAAATTAACCATCTGTTTAAAAAGGGCAACAGTCCATTTCTTTTTACATAAATATGAGACATTGGTAACAGAGACTGTAGAATCAAGCTCTCTCCATAAATTGCAATCTTTTCTCATAGTAATCTCTCTTTGCTGCAGAAGGGGAGACAGGATGACTGTGGGGCCAATGTGCTAGAAGCAGAAAAAAAGGTATGGACTCAAGAGGAGAAGTGTTTTTTAAGCATTTTTACTCATTTATTTTAATTACCTTTAATGATTATACTTAAAGGAAAGCTGGA
The DNA here is from genome assembly GCF_963576455.1 of Neolamprologus multifasciatus. Lineage (NCBI taxonomy): Eukaryota > Metazoa > Chordata > Actinopteri > Cichliformes > Cichlidae > Neolamprologus > Neolamprologus multifasciatus. The sequence continues at coordinate 8,237,284 of NC_140443.1, read as the reverse complement.
GCCTTAAAAAGAGGATATCAGATATGGAAGAACAACTGAAGGTAAATGTTTTATAAATGCCTTAAAACTGAATTTGAACATTAAGTCTCTTTTGAGAATATACAGTAAGTGTTTGGTTGTAACTTGGTGCTGTGGTCTCAGCTGTTTTGTCTTCAGTGGCTTTAGCTGACATCATTTGTCACCATTATGCTCTGCTGGCTGTGGAATGTGTGAGCACTGCAGTGACTGAGCAATCAGTATTCATCTGCAGCGTATAGCCCACAAATGTCTGCTGTGTTCTGCACAAGTGAATGCAAACAAAAATCTCTTGTTGTCTGTGAATGAGAGACCTAAACAAAGATGCTGGTCTAAAAATATACCTTTACAACAGAGAAATTATTCAAAACTGGTCTAAAAGTATCTGTCTGTCAGTGTGTATGAACACATTATTGTATTTGTTTAATAAAGATCAGTCTGTCCTTTATTCTTTAGGCCAGTTTTCTTTCTGTACCAGTTACTAATAAGAGTAGAAACCAGAAACCTTTATAGAATGTAGATAAAAGATGGACATACCATAGTCAGTATGATATCAGGTTTGGTTAGAAATAGGTTTAGAAGCCTCAGGCCATGGATCAGATTGAGAAACCAAGAAGCACTGAACACTTATACAGTAGCAAACTATGAGTCACAAGGTAGGTCCTCTCTGCAGCATACCTGGTTTTTTCATCCTATTTGACTTGAATGGGGTCCAGAGTCTAAAAAGAGAACTTAAAAGTAGCAACTAAGACCTCAGGAGAGTGTTTACCCTGGCCATAGATCAAAGGAGCCAAAAAGCATTTTTTTCCCCCCATAGATTACTATACAACTGAACATGCAGGAACCATCTCATGCTGGTGATAAGACAGACTGTAGGTTTAAGGCACTTTTACATTGCTTTCACTTTTCAGACCCTGAAGCTACGTCCATCATTTATAAACACCAGCAAACTTGTATTGAGTTTCACTTTAAGCAGGACCTTGTTACTGTCCACTTTGTGAGCAAGAATTTTTTTTCTCTTTGAAGACACCTTTCTGTATCCATGTGTTTCTCTCTCCTGTGTTATGCACAACTTTTAAAAAGTGGTCTCTGCACAGATCAAGATTCATTGTATTTATTAATATTGTATGTAAATGCTATGACAGTTACGGGGTGTTGTGGTCACTGTCGATCAAATCTAGTGAAACAAATTTTGTACTCAAAGTAAATATTGTTTATAGCAAAAAATGTTTACTTGTGGTTTTGCAAGAATCCAAGCTTATGCCTTTGTTTTAAGAGGTAAATTAGCTGCGGGTGGTCTGTTGTTCTCTGAATATGCTTCCTGCTACCTCCCATTTGATGTGACCAAGGCTGAAAAGATTGCTGACATGACCAGAAATAAAAACCAGTCCTTGGTGTGTAGTCCATGAAGACACTACCAAAATATGAACTTACTTTTAAACTACAAATTAAGAACAAGCAAATCCTTATACTAACCACTGTAAGCAGAAATGCTCTACCTGGGACGAGTTGTAGGACTTTTTAGATATTCTGTCCATCCTTATGTTTTTATACTCTCTTTTCCCTCAGATTAAAGCAGAGCTTAAGATGGAAAACCAGAGACTAAAGGATGAGAATGGGGCTTTAATCCGTGTCATCACCAAACTCTCCAAGTGAGAAGGGAAGCAGACAGGAGGGAAGAAGAAGAAAGGATTCAAGAAGTCATATTTTAATCTGTATCCTTTAAATTTCTGAAAGCATAAGTCCATCCTCTGAAAAGATATGTACATTGGTCAGCAGAATGTATTAAACTGAGCCCTTTCTACTGATTGTTTAGAAAGATGAAAGAGATGTTGATTTAATACTGATTTTCCATCCTGTTCACCTATAAGAAGACACATTTGTCCAACTGTAAACGCACAATACATCAATTTAAAATTTAAAATGTAAACTCACTAAATATTTCTAAATAAAGGCAAATGCCAGTTTATGTGTTTCTTATTACTGTCTTTACATGAGTAAATTGTCCTCAAGTAAACAGTATATAAAATTTTGTCACTGAGTAGACACTTTCACAAAAATGGACAAAATATTGCAGGTATTTCCAAAGAAGCATTGCCATGGAAACAGCAATATTTGGCCTATTCCATATGCAGATCATGAAAATGGGCTCTGAACTATCAGGGACAGTGGGTGATGGATGAGAAACATTTTTTAGGAACGTAGGAGTGTCGTCTCTGATTTAAGAGCTTTACCTTGACTGATGATATTGCAAGTAACACGATCTTTTGCTTACAAGTTTAAATAGAAAAAAATGTTTAAAAAAATTATGTATTTATCTATTTTTTCCCTATAAAAGTGTCAAAACAAATTTAGCTTTCTTGTAAAATATCGGTTCAATCGCATGCATTTATTAATCTGTCATATTAGCGTCAATTAAGTAGGAGTTGTGGTGATTTTGATCAAATCACATGGACTTTATCAGTAAATGGTGAATATGATATCCTTTATTTAAAGGCATAAAACTGTGTCTTTTTACATTTTTTAAACGCTGGGCTGTCATCTATGTGTCACACTCAGCTACTAAACTGTTTCTTGGCATTTATTTTATGCATTCAACGCCACCCGCTGGCCATAAGTGGAAATGCATCCTCTACATACATTTACACAACACATGGGACAAAGCTACTTAAAATGCCTTTATTTCCTATTATTACATATGAACAACACAGAGATATGCTCTGATCACATCCTCATATTTTGGTTCCCTTGAGTACTTCAGTTCTACACAGAATGATGTATGAGTACAACTTTTTTGGTCTTTTTTGTTTGCTTTTCTGCTGGAAAAACATGGATTCTGTACAGAATTAAATCATGCAGTTCACAAAAAGGCACAACTATTGACACACCTCTACAACAAGACAAAACAAGAATGACGAACGACATTCAAGCATTTCCCTTGTCTATGTTGCTGGGTAAGTGAATATATAAGCGAGCCGGACTGTCTTTGGATGTTCTGTTATATGGCTATGTTGACTTAACAGGATCATGACTGTAAAGGAACATTACCGAAGCAGCAGGTTGGCAGTATTGCATTTCGAATGTTGAATGTTGAATCTGCACTGTTTGGGTCTGCTCTGTGCCCAAGACAGCTTGTGAGACCCAGGAAGACAGGGATTTTGTTGCCTGCATCGCAGAGAAGTGCTAACATACCTTAACAGAAGACCATTTAACGAATGCCGGCTCTACACTCCTGTTGAAAATACATAAACTAGCACATGTAAAATATAAGTTCTATATCAAAGAGTAGAGGATGTGCTGACACACAGTGTACTAAAGGGTGTAATGAGGTGCTTCTCCACAAAAAAGATATTGGAATTAGACATTAATCCCCTGTCTTCAGCTCATCTCCTCGAAACCAGAAACACAGTCTTAATGTGAAAGATAGAGTGCAGGGAGGATTAGGCGCGTTCATCTCCATGCACTCCATCTTATAAATAAGGATTTATCCAAATGTAAATGATAATGACTCAAAAAGCAAAAAAATGAAGGCCCACATTGTAAATGATGTGGTAGACAGCGTCAGTATCTCAGAGCATGCACAAGCAACACAACACCAGCTCATCCTATTGTAATCCCTTAGTTAAAGTATATCAGTTCATACAGTGGCATTTGTAATGAAAAAAAAATATTGATTGCTTGATTATTAGATGGTAGCTACTTAAAAGAACAGCATCAATAATCTGGTATGCTGTAATAATATTTAATTACTTATGAAGCAAAGAAGACACTACTGAATAATGAATTAACTGAATTCAGTTTAGTTTATCCTCCAATTTAGATAAAAGCTAATTTGCTTGAAAAGCAACAAGATGAGGAGGTACAATTTAATGAAGTGTGACGAAAAAGGGGCTACAAGTCAGTTAGCTAATGTACGGCACTGACATTTGATTAACTAAGACTTGACACCCGTCTGGCAGGAGTACATAAAGGAAACACTTAGGTACACTGAGATAGAAAATTAAGGAGACAACAAGTATTCTCCTGTTTTGAAATATATACAATTAACTGATTATGTATTAATACACTCAGAAACGAACAATTATTACATGACTTGTAGCCTGAGGAAAAAAAACACACTAGCGTAGAGACACATAAAAACAATGACGGAAAATCAGACGATCATGCAGTTGGATGAAAACGCAATGGATTTCCATGTGACACTAAAATCAGCTGTGTTTTTAACTGAGGCATTCATGGAGTCTGGTAAGCCAAACATGGATGGTTCAGACATACATTCAGCAGAAATTCATACACTTTGCAGTCAGTGCATCCTTTTTTGATACTCTGTTTTATTATAAAAATGACACAGAACACAAACACACATACACAATATAATTATGGTTCCTCTTTAAAACATGCAGCTATTTACATCATTTTGTAAATACATGCTGTAGCCTATTAACAAATTTTGCGGGATGCATATGTTAACAATTGTAAAGAAGTACTGTGGATGAACCTGTCAATGTGCCGCTGCTCACCATTAGATACTTCTGCTGGCGACGTGGATGCAAACGAACGACTGACTTAACTTTTTTTTTTTAAACAAACTGCCCCCTTATAAAAATGTCCTGAAAAATCCATGTTGACATTTAAAAGCACTCAATGTAGACACAAATTTCTATGAGTTAATTTTTTCCAGTTTCTGAAATTCTGAGAAAATATTTGAATGTGTTGGCCTCCCAAGATCTGATTTTGGATTTTTTGATTTAAAGAAACTAATTCACAAAACACAGATTCCCTGATTTTGTCTCACATAGAATTCACTGATAACATCAATGTATCAACTCCGGTTGAGTGGATGAGTGGGCTGGAGCCAATCCCTGGAGATAATCCACAAGGGATGGGGTAAAACCCTGGACATGTGTCCAGTTCCATCAATTCATGGCCAGTTCAGAATCCAAAATTACCTACGTAAGCAGTGAAACTCAACAACAGAGAGGCTCTAGACAGTGTTTGAAGCCAGAAATTAGTTGTCATTAATAATGATTTCAGTTACAATGATTTGAATTATAAGAAAGTGATACTGACTCTTTTCCCTCCCGGTAAATTCGGAAGATTTTTCAGGTTCAGGTTGTCACCACGTGTGATTAGAGAAAGAGTCATCCATTTTCTAAAGCTATTTTTGGGGGTTTTTAAGGTTCCTGCAATAAATGACAATTTTAATCCTACATATGTCTACATTTAACTCAAAGAAACCAATATGGGGACAGTCATGATTCTTTAGTTAAGAGGAGCTGCTACAGGAAAGAGATCAGGTCATTGGTAAATTCAGTGGAATTTAAATGTCAACATTTTAAATGTTCTATCCTCAGTCATCCCTTTATAATAATCAATTCTTTGTGTCCTTTTTTGCTTCCAAGCCACTAAACATTACACTAATAATTTGCCTACAAGTTTCAACATCACCATATTGCAGCACTTTGTCTCCAGGATCAAAAAGCTTGTGTCCCGACCGAGTGATTCAAACAAGACAAAATACTGCGAGGCATGATACATGCTCTATTCTGCAGCTCTATTTGGTTCAAGCAGATGGTCCAGGGTGTGTGTATTGTATATGTTTGATGATACAGTTGCTATGTTTAGATTCTACAAACCTCATTAATACTTCCTTTTAAAAATCAAAGCTGCATCTTACATTTCAAATTCAATAATCTATAAAAACATTTCGTCTTTGACAGAAATCCTCATGTTGTTTCAGCAGAAACTACAGAAATATTGAAGTGAATTACAGTAGAACTACAACATCAGCCAATGACGTGGAATCGTTTTAATGAATGTCAAAACATAATAACCAAAATGGCACTGTCTTTTACTAAACAACAGAAATCAAAGAAGCATAGTCAGCACTGTTTTCAGCATCATTGGTAATCCTTTTTAGTGCCTTACTTCTACAATGGATAAGTAAGGTTTTACATCCAAGTGGTCAACATAGCCAGATTTCAAATGGCACATTCACAGTGTCCCTGACACATTTTGAACAATATTCAACCACTTTAAAATAAACAATAAAACCTGCACTACTTCTCAAAGTGTCATATCAGGAAGGCACCCTTGTATTCCTGTCGTACATTACACCTGTCTGAAGACACAGAAATGTGGGTTGAAGCTAAATGCATAGATGGGCCTTCGTGGCAACACAAAACAAGCAAGTTAAGTCAGACAACTGCATCATCCCTGCTATATGGTTCTGCTGCACTGTTTGCACCATCTCATATGTGAGCTGATAAAATCAAGAAAAATGTCATACATATTCCAGAATTCATTGTTGCATTCATTGATCTCAACCTGATTCATCTGCACTTGAATCTCTTCGCATTGATAGACTTAAGACAAACTTTATGCAGGAAATAACCCCAAATTACAGTACTTTCTATTGCAAGTTAAAGCACAGTTATTAGCAAGACACAATACTGGGCGTGATGCACGCAGAGCAGTGGGGAGGTAAGTAAAGCATGCTCTATAAACTAAACTAAAGCCTTTTTTTTATATATATATATCCAGCATTGTCTTCACCAATACTTCCATTCAGTGTCAGCGCCCTAAGAATGAGATTCTTCAAATGAAGGAAAGACTAAAAGTCGATCATTCATTAACCAGTCACCCGGTAACTCAACACCATTCTTCTCAGCATACGTTAATGTGGGAAATGTGATGCTCAAAAAGAGTTTCAGATATTCTACAATGTCTTTTTTTTTTTCTTTTTTTTTGAGCAGGACTTTTGACAAATAGTCATGTGTGAAGTCGTGAAATTCATGCAAAGTAGGGATGAAGATTGGATTTCTGAGTTAGTGCATTAGCTGGTTGGTGAGATGTGTTACTTCTTTGCATTCAGCTTTGCCAGCTGGCCATCAATTTCCTCCTCTGGCTGCAATGGGTGCCACTGGGCAATGGGACGGCGTGGATTAGCCAGCATGTCAGTCCAGTGCTTCAGACCTAAGCCAGTAGCCTTATTGCCCACGAAGATTTTTCCAATGGCATCATTCTTACCTATCTTGTCATAATCAAACACTGTGACTGCCACCAAGATTTTCTGAGAAGGCAGCAAGAGAAAATTTAATCAATGATCTGTTTTCTGGGCATTTCATCATTCAAACTGTAGTGGAGATTCATTCATGAGCTATTATAACATATCAGTGAAGTCCAAAAGGTGTTGTATGACTTGTACTGTACCTGCATCTGTTCCAGCGGGATTTCAAAGCTGAAGGATTCATTGTAATATGGGTTTAGGGTGTTCTTCTTCACTGTAGTCTTCTTTTTCTTCAGACGCTTACCACCCTGGAGCAGCTGGATCTTTACATAAGGATCTGGAAAAAAAATGAATATGATGAACAAAAGAGAAAAACTTATTCTGTCAATGACACAACCTTTAGTGTTTCTTAATTTGTTTGTTTGTTTGTATTTTAAATGGTTTTTCTTTGAATTTTCTCTTCGAATTGAATTTTCTTGCATGTGCCTAGAAAATTCACAAAGGAAGAGAGTATTATGTGGGGTTTTTTTCTACCAGATAAACCGCAGGCATCCATCTTCTTCAGATTCTTTGCCTCCAGGATGCAGACAGTGAGTTTTCCAGCAGTGGGGACATAACGAAGGGAGATGCAGATATCTCCAAGTTTCTCAGGCTGAGCAGTAAGAGACACAGAAATGACAAGCACACATACTCATCAGATGTCCATAAAATGCATTTTCTGTGATGGGTGGGTGCAAAACATAGCTGTTATTTATCAAGATTTATACTCTTAGACTGAAACCGAGGGTTTTTTTGTTGCTGCGACAGTGACATTATTTGGAATAAAACCCCTCTATCTGGATTTATGATCGCTCTGAGCTTTTAGACTTCGAAAATCCACTTTGATGACTGGGGGCAGGGATAACCTTGAAAAAGACACTGGAAAAGACTAGAGATACTAGCAGGTTATGTGTGTAATCAGTTCTGATTAATTAGTTTCCTTAATTATTCAAGCAAACTATCTCAGCATCATTGTTCACAGGTGTAGAAATGCAAGGAGAGAAATTTGTTGCTCCACTGACATAAATAAATGTTTGATTTCTATATGTGTCTGAATGTTTGTGCACTGTTATGAAATTCCATCTTTTAAGAAATGCAAACTAATCCATGAGCTGAATTATTTCTGAATATTAAAGATGGGATAATCAACCAGTGCCATAGAAATCTTGCTGACTTCTCCAACCGAGTCAACATCAAGCCCCTCGGCCCTGCTGAGGAATAATGCAAACTGTAGTTTTCAAGTAAAATTAAATGCAAATAAATAAAGAGGGAGAATTTTTGGTGAACTACATTTAACTGTGTTTAAACCTGAATTGATACACAGTTAGTGCTCAAATAAGTATTCATGGCAGACTAACGAGAAACAAACTATAGTGGAACCATTTATCATAATGAAGGAACATGTAAGCTGGTACAATGGTGGAGCTGAATGTGTTCTTAATTGATTTTTGGTCAACAATGGAGCATTGTGGCTCAGAAAAATAAGATATAATTGGTCTCTGTCTAGACAGACAATACTTGATAGTAGCATCAATTCATAATTGGTTTTGGGCTTTTTCTTAGTGTTGGTTGACACCCAGAAAGTTTAGAATATCAATGGTCTATTATTTAAAAAGCACAGAATGAATCAGTTCAATAAGCACCTCCTCTTGATCAGCACTCTCGAGATCCCGCCACTCCTCAATAGGCCGTCCAAGGTCAATGGTGTTCATGGGTAGCTTTACCTCTCCAATAACATCATGTTTAGAAAATCGGTCATAGTCATAAACAGACATCACCAAGGTCTTTCCACCAAGCTCCTCATAGGGTACCTGACCAAGAAACACAATGTCACTTATAGATTGTATTTATCTGTGTCACAGGATAAATAGGTTTATTTTAATGTCATTAAACTTCACATAAACTGCCTCTGGATTTCTTGAAAAGGGCGAGTTAGTCCCACAGAAAAAAACCCTCATTAAATGATACAAATACTTGCTTACAAATTTATAGTGTTTAGCAGCTGCTATAGAGAAAACAGTCAATAATCAAAACTAAATGGAAAAAACTAAGTGAACTAAAAATGTTAAATGATAAATTATCAGAGAAAATAATCTGAGAAACCAGACAAATATTACGCCTTAAAAGCACTAAATGAAATGCACGGTTATTTTCTCAAATGCAAACAACAAACATATTAGGAAAAACAAGTTATTACACTCCAATCCACAGAAATCTATGTGAAAATGAAGATGAGGACACCTCTACTACAACCTGCATAGGCAGACATGAAATTTAAAAAAAAGCATCTTCTGTTTTAAAAAGAAAGAAAATATCTGGAATAAATTTTGATGGAGAAACAATAAATCTGACAGTGAAATTCTCATGGGAGGCATCTGGAGATGGCAATAAAGGGCAGCCTGTATAATAAGATATTTTTCTACTGCTTTTTTAAAATTTTGCAGACTGGTATCGCCTGCAGCTTGACCCAGAGAGACTTGCAAAGTCCCAGCGGGGCTTATTAGCTAGGAGCAGCTAAGAGCAGCATGTAGGCTGCACAGGCCAGTGGGTACACACACAGAGCCAGACAAACCGGACATACTGTCAGTTTCACACACAAAAGGCTGAGATAATGATTTGTGCTATGTAAAAAAAAAACAAAAAACAACTTGCTCAAATAAGATTTATGTTTCTTTTTTTCTTTTTACAGCTGCATGTTTTCATATAAGAACAAGACTCACCTTGAAAACAAATGTCTCATTGAAGACAGGGTTCAGTGTTTTTTTGTGCACTTTGGTGTCAAACTTCTTCTTCTTGTCAGGGAAGAGCAGGACTTTAACATAAGGGTCTGAGGTTCCACCTGAGTCCATGGACATGAGATCTGCAGCTTGAAGGATACCAATTGTCAGCTGTGTGGAGAAAATGAGGGTGTATGTAAGCAACAGGAGCAGTGAAAACAGAATTTTATCAGGCAAAAATGCAACTTTTCTTTGAGGGTCACTGCCTCAGACTGGTTATATAAGCCTCGCAATCCATCACCACAAGCGTCTCAGCTGACTGGAGACGTACTGGATGTCAGAAGCTTTTCCTCAGTGTCATCCAATTGTCACAGTGTGGTAACTTCTAAAAAATGTATTACCCTGTGTGCTAGAAAATACAGATTTTAGCAGTCTATATTTTACAGATACATTAAAAGTACAGCCATTTCACCCTCTACTGTGTTTCATATCTAGTGAATTATTGGCATTTTAATTGAGCACATGAAGGTTTGCTCATATGCTGTCGAGTAATCAGTTAAGCTGCTGGAAGTGCCACGGTTAGATAAATGTCTTTTTATTTACCTCAAGCCACTATAACAAGTTACCCTTTTAAGGTTTAGCCTTGTTTGTCTTTTCAGCCCTAAAAATAACTGTGGTCTTACTGACAATGTTCATCTTCTGCATACTCCTGTTCAGGTTTTGTATAGTATGTAAATGTAACCTTGAGTAACATCAACTTAACTGTCCTGTTTTGTTGCTATTAAAATTGTGAAGTTTATATTTGGTGTTTGTTCACATTCAACGCCTGAATTAGAGAACTCTCTATTCCTCAAAATGTCATGGAAAATGACTCTTTTTCTGGCTGCTGACAGTAATTTCTGATTTATGGAGTAATAAAAAAGCAGCTATCCAATATCCCCTTTGTAAAAACTTTAATACGTCAAAAGAATGAAAGAAGAATTCCGAGTCTCATTGATCTCACTCTTACCAATGTTCAGATATCTGTTCCAGAAAAGTTTTCAAAACTAGCAATGATGCCTAATTTGCATAATTGAATGTGAAATTTCAGAATACTTTACAAAAAATAAATAAATACAAATATTTGATTAATGTCTTGATGGATCCAGTTAAGGAAATCCCAGAAAGTTGATCCCGCTCATGGGTGGCGGTGGGAGGAATGCGACTGAAGAAGTAACCTGGATGAGTGAAAAAATGTTTCTCCCACTAAAAACACTGTCCAGACGAACAGTTTCAGCTTTCTGGGAATTGGATTAATGTAAGTAATGAACTAGAGAAATCTTAAGGTATTATCTTTCAATTAAAATGTTTGCTTTAGTGTTTTGGCACCTTTAGAGTCCCCTATTTTGAGTTGGATTACTCAGCACAGTGGCATTAAGTGGCATTATTGCTACTATGCATCTCCCAGGTAAAGAAAATGTTTCATTCATGACACCCATGAAAGAAAAAGCTTGTTTTTTTCTTTGCACTTTGGGTTAAATAAACAAGAAAAAGCATTCATTTAATTACTATAACTTTACATTTTTTAATTATCTTTGCACAGAACCAAGCTACTACAGCGAGTTCCATACTGAAGATGACATGAATTGGGTCATCTAACTCTTTAATTTAAACATGTCTTTAAACACTAAAAAAATTCAAATGGGTAATTTAAATATAGCAGAACACATGAAGCACTCCCTCCAAAATTGTTAAATATTTCTAGAGCTTTTTTTGTAGTTCACAAAATGTGATAACCACAGACCTTTGTATTCTCAAAGTCATAATCTATAGAGTATTGCAGCTTCCCCAGTTTCTCCTGCTCTTTCTCCTCTTCCTCTTTCTCTTCCTCTGTCAGTCCAGTCTCTCCCTCATCATCATCGTCATCCTGATGTTTCTGCAGTGTAAAGGTAACAAAACAAAAAGCTATGTTAAAGGTAAGAGTACAAAAAGCCAGGATACGGGGTTCCCCATAACAGCCAGCATGCCACAGACACTGGAGCTCCAGGAGTTTTTATGTGGGAGATACATGTTTTGGTTACTGCTTACCTGCACAGCACCTGATGATAAAAACCAGGAATTTATCATTTACAAGGACATAGCTGCCTGTAATTGGTATCCCTACTTTTTTTTTAAGAAACTGTGAAATGATTGTCTCAGTGTTTGTGGATCAGTAGGCAAGTCCTTAAATCTGACATGCTTCAGCAGTACAGTGACAGCCAGAGTCAGTGGAGGCATTGCATGCTAGTTCCACTAAGAAGGGTAATAAATGCCACATCCTAACAGTGAAACTGAAAATAAGAATAATTTCTTGTTGTTAAAGGCCTTTAATCTTAACAAATGAGCGAGGAGATATAGGTTTGGATAGACCCCTAAGGAACTAGCTCACAACAGCAGGAACAAATGCATATTAATCAATAAAAAATGTGACATAATATTCAGGGCAAGGGGATGTATCTTATTTTATAGGATTTATTTTTAAGACTTCAAATTTGTTAACCTGCATCTCTTTAAATTAATGTGGCAAAATAAATGCTTCTCCTTTCACCTCACCATTATTACAAAACTAAATCAGGATTAAAGGGCACAGCCAGCTATTTGAATTTTTTTAGAGCCTTACTGCTTCAATATGATTTTTCTTATTGAGTAATTTAAGTAATCTTGACTTTTTAATCTTTTCTTTGGGTCATCCAGTGTTGTCACATCCTATCTCCTCCTTGAGTATTACCATAAAACGAAGAGATTTGCAAATATTTGGCTCACCATGCAGTTTTATCATCACCGTTTCCATGTCTCCCAAACAACCAGCCATGCCCTTTATCACATGCACAGATTAATAGTGTTAACAGTCTTGCATATCATATTTTAATCCAATACTTTCCATATTGGTGTGATTTACAGTAACATTGTCCCAAGAACAATGTGTTAGATGGTTAGACTCTCCTCTCTGGGGTTTATGGAGCACATCATAGCTTTCCATTGTTACATTCTCAAGCTATCATACCAAAAAACTACAAAATAATGGGGACGAAATTAAAAAAAAAAAGAAAGAAAGAAAAAATAGCAAAGGAAGCTACAACTTTCATTCCATGAAACCCCCCTCCGCCCTGGGGGCCAGAGAGCATCGACATGAGCTATCCACCTACCGTAGAGCAGGAGTCCACCACAGTCAAGAAACACGAGGCACACACAAGACAGACACAAAGCGGAAAAGGAGGAGAGCAGAGAGAGGAAGAGATTCAACTCACAAGACACCAAACACACTTCAAAAAGAGAGGCAATCAACACCACCACCAACCACAATCATGATGAGAAATGACACGCTTGTTTTAGGCTCATGGCGATAATTTCACATTGTGGACACAAGCAGTTGATTGCTTTAATTAACTGTCAGTGGAGCACAGGGCAGTCTATGTTCATATAAGCTGTTTAGCCCATCAAATTAAGAATTTATCCTTAACTTTATTGCACTTTGATTCACAACTTCCTGATCTTTCTGCCGGCCTCATCCTTTCATTCATTACCTTTTAATATGATAAGCTTTGTTTTGTAAGTTGACGAAACATTCTCTGCTCATTATTCTTTGCCACATTGCAATAAAGTGTGCCGTTTTTCACCATGGAGCACAATGGAATACGTCACACGTTTAAACAACCACAACAACAACAACAACACAAATTGAGGGGAAGAGAGCTCTCCTTGTGTCCTCTACAGCCTGGGCTAAAAAAGCTGCTGGTAAAAGATCAGATTTAGTTAGCAACATCGTTAAAATCTGGGCAATAACTATCGTAATAAATAATAACAACTTGAATAATAAATTATTGTTGACAAGAAGCGACAAAACTTCACCAATGCATCTTGTAACCTTGACTCTTTTGCATGTAGGAAGCGCGAGGCATCATACCTCACCACCCTGCATGTTCTTCATGTTGAAGCCATCCTTTCCCTTCTTTCCTTTCTTGTTCTTCTTCTTCTTGCAGCAACATTTTTTGATTATGCAGAAACAGCAGGTGAGGATTAGCAATGCTGCCACTACAGCAATGGCAATCAAAGCCCACGGAGGCACTGTTGATTTCAAAATAAACGAGGAAAAGTTGATTTGAATGGAACTTTGGTGTTCGCCAAATGTGAATGTTTTGTAATGCTTGGAATGATGTAAAAAGCTCTGCAGCATTACTTACGTGGGATTTTATCAATTTCGTTCAAGAATTTGCTCTTGATCTCCTCAAACATGTCATTCTTGCTGATCTCTGTATTGTTCGAGCCAGAAGTATCTGGTGCTGAGGTGGACATGGCGGCTGAGGTGGGAGCCATGGTCATGGTGGGGGCACTGGTGGGCTCGGCCGCTGTCATGGCCTGTGGCCGTCTGAACAAGTTGAACTTCATTGTCAAAGACTAGGCACAGCGTCCCTGAAACACAAAGAGATCGGATATGAAGCAACAAAAATTGCTTGTAGTGGGATCATGGAAGATTTGTCAAAGAAAGTGAAAAATATTAAATGTTGAATTAGAATAAACTCAGGCTAACAGCGAGGAAGCCATAATGGAACGTCAGTCAAATTTAGCCATCTGCACCAACAACAGAGGCAAAGATTGAAGTAACTTCTTAAGAGGGGTGGTAAATACATTAGGTTACCTATTCACCAGCAACCAAAAATGTCCACTAGGAGTCAACCCTCACCTTCAAGGTGAAATGCAACTTCATATATGGACAAGGCTTAAAGGTATTGTTGAAATTCATTTTTGTGTAGCCTAAACTTATAGCCGAATAATCACTCCAGGTATGGTAGAGTATCTACTTGATTAGCAGATCAGACAGTTAGAAAGACTGCAGTTTCACTTAAAAAAAAAATACATTAATTTTCCACATATCAGTCAAGACCACTGCAGTTGGCGGCATGATTTTTGGTTCTCCCTGTTAACTATTAACCTAGTTAGTAATCTAAAACTCCAGAAAGCTGCTAAATCGATTCCTCAGCTTTCCATTATAATTTTTAATTTTATGTTTGAGTGATGATGACCTTGAGAGCTGCAATAAGCTTTCTCAACTCTGTGAAAGATGGGGAGTATGAAAACAATGCTTCATCTGGGACTCATCACACTCATCACACAAGTCACAGAAGTTGAAAGCCCTTGATGTTGCTGATGATATGATAATTTAGTGTGTGTGTGTGTGTGTGAAACTGTGACCTGAGATGATTACACCTCCACCTTCAAACACAATGATCTTCCAGACCTAAAGGAGAGTCTAAAAAGTTATCCAAAATTAAAGGAGTCCTCAATATATGTGAGTATCTGTACATGTACACGATGGCACAATTGTTAAATGATTTTATAGAATAATCAATACATAAACAGCATCATTTTGTCAGGTAAGTATAAAGAGAGACATTAAAGATGAATAATTAGCTTATCTTAATGACTTGAACCAGAAGAAAACAGCTGCTAATTCAAAATTAGCAAATGTCAGTTGCTTGTCAAACTGCAGAGTATTGTTACTTAAAAATATATATGATGAGTGAGCTTTAGAGGTCCTTAAGATAGACCTTATTATATGTGACAGAACCATATCTGAGCTTCTATTTTTCTGGCAAAAATACCAGAAACACCTTCCCTGGCATGACAAATCATGCTTCCCTGTCTGGCAACCCGATGGGTGAGTCTGGGTTTGATGGTTGGCAGGAGAACAATACTTGTCCAACTGCATTGTGTCAAATATAACGTTTGGTGGAAAGGGAATTATGGATGAAGAACTTTACTGGCCTGCACAAAGCCTTGATCTCAACCCAATAAAATACCACTGAGATGAATTCGAGTTCACATTTCGAGCCAGGCTTTCTTGTCCAATGTCAGTGTCTGATCTCACAAATACACTTCTGGAGTAATGGACAAAAATTTCCACAAAAATCAGACTCGTAAAACTTGGTAAAGCCTTCTCAGAAGAGTTTAAGCTGTTCTAGCTGCAAATGTTGGGCCGGCATCACACAACCCTATGGATGAAGAATGTATGTCACTCAAGTTCAGTCATTTGAAGGTAAATGACTGAATAGTTTTGGTAATAGGGGTTTTCTTCTACCAACCAACTAATCTGTATTTATTTTTATTATTTATAATCAATGTTTTGAAGTGATCCGACCAATAAATAGTTGAAGGTTCCACCTTAAGAGTTCAAATGTTTTAAGATCAATCTTAAAATAGATTCTGAAATTTTATAGACTGAAGTTTAACAGGTTAGCGGTAGCTGGAGATCTAAGCTGTGACTTTAAATAACATAAGAAGGCAGTCATCTAAATCAGTTTCACCTCCCAACATACTCTAATAAAATGAGTGTCTTCTCAGCAGGGCCCTTTTTTAACAGATGACAACTCCTATTTAACTCTCAGCCCCAAGTGAGCATTATGTTATGTATTCTCTGTTTGCTCTTTGCATGACTGCTGGTGGCAGCAACAACACTAACATTTACTGCTGAGCACAAATGTCAATGCTCTGGTCTAATTGAACCTTGCTGTTTGTCAAACTGCTGCAGATCGCTAGATGAATTTGAAAACACCTGCTTAGTTTTAATTAACTATGAATAACTGTATTATAGTGCTGGGACAGGATTGTTTCCTACTGCATTTAGTCATTTATTTGACTACTGTGTATATCTCAGGAGCATAATGGTTTAAATTGTGTCAGTAAAACTACTTATTCACCACAGTGTGATATATTTCTAGGAGCTGCTGCTCTGACTGATATGTTTTTTTAAACCAAATAATATGATTTTGATGCTGCCTTTACTCTTTCATGAGCCCCACAAACTCAGCATAGTGCTTAAGAATAACTGGCAGCTTGACATCCTTTTATTCGTTTTGTCACTCTGCTAATGTTTCCATGTTTATTTGTTTTTCACTCCAGGGTAAAGAATTCAAAGAAATAAAGCAATTTAAGAGAAAAGGTCACAGAATTAAGATGTGTTCAAGCAACTAAGGAAAATGTAACATGATTTACATATTTTATAATTGCTAAGCACATTAGGTATAATGTTTTATATCCATGCTATGGATGTAAGACAAGTATAGAATTAGTACTGGCAACTAAGTTTGCTAGCGTTACACCTTTTTCAGTTGATCTACTGTGATCTGTGCGAGTTTCTTACTATAAAAGATGTAATAACTAAAAAAATTGTACTTTTTATTGTGTAAGCTTTAAAGTACAATACTATCAGCTTTTAAATCAGCTGTTTGCTTGTTATAACACTGTTATTTTACAGTGTTTCTACTGTAATTATCATCAAACCTTTATTACTGTAAAATGTACATACATGTCCTCCTCATATAACATGAATCCAGTTTATTGTCTTCCTTGAACTATACGGTAGCTTCCCACAATTCTTTGCAACACCTGGTTAGAGAAATGCTTGCACAAAGAAGAGGTCTGGTCAAACTGTGATTAATTGCTTCAGCAGTCTCAGCCATTGTGGATCATTGCTAGCTGTTCTCAGCTATGCAAATAGTAGATGCACATACAGAACTATCATAATCTAAAAACACTAAATAAGTGCACAGTAGCTAGATGTTAATGTTTTTTTCTATAGATATCAGCATTTACAGTATTCAACTGTATCTGTAACTGTGTTGCTGTAACTGTGTTGCTACAGTTTATGTGTCATTATCAAAGGAAGTGCTCCGCAGCTAAGGATATCAGTACCTCAAAGTAAAAGTGAACTGTCAGAATATGGCAAACATAATGATGATAAAAACCCAATCTTAATTGATTTGCAGCCCACAGATCGATAAGTATTGCATTTCAACATGTGCACTTTAGCACAGACTTTCTATTGCTGTAAGGTAGACTGTGCACTGTTCACATACAGTGGTGGTCTATGTGCTGTGGGCAAGCACATCATTGTTGCTAAGCAATACTGATAACGTCTATAGCTGAAGTGACCAACCAATCAAATAACCAGTTGGCTCAAGGCCAGTGTCAAGTCACTGCCCAAGTGGTGGGAATGACATGATACGAATGCAGACTGCTCCCACTGAGCTGAAATGTATAATGGTTAAGAATAAAGTTTTCGCTCCAGCAAAGGTTCTTCAAAAACATTTTATTCATCGCCTGCCCGTATCTTTCATTTGTCTCTAAACCCATCCTCACCCCTAAAATGAAGCACATCTGTGACTGCAATGTTAAAAAAAATCCTAACATTAAGTCAAATATGATTTTCTCCACTACCCGAACTTCCCTAAGTTAATTCTGTCTCCTCTGAGAAGAGCAGTGATGAGAGAAGTGACTGAATGGAAATAGAATATGATAAATGCCCATACCTTCCCCTCTTATTTTAGCCTACCTTCTACCTCTGTGCCATTAGCACTCAGTCCTTATCTCCCTAGGATTTCGGCAGCTCACCACTGGCCAATATCACTCAGTCACAAAAAACAGGCTCTGACACATCCTCATTCATAAGTAGAATCAGGACCGGAGAATACAGTGCAACCATAGCAGTTTGATATGGTTTACCCAGTTTAAAATGCAGAGAAGATTCCTCTAAGATAACTGTGGTCCAGTTGTGCATCTTAACTCATTTTTAATCTACAAAGATCTTCAAGACAAAACTCACCAGTCAAATGTGGTATTCCCCTCGTGGGGTGGCCCATCCAATCAATAAGTGTTTGGGTTACAGTTCCTCAGAGCTGTGGTAACATAGTCTGATCTCTCCCATAAGCAGAGACTGCAGTCTCCTCTCACTTCTCTCCACTGCAGCACTACACCCCTCCTCCTCCCCCTCCTCTTCCTCCTCCTCCTCCTCTGTCCAATGCACACCATCGCCCCCATTTTCCACCCTCCCATCACATATTTCCCTACACCCTCTCTGTCTCTCTGTTCAATGTACTTATGTACGCAACCTCTTTACCTCTTTCTCATTCCCCCAGCCTCATTTGTGATGCTGCTCACACAACTGATTGCAGCATGCCACTCTACGGTCTAGTATTGGAGGGCAGTTGTAAAAGATCAATATGCACAGACTCTAGGGTGAGGTTCGTGTTAATAAAGCCACAGCCTGCACAAGTCAGGAATAAAAAGCAAAAGTATGCACTAGGACAGCTGAAAAAGTCTTAAGGCGGTGCAGTTTTTTCTTGTTGTTGTTTTTTAAATCAGATCTACTCCATGCAATTAAATGGTTGCTAACAACTGATCTCAGAAGTATGGTTTAACCCTCTGAATAGACCATCTCTGTTAAGTCATTCAGAGTGAACAATTGAAACAAAGAGTGATTACTCCTATTTGTCCAGTGTTCACTGATCCTTCAGGAGACTTGTCAGTGATGATTAGAAGTGAGGAGATAACAAAAGCATCTTCTCGAGTTACAATACAAACAAAACGTATCCCACTGTATTGAGCTAAAACTATTACATAATGAAACGTGCTGTTTGAGCCAGAGACCTACGCAGATGCGGAACTAAACATATGAGGTTTAAAAATTTAACTTTAGGTGCCTGTAGCTCAACCTTGCGTGATAAATGTGTTTCAAATGTTCAACATCCCTAAAGCAGTTATGTTTGTACATGTTTGAACTCTTTGCAATTCTGGCATTTAACCTTTTTTTTCTTGCTTTTGCCTGAAAACCTTTTTCTTTCAGTGCTCTCCTTGGGGAAATACCTTTCTAGATGCTTAAGTTCAGCTGTCATCTGTTAGATGCCTGGCTTGATGTGGCTACTCTTGCAGTATGTCAGGTTGCAGTGCATTTAGCTGCTTCTACCAGAGGAGGGCAGGAATCTCATATAAAACTGCTGCATCACAGAGCATATTCTTTTTTTTTTTTCTTTCTGAGAACTGCAAAGTTATGCCCAGAGACATTTGTCTTCTCTGCTTTGTAGGGACAGTTTTGATCTGCTAAATGCATTTAGCTATGGAAAAAAATGACAGTGTTCCTCTTTTTAGATAGAATATTAAACTGTGGATAAGTCACCACAGTATTATGCTTGAATAGGCCCTAATGTTTTCTCCTGCTTTTTTGTGATTTTCTCGTAATATCAAAAGACTTATGCTTCAAAAGACTATTTTAACATTTTCGCTCTAGGAGTGAATTAAAAAATGCTGCATTCATCTTAAAAGCTTAATGTTTTAATTAGAAGTTAATGGATGAAATGGCTGTGCAGTGGGGCCATGGGAGCAGAAATGATCTGGCTTTGAAGAAAATAAGCAGCTAGGGTGAGGTTAGGTGGGTTATATAGCCAATTCATGGATTTGTGTAAGATATTTTAAGATATAGGGCATTTAAGTTACTACTGCTTAAGTAGTGATGTCTGCACTTTTTAAGTTTTTTTTTAAGTTAAGCCATTGTAATAAAGGAGATTGTAGTAAATGAACAGACTGTTAGATATTATACAATCAATTTTTTCTTTATGATAAAGTATATCTTATGTTATTATCTTATCTTTAAGTATTTATTTAAGACACTCTTATGCCTTGCCCTAGATTGCATGGGGCTCCTTCATGAAACCGATATGCCTGTTGTCCTTTTTTTTTTTCTTACTTGATTTCTGGTTGTTCCCTGGAGTGACCTGATATGGCCTGACACCTCGTGGCAGAGCAATTTAACAAAACCAGGAAAAATATGAGTAAGCTGTGAAAACCTCTTCTGAGAAGTCAGTGACTGTTTTGCTTTTTTATTCTTATGAAATTTATTATTAATAAATGAGTTATTTTTTATATTAGCAGCATATTAGCATTAGAGCTCCCATAGGTATGAAGAAATAGAAATCACAAGATGGCTGCAAAATAACCAAAACAAACAAACAATGAAACAAAAACAAAATGCTCAATCAATAAAATAATACCAGTCAGATTAAAAGATCGTGGATGGGTGTTAAAGATTTATTAAAATTGTTACAGTATATTTTTCAGTTAGTGTGACTAGATTGTTGCAAAATTCTCATTCTGCCCTTAACCCTCCCAAAAACTGTGCTTTTACAGTATGGTTTACTGAAATCCCCACTGCATTGTGGGATACTCAGCTTCTCCCTGGTTCTTGCATTCTTTTATGAGTACCTGTGAATGAATAAAGTTTTCCCTCCCTCTCTAGTATTCATCCCTGCTCTCTAGTGGATGAGTCAGGCCTGAGCACTGTGCAACATTAGGAGGTCAATAAGAGCAACACAGCTACTATCAAAGCCTCACATAGTAAACATATGCAGAGGGCAGCTGCTGACAACGTGTTCCCCGTGCTGAGTTGTGCTGGGACATTTTTGTTGAGAGGACTTATCTCCTCTGAGGCAGCAGAGACGATGTGGAAAAAACTGCACCTCTCCAGCTCCTGCAGGGAGTGCTGCAATGCAGGGGTGTAATGGAGAAATACGAAGCTAGAAGGCAGATTGTCCAATAGTCAGCTAGCAACTCTCTTCCTCCACTTCCTGCCTTGTTTCTTGTTTCCTAATTTCTTTCATCTTTTATGCCTGTCGTCGTAGCATTTTTCCTTCCAGCCATGTCTCTGTGTACCACTCATACACACATGCATATACTGTATCCTGCTCTCTCTCTCCCTCTCTCTCTCTCTCTATCACTCACACACACACACACACACACATACACACACACACACAGCCAGTCATTACTGCAGCACAGGCAACAATAAACAGAAAAGACCATATGCTTGTAGTTGGCTCTGTACATCATTTGCAGTGTTTGGGTGTCTCAGAAGTAGCAGTTGGTCAGCATGGGGACAGAGTGTGTGTGTGTGTGTGTGTGTGTGTGTGTGTGTGTGTGTGTGTGTGTGTGTGTGTGTGTGTGTGTGTGTGTGTGTTTGCGTGTACACACCGAGTAGCTGGAATGATGTCATTCATCTAAGTGAAAGATGGGCAAGCCTTGACAACTCGATCAATGTCAACATGAGCAAGTGAAAAACGATGCTGAAAACTGCACTTTAATGAATTTGTTACAAAAAGTCACTTTATTAATCAAACGAAAGGGCTGCTGGGCAAAGTCCTAAAGCCAAATAATTAAGCAGGCCAGAAGCTGGACTTGAAATGGGAATGTTGCTATCAGGGTATGCACCATATATTTAGACTGTCAACACAGCCGTCACAACTCGTACAGACCCTGTTTATGACAGACATTTTGACTTTGACATATAGCATGAGAACAAGACTAGGTCTAACAAAAACTCATTTACATTTTAAGGTCCCCTTGATTCATTCATGCTGATTATTCCTCTGCTTCACATATAGGCAGCAGGTCCAGCTAACACCATGTTCTAACAAGAATAAAAGTTTGAGATACACACACAGAGAGATGTGGAAAACCTGACTATAATGTGATAAAGATTAAGCCCTGTTTGTCCATGCCAATGCAGATGTGAGAATAGATTAGGAAGTGTAAGAGAAAATGAGTGGACTGTGAGTCTCTAGACTTTACTTGTTTATTTACTGATTTTCTTACATATGGCAATGCAGGTCATGGTAATCAGGCAAAGATAGATGATAAAATGTGGCACAAACAAAGGCAGATCCACACGTTTCTTGTGGATTTGGGGACACTGACAATGAAGGACTGAAAACAACACAAAGACTGGACCAATTTCTAGAATGGCTGTGTTTTGTTTTTATCTATGTACAAAGTTATCAGAACAGCACATTTTCACAGAAGTCATTTTCAGTTCTCATAACTATTAAGATTAATAATAACCGCTTTCTTCAAATGTTCAAACTGTGATAGTGAAATTTTCATGATAAAGTAAGTATACACTTTAACAGGACACAGATATAGCTAAGAAAAATTCAGCCATGACTCATTTTATTATTTTTATGATTTCTTTTCTATTGGGGCTTTTAAAAATGTCTTGGGAGTCTTTCTGATCACCCACTGGATAACAACTTGTTCAGCAGTGATTAATAAATGTCCACATGTTTATTTTTGAATTGTCGGCACAGTAAACTCAGCATGGGAGCAATTAAAACAAACAATGTTGGATATGTGTGGTATTAAGGTGCTGTATGAGAGGACAGCTAATTGATCTCTGGGAAAAATGTGTGTGTCCTTTGAATTCTTCCCAAAGTGCACGACAATATGTCTATGAAGGTTCTTATTCGTCCAGGGCATCATAGTCTAAGGAGCTTGTAAAAAGAAAAGCGTAAGTGTAACGTCCTAGGACCTAGCGTCCACATATGTGAACATCACATTTTGGGATTTCTGGACCAAAACACTTATTTTTTCCTCTACAAGGGCCTGATATACGCTTACGAGGACATTATACTGCCACTGTTCTATCAAAATGTAAAATCAATGTCCTCATATGTGGATCTCATTTTTCTCAGAAACAAAAAATTCGGTAAAAAATAAATAAATAATAATCTGGTAATTCTTTGTTTTTAAATTCATTAGGTCGCAATCAACCAAAATAGCAAAGAAAAATTAAAAATGCATGCCATGAAAGAGTCTTAGGAGGTTAAAGAAGTCCAGACGCTTTTCTTTTTCCACGCTCCTTAGATCTACAATGACCTGGATGACTGAGAACTTTCACAGACATACGTGTCCTTTGAATGATTAAACAGCAACAGCCAAACAAAATCAAACTTCAAGTTTGGCTGTCTGGAATAAATAGAATAAATAAATGCAGTATATTACCATCCACTTACTAGTGGAAAATAATTCTATTCACATGGGCAAAGCTAACAGAAGCTATTAAACACAAAGCATCTTTCCACTAAATTTCCCCTGTGTGCATCCATGTATATTAACTACTGCAACTATCACGCCCACAGACTATTTCTCTGTGATGGGAAGTTATTGAGGAATAAAAGAAAAATGATAGACAAAAAAAGGATTGCAGATCTTCAGTTGGGGGGTAATCTGTAAAGCCTTGTTATGGAAGTTTGTCTAGTAAACATTTCAGTAATATACATTTTTTTTTAATTCTTTTGAGTTCCTTTCTTTTGTTTTGATGGTTTCCACTGTGATTAGATAATGCATTATTATTTAAATTCTGACTGACAATACTTTTACAGACAGTGATATGGTTAAGGTCAGTAAAGGTGTCAATAAACCCACTGTCTCCATTTTTTTCATAGAAAAATAAAGACATGTTTTACCTGAACTTTAAGCATATATTGAACTGTAAATATGAATAAAAAAAAATAATAAAAAAAAACAATTCTGTGACAATATAAAAGGAGTCACTGAAAAGCCTTTTCACATTTCACAGACTTTGAAAGTCTGCAGCATTTCTTTTCTTAACTTTCTGCAACCTTTTCTCTTCTTTCACCACTTTTACAGCATTGTTACAGCTGCAACAGGAAGCTGTTTTCAGTTCAAAAGTAAGAATATAAATAAATAATGGAAAAACTGGTGGTGACAAATGCTACGTGGCAAATGATAAAGAATGCCCCAGTAAAGATCCAAATTAAATGATCTAAATTTAACATCTCTCCATTATACCCAGTAGGGGACAATAAATAGAAGACTTAAAGTACCGAATATTGCTGTATCTACACTTAATGTCCTGGTTATAATGAAATGTAATCATTTGTAAGTTTAAGCCATTTAAAGAAAATATAGATTATTTTCTTTAAAGAAGTTAGAAAACAAGGAAGCTACATGATACAGATTGCAGAGTAGAGTTTAATGGGTTTCAGGAACATATTTCAACTCGGTTGATAGGTTTACTGTTATAGTTATTTTTGTCTTTGATGATATTCATAGCTCATAGCAGCAAGTTTTGCAACTGCTCGTTTGTTTGTTTGTTTTTTCATTCAAAAAATAGTCTCACACCTAAAAGTGACAATATCCCAACACTCTTCTTTGTGCAAGCCAATAAAAAACTGGTATTAATCAAGCATAGTACAAATATTGACAAAGTGGTCATAATCTGTAGCCTTGCTGGCCATATTCTCTGGTCTGTGTTTTAGATCCTTTTCAACACATCTGTCTTTATCTGCTTTTTGGGGAATTTTAAGTCAGGTACAGCTAACAACATAATACCAGATCACAGCTGAGCCGCCCTCCAGCTGGTCCAGTGTGAAACCAACCATAGAGGGCCTGCGTGTAATCTTGTGGAGAAATTAAAATCATAGTTGAATGTTTTCTGTTGGTGTGGACGCCCTTATGTCAACTCTTCATTGTGTTAAAGAAAACAATGAAGGAGACTGTTACAGAAAAAGTTTGTATTAGCATCTACATTGTAAACATTTTCTAAACTCAACTGGGTCATTTTGGTGTTTTTAACTAGAACAAATATTGAATGGTAACAGAAAGTGAAAAATAAAAGTCCATGGACATGGTTGAATACAAGACAGGACTCGTGTGTTTTAGATGGAAGTCTGGCCCATCTAAGACTGGATCTGTAAGTTCTCATTGCTTAAGTGCCATGAATGCACAAAGATTCAGTGTGTACATAAGGAAAACTGAGACCATCATCACAACTAACAAGCACACAATCTCAAGCTCCAATTGTTTGAGATTTAAGATTGTTTAAGCTGGATCAAATGCTGCGCTTTACACTAGTACATATAGGCTGTGAGTAGAAAGGAGGAGGGACGCGCCATTTAGAGACTAAGAAGGAAGAAAAAAGAGAGAGAATACACCACACCACCACCAGTGAAGGATGAGTTGTCCAAATGCGTAGATCTGGGACAACAAGACAAATCAGTGTTGAGTAAAGAGAAGCCAGGAGGAGCACTAGTTCAGTAAGCAGCTAATTATATGATCCATCTGACTTCTCTACATGTCCTCTAGCCTCAAAACCATTTTACATCAGATTTTATTGTAGACTCTCGCTAATTAAACAAAGAGCAATAATTCCCCCACTTATTCTTCCTCAAAAACATACATAACAGAGCTTCCATCTTTGCAGGACGATGTTTACAGGATATATAAGTCTGCTAAAATCTAAAAGATCTGAAAATCTTTAAAGACCATCATATATCAATCTTAACATCCCCCATTTTCTGCTCCACCAAATTTCCAGATCTGTCAAGGGTTTGATGCTGAGAGAGGATAAGACAAACTGGCATCATTAAAAAAAATTCTCATCAGCAAATCCTCACAAACAGGTCTGCACTCTGCCTCAATATGTGAAAAGACACGAGGATCATTTTTATTGTTCTGTTTTTTCGCATGATTAGATATTTAGTGTAATAGATGTAGTAGAGGTAATGCTCCAGCAATGCTCCAGACCTTTGCATCTGGCCAGTGTAAGACTGAATGACCAGCAGACCATAGTAAATGCAGTAAAAATAATAAATATCTTGTTTGACAAAAGGATGCCCTGCTGTGAGCTACTTTTTTGCATTCCTTGCAGTATTCTGCATTGTTACTGCATCGATTGGCTTAGCTTGATTTAAACTGACCACAAGAAGCTGATGTATGCTTGACTGTGTTGCCAGCGGACTGAAAGCAGTTCAAGCAAAAGAAGTCAGATTCAGTATTGACGCTGTGTATTGATACACAGAACAGATCCTTACAGACCAGTCATTCGCCTATTATCCCTGAGCAGTTATCTGTTAAACTGGTGGAATTCAACTGGAAATATACTGCAGCACCAGCAAAGACACTGATTCAGCAGCTTTCACAGCAAAACTACAGCAACAACATTCCTCTTAACTTAAATGCTGTGAAAATGCTGCCTATCAACATGAAAAAAATCATCAAATGTCATGTTGTGACATGGTACTCTTTATATTCACTGTACCAGTACCAGTGATCCATGTGCACACACACACACAAACGTTGCTATCTGTAAATGAAAAACATCATTCTGAGTGTGCTTCATGTACACTGATGCACCTGACAGGCTGTGAATGAGGATATAGGTTGACAGGAGGAGGATTATAGACTGCAGAACAGCCTCCCATTTCATGAACCATCAAGCAGCAGAAGTCCCCCAGGCATGCAAACCTGGAAATGTAATGTGGAAACTCAGAGTATCAGGAGCTGAGTACAAACAACTGTCTATAATCAGGAATACAACATTAGTGATATTCTGGCTTAGGTAATTTCACTTTTACTCAGTCATTAGGTTGCTATGGCATGCAGCGAAATATGGTTTGTTTGGTTTATTTGGTTATAGACCTGTAGGGTCATTTGGAAAAAAAAAAAAGTTGAATTAAAAGACGTGCAAATTTAAAACCATATTATTTTAATATTTTATTATATTTATTTAAGGATATTTTAATTCCCCTACAACCTCCCACTGTATGATAATTGTAATTCCATGTGGAGTTGCGTCTTTTAAAGAGTCCTCTTAATTAAGAGATAAGGCAGAAATATAGAAGTATGTTTTAAGATCCCACAACCTTTCTCTAACCTTCCTCCAGTTAGGATACAGCAAAATTAAGATCATGTTAAATTATTCTAAAATATTTTTTTCTGTTCCAGTTATTTTCAGACAGGCAATATTTTTTTAATGCTGCAGCTTTTTAATTATTTTTTTTTCTTTCATGTTCTTTATTATTAGCATAATAAAAACATTTAAAAATGAATAAAGCATGAAGCAATTTTCAAAACCATTTACCAACCTGTCGAAAATTTCTATTTTATTTGGATAATTAATGCCACTCCTTAACTGAGTCTGGTTGATAAGTTTCCATTGGTGCAGACCTGCTCTTGGAGGGCTTCATATCACACTTTGATTTGAGGCTATTTGGCCTGAAAAGCATTTAATGTGGTGGAGGAAGAGTGTGTACGGGTAAGAGTGGAAATGGGCCAATAAACCTATGTTAACAGCAGCTGGGAACTTAATGCTAACATCAGCATACTGACATGAAAAAGTCATGGCATTACTTTTAGCCATCACACATTTATTTATTGCAAATCACTTAGTCTACGAACTGCAAAGACAAAATTTATCAGAAATGTTCATAATTACATGGTTAGCATACCATTTGCTATCAGCATTAAAAAGTGAGACAAAGCCTCAAAGGAAACCATCAGTAGGATAGTTGCGTTCTAATATTTGGTGGATTTGTAGTAATTAGTCACAAAGTAAATTTTGGACAGTGTAGATCTTTTCCTCATGATGGTGCCAACTTGAATGCCATAGTTATCCAATAGCTGAGGGCAAACATTTCATACTAATCTGCAAAGTTGGAGCCCATGTGATACTCGCATTGTTGTGATACATGTTATTGGGAACAACAAATGCCAGTGGGCTACCTCATTTTGTGTGAAATTATGATAAATTCTGTAAGCCTGATTTGATATTCAAACAAAACAAAAAAAGATCAAAACACTGTCACTAGGAAATCACACTGAACACTTAAGCATTTAATAGATACGTTACTTCCGTCAAATTACTGCTGAAAGAACCTTTGTCAAAGAAGCTACATAAATATGTTAAAAGAGGACACCCCCCACCCCAATGAAATGCTATACTGATTTCATCACAACACACCAAGTCCTTGTGTGTCCTCTTTGTATGCAGCTTCTTTGCTACTACAGCAACAAAAACTGTGCAGTTCAAAACAATACAAACTGATATCCTTTATGAGATCCTTTAGACATTTTAGAAATGACTCAACTGATGTAGTTGAACCATTTTTTTATGTCTCGTACGACTTTGGAGTCTTGTTGTTAATCTCAAAATCTGTCACTCATTTTTGATTAGTCACCATAGCAACTTGATCTGGACCATCTTAAAAGTCCTACAGATATGATGTATAAAAGATATGAGAAAGCAAACAAATCAACATTTAGTCATTTGTGTTTATTTAAAATACTAAAAGAAGAACTCTAGACTCTGTTAGGCCACAGTACTGATATATATATACATCCATGATATATGAAGATAGAGCTTCTAACTGGCATAGCTGATATTTGATAACTGGTAAATGAAATCATTGACCATCTTCCAGTTTTCATAGTTTATGATAAGAACTGTACAATTAATAAACCGATCAGGAAAAAAAGCTAATGCAGGTGTGTAAGAGATAAATGTCTAAATGCTTTTAAAACAATGGAATGACAGAGCTGGGTGGAAATAAGATGAGAACAGAAAAAAAATGACATGTGATGTCAGTGGTGCATATAAATGTAATGTCCATGGATAACAAAGGGTCTACAAAATACACCTGAAAAGAATCATGCAATTTGAATAAAACTAAAATAATGTATATTATAATTATGAAAGCAGAAATATGCATGTGCAGATTTAAGTCAATGGGGTTGATATTGAAAGAGTAAATTAAAAACAGACTTCTTGGGATAATAAAAGTTACAAGATTTAGTTTTCCAGGTTTATTCAGATTTTGCAATCAGCATTGACGTGTGGCTGTAAAGTCATAAAGTTGCCAAAACTATATGTGATTATATTTTTTATTTTACATGGTGTATAAATTCGGTGTAATCAGAAATATATTTAGTGTTGTTATTAAGGTTTCATTAAGGAAACTGGATAAAAAGTAATGCATATTTTACTGAGAATGCTTAGGATTAAACAAGAGTACATGTCTTTCACTGCTTTTAAGATATGTACAATTAATCAGCAAATGTTAATGTGATATTTTTCTTCATTTTGTTTCATGCAGCTTTTGGTATACTGTTTACATGTTTTAAAAAAATCACCAAACAAAAAACCCAAAAACAAGATGTTACTCTGTTAAGCATCTATTGCAGCACAAAATGCACCATATGTATGCAGCTGCTAACATATTGCACCTGCACATGCACTGATTCATCTCTGCTAACGCATAAAGAAAATCCTCATTTGGCACACACTCCGAGGAGTGTTCCTGTCATGTACTCATAATATCCCTGGGGAGTAAAGAGACTACTGCATCACCTGACCTGTTCACACCTTTGCATCATAATCAGCCCAGGAACAAACGAGGCAAAAGAGAGTATTCCCCCTCTTCTGCAGCAAAACGTGAGTCACTTTTAATTGATTAGAAACGAAAAAAAGAAAACAGAAAAAACAGATATTGGAGATGAGATATGGGGCTTAACATGAAGAATGTGCCTCCTAACTCAGTATCCATCAGAGGCTGTAATGCAGAAAGCTTTACCTTCAATCACCTTCAGCCAAGCAAATCTAATCTTTTTTTAAAGAAAAGGCTGCATTGGAGTTCTTAAATTCACCAATCTAAGTACTAATAAGATGACTCAGATTCATTTGAAACACTGAGCTTTGCGTGGGCCCTTCACTCTTGCTGGCTCAGCACATTTGACTTTGCACACACTCCCAGTGTATTTTTACTGTATAACATTAAACAGAGTACCGTCATCCCTATAGAGCATTCGCACACCAAAACAAACCAATAAAATAACAGAAACCAAAACAAAACAGTGAGAAAATGAAACAAATGAAACAAATGAAAATCTGTTACATATAACAATTTAATGTCTGCGCACTAAACATCAATCATCGCTCACTGTTAATCAGTTTATAATCATCTTTGTCATAATCAGCCAATGAAAGTCAATTAATATTTGTTTAACAGTGAGAAAAAATTCAGTTCTCAAGTTCTATCTCACTCATACGTGCTTTGTTTATTATGTAACATTATACTGCAGCGCTACATGATGCTACGCACCAGTCATGGTGGCATGCTTTAAAAGTTCCACTATAGCAGATTTTCTAATACGAGACCCTGCATTAAAAGGAGAAGTGCTAAGACTGTCTGCTCTAATTACCCCTGAGCCATTTATTCTCTCTTTTTCTCTGTGCAGGGCTTTTTTTTCTACATTCATCCAGGATGTGTGTAATGAGGCTAGGTGCCTCTGTGACAACTTGCCACACAGCAAAAGAACCAGTAACAGAATGCTTGGACATAGAGGGAAAATGCAGCTTACCTTGCAGAGAGATGTGCTTCCTCCTAACCAAGGAGAGCGAAAAACAGGGTCAGATATGTTCTTAAAGAGATGAGAGAAGTCTTAATAGTCTGCCCTTTGACTCATCCCACCCTTGAAATACATTGCAAAAAAAGAAAAAAAAAGTAGTAGCAGGTCCCAGTGTAACCTGGGGGAGGTTTCTGTCCTAGAAGACACACATAAACGAGACTCAGTTTGTTGCTACTGCGTGCTCAGATCTGGCAGGGAGGAGAGGATACACTCATTAACATTGTTCTAACACACTGAAATAAGCACAAGCATCAGAGCCGGTGCAGGTCCACTGCTGTATTTCCCGGCACTGCATGCTCATTGGCTAAGGAGCAACTCAATAAAACCTCTCCTCGTCATCAGTTGGATAGGGAGGGGTCTAGATTTTCTTTGGCACACTAATAGCTGTGCTCCTCCTCTTTTCTTCCTCACTCTATCACTTTTTCCTCAGTACAAGCAGACAGGGACTGCTGAGCTTTGAGAATTAGACGCAGGAGGAAAACCAGGAAGGGGGGGACAAAGAGAGGAGCGGGAGGGAGTATAAAAACAGGGGGATCGATGAGTGATGAAAAGAGAGGGTGAACGTGGAAACCAGCAGTCTGCAGTGCCTCTCAAAACAGAGCTCGATTTAAGGTGTTGTACCTCCCTGCTGCAGGAACTGTATGGGGACCTGAGTGCAGTGAGGTGTGAGCAGAGAGGATAGAGGAAAAGGGGGAGGAGGTGAAAAGGAGAGAGAGAGTGGGAGAGGGGGAGTGACTTGGGCTGTTTTTGCTGCAGTATAGAGGCAAGCAGAACACAGATGGGAAGTTTGTTGTTTTTTTCTGAAGCAGTTAATGTGAAGCAGAAATGGCAAAGTAGTTCATCCACTCTACAGAAGCATCCAACATGTAACTGGAAAATAATTTAGAAAGTAGGATGAGACACATAACTGTGGCATTCACGTGGGAGATAGTATTCAACAACAAAAAGTGCAAAGGTCAGTGAGTCAAGGTGATATATGTAGAGCTTTAATGCAGCAGGATGACAGCAGAGAAATGTCGTTTGGTTTGACAGCATATTACTGTATACGTGTCTACTGGCCATCTCTTTAAGGTTTTGTGATATAACATAAGCTTTAAAACGGCTATTTTTTTTTTCTTTTACTTTTCACATATCTATTTGGTATCTTGGTTTTAAAAGAATGAAACCGACTAAATAAAATCTCATTCTGCCATCTTAATTTGAAATATGGTAGCTGGACAGCCTTCCTCTGCAGGTTCCTCCAGAAAAATCCACGTACTGTGTGGCCGGGGAGAAGCATAAAAATACACAATTTCCAGAGGCACCAATTTCCCCAAACAGCACCTGTAAATGTTTAATAGAAATGAGAAGGAATGTGTTTGTTTGTGCATAACAGTATCCTCTTCTCATTCCTCCTTAACAGCATAAATCTTTGGCAAATGAAAAGTGTGCTCAGACAGTCTATCCAGCTGATTTACTGGTGCAACATTTGTTAATGAAAAGCAACGACAGGACACTGTTGTGATGGCCAGTTTCACCATTACGCTTATTAAACCTTCTGGGACCATTGCCAAAACTCTGCAGCAAATGGCAATCAGGCTACCCTTCAAGAGTGACGCACCATTTCATTGCCTTTGGCGTTACCCTTGACATCCTGTAGCAGTGACCGGGCAGTGCTCGGCGCATTACCCACAATTAGAGCAACACCGCAAGATGTGTCACAGATGCTGCATCACTGAAGCATCCAGGATTTCTATGAACTTTACGTTCTGCTGTGCTGATTTGCTCCCATTCTTGATCAGAGGGGAGGATGATGGAGAAAAAAAAAGTTTTGATAGAATCCAATTATTCAGCCATAAGATATTTGGTGATTGCCTCCTGCTGAACGTTATAGCAATAAATTGGAATAGATGAAAGGGAGGCACAGTGGTAATTCAACATGGAGATTAGAGGCAGAATATGTGCCTGAAGCAGCTGTGAAGGTCTGGTTTCATAAAGGTGAAGCAGGGAGTCTAATGAGGCTCACATATAAAATGAAGATGTAATAGTGAAACGAGACAAAGAATACAATGGTGTTAGCTGCACTATGAGGATGAACAGCTGTGCTTTGAACCAAACGTCTCCCAGCTACCTTTCAACAGGTATCTTCGTAACCACACATTTTTGGTCTGCAGTTGCTGGCCTCACCAACATATCCAGTGCTTTTCCTTGTGGTTTGCCTCAATGCTCCCTCCACTCACTCAGAGTAACTGTTTGAGACAGATGGCTGCCGTCCACGGATCTCTTTCTTCTAGGGAGTTCTTTCTGCTATTTGGAATATATCCAAAAACTACATTAACAATTTTTTAACAGAATTTCTGGATATCTGCAGTATATATTTTTTTACCTTACAGCAATGTTTTGATCTCAAAGTAGAAAAAAAACCCCGTAATCCTCACTCTACTATTAATATATTTTTTGGTGGATATACTATATTATTTAATGCATGTTTTTACACAGTCCATCTGTGACATAATGATGCCTTTCATTGGGAGCTGGAAACCTTTTCAGTGCAGGATCTAAATTAGACAGGAAGTCTCTTGCTCCATGACCCTATTGCGGCATGTCAGCATCCAGGGAACAGCTAGAAGTAGGCTTGAGACCCATTATGGCTCATAGCCCACAGGTTAAAGCTGCACTATGCAAATTAAGCAAGTACCTTAAAATGTCAGGAAACAGTGGAGCCTATCTATTTAAAGACATAAATTACACATGACTGTGTTGATCTTTGTTGACCTCTAAAAGTCATGTTTGCGGGGTTTATTGTGACTTATGAATATAGTTTTCATTTGACAGTCTATCATTTTATTTCTAGTTGTCATTACTTAATTGAAGCACTAGAGGGCGCCACACTCAAATAATCTGAATAAAGCTGCATTTTCTTTTTTAGCTGGGTCACTCATTATTATGTAGGTTTTGAACACTTTTCCCTTTTTTATTACTTTACCAGAATAATTTTATTTATCCACTCCTTTTTAAAAAAAAATTCTATCAGTTGGCTACTATGACTTAAAAGCACATTTTGCCAGCTGAGCTACTGATCCCTAAAATAACCCATGGGAGATGGAGCACCAGGGCTAATTTTGTCAGCCTGTGTGTGAACCCATGCGTCTCTGTAACCTGGATATCTCTGGCATCCTGCCTGGTACTGTATCACTATGCCAATAACTTCAAGACCAAATACTTACAAGTTCAGTATTATACACTGGTATTATTATTATGGACGTTCTGGTATGCTGTAGTACTTTTGGGTCTTTAAGAGTCACATGAACAACACTGCTGTCTCCAGTTTCTTACTGGACTTCATCCAGAAGCCTCATATACTCAGTAGCAGTATTGACATTGAAAAGGAAAGGTATTAGATAAATGTGTGGATATGGAAAAAGTTATAAAGAAAATATGAATTTCAAAACTGAGTTTAAACCTGTATTTATCTTTCAGGTAGTATTGAATTTTAAAAACAGCATTTTTAAATGTGTTTGGCTTACCTAACCTGCTCAAAGACTTTGTGTACAATTACATGGAATCCATTATTTGTATTTGGAGCAACTGAATTCTTTATTTTTGCTCAAATTAGTAGCACACTTAATTAGTAAATAAAGTAAATCAGTACCAACACACCTAAAAAATGAAGTGTAACTATATTCTAAAAACCTCAGCAAGCATAGCTTGTTTTATCAACGTAAACAATTGCAATCTATATAAATATATAACACCATAAGTGTTCTCCATGTATGATCCCTGCTTTATTTTTTCCCTCCATAGAGCTTTTACAGATTATCATAGCACAATATTAAGTTTTTATTTAAACTGCTGTACACAATAGAAGCCATTACATGGCAGTGGTTACAATTTACAGAAAACAATGTATTGAAAAAATAAAACCAGAAATTAAATAGTTTATTGGTATAAACTCATTGATGTTACATGTAGTTCTCCTACGAGGAACAGAACATCCATCCTGCAAAATTCTTGGTGTTAGATGATAAAATAGGAAAGAACAGTGTCCTACGAATTCATAATTTAGTTACCATAGACTGTGTTGTTGGGGAAAAAGCTGATTGTGGGCAAGGATATGGACTTAAAAATGCAGTTGTAGCGATGGTGACGATATTTAATATTTAATTGTAATTATTTTTCATCATAATTCATTGTTCATCGTAATATTTGTTAGGGCTTGGCGATAGATCAGTCTACATCCATTAGGCAGTGTGGTCACCAGCCATATATACATGTTCGTCCAGGAATCCAGCACCTTCCTGCAGGGAAACAAAGACATTATTTAAACTACAAAAGTTTTTTTTATATATCAGTGTGGATGACCATTTTAGAAACACTGTCAGGCACCTGAGACTGCAAAGGCCCCTCTCCTTCTGAGTCTAATTTGGGATTGGATCAGTTGAACAAATAGCAAAAACATATGCTAAGAAATAAATTAAGCTGCAAAAACAGCAGTGATTTGAAACAAAGCACACATAAATAATTTTCTTGTATTTTTTTTGATGTGTTGTACTGTTTAAGTGTTAAGAAGTGACCTACAAATAAAATGTTCCTAGAGGAAGCTACTGCAGCTACTTCTGCTGAGTTGATGAAATGTGATTAAGTCTCCAAACTGAGTGCATGGGCAGTCATTACAGTTTTAATTTATGGGTGCTAGTGATTGGACCATTTCAGTGGCAGTGGCCATGTTTTCCAAGTTTAGTTCTCTCCAAGTATGGACACCAAGTCCTTTAGGCAGCTGGTGAAGACACACATAGATCAACCTATCCAATGGATCTTATTTAATTGTTTTAACACAAATGTCCAGCTACAACAGCACTACAATCAAAGCTAACCCCAAAATATTACCGTTCTGTTAAAAGTGTTGTGACAAAGTTGTATACTTGGTGTACTGATATTCTGAGAGCAAATAAAGTGTCAAAGTATTAAAAGAAAATAAATCGGATTTCTCACCTGTGAGCGTCACAATGTCAGCTTATTTCTTGTCGGCATCTGCAATCACTGGCTCTGTATAACACAAAGACATGTGATATTCAGGATACCGACAAAGCAAGTCCTACAGCTGAAATAGAGTTTTTACACATATCCAAAAGACCTCGGATTTTAGTACAGCTTTAAGATCCTGACTTACGTTTGACCTCCAGCTTGCAGCTGACAGTTGCCTCTCCGTGATCATTCTTGGCTCTGCAGGAGTACACACCTCCGTCAAAGTTGCCAGGCTTTCGGATCTCCAGGGAGCAGATACCCTGGACACAGATCTGCCTGAACTTGGGGTCATCTCCGATAATCATCTGGTTTTTCATCCACTCAATCTTGGGCTGTAGAAAAAGCGATTCATACAGTATAACTGGATGTAAAGAGCAAAACACCTTGCAAAGACTATGAACAGAAGTATTGTTGACATATTTGTGGCTTTGGGACTGAAGCAGAAACAACGTACACGCACAGTTTGGGAGTTTAGTGGCATTAAAAGATAATAAATATCTGGTGGCCTCTTCGCATCGTCCTGTGCTTAGTACCGTTGATCCTACATCCTGTTGGTGACCCAGTGGATTGCAGACATGAAAGAAGAGGTAAGGGACTGAGACAGTGAGCTAATGGGTGCAGCTTCCGTAGGTTTAAGGAAGAAGGTGCCTATGGAACAGTCTAGCTAGTTTGCGCCTCTGGTAAAATCTAATCTGCATGCACATTTAGACTTTAATATTTGAAAGACCAGAACTGTGTCGGAGGTTCTACATATGTAGCGATTATCTAAGCAAAGCAAACATTCTTCAACTTCTGTATTTTGTTAATAACAGGTAGTAGTAACAGGGACCTAATAATAAATGTGAATTACAGTGCTGAAGTATGATGAACCCGGGTGGACATTTGGGGTGTGGTTTTACATGAGATCAGCTCTTCGAAGATTCTTACCTAGTTATTATCCTTTTAGCATTACTTGCGATTATTGTGATGTTTCTTTCTTTCTGTAAGAGTCTGTATGAAGAATGTAATAGAAGGGTACGTCCACACACTTTTATATGGCGATGATTTGCAAACAAAACTGCAACCAGAAAGTAGCCAATAAAATAGCTTTCACACCTGTCTGTAGTAGATATTTGGATTCAGGTGTTGACATAGAGCATTTTTATTTCGCTTGACCTTTTAGGGAGCAAGCAGAGGAGACTGATCACTGATGTTCACTCTCCACCTCACAGTATAAAGCACCTTAAGACAGCGGTTCATATATTATGAATATATGAACTGAATTAGAGAATTACAAGAATATAAATACAATTCCCGTGGATTCATCAAGCAAGTTTTATGAAAAAAAAAAGCTTCAAGCTCTGTGATCTATCTTACAAGCAGTAACTTGGTCCATCAAGTTAATGACTGTAGACTGAACTGAAATTAAAAAGCACACTACTGTTGTCTTGAGACCAACAAGAGCTTACAATTGATGCTGTTGAAGTGCTAATAGAGTGCAAATAGAGAGAGATGTTACTATACTTTTGGGGATCCCCTGACGGAGCAGAGCAGCTTGGTGCTGTAGCCAACAGTAGTGGCCCGGTCAGCCAGGGATGTGGTAAACTTGGGTGCCTCACTGAAGTCATGTTCCTTGTAGTCAGGAGGCTTGTAGTCAATGCCTGAAAATAGAGGAAAACACAAAATATGTAGAATGAAAAAAATTAGAAACATGAATTGCAGCCATGGCCTTTTCTATACATCCCCTCACATAGGTGATGGAGAACAAAACTGTCTGATGCAGTCATATCGCACATCAAATGGTTTCTAACCTGTTTCTGAGTGAAAAGTCAGTGTGATGTCTGACTGTCCGCTCATAAGAAAAATAGAGGTAATTATCCAGTGAAATGTCAGAAAAACGATTTGCTGTTGTGTATATTGCCTTGTGCATCACGCTTTATCCGGGGATCACATAACAGATGTGTTTCTATTAGTGGAAACACATCTAATGTGGGCTGTCTCCTGTTTAGTGCTACATGTGAGAAAAAACAAATCCTGACCAGGTTGTCGGGGAAAGAAATGTGACTAACGGTGTCAAAAGCCATTTTAACTCATACAAATTTTTAGCAAGCTAAATCGATTTTGTTTTTTAGTTTTTATTGTAAAACAAATCAAAATGTTCATTTCTGGCTCCAGAACTGTCCTTTATAGAAATGCAAAAATTGTCAAAGATTTCAGAAGTGGAGCCTTCAGGCTGCACAAGATCTTTTATTTTGAACTGTCTAGATTGTTTGCGGTTCCTGTAATTGATTTCCTCCCAGTAAAGGAAATGGAAATCCAGCTGCTCTAGTTGCATTTAAGAGTAAGATTAAAGGGATTACAGTATACTGTACTAGTGGGTGATACATTTCTTAATAGTAATCAAATAGTTGAATATTTATTGGTCCCCTGATTAGCTGTCAGGGATTTCAACCACACTTCACGCTATAGAAGTGAATTTTTGATTCATTTAGTTCTATTCCAAACAACTGTCCCTGCTCTCATTTAAATTTAGTTTAAATTTAAGAAAGGCTTGCTGATGGCAGATGCCAACAATTTCAAATTTAAGGCAGGATCCACTGCTGAATGAATGAATAAATTAAAACATTTCTGATATCTTCCCTCTAATGCTTTATAGCTCTTTAAAAAATTACCTGTCTTCAAGATCTTGGCCTCTTCTTTTGTAACAGCAGCACCCTCACTAATTCCACACTTGTTTTCACCAAACACTCTGAACTTGTAGGTGTTGCCCATGATGAGGTCTGAGACGGTGGCATTCAGTCTATGGTAATGCTCCAACACAGTGAACCAGTCCTTTAAACACACAAACACACACAGACAGACATGATGGATTATTAGCAGATGCATTGGGGATTCAGGTCATGCAGTATGTAATTTATCAGTGGGATGCTACTATTAATCATCAGACTGAGTTAGCTGTTATGACCTGAAAACAAGCGGCCCTTTGGTACAGAATACTTACTCCAGTTTTTTTGTCCGCCTTCTGCACCGTGTAACCCGTGATCTCTGTGTTTCCATTGTCTTTGGGTACAGTCCACTCCAGAGCAGCATTGAAACCCCAGGTATCCACAATCTTTACACTGGCAGGAGGCCCTGGCAGCTCTGCGAACAAACAGGCATGGGTTGAGTATCAAATAGGACAGTTTTAAAGGCATCTCACACAGTATCAGAAATTTACTCACCAACAATTTGAAGGGTAATTTGAGCCTTGTCATCAAAGTCATCCACCTTCACACACATCTCGTACACGCCAGAGTCCTCTCTCTCAGACGCACGGATGAACAGGATGCTGTCTCTGTCGGTGCTGCGAATGTTCACCCTCTTTGTGTCAAGGGGCTGCCCGTTCTTTGTCCAGCTGACCACAGGTTTGGGTTTTCCCTGAGAGAAGAAGCAAACAGACAGTGAATTCCGGTGTGTTATTTATTACCCATGGAGCGATGCGCAGAAATCTTCCAATCTTACTGTGAAGGGGATGGTCAGATTGATCTTGTCTCCAACATTAGCGACATATCTCTGCCTAAGAAAACGAGGCAGACGGACCTTGGGACGATCTGGAGAGAAAATCAATGAGGAAAATAATTAATGGTTATTCTAATTATTCTCTTTCGCATGCTGTTTGCGAGATATGAGAATGCAGGACGCTCCAACTAGCTCAGTCTAAATCATTCATTCTCTCTTGCAGAACCCACCTCCTCCCCATCTCCGCCTCACGCAAGTCACTCCATCCAAGGCTCCAGCTTATCTTCACCACCACCAACATCTAGGATTGTGGCCTAATGCCATCACCGCTGGGATTTCATTCTCTTGTAATAAGTCATCAGAGTCTAATCGCGAATAGCATAATTGAATTCTGTAGATCAATAAATCACGTTCAATTACTTCTAATGATCTGTCTTATTGAACAGAGAAACCAAGAACAAGGCTCAGTCATAGGATAGTGACTTGTGAATCATAAGGTACTGTCGCCCTATACATTAGCCTGATTTATCATTATTTATCATTTGTTTTACTCTTAATGGGAACCATTATTTGTTTGTATATTTGTCTTTTTAGCTGCTGTTCCAACCAAATTTCCCCTTGTGGGACAATTAAAGGATTATTCTATTCTATTCTATTCTATTCTATTTAACATCGCATTGTCCATTCATCCATCTGTTTGATTCATTTTCTTCCGCTTATACAATTCAGTGCCACAGTTGAGCTGGAGCCTAACCCAGCTGTTATAGAGTGAGAGGTGGGATACACCCTGGACAGGTCACACCTACAGACATATTAGAATCACTATTCAAACTAACATGCTTGGCTTTGGACTATGGAAGGATGCCAGGACACTCAGAGAGGACCCACACAGCCACAGCGAGAACACGCAAAAGGTCCCACCCACTAGATTGAAACCCAGGACCTTCTTGCTGAGAGATAACAGTTCTAACCACCACATCCTCATGCTGCCTGCATTATGTTGTGTTAAAAATATATTACAGTCTCTGTCAAGCAAGAGAAGTCATTTTTAAAAATGGGTTATTGTTATTTACACTAGCTGTGATTTTTTTTATTTATTCTTGATGAGTTTGTATAGTTGACTGTATGGGATTAACTGTGTAAATGTCATATATGATTAGCTGATGTTGTTTTTAACATTGGGGTATGTATGTATGTATGTATTAGCGGTAAGTTAGGGAGCGATTAGGAGTTATATAGAGTCTTTCGATCTATTTAGTGCATAACAACATACTTAAGTACTTAAGCAAGATTTGAGTGTACAGGCATGTAAATTCATATATATGCATCTTTATTAATATGGCATACACATGAAGTTGCATATGAAAGAATAAACTGAGACCTATGAACATGTAATTTTACAAACATTACATTTGTATGTTTTCATGCCAAAATCAATATAAATCAAATTAACATAAAGTTGATCTGAATGCCTTAATTGTTGCTATATTTATTATTGTATTCACAAAAATTGATCTACACTTGTTGTTTAGTTTCTTGCTGTGTAGTCTCTTTTGTGCGATGCAACTGAAAGCTGACAATCAGTGAATGAAGCTACAGCAGGACACTTGGAAGCGTCCTGCTGTAGCTTGTTTGTAAAAGTGATCTGCAGAGAAGCAACACCTGCTGAGTGCAGCCCAGCAACATTTGTCAGGTCTCTAAATAAAGCAGGCGTACTGTAGTCAGTATATCGCTGCTCATGACGCATGATTTGGAGATTCGGTTACCCCCACTCACATCAGAATGCATTAAAATCGCAGATGAGATACGCAGACACTCATCTGGACACTCCTAAAAGCAAATGATGAGTAAACATTAGATGGGATGTAAACTGTTAACTGTATTAAGAAAAATCAAAAAGAGGGTAAGATGAGGTATTAGAAAGTATACACTGCATGTTAGGTGTCTTATCACTTCATGTGGAGAGGATTAACCTTAATAAAGATTTGTGCTGTAAAGTCCATGGCATGTTTCAAGATAAACAGTGAATCTCCAGCGGTGTCATGAGATTTAGGTGTCATCTGAGAGGTTAGAAGGATACCATCCACCCCCTCTCTACTCTGAGTCAGGACACGCTGGAATTTACCATCCACCCCCTCTCTGCTCTTAACCCTTCCCTAAATGCTTGCAGTCAGATCACTTGACACCATCGATCTTGGAGAAGGGAGCCTGACATTCTCCTCAGCGTGAATCCTGGCAGGGATCACAAAGCAATGCCAACCCCTCCACAGAAAAGTCTGTGTTAACAGCACAGACATCCCGGTTATTTTCTAAAGCTTTGCGATAATTTTGTAGGAAACCATTCACGAGTCGATTCTATATGGAGGCCACCCGCTATGGTGAACACGATGGTTAATGTGACTACTGAAAGACTGCCAGTTCAGCTGGGATCAAGTTGCCTTCCCTCCCTGTTTGACTCTCCATTACACATAACGATGATTTGTGAGGGGACCCAGAGTCATGCAGCTCCTCCTTATAAAGCCCTCAGGGTCCAATCATCTTTCACAGCAATTCACCTCAGATACATATACTGTCTATGATTAACACTGTAAGGTGTGCAGCAACAGTAAAACCGTCCACTTATCAAGTGTGTAATTATCACACTGTTGCCAGCTGGGTCGGGGTTTCAACTCAAAGTGGAAACGAGAGAGAACACCACAGTTTTGAAATGCAACATTGCAGGCATGTGCCAGCAGGACATGGACAGCTGAGAGGAAATACATCGCTGAGCTTCTTAGCTTTGACTCCTGCACTTTGCAACTCCCCTTTCTCATAAACTTTAGGCTATATCTGTTTCAGATGGTACGCACTGTCCTCTTAAAACACTAAATGTAATCATTTAGCACCTGGGAGAAAGTTTAATTTCATATATATGATGTAGAACGTCTGTTTATCTAGTATTTTATTTCCCTTCTCTAGTGGATTTCTTAAAAAGCACTGATGTAAAAATTGGGAAATAAGAGTAGAGAATGGCCTGATTTTGGAATGATTTTTTTTTTTACAGCTTTTATGGTTGATTAATTGTAAAACAATTAGTTTATGGTATTAAATACATAAATAGTATGGACAATATATTAAATAGTATTGTTAATTCAGGATTTAGTACCCTTTAGTTTATCTTGTAAATAACTGGTTTTCCAAGAGGTAAAATTCCCTTATAGAAAATGTTCAGATTATGTTCTCTATTGGAAACACTTCTTACCAGCGACCTCCTTCACCAACACAGGCTCAGGGAGGCTAACGGGAGGACTGCGGCCACCTTCGTTCACAGCAACCACTCGGATCTTCAGGCGGTCACCAGTGGTTTGGTTCTTGATAACAAAGCGGGAAGACTTCTGCAGTTCCTCATTGACTGCTTTCCAGTCCTCAGCTGGATGAGAAAAATTACACACAATGACGAATGAGTTTAAAAAGCTGTTGTTTTTCAAAGGAAGAGTTTGCCCAATATGCAAAATGTAGAAAGAGTGAGTTTGATTTTGAGTGAATTTATACAAATT
Organism: Neolamprologus multifasciatus; assembly: GCF_963576455.1. Classification (NCBI taxonomy): domain Eukaryota; kingdom Metazoa; phylum Chordata; class Actinopteri; order Cichliformes; family Cichlidae; genus Neolamprologus; species Neolamprologus multifasciatus. The sequence continues at coordinate 8,194,661 of NC_140443.1, read as the reverse complement.
ATCAGGCACTAAGAAAAATGTAGGACAGTGAGCACTCCTTTTTTTTGCAGCGTTCATATTCATTAAATTGTTGTGTGGGTCTGCTAAATCAAGCCTGCACTGTATTGCTGCTGACATTAGCTTAGTGCTGTAAGTCTAAATGCAGAACGTCCAGCAAGACTGCAGCGGCTCCTGAAATGCCTCTTTCCTTGTAGGGAGAAGGTTAGGTAGCTTGTGATATAACTCTGCGACTGACACTTCAGGAACAGCTGCTGCTGATGTGCCTGACACACTTTAAAACAGAAAAAAATAAGAATTTCTTGACTATATTTTGAAAAAATAAAAATGAAAAACGATGGTGCAATTAAAGATGCATGTTGTGAAACTGTAAAATCTGCAGCTGAAAAAGTAATTCAAAGGTCAGCTGACATTTCTGTCAGGGTATATTAATACCACTATCTGACCCCTTTCGTGGACATGCTGCTATATGATGCACGTGGTTCAGAGAAGAGCAGGGCTTACTTCCATCCTTGCAGACTTCAATGGTGTACCCATCTAGACCTGAATCCCCAATGTTCTCTGGCTGGCTCCAAATGATAGTGACCGAAGTGTCGTTCTTATCCTCAACAAAGAGATCCACAGGAGCGCTTGTGGGCACTGCAGATGCCACATAAATTACAATTATTACATGAATGAATTTTAAAGACAAAGCTTATAGTATGTTGGAATACATTTTCCTACTTTAATGTTGTAATAAGCACAAAGCAAATGACAAAAAAACAATGAAATAGGTTTTTAAATAAAGTTTTCACTTTCAAGAAAAGGTTACCTTTGGGTGGTGGGGGCGTAGGTGGTTTAGGCTCTTCTGGTGCAGGTGCCTCAGCAGCTTCAGCTGATGTTAAACAGGCATTTGTATTATTGTTGACAGCATATAATGAGCAGAGCGACAGCATCAAATATAATCCAGCTATGCATCTCACAGCTCTCTGTCCCCTTTGCTGGGAATTCAAAGGATTAACAATGCTATCACATGATGAATTTCCATCCAGTTAGTCTCAAATGACAAAATCATCTGAGTTGTTAAAGAGAAAGAGGAGTGAAGAGGAACACGTTTTCTATTTTTGCAGGTTGGATTAACTCCAGCAGAGACTGCTGCTGGTGCAGCCTCCTGTATCGCTGCACTCACAGTAGTTATTATTAAGTGTTATATATTATCAATTAATGCATTGAGGAAGGTGGAACATGTTTTGAGACTAAGCACTGCAGAAAGTTTTATCAACAAGTCACTTAGTAGTTGCTAAAGCACTAATGAACAAGTGAACTCCTTTAATTTACCATCATCAGTGGAGGCAGCTGGCAATTCCTCAAAAGCAGGAGTGGCAGCTGATATTAAGCGTTGGTGCACTCATTTTTATGGTAGAAGACATCAGGGAGTGTGCATTTCCAGCATGGCGTTAAACGATTCAAATAAAAATAAACACATACTCCTCTGTGTGACTGTGAGTCAAGTCAGTGGGAGCATTGATGTTGGCGCTAGATTTCAAAATCAGTGTTCAACAAGACGAATTTAAGTGTTATAGATTATAGAAAAACGTATTTTAGTCGATAAACATGCACTGTCAACATACATTCCTACAACAAATGTTTCATAATGCACTGTGACCTTTAGGATTATCTGCTTGTAAAACATGCAGGTGATGCATGAAAGCACATAATAGGAGGAACTTAGTTAGCGTCATTATGTTTCTGCAGAAGGGCAAAAGTAAGCATTTGAACAATTCACACTGACCCCTCAGAAGTGCACGTGTCTAAAAGGTTACCATTGGATCAATTAAAGGGTTACCGACTTATCAAAAGTTCAGCCATCGAGAAAAATGATTAAAGGTGGGCCGTTTGAGACACTGCTGTGCACGGGTAATTACCAGGTGGCGCAGCCTCTCCCTCGGCAGCAGGGGCCTCTCCCTCGGCTGGGGCAGGCGCAGCTTCAGCCGGTGCGGGTTCAGCAGGGGGGGCCTCCACGGGAGCGGGCTCCGGGGCGGGTTCAGGAGCCGGCTCTGGAGCCTTTGCCTCCTCTTTCTTGGCTGGTTCTTTCTTAGCCGCCTTCTTGATTGGGGCAGGCTTGGACGGCATGTTGGAGATAGCAGCTAATTCCCAACTCGTTTAAGTCCTTCGAACTGTATCCAGTGCCATCATTCCTGCGGGGGTGGCAGGCTTATATATGGCTCGGCACTTTCAGACGACGCCCCCTAATGTATTACATGTAATGGATACCGACACCATGTATAACTTAGACCCCACTCAATTTGTCCCAGTCTGTACACTATACATACTGTGCATTATTAACGGCTTTACTAATTTAAAAAAGCCTTTTTAAATGAATTTGATATGATGATGAACTATATTACTTAATGGTTATTGCAATTCCTAGTAACAGGTCACTCATGTCAACTTGAACAAGACGCAACAGAATAAATATAACATGTATTTTATTAATTTCAACAAACAGTGATAAGTGGATGAAAGCCTTCAGAAGCATGCCTTATCCATGTATTGGACCCAACTTTGAAGAAATATATCTTTCTCTCACAGATTTAGTTTTTCCTCCTCAGTGATTGTTGCCGCATCCAGAATGCTGACATATTTACAGACTTTACAATGATGCTCTGTACAAAATAGAGAAATTAACTTTTACAAAGGATTCTTTAGAAAAAAAAAAGAAATATCAAATATCTGAGTATTAAAAAAAGAAAACATTATCATCTATTATCAATGATTTTCCTAAACAATGCATTAATGTTAACATTTTTTCATCACACAGCAAGTTTACATGCATTTACAACACTTAGAAACCCTTGACATTTGCACGTTAGTGACACTGCATACAGCGTAACATTGTTTTCTTAATCTTAGTCCACAACAAGCTTTGCGAAAATATGACTATTCAGCAACATGTATTGGCCCAAGATGTCAGATTGTTTTTTTTTTTTACTTGTTTTAATGCAGACTAACTGCGAACTATTTCCACCTCATCTTTAGATTTTTTAACCTTCCTTGAGGGGACTGTTGTGATTTGATAAACTGGAACTGAATTGCTTTTTATTTCGTTTTTTATTGTCATTCGACGATTTACAAGTCCAGCTGCATTACTTTAGTTGCCATTCATGAGGACAAAACACATCAGCTAAACTTATGAACCCTGTCTTCAATGTATCACCAAACAAATCCTCCTCTCTTTAAGGCTCCGTATCTCCAGCTGACACCTTTATCTTGTGGTGCAGTTTGGTCCGAATTAAGAACTCAAAGCCCGACCATATGAAAACACAGCGTTTGTTTGTGAATTTCATCATTGCTGATTGCCAACACCAGTAGAAGTTGCTGCATAGTCCCAGTACACTAGTAAGCAAACACAAATCACAGCTACCACAGAACAACAGGCACAATAACCAGTGAATGAGAAGCTGGAGTTGATGGCTTTAGTTAACCTGCAAAACAGATCAGAGAGGGGCTTGTAACACAGTCTGATACCTCACATATTTACAGTAATCAAAGTCAGCATGATGTCAGGGTAAGAGTCCCAGACACTTGACATCGTTTTTGCTCTTCGATGTCTTTTCCTCATTCATTTTTTAGTTTGCTTGTGACCAGTAAGAGCTGCAGATTAGCTTGAAAATTTAAAACCAGCCTTATACAAACAGTGCAATAAAGCAAATAAGCGCGAAGCATCTCAGACACAAGTTTTTAGACTTTCTTATTAAGCTGTCTTTAAGTGGTCCAACATTCATTTACAGGTTTTACTTCAGGTGAAGTTTAGTCTGAGCACCGAAATGTTGGGGATAAAGAATTACTTCAACACCACTTGCACAACAATCTGTCATTTACTCCATAGGGGGCTTGTTTACACACATCTACATCAAATTCTTCATAAAGCATTTTAAATCTTTTTAACTCTTGCCTTGGAATAAGCATTCTCTACTACTTGATTCTGCATCATGTGCCCAAAATCCTCTCAAACGTAAATACTGCAGGACATCAACTCGGGTATATACCGTATAAGATCTCACATGACTTCAGCCACTACAGAATGTCTTTAATAACATCTCCTATGAACTGTCACACATTTTCTTCCAAATATATTTCATATTTCTTTTGCGGTTGACAGAAATTACAGACAACTTTTTGCTAACCTACCCAGAACATCTACACAGCTTTTATCCAACACTAAAACAGTTTGGGACATTTTTAAGGAGCACCATGAGTACCGCACCTAAATGAAATCAAACATGAGTGGGGAGAAAATGTTCTTTTTGTTTGTGAAGCGTGTAAAAAATGAAACGGAAACAGGCAGCTCTAAAGCCACCCTGCTCAGCCATTAATAAAAGTGTTTAGCAGTAGAACTTTAATAAGGCTTACTTTAAAAGCACCTCCTACATGACTGTTATACGGCTGCTGTATAGGTATTTTCTATACATTCATAGTTGAACTTAAAACCCTAACTTGACAGTCAATATGCATGATTAAAGTACAGTATTTGGTTCAGTATATTCGATATTTGCACCAACTAATGTAGATAAAGTAACTGCAATGCAATCTGACTGTATTTACAGAATATACACAGTAACTAGTCTGAATGTTTGGGGAAAGACTTGAAATAGATGTGCCTTTTCCTACATAAATGTTCTAGAGAAACAATCTTGAATTGGATTTAAATAACATTTACTCGTTATGTCTTCATTAGAGGTTGTTTGTTAAGTTATATCATCCCTGTGTAGTAAGTATCTAATACCTGATACATATGGCGACATTGGTGGCACTACTTAAGTAGCGACTAAAACAAAATTAAGTGTGCAGCGACAAAGTGATGAACTTACATCACTGATAAATAAGTTCTGTTTTATGCAAAAGAGTATGACAGCAGATTTAACTCAAACTATGAAGAAGATTTGCTGTGAAACGTAACCATGATGAACTGTAATATATAATATAGAAAGCTAAAGAAACAGCTTAGGATGTGGCTGTCTTAGGATGTTATTGATAAAAGCACCAGTATATTCTGTTTAAGTTGAGGTGACATTGATGTCTTTGTCTTAAGGCATATAAGTTTCACCTGCTCGGGCTGTAGAGTTCAGGATTGCATATATGTAAGATTTGGCCTTCAAAGACTGATACAGTAGATATGTGCCAAAGAACTTTGCAAGAAAGACTGGTATCTGTGATGCTGTCATACTCTTTTCCAATGGCTCTTTTTGACAAACACTTCAAGGTGCCCTTGAGCATAAAACAGGATTGACCGTGTGTTTTGTTGCAGAAGTCCCCTGAAGCTGAAGTGCTGAGCTGATGGACTTCTTAACAATCCACTAGCACCAATTTAAAAGTACTGAGGGCTACCATACTGGTAAAGATATCTGATTTATGTGAAGTGATTCTTAAATATATAGTTAAGTAAGAGAACATAGCTTTTCATTTAACAGTTTTTTTGAAAATACTGAATGGGTTAAATGATTTGGATTTAATAAGTCATATTTTCAAACTTCTCCTGCAGGAATGATGGTTTTTAATAGCGCCACAACCATTTCTGAGGGTCCATTTGTTCCTGAATATGCACTGCATACACTGCAGTGCAGTAAGCAAAAACAAAAAAACTGGAGAGCTAAGTGTTTAGGTGTGAGCTTTGTATTCAAAGTTTAGGCAGGCTAGGGTCTTCTTTGTCTGGTGATTCAATGAAATTGGCAGCCTCTTGAAGTTTCAAAAGCATTGCCATCTATAAAAAAAAAAACAAAAGAGAGATTTGGGAAATTAGAACTTCTCAGGTTTGCAGATCAGTTTAAGAAATAATAGAAAGTATTGGGACACTATCTCTATTACCAGAGGATCATTTTCCATGGAGCTGGGCGGAGTCTCTTTGTGAGGCCTCTCCTCACTTGGCTGGCAGGGGCTGCTGGAGCCGATGCTGGGAGGAGGTAGGTGGAACAATTTTGCCTGGTCCTGCTGGGCAGATGGCCAAGGCAGGGTGCCCCTCACCCACTCCACTGGGTCCTCCCATACTGCCTTTTGGCCATGGACCTGAGGAGTCACAACATAGCACCAAAGTAAAATTAGACTACAGCATTTCCTGTGAAAGGAAAGTCGATGGTGCTTTCAGAGAATAATCAAACTGCAAATTAATCTTGACCAAGTTTTATCTCAACAAGAATTACTTATTTTATTTGCTGTTATGGCTGCCCTAATCAATAAAAGCTGATTAAAAGTTTTCACTTTAAATGATTAAAGTGGTTCACCTTGATGCCATCCTTGGCCCCTTCTTGCAGGTATGGTATGATAGAGTGGTTCCAAAGATCAATGAACCATGATCGAAACTCATCCACTGTGACTGGACAAGATAAGAAAAAGCAAGGGCCTAAAGAGAAAAAAGCAGAAAGAAGAGTGAGAATGCAGCAACAACTATCACATCAAAACTAAACCTGTTTCTTCATTCCTAAAGTCTCAAGTGCTTCATACCTATGAGGAAATCCGATGTGCTGTGCTTCTCTAGGAAGGTGTGCAAATGATACCACAGTTTGGGAACCCAGTCTAACACCCTGATTAGATCCTCATTGGTCAAGTTCCTCTCATCTTCGGACTCCATCAACTTCCTGTGCAAGTATCGCACAAGGAAGCCATTGGCTGGCTCAACATTATTGGAGAAGGTCACCATCCTGAGACAATGAGAAGCATATTTGCATGTCACAACACTAGACTTAATAGTTTTTTAACAACATTTCATTATTTAAGCAGGTTTACCTTTAAGCTACACCAACATTAGATACATTGTAGTTTATAGTTAATGTTAAAATGATAGGAATGAGCTATTCTTTATAAACTACTATTAATGTTAATATTTATAAAGACGTCTTTTTATTTTGGTCTTTTGGCTTTTAGAAGGCTATCATTATCCTCTTACTTATAGTACTGGGACAGCATTATTGAATGAAGCATGCAAAAATTCTTCAACCAGCATTAATAGTTTCAACAGGTTATTGCTATATATTAGTTACATAGTCATTTATAACCAACCTGAAGCTGAGATGCAGGCCATGGTTTGCGGTCATCTTCACTGGCTGATTGCTTGTTCCAACAATGTAAGGGCTAAACAATATTGCACAGTTAAGGCCACATTCAGCACCTACATAACTATGGTTTATCAAGTTGTATTCATGGAGACGAAGTTTACCATTTGTGATATTTGCAGGTTAGAGCACCATTGACAAGTTCACTGATGGAAGCAGGATCATGAATATCATCCAGAATAACCACCAATGGTATTTCCGTTGCGCTTTCCCGGTCTATTTGATTCGCTAAATTAGAAAGATAAAGCTGCAGATCCTACAAAGAAAGAGACAGAGATTGCAATACAAAATGATAAAAGCAAAATCATGCAGGTGCAGACTGGACAAACTCAGTCTGTGGAAGAAGAATTGTGGGGATCTTTACAGGCATATCAGTTTCTGTTACCTTGCATGACTGGCGGTGCATGTTGAAAGTGACCACAATGCTATCCGTGACTTCGCGAGCACTGCGGTCCACCAGGTACTCAGCCAGCCGGGAAGCAAGGTACGTCTTCCCAGTGCCACTCGGCCCAGACAAGATTAGACGACGATGTTTGAGTAGAAGACTTATGTAGTGCTGCATCATGGGTTTGGGAATGAGAGTTTCAAATACCAGGCTGTCCACACACTTCTCCTTCAAACCTGAGCATAGTGAAGGAAAGAAAGAATGACTTGCATGATCAACTGCTCTAATAAACAAAGTTGATGACTATCTGCTAATTACATTGGATGTATCAGCGATGGTGATAAAGTGCAGTTTGATACATGATATTTAAATGCTTGATTGGAATTCTGTTAATATCTATACCAGAAAAAATACACATTGCAAGCAGGACTGGCTTCAGTCAGAAGATGTGGTGAAAACGGATTTATATTACTTTGCACGTCCTTCATAATCAGCACAGAGCTCAAGCATTTCACTCTGAAAATAGTTCTGCATCAAGTGTAGGAAGTCTTTGCACCCCCATCCCCCAGCCTGCAGAAGTGCAATCTTCCTTAACATCTATGGGGCCCATGTGTCTGACGCTGGTCGACCAGCTGGGCCTGACTGCCCTGAGATCGTGTTACTCAGAGCCCTGTCTGGGCTGCCACTGCTTTCCCAGCTCTCCGAGCACTTGGCTCCTCGCATTCCTGCATGCGAAGGTGGAGCGGGGTCAACCACCAAACCAGAACCATGACCGTTCCCACCGATCATCACTCTGGTTTAGAATCACTGATGGGCTCAACATGTGTGCAAATCAACAAAACAAAACAGTGCCAAAGGGTAAATGCATATATCTCAAATATATAATCCTAGTGATAACGCTAAGCCCACAACCAAGTGAGCCTCTGACAACAGGTCACGTTGTTGTTTACATCTATATCTGTTTAGACATGACCTTTGAACTTCTAGATATAAATCACATAATTTTATTGTATTGATATTTGTTGAACTTTGTTATAATATACATAGGAATGCATCTGAATTCTTGGATCAAGGCCAAAAATCATTTTTGTGGGGTAAAACAAACAAACACTTTTGACCATTAAATTCTAATTAGTTCTTCCTTAAATATAATTCAGTGTTTGAATCGGACAGACATATGGATAACATGAAGTGTAGTGTTTCAGGTCACAACTGTCAAAAATAATTATTTTAATAAAATAGCGTTTGGGGAGAAATAATGACCTCATCAGCTGCTTTGACCGAGGATCAGAACAGTGCAGTTCATTGGTTTTGACCACAAATGATTGTAGAGAAGTCGCCTCAAGCTAAAAAAAAAAAAGCCTCATACAAAAATCATTGTGAATTAGGAAATTTGAATGTTGAATTCCAAACTTTTCAATGAATTTACTTCTAATTCTGTGAATAAAACATCTTAAATTTAGTAGAACTTTAGAAGTTATACATTTTCTGCAAACCTTTCAGTGCCACTGTGATGCTACTGGGGCCTCGTGACATGCAGCGAGAGGGTTGTGTCTCAGGAGCTTCTCCTCCCAGCACTCTCTTAATGTGGCCCATACTGTAACTGTAGATGGAATCTGTAGACAGTCCCAGACTGGAGGTGGGGTCCACCTTGGCTGTATATACCTGGAAGAAAAAGAAAAGATAAGCAGAACTGAGTAAAACTAAGTAAAGAAAACTCCTTACAAGAAGAAGAAAAAGAAGAAGAAAAATATGTACAGTACAACAAAAAAAATATATACAAAGTATAACAAAAAATTACGAAGTTTAGAGCTATTCCTCCACACAACACATTTGGTTTTATTACCACCACACAAATAAAATGAATGATCTTTCAAGCCCATTACCCTCATAACAAAATCAGAAAGTTATTTTAAGTTTACAGATGCAGCTCAAAAACTAGAATTATGAAAAAGTTTGTAATTTCCATTTAGTCTATCATATATTAAATTTTCAATATTAGTTTTGAGTTAAACCTTAAAGCTCCTTCCATAAAAAAATCCAAATAACTCAAAATATTCAAATATTTCAATTTAAGTTTAAGTAAAGTACTATTAAAATGGTATGAATACTGTCATTTCAGTTCAGTATATGCAATCACAATCATGCAGAAGACTACCGACTTGACAGTTGTCCAGACGATGATCACTGACATTTCCCACAAGGAGAGTAACCTAGCGAAAGTTATTGCTAAAAGGTTGAGGCTGTACTGAAGCATACTAATGGAAAGTTGACTGGAGGGGAAAAGGGTGGTAGGAAAAGGTGTGCAACCATCAAGGATGTCCTCAGTCTTGAGAGGACTGTTGAAAAAGTCAACTCAAGAACTTGGAAGAGATTCACAAGGAGTGAAGTGAGGTTAGTTTAAGATACAGATATCTTCAGCAAAGTGTGACAACTACAGCTGGACCTGACTGTTGCTCAATGGTACAAAGTCTCATTTTTTTTAGATGGCTGTAAACTTTACATTTCAAAGATTTACTGTCTACTGTTTACATTTTAAAAATCAAGTCCCAAGAGTCTGCAGGAAGAGCAGAGAGGTAGAGAACACAAGATGTTTGAAGTCCAGTGTGAAATATACACAGTCTATAATGATTAGGGGTGCCATATCATCTGCTGGTTTTAATGGTGGTTGCTGGTCCATGATGAGGATACTACAGATGTTGAACATTTCTCTATTATAAACTCTTTTTGATTGATCTTGGGAAAATCATAATAACTTAAGACACTGGATTTCTAATTTTAATGAGCTCGAAGCCAGAGTCATCAAAATTAAAACAGAAATAGCTTTAAATATTTCACTTTATGTGAATGTAGAAGATATGAGTTTTTGAATTAAATACCATTTTCAGAAGCACTTGTATGTATGTTTTCTGTCTTACTTTACACCTCTGAACAGCGCTCCTGATGCTCATCTTGATGCTAAAGTTAATGTGACAGCTGAATTGCAATTGTAAGCATGCTTCAAATTTGCATTCAGCTTTTTAACAGGTTGCAGTGAGTGAGGATTTCTCACCTTAAAAGCCTGACTGACAGCTGAGTCAAGCATCACCCAATCCATCCTGCCATTCACTCTGACAGTGCCGACAAAGAAATCCTGCTGTTTAACCTCCTGTTGACACAAAGTGAAGTTAATAGGTGATTAACAGGTGACAGAGGCAATTTAAGTGGAAAGGAAGGATTTAGAAAAAGCAAATTTACGAAAACATACATCTTTAAAGACACGTAGATCTGCAACACAAACCACGACCCTGACACGATGGTCATCTCTCTGTGAGGAAAGGCTGAGAGAATCTGCAGTGTGGATGTCTGCTAAGCAGTAAATCAAAGAGTGTATAAACAGAAAAAAGAAAGCTTATGAGGCATCTGCAACACAAGTTGAAACAAGCAGTGTTAATTTTGCATTATATTCTTTATCTGCTGAACTGTAATTTTAAAAGATCATATTTTATAGACTTCAGAACAAAAGCATGGATTTCTACATCACCATGTATTAAATGACCACAGAAACAAGTAATGGATTTTGACTTCCTTGACACTGTACCCTTAATTTTTATTGTTATCAGACATTTAATCTATGTGCATATAGATTCTAAATAAAGGCATGAGGCAATTATAGGGATTCTAGAAAATCCAATGATTTCAGTGATACTGAATTACATCAAATTATTTTTTCTTCAAATAAATTTGGTTGAGAAGTTCTTTTTATCATTCAGATAAACATGCTTGTTTTCACTGTTCTGTTTTGTTTTTTTTTTAATCTAAGTACTATACCCAGTTATCTGACTCATTGTTACATTCTTACTCCTATAAATATAAATGTCAAAGACTGAGCTGTACCTGAGCTGCTCCCCTCACTCAGCCCTCTGCTGTAGCTTTTAGGCACGTGCATGGCTACTGACTGTCGGGGTGATGAGCTTCCCAGAGCAGTGAGACCTGAAGACTGGGAAACAGAGCTGGAGGGTCCAGGAGATGGACAGGGAGTACCTGTCTTCAGATGGTCGTTTTCAGCTTTCAGGTTTTCGATTGTCCTCTATTTAAAAAAATAAAATAAAATTACCGATCACTGCACTGTTTACCAATTGCAGAATACAAAACACTAAAGGTTACGATTTTTACAAAAGCAAATCAACTGGTCTAGACAAAAATCTTCATAAAATAAACATCCGGCTGGAAAATGAAATGCACTTTGAGGCCAACCTTTTTATGAAACAAACAAAATTACATATACCTGCATGTTGTTCATGGCCTCCTGCAGCTGCTCCAGCTGATGGGCTGAACTCAGAGCCTCGAGGCGGATGTCTGTCAGTTTACGCTCCTTCTCCCACAGTTCTGTGCGCAGGTCTGTTACAACCTTATCATCACCTGCCTCACTCCCTTCAGAGAGTCTGGTGACAATGAAATTATGGGAAAATTATCATTATGGTACTGTAGCAGGGATCAGAGGAATGACAGGAAAATAACAATTTTACAGAGTTCTGTGATATTCTGTTTTCACATCTACGAGAAGTTTGTATTTATTTATATTGTGATTCAATTCCTTATTTGATATGCATATAAATAGAACAATGATAAAGATCCTTGTATGATACCTTGAAGATGATGCTGAGGCTGAGGATTTCATTGACACCGGAGGGTTATCTCCATCATGGTGGATTTTGGGGGAGGAAGGTGCTGAGGATTCTGGGGTGGCAATCTCTTCAATGTCAGCATATGGCCCAGTTGGCTTTGAGCCCTTCTTACTAAAAGCCTTGTTGAATGAGCTGCGTAACTGTAGGGAGAATACATGAAATCAAGATGTAATAAATAACATGCCTGGAAAAAAACACAAGAATAAAAGCAAAAGACAGCTGAAAAGAAATTCTTAAAAAGTGATTGTGATGACCTGAGAGTTCTCAGAATGTGGCTTTTTTAAACAAAAAGTAGGCAAATATAAATTTCCAAACAAAAAAAAGTTGGTGAAATGTTAGATTTACAGCAAACTAGTTTAATAAAACTAATTTAGTATGTTGGGGTTTTCAGTGTCTGAAAATTGTAACAGCAGTTTGAAGTCCACAAGACAATAAATTTAATAATAAACATTTAATAATAAAGCACGATTAAATCATACAGTAATTGTGTATGTTTGAAAAACAAACAAACAAAAAAAGGGATGACAGAACATTTCCCAACATTTAGGAAGTATGACTCAAAGCACATGCAGGCTGGAGTGGAAAAGGTTTGAGTTTTATTTATTGTAGCAACATCACTCACCTCAAAGACCTAAAATAAAAAAGCAGGGCAGCATGAGGGAGAGACCAGAGTCATATTTAATAAGAAAGATGGAACAGGACAGGAGGCGAATCACACACACACACACACACACACACACACAAGCAGGAGCGTAAAGTAGGACAACAACTGACTTTTTCAGTCTGAACACACAAGACACAACAAGAAAGGGAAGCAAGACATGTTCATTCCTTTAAAATATTCATCCATATAACAGTTGAGCTGTATTGTTATAATCACAATTAAAAGCAATTATAATTCTATAGCTCCACCATACATTTCAGATGTTATATGTAACACAAAAAGAACAAAAAGACCCAGTTTTATCAACACAGTCACTGAATGTGGTCAGTCTGATCAATTTGGAATCACTAAATTGATACCAATATTGTTACTTTCATCTCGTTTCCTGATGATTTGTATGAAACTATGAAATGTATGAAAATGTATTTGTTTTTCCTGCCATATATTGTCCTGCACAGATGCCATACAGGACACAAATTTAGTCAGTGACCAGTGTTTCCTCACCCAGCTCTTCTTCTTCTTCTTCTTGGCCTCCTGCTCCTTGAAGCTGCCCATGCTCGAGTGGCTGGTGGTGCTGGCAAGACTGGAGAGGCTTTCTGAGGAGTTCTGGCGGTTGATCTGCAGCTCTGAATACCCAAAAGAAAACAGAAGAGTTGAACAAGGAGACAGAAGTATATGACAGTCAAAATCCTACTATATATCATAAAGCGCAGTCTGTACCTTTGGGTGTGACATCCGGATTACTGAGGGCCCCCTGAATGATTTCCTGGGCTTCAGTATTTTTGGCCTTCAGAATGTCAATGGTGTCCTTCAATTCAGTAAGCTCAGAGTCCTTAAGGAAACATCAGTATGTAGTCATGTTAGTTGATGGGTTAGTAACTGAGCCAAGATTTTTCTGTACCGAGGACTGTGGAATGCCTCTTAGCTTTCACTAAGGATGTCTGGTTGTGTTGAGTGACAACATCGAAATCCTATCATGACTCGCATCTCATTTTCATGACAACTATGCAACTTGGTCTCCTTTTCACTCACAAAACTAACCTAATGAGCAGAGTGCATAGTTTATGATTAACATCACTGGGATTTATTTGCTGATTATGTAGTAATTTCTGTCTGCTTTTAGCTGTCATGTAAGAGATTGTTTATGGCGTGTTTCTAGCGTCACCTACTTTTCTCATCAAATTTCCTCATGTAACATGTATGTATGTAATGTAATATCGCCAAAATACCTTTTGATCTGAGGAGACAGACAGTGTCTGCAGGCGTGCTGTCATCAGGGCCAGACTTTGTTCAAATGCTGCGACCAGATTAGCCTATGAGAGAAAGAGACAGAGTTAAAAGGCTACAAAGAGAGAGCGTGTGTCTGTGTGTGAAGGATGGTGAGGCAGCAGACAGGTATGAGTCACCAGCTGAAACAAATCGATTTGCAGCCTCACACACTCACGCCACGTCAAACAAATAGCTTTCTTCATCTGCTGGGAGAGGATAGAAGGGATGGAAGAGTCAACAGCTGCGGATGATGTCAGAGATGAAAAAGGACATTATGGTAATGGTGGTAACGTTCAAGCGGATGTAGCACTATGGGACAAAGGTTGTTAACCTCAAAAGCCATGGATAACAAAATCACATCTAATTAGTTAACAGGTACATGTGAGTTTTTCTTTGTTTTACAACAACTAGTTTCTACAAGCATCTTTTTGCAGACTTATTTTTTCAGTTGTTTTAGAATACCTTCCATGTCCAAAAGTCCACTTGTTACTACCCTCTGGTATACATTTAGTGCTACCTAAAATACATTTTTTGTCTCATACTGCTTGACTCATTATTAGGTTTGCTGCTGACCTCCTCAGAAGCTTTTAAAGCTATCCTAACCACCTAAGTAAAGAGCAGTCAGCTACTGAATTGTCGCTAAGAGCAGCAGACCTTCAGCAAACCTAATATGTTACACTACCGGAAAGACATTCCAGTAAAACTCATGTCAGCCTACAAATCTAAAACCTAAAAGTAAAAAATAAGTCAAAGTTAGAAAAGTCTAACTATACAAAAAGAGACGCCTCAGAAAACTGTGCTGCAACATTTTTTTTTTAGATCAGCTGTTTTATATTAAATAATGAATGTAACTGTTAGTCGTAGCTCTATTTAAAATGAAAATTAGCATTCAAATTGGAAGGCTTACGCCACACCACAACACAAGACCACCATGTCAGATGTCACAAGAGAGTGAGACAGGGTGCTCTGAAAGTAACTAACAAACCTGGCCTAGCTGCTACACACAGCATCCAGAGGTACAGGACAGTGGGAGGCAGGCAGAGGGCAGCAGTGAGTCCAGCAGTCAATGCAGCCCAGGTTGTAAAAAAGAGGGATAATGGTGTTAGGAGAGCGAAAACCTCTTACAAAAACATACGGACAGACCACCAAACACACTTAGTTCCCCATACATACATCAAAACATCCAGATTAGTCAACAGCAAAGCCTGTTAGTGCATGTGCAAAAGAAGAATGTTGTCTACTGCATCAGAAACTGCAGATTAAAGGGTCACAAGCTGTACAATAAGACAATTAAAAGTAGCTGGGATGGGAAAGCTGGTAGAAACAAAGTTACAAGCGAGTAGCCGGGTGTAGGGTTACATGATTTTGTTTAAGAGGATACAGATTTTAATAAATGCGGGGGGAAAGTAGTTCTAGAGAGAGAAGACGTAATGCGGCCTAAGTGCAATAAGGGGGAGTAAATCTTAGGTTCTGTGTCCAGCATGCTCTTTAAGTAGATGCCAGGGTTACAGTTAGACTACATTAAAGTTAACTAATGTAGTTTTTTTATTTTCTTAGGTTAGCAAAGATTTACACACCCAGATAAGCCTCACAAAACTGCGGGTACACCTGCTTTTAGTTGGTTGTGGGACAAAAGTTCAATGACTTAAATCAAGTGGAATTTACATTTATGGTTGAGCACTTTGAGAGAATACCTGTTATGTGGCCAAGTTATTATCAGATTAACTTTGGAAAACAGACGAAAAACGTGGGTGGAGGGATACAGGAGGTAGGGGTAAGGCTTACGTACATTGGCAGAAAGCTGCACGGTCAAGTTGGCAACCTTTTCCTGGGAGGATTCCAGCTCCCGTCTCAACTTGCGGATTTGCTGTAGACAAATAGTAAATCAAGTTTGAACAGTATGACCACAGCACCATACACAATACCTCAGACATAAAACCAGAGCTGATGAAGATGTAAACACAAACTTTGATAATGATAATGCAGTAATGGAATGTGTTAAATGCATAGCTTTGTTTGGTTAAATCAAAGAATGTACAAACAATGTAACATGAAGGTTAATGCTCCACCACAGCAATCAAAATAATCCAGAAATATACTCTAAACCAACAGAAATTGGATGAAAGTCTCTTTTCAACATATTTCTCATGCACTCAGAATTTAATGAGAACTGGCTGTCTTCATGAAATGTTAGAATGTATTGTTAAAGGACACAAAATATTAAAGATCAAACTAAATGAACTGAGTTATGAGCTTCTGAGATATAATCTCAGACTTTCTGAAGCACCAGTGACACCATCTGATGACAGAACCCATTTCAACAGGAAATGACAGACGGTGAGTACAAAGGCAAAATGGGATCTGAAGATGTATGGCATGTTTGCCTTACCTCCCCTTGTATCCTCTCCTCATTCTTAAGAAAGCATGGCGAAAGTAAGAGGGATAGTGTAGAGGATTCAGTTCACGGGCAGTCATTAAAACTAGTCATCAAAGTAAATATAACTAAGAATAGTTATCACTACCCAGATACCAGCTCATGAAGAGGCTTAGGAATCATAAATGCATACAAGAACGTTCCCATGTCAAACCAGTTGATAACTTGTAATTATGGAAGCTGGTCTCCTAATGAGAAATTCAACCTTATCCTACACAGGAAATACTTTTAAAAAACAGCTTCCTGGATGATTTGTAGACATAAAGAGTAAGTTCAATGCTACAAGATTAAGAGTAAAACATTTCTTATGCTACAAAAAAGAGACTGTAAATACTCACTGAGGAATGGTTGGATGAAGCATTAGATGCCAAAGACAGCACAGAGCCATGCACTGAAAACACAAGGTAGAGTTGTAAGCTTAATATTAAAATGTAGTTTCACAGAAGGCAGCTTTAATTTGCAAAGTAACAAAGAAATGTTGAAATAATCATAGACCAAAATTATAAATAAATGACTAAAGAATCTAGAAATTAAATATTTTTTAATATACCGAAGGCTCCCTCAAATCCTATTCAATATTCTATAACATTATAAAACAGTATGTGACTTAGCTGACTTCATACAGACAAAAATAAAGCATATCCTGTTTAAAATTCATTCAGATTTCTGTAATTAAAAAAAAATACTTAAATGTGTTAAAACAAATCAATTCATTAAGAAACTGAAGTTAGGGGTATCCTAATGTTGGACTCTGTATTAAAATGTCTGTAAGAGTTGTAGCAGGATTAAAATGTTGCTGTTTATGCCCTTAAACGAGTCTAACATTGTGCTTAGATTGCAGATAGACAGATTGTGTGCAGTATGAGTAGACAGCTTTGTTTCATTTGAGGTCATATTGGGAAGCTCCCCTGCAGGGAAGTGAGTCAAACAGACTCACCATCCTCTCCTGGTTCACGGAAAGACCCAGACCGCATCATGCTTTTTGGACGGTCAACCAGGGACATACTGCTGCCCAGAGGGGAGGATCCATAGAGATCGCAGGCAGAATCGCTTGGGGGCCCTATGCTGTTGGACCGCGATATCCTTGGGGTGCCACTGGAAATTGGGGCAACTATGATAACAGATAGTTGTTTGGTTCAGTGCTCCACACAGATACATATATGCATACAAAACAGTCCTGCACCTTGGTACAGTATAGCACTCTCATTCTGATGACTAAGTGTAAGGCAACACTGACACAACAGCAATATATATAGCCTCACTTGACCTCTGTTGCATTCATCTCCAGCATATTTTGAACCTAAACTCAAGTTTAAGTAGATGTTCATATGGCATAATTCAATTCAGATTTTCAAAAAAATCAATTTTAAAACATCTGGCCAATACTTCTTCACTCACAATACAGAATGCATTACTGCCAACTTGTGCAAACCCTGCTCAACTGTAAATGTTTTTCTCTCAGCACGAGCTCCATAGCCAACAAAAAGAAGCATCGCTAATCAAAGATTAGCCCTTAATGTTAAAGCTCAAAAAGTGAGGGTTTTTAAAACTTGTTAGCCAGCCAAAATGGTACACATAAACTCACCCACATTGGTGAGAGGAATCTTATTGGATAATGGGTGCAGGGTGCGGGTAGGAGAAGGCCACTGAGGGGGGCTATCACTCTCTGTCATGCTGACTATGTTGTGGGAGTGCCGTCTTCCTGGCTTACTTTCTTCACTCTCTGATAGGTTTGAGCCATAGCGTCTGCAAAAGAAAGGTTATTTACTTGAAGATGCAGCATAGTGCATGATTTTAAATAGACAATTTGACAATAAGTGTTTTGACATACTCTAAGCCTTTCTTTGGCAAGGTATTCCGATCTGTTTGCAAGCTGTAACGAAAAGAATAAAAACACAATTTTCAGAAAACATGGCCTGGGGCTGCCTAAACATACATTCCTTTGGCAGGAAAGTATCTGGAACATCTCCATCTCAATAAAGAGAAATTTTGTGATAGATGCAGCTCTTCATCTTCAAAATGAGACCTTGGACTCTCCTTTCCCGGAAAAAGGCACATATAATATGAGTGAAATGTGTGTCAGCTGCTCAGAAACGTATAGCCAAACCATCACACAGAAACTTCATCTTAGCTGGGCTTTATCCTTTGCTGCTCGTAGGATAAATGCAAATTCTTGTGATTGTTCTAATGAAAAGACATGTGGACATTTTTTATAACTGAATTCTTGTGCAATGAGCATTTCTTGTATTGCCAATTGAATTAGGAATCCCTGAATGATAGCAAAATGAAAAATAAAATAGTTTTTTGGTCCAAGGTTTTGCTTCAAATTTTTGAGGGTTTGTTTTTAAACTTTGATGCTTTTTCAAATTAGTTGCAGAAGTATTAAGCATTTTTTCTCCTCTAAGGTCACAAAACCAATTGTCCGTTCAGAGTTACTCTTTAGCAGAAACTCTCTAACAACATACACTGATGACAAAAAAACTGCATAACCCCCTTTTTCCCCAAACATATCAGTTTCGACAGAGTTTACATTACATATTTCAGACACTTGCCTGTCTGAGAGGGTGAGGGACGTCCTACTCCCAGCCCCCCAGGTTCCTGTACTCCTCTCTTCTTTATCACGGGTGTTTGTTGTAACAAACCTTGCACTTGCAGGCACACTCATCTGGAGGGGCAGGGACTCCAAGCTGCGGTGCATGCCTGACAGTTTGGGGTAGAGTATCGGCGATCCACTCAGGCTTTCACTTGCGTAAGGGCTGGGTGAATCAATATGAAGGACTGGCGCTGGGCTAGGGGTTAGGCGGGTGGCCGTGTGGGAACTAGCCAAGTCTTGGAGCTTGGAGTATGGGGGCACTTTGGGTGGAAGGTCCTGTATTGTCACACAGGAGTCGAGACTGTTTGAGTTGACCTTGTCCAGGTGAGCCAAGCTAGGAGGACGACCTAGAGACTTAGTGTTCAGCATCCTAGGATCGAAGCATGAAAGACATGATGATGAAAAAGGAAACTGAACATTTTCAAACCTGTTAAGTATTGAATGCAGTTTATTTTAAAGCCTTTTGCCCAATTTTTATTTTTTTTTAATGTGCTTGTCCTGCAGATTTTGATACTGCTGACCATAAACATTTTATTACAGCAATTAGAGCATGCTGTAGGTATTAAAGGTAGTGGGATGAAGTGGTTTGAATTGTATCTACCTAACAGACTCCAATTTGTTCATGTAAATAGAGAGTTTTATTCACAAACTAAGGCTAATTATGGACTTCCACAGGGTTCCTTGTTAGAACCAATTCTGTTTACCGTATACATGCTTCCCTTAGGTGGAATCATTAGAAATCATAGCATACATTTTCACTACTATGCAGACGACACACAACTATCTATCTATGAACCCAGATAACAAACACCAATTAGTTAAACTGCAGGAATGTCTTAAAGACATAAATTCAGATAAAACTGAGGTTATTGTACTTGGCCCTAAAAGTCTTAGAAATGTGATTTCTAGCCAGATTCTTACTCTAGATGCCATTACCCTGGCCCTCCAGTAACACTGTTAGGAATCTCTGAGTCATTTTTGACCAGGATATGTCCTTCGATGCACATATTAAACTAATATTTAGGACTGTTTTCTTCCACTTGCGTAATATCTCTAATATTAGAAACGTTCTTTCACAGAGTGATGCTGAAAAACTTGTTCATGCATTTATTACTTCGAGGCTGGACTACTCCAATTAGTTATTATGAGGATGTTGAAAAAACTCCCTGTAAAGCCTTCAGCAGATCCAAAATGGTGCAGCAAGAGTACTGACAGGGACTAAAAAGAGAGAGCAGATTTCTCCTGTTTTGGCTTCCCTTCATTGGCTCCCTGTTAAATCCAGAATCAAATTCAAAATCCTGCTCCTCACATGCAAGGTCTTGAATAATCAGGTCCCATCTTATCTTAACAACCTTGCAGTACCATATCACCCTATTAGAGCACTTCACTTTCAGAATGCAGGCTTACTTGTTCCTAGAGTATTTAAAAGTAGAATGGGAGGCAGAGCATTCAGCCTTCGGGCTCCTTTTCTGTGGAACCAGCTTCCAGTTTGGGTTGGTGCGACAGACACCCTCTCTACTTTTAAGATTAGATTTGAAATTTTCCTTTTTGATAAAGCATATTGTTATGGCTGGACCAGGTGACACTGAAGCCCCCCTTAGTTACCCTGCAATAGTTGTAGGCTGCTGGGGGATTCCCATGATGCACTGAGTATTTCTTCTTCAGTCACCTTTTTCGCTCACGATGTGTTTATACACCTCTCTGCATTGAATTATTTGTTATTATTAATTGTTGGCTCTCTTCTACAGCATGTCTGTGTATGGTTCTGCTGGAGGTTTCTTCCTGTGAAAAGGGAGTTTCCCCTTCCACTGTCACCACAGTTCTTGCTCATTGGGTGTTATATAATTGTTGGGGTTTTCTCTGTTTTCTTTGTATTTCTGTAGGGTCTTTACGTTTCAGTATAAAGTGCATTGAAGCATCTGTTGTTGCGATTTGCCACTATATAAATAAAACTGAATTGAACTAAAATGAAAATAAAAACCCTCAGAACATCAATAAAATGACAAACCTCGGTATGGTGGGTGATGACAGTTCAGGGTATTTGCTGCTGCTAGTTCGTCTCAGGCCATGCAGCTTCACAGAAGACTCTCCTGTTGATTCGGATGGTGTGTCCTCTCCTTTTAGCGAAGCACAGTCGATGTCTGCAACCACAGCCTTAGCTTTGGCCCTTTCCTTTTCTTTCTCTCGGTCTGTCTGGTTTACTGGGCCAGTACTTGTTCGATTAGTTATTTTAATGCTGGAGCTACTTGGTTCTTTAACCCTGGGGCCTGAAGAAGTTATGGGTACAGGTTTCAAGGACAACAGACTAGAGTCAATTGTACTGCTGACAGGGCGAGTTGTGGGGCGCCCAATCACACTAAGTGTGCTTGATTTGGCTGGTCGGGGCAGGCTGCGGTACTGAATGCTGTTTCGGGCGTTTGGCCCCAGGAAGCTCTGCTCACTGCTGGCATCAAAACTGTTCTTTCTACCCGAGGGTATTCCTCCTCCTACAGGTTTCACAGGGATGCCAGATGACTTGGGGGTTTTTCCCACAGTAGCAGAGCCACTAGAGAT
Source organism: Neolamprologus multifasciatus (assembly GCF_963576455.1). Taxonomy (NCBI): domain Eukaryota; kingdom Metazoa; phylum Chordata; class Actinopteri; order Cichliformes; family Cichlidae; genus Neolamprologus; species Neolamprologus multifasciatus. Next base: position 8,173,014 of record NC_140443.1, on the reverse strand, counting down.
GGTGGCACCCCCTGCTGTCATGACGGTTGCTGTACCAGTTGCTGTTGGTGGTCTCTTGTAGCCAAAGGAGGTTCCAGCAGTGGGTTTAACTAGACCTGAAGGGGGCTTGCGGTGCTCTCCATGATGATCTCTGCCAGCATCTGAACGGGAACGCTGCAGACCAGCAGTTCTGATGGAAATCTTGGATTTGTCCAGTGGCTTCTCACTTTTTGGTGCTAGTTAGACAGAAAGAAAGAAAAAAACATGTTACTTTGACATTAAAAACTTAAATAACTTAAATACTTATAAAAGCAGCAGGAATTTGGGGGAATGTGATTTGTTCTATTTGTCTTTCAGCCACAATGACCATAGCCTTCCTCTTAATATAATCACACCCTGTCAGAAGAAAGTATTCAAAAAATAAATGGGTGGTTATTTGTGGAGGGGAATTTATGGGCTAGCAAACCACATGAGAGTAGAAATACATGTCATTTTTGCTATTACTGATGGGATAAAACAAAACACATCTGTCTGCACTAAAAGAACCTTTATGTATTCCTTGATGTTTAGAGTGACTCACAAAAAAAACTTTTATTTAAAACAACGGAAAGTAAAGTTTTAACAATATTTTAAAGCCTATAGTAGTGAATTAACCAACTAAATTTATTTGTCCATTTAAGACAAATGGAAGTAGATCATTTTTAAGAGGGTATATTGGACAAAAAGAGTTAAAGCCCGATATTTTTTTCTACTTACTTTTTTTTTCTTCTAACTTTAGCTACTTTAGCATTAAAGTAGCTAAAGTTCAGGTTACAGTACATTCATGAAAGCAGACAGAAAAACAGCTAACTTATGGAGTCATTGTCAAATATAGTATACGGTTTAAAATACAACAGCCAAGAGAACTTTTTTCCACCTTCAACCTGCAGCCAAATTACACAGAACTGGATATAATTTTAACGACTTACTATTTTTAAAGCTAAAATTAGGTTAAAATGAAAAGCAGGCCAGCCAAATGTTCTTACTGGAACTCAAATCTAAGCTATTATTTAATCATGGCTTGTTTTGTTAGGGATTAGAGGACATTTAAAAAGCTGCTGCAGATGGAAGGCAGTGCCTCTGCAGACATGTAGAGTAACACACTTTGCTTTAAGATAATAGAAGGTCTGGAACTGAAACTGCAATACTTTCTTTATTTAAGTGAAATGAATTTAAACTTATGTATGAATCATAGCCTAGCTTACATTTAGGAGTAAACTTCTGTATTTATTTTGTTACCAAACTCACATCAACTGTTCTATAAACTGTTATGGACTGCTGGACTCCACATAAAAGTGAGATAATAGACTGTATAAGTGTTAAAGCTATAAACGTTTAAGAACATTGGCCACACACCAAGTTACTACATGAGCCAAGCAGAAGAAATAATGGTTAGGGATAAAATACACGCAGATGCAAAGTAACAAAAAAAAAAGTTTTTAAAAAGAGAATGTCACCTGCGACTTTGAGCATACACTGGGAGGTATGGGTGATGGGGGAGGTCACACCCACAGGAGGATTTCTGCTTTTCTTGAAACTTCCTGGTTGACCCAAACTTTGAGGCTTCTTCAGTTCCCCTTTACCGCCAAAATCTTCACTAAGGCTTGGAGGCTTCTTTCTCCACTTGCTTGGTGCCTCTGTCTTGAGACTTCCTGAGTCAAAGCTGGAGCTACCAAGCTTATGGGTGCTTTTGCCATCCTCACTGTACCAAGAAAGTCCACTTTCCACCAGAGAGCGCTTCTCTGCATCAGTGCGGAGCTGTAGAGAGAGGAAGGACACAATGTGGGCAACCGTCAGACATGGTTTGTGTTATCTATGGAATCGACTGTTCTCTGTAATCTTTATCCCATCTGAGCTGCATTCCAGTGGGAAGGAGGGAGAGATAAACTGATACGCCCCAAGGGGATTTAAAAAAAAACCCCGCAGAGACAAAAGAAAGGAGAACAAAAACATGTTCAAGGATTTAACACTTTAAGAGTTAGATCAACACATTAAACAGTAAAAAAGAAAATATTACAGCAGAGGACAGCTAGAGCATTATTTTTTCTAATTTAGGGCTATATAGTAGAGAAAAAACTGCTATACAACAATAGAAAAATCATGTGGTGCACCGAGGAGGTAGCACGGAGGGCAAAATTGGGCATGCTGTTTTTTGGCACCATATTATCCTGTTATAGAGCGACAGATGGCACATTGAGTAGCTCTAGTGTTTATTTCTTCCAAGAGACCAATTTGTAAGTAAATAAAAGCACAACATTTACCTATGAAAAAGGTAGAATGTGCAGCCACTTAACCAAATCAAATTTGATGCTCATTTCTTTTCAAATTTAACAGAACATCCTTTAGGAATGGAATACTTACATGGCGCCTAATATGTTTTTCTTCACAGACATCAATAAAAGAGCTGATAAAAATGTCATAACTTAATATTTTGCATTCATTTTGCACAGTGTTATGTGGAGAGACAACTATCTCCCAGGCCTTCAGATATGAAGGCAAGTATACAAGTAAATAAGCAGTCCTGGACTAACTACAGGTTGTTCTTTGGCAGGGCATAGGATCCTCACAGCCGCCTTCCTTTGGGAAAAGCATTATAAGTAAAGCCTTGGGAAGCAGTAAGGTGGAAGTGCAGTAATAGTGGAAGAACTGGAATTCCTTCGATGGTGACAGTCACAATTACACTAGGTACTCAAATTCTGGTTCTTCAGCCAGGGTCACCTAACTCAGCTAGTGAACTTCTGCTGTGTGATAGATGCAGTGAATGCTTAACTAGACAAATTTGAAAACTCTAGCAACTCTGCAAGATGATGATGAGGATTGCACAGTGAAGCCCCAAAATATTCATGAGTGGAGGAACGCTCCCGCCACATGCATTTTTTCTGACTAGCAGGAGAGAGCTGTGTGTACCGTGACAAGGTAAGCTCTGTAGTGGCTTTTGTGGCCTCTGCCAAAGCAAAGGATTGCCTTTAACACACAACAAACTAAATCACATGGTGTGGCTTTGGAAATGGTTTCAGTAAAGAACTAAGCTGCAATCTTTAGCAATCTTTTGCTACAAACAAAATAAGTTGTGGGAAAGAACACATGCCACATGCTGTATTACAGGCCGGTACAGTATTTCACTAACCATAACAGAGGAGTTGCGCCTTGATCCCAAGGGTGTGTTTGGGAGGGAGTTGAGAGACGAGCTGGCGTTGAATTCCTCTGAACTGAGATTCTCCGAGCCATCGCCATCACCATCGCTGAGTCCACTGCTAATGGAGCTGCTCTCGTCCCAACTGAAACCAGACAGAGTAACCACTTAGCAAAAATGTGCCACTGAAAGTGTGAATGTAAAGCACGAAAAGCTGCAGAACTCTGTGTTTGAGGAGAAGATAAGTCTTGCAGCAGCATTTATTTGTCCATCTGGCTTCAGCAGGCTGTCTCTGGAGGAGGCCACGTGCTTAAACAAACAGGTAATTCCAACTTGGCTATTTTGCTTTGATTTAACAAACACATCAGCGCTCAAGACCATATGGTGAACAACTCGTCAGGCGTATATCCAGAAGATTTCTTTAATTTATGGTATACCTACATCAACACTGTCTTTAGGAACTTCAAAGATAAGATTTAAAGCCATAACTACTTGTTAAGTCCCGTATATTTTAATAAAAGTGCAAATTACAATTTATTGATTTCAACAAATCCAGAATCTGTGGCAGTTCAAATTTATCAAACGAGCTGTGTTTTACCACAAAGTGCCAAATTATAACACGAGACGTCATCAAATAGTTGCTTCCCTGGGTTTCTTGACTTCATAAAATTTATGGCCGTTTGAAACTTTCATCAATCCACAAACCCCACCATTCACAATCTTCATAGCAGCTAATAAACCTTTTTAAACACACGGCACCACAACTCATGTGGGGGAAACTCCAGTCTAGCAATCATAATAAAATGGTCAGCTTGGGCAGTAAATTTTAAGTCAGAAAAATGTGAGCTTTACCATATTTTAATAAATCGTAATGACAGCACAGCTAGGACAGCACTCTTTGTAGTTTTTCAGCACAGCTTCAAGACATGCTGATGAATCGTGGTAAATAAAAAGTACTGCGACTGACAGTTCAGTGTTTAGAAAACAGTCTGTTATGCTCAAAAGAAGCAGGATGAGAGAAATCAGAGTGACAGGCTCCTGAACCTTGCATGACCCTTCCCAACAGCCTTCAATGAAGTCCTGTCTCGCCTTGAAACAGATGCTGCCACATTGGCCCTTCTCCTGAGGCCAGAAGGGACTGGCAGTCCATGCACACCCCAGAGAAACTGGTCACTGGGCATCAGGTCTCTGGGTGCATTTCATATTTGAAAATACAGTTCAAGAAAAAGCTTCTCAGTCAACCAAAACATCACAGGATAAAACAGTTCAATCTGAGTGGGAAGTTTAAAAGAAGTGCTTTAGAAGAGCAATGATGCCATGGTGAACTTAAAAATGGTATCTCCAGAGAGCTAAATGCAAGTCCAGCTCATATTTGGTATAATTATGTTCCCCATCATTACTACTGGCAGCCACAGGTGGTAATCAAATTTGTGTTGGCGCTCAAAAATGTTGCACAGTGGAAAAGGTAAATTAATATGCCTCTTAAAAGCAGAGTAACTGCTTGAGCTGAATCAGTTCTTTTCCCTTTCTTTGGTTTCCCTGCAGAGCTCAAAATGCTCTTTGTGGGTCTGCAGTCTGCAATTAGCAGAGCCATGGAACATGGAATTGCACAGGAAAATAGAGGGAGACAAAAATGGTTTATACACACATTCGGAATGGATTTAAACACATGGCATGAGTTGAGTTATAGTTACAGCTGTAAAACAGGGAAGAAGCTTTTCTTGACACTGTGTGCTGGTTTTAAGGCTTTTTGATGTATAAAAGCAGCGTTTTAGTAAAGTGATTTGTGGCCACAGATATGTGACCTCTTGACAACAAGAGTGTAACATAAAATAAATGTTGGATTTTAGAAAAAGTTCTTACATACCAGTAAGAATAACAGTGAGAAAAGTTTCATGATTTACATTAGGCACAGATGTTAGTGGTATGTTTGAACAATACCTCCTCTGTCAGGGGCGACAGAGGGGCCATGAATAACCCCACAGGGATGTCAGCCTAGGAAGAGGCAGGAGGGCCTGTGGGCTGTTGATATTACAAGCCAAGCTGTCTGCTCTCGGAGGTAAAATCCAGACAGGGAGAGGGTGGGAGTAGGCTAGGGTAGTGCATACTTCATACATTGGGTGGCAATTAACATTTTGTTTTCTCTGGCACTACTCCTACGCATATCTGATTTGAGCCCATTTGTGATTTGTGAGCTGCAATAGTGTGAATATTTCTTCTGTTTTAATAAGATTGAGAGGTGGTTGGTGGGGCAGAGCACGGTGTGGACATTAGTCACTGTCTGGAGCTGGAAGTAGATTTAACAACCTTTGGTGGATTGGATGAACAAGAAAAACAAAAAAATACATCAATTTTTTTAGGATTAAAAAGCTATCAAGGCTTCTCAGGGACCGTCCTTTGATAATATTCTAACTATCATATCAGATTAAATAGCACACGGGAGGGAGGAAGCATCTTGTAGGTCAATTTGGTTATGTGTCTGCAAAGTTTCGGCTTAAAAAAAGAATAACGATGTGGCTCCTGGGAGCGCATGACTGTAGCTGAATGAGTGGTGAAGACATCCTTCATTATACAGATAGCTGTGGTAGCAGCGCTCCCGTGTCCTCCAAGAATAAAACTGCGTTTTTCCACAGATGCTATAACTTCAACTGCAAAAACAATGTCTGATCGTGACATTTAACTTCACGGCGCAAAATGTTACAGGTGAACGGCAAAAGTCAAATAATTAAAAATAATATATTAATTAGATTTCATCGATTACACTTTTATGCTATTACACTGATGCTCAAAAATAACGTCATATTTAGAAGAATTGAAATCCATTGAAAAGCTTCATTTCTTCGCGTATATCAGCGTCGGGGGCAAATAAAGGCAGATAATGTGCCAACGGCGATTAAATATTAATGATACATTACCTTGGAGTTAAAAGGAAAGTCCTCCTTGCTCGTGTCGCCGGCTGCAGCGGTGGCACTTTACCGACCAAAACACGCCCGCTCATTTGTGACTTGTACAGGTTTAGAGTGAGCGCAGAGTCACTCCGCGAGCAAAGACCCCTGTTCCCTCATTCAGCTAGAGGAAAAGTAGCGTGTCTCTCAGCATTCGAGCAACACCCCCTCCCATAAAGGCAAAAAAAGAAAACGAACGAGGAGATCATAGAGACCCCGATAGCTGCTCAGTCCTCAGCGAGACAACGACCAATTGCCGTGGAGCGGAGTGGTAGTCATGGCAACTCCAATTACTCCCTATGGTGTAATCCTTTACTTCGCCCCATGTAATCCGAATACTTTGATTTATGTTTCGGCTTCACCTGAAGCGCTAATTACCTTAAAAAGATTCTCCCAATGAGTCTAAGTATACCGTTATCATTTGTTTCTTCTAAAATATGAATTTTACTTTTCATGTCTATAATAAAGAACATCTTAAAAGTCAGGTATGCATAGCAAAACCTGAGAGGGTTTATAGAAGATGGAAACAGCTGCAAGGTCTGAAGAGTGGAGCCCAGTTCACGATTGCTTTGAACTTTAATGGCCAGCAGGGGCGACGCTTCTGGTTGTAAAAAAAACGATTTTACAAGTCTGTGGGAAAACCACCACCAATGTCCATTGACCTATGGCCTCTCTAAACCCTTCACTGATGTGCAGATGAGCTTTTGTTAGTTTCAAACATAATGAATATATCAATATGTTCATTTTGTTAGTTAGGATCCCCATTAGAGTCATAAAGGCAGATAATGCAAGGCTATACTTAAGCAGAGCATACTCTGAGCATTTTTGTTTGGTCGGTTGTTTGGTTTTGTTTTTTAATAAACACTGGATGGATGCATGGGTTCTTTTTAAAAAACAGTTTTAACTTTGTTGTATCATTATCAGAAGCATCGAATGTGTTAATAACAACAACAACAACAGCAATAATAATAATAGCAATATTGATTTTCACCAATTGTACATGTGGCTGTACAACAACTAAATACCAGACTCAAAACATTTCTTGTCTGTTGCATAAGCCAAAAAAGTATGTTTTTTTTTTTTTTTAAATAATGCATTAAATATGCACGAAATAGAGTAATAAATGATTCACCTTTTTTGCATTCCATTGTGCTCCCCCCCTCTTCCAAATGCAGTAAAATGAACAGACACCAACTATAATTGGCAGGCTGAGAGCAGACTTTCTTAATCCTCTGATGGATGCCATGTACGTTACCCATTATGGCAGCATAAACAATATCAGCATTAATACTAATGAGCTTAGCTACATATTATAGATACACTGCCACTAGGCCTACAAGAAGAAGGAAGATTTGAGAGGTTGCTTTTAGCAACATGGGGTGCTGTAAATAATGCAATAGTGCAAGCTCCTTGCATAATTTTGATTGATTGCGTCAAAAAAATGGTTACAAGGACGTGTTCCAATGGAAATTTTCCACTTTAGTCATAAGAACAGGGTGATCTTGATGTATATTAAGAGTGTCTTGGTGTAAATTTGTTTTGGAGTCCCTCTTTTCTCTAGTATCCAACAACTGCTGAATGGTGCTTATTGTTCATATAAAACTTCAGAATCACTCATATCCACTGACTTCAGTGCAAACAAAGTCAATCGTAGAGCTGAAAGAAATCTTTTAAACATGCTTACAAAAGGACTAAGAATTTTTAAAAAGACTATGTAAACAGATATTTCTATACTTTGACTTCTTTTTACATTAAGGAGAAAAGATTATCATGATGAATTTCCCTAAAGATGTTTAACTTCTAAGGCCTAGTTGGAAAAAAGTCATTCCAAGGTAAGGCTTGAATCACTGTGAGTGCAACCGCAAGCCCACAATGACACAAGGACCTCCACTGAGGCATGGGTAGCCTTGAAAGGCCTCCCTCCCCCTTTCATTGGCAGAGGTGATGATCTCACCAGATCTCAGCTCTGTAAACCTCTCCAGGAGGTAACAGCTCTATGGACCAAGAAAGCCCCATGCACCCTGTCCACATCATCAGTTACAAATCAGTTCAGTGTGTGCCTAACAACAATAATTTACATTTGAAATGCAGTAGCAATACACTTTATATGCAACATGACAATAAATCATTGCCAATTTCAAAAAGTGGAAAAAACAAATATATAGGACATGCAGAAAGAAAAAGAAGATTTTCCACATTGGGGAATATTTCAGAGCCAGCTTAAATGGAATTTTAAAGGACAGTGGTTTTACTTTTTGAGAAAAATAAACAGCTATACTGCCGTCAGCCTGAATCCCAGACATAAAGGCATCCCTTAAAATATCTTTAGCAGAATGAGATTCAAACCTGATACAATCTTGTTTTGTCTGTCTCCTTTTCATATCCGTGACTCTATCTACTGAAAAGCTTTTCAGTAGATAGAGAAGCTTCTCAGACTGTGGCCCTTTGCGTTTTGCTTACAAACAACATGAAACATTATGTTTAAATACCTGTTGGTGACTTCTAAACTTTCCTTTCAAATAGCTAAACACTTATGATTATTTAGTTGCTTAAAATAGTGAAATGATCTGAACTGTTTACGGTGCAAGAAAGACGTGTGTTACTCACATCTCCTGTTTATCTCAGCCAGGCCACAGTGGTAATAAACAAGATGACATCCAAAAAGCCTTGAAGTCATGTTTGTGCTGTAGAGTAACAGCTGTCCGGCACTGATAACCACATGGCATGTGTAAGAAACATCCTTTGTACATTTGCTTACATGGAAAGTTATTGAGTAATTATGCCACCATAAGTATTTACAGACTCATAAAGTGCAGATTAAACCCATCTGAGAGAAACAAAGCACCTTGTTTTTTTTTTACTGAGCCAGAAAACCATTTTCAGGATTCGACCTCTACTGTTGTGATATTTGATCTAAATCATTTGTACCATATTTCTCTGGTGCAGTAAAGTGTGTTGCATTGTGCAAGACTAAAAACTGATGAGAAATGAACAGGTTCTATCTCTGTCAGTGGCGAGATGTCTCTTCAGTTTGAATTCATCAGTAAAGACTGGCATCCAAATTAGTAGCAAACTGAATAATGTGGATGTCATAATAAGAGTTCATGTAAGCATTTCCCCCCTGAGGGAAAACAAGCATCACGGTAGCTTTTCATTATAAGTCTGCACCGTATCCAAGTAGGTGAACTCAGTAATGGTCAAAGAGACTGATAGAAATAGACCTGAATGAAAGCTGTGAGTCCAGCAATGTGGTGCAATGACATTTGATTTCCAGCAGGAGGCACAATGATTTCAAGCTGTGCCTGCTATGGCTACAGTTTAATGTACATGCTCTGCAGCTGTGTTTTAAAATGAGGCACCACTTGGCATTTAGAAAAAAAGCAGGACTTTGATTTTGAGACCTTTGATGGCGAGAAAGAGCCGACATTCCTCTGTTGTGTGCGTTCAGCTCAGAAGTACAATGTGGGAAACTGCTTTAGAAAGACAGCTCTGTGTTCAGTGATTTATGTCTGCTTAAATATCATTCATTCAGAGAGACTGCAGATGAAAAAGTTATGCATCTCAGATCTTCGCAGCCCCCAATTCTGATCTGTATTGAGGTTGACCATAACTACGCAAATAGGACTGGGCAGCCTTCGGCACAGAGCAGTGGCACATCAGTAAAGCAAATGGGCCTGGGATGCATCAGTGACCGTCTCAGAGACTGCAGCTGACCTATCTCTTCAGATCCCCAGAAAATGTATTTGTCGTCGGATTATTGGACTGGAAAATTAATGTACCATCTCCATCGACCTCATAGGAGACTTCCACCTCAAAGACACAGCAAACGATATAGACACCACACCTAATTCTGAGGCTTTCAGTCCTTTTGGTGCCACATTTACAGCCTGATAGTGTGGAAATCTGTGCTGTGCTGGTATTATGACATTGTATTGTTTCATTGTTTTGTCCTGCACTCTGTTTTTAGTTTCTTATTAATATGGCACTTAACTCTGATCTTGAACTGCTTACTGTCTGAGTAATGCAACTTGTGTACCAGGAGAGTTGAAGCAGAACCAAATCCAATATAAAGCAAATACATTTTAAATTAAAAAGACTTCAATAGTCATATTCAAAAGCGGATAATCTGACAACTCCCACTCTGAAAAAATATATATAGTGGGGAATCACAGATTAACAAATGCCATAAGATTCCCGTTTTTAAACATACCGTTGTGGGGGGAAAAAGTTGATGTATCACATTTTCCACTTGGGGCTGAGTTTAAACACCATCTGAATTCAAACTGTGCACACAGACGACCACACGCAGACATGATACACGGATGATTCATCCTCCCTGGGTGTTGCAATAATCGTCCATTATTCACATGGCTGAGGACGATGGTGAAGGTGGAAGTACACTGGTGTTGGGGGAGTCAGTATGTTAGTGACCAAACGAGCTCCATATTGACCCCAGATGCGTTCGAGCTGCTGACTTTGGAAGAATGAGTGCACTATTTATCTGTCCTACTCAACAGTAACACAAAGGACAGTATAATGGAGATTGCTTTTTTTCCATTATTGCCTCCCTGTTAACCATTTTGAAACAAATTCAAATTAACTTAGCTTAAAAATGTGTGTAGTAGACAGAATCAAGAAAATCAAATCCCTTTTTATTGAGCTCTAGCCCATAAATGACAAACTCCATGTGCTAGCTCACTAAACTGTAATACCAGCAATGCCTGTGGGGAACCAGAATAGAAAAAGCCAAAGACCAACTCTTGAGCAAATGTGTTTAAGTGGGTTTTAAAAAACGTGTTAGGCCTCAACTGTCGAGGAAGCACTTGGTGACAATAGAAAGGTCCAGCCCAGTCGGGAAAGGGAAATTGAATGCAGACTAGCATGGGCATCTATCCAGGATCAGAGGACTGCAGCAAACCCTGTGCGCATTAGAGAATGTACTTGCCGACACACATAGTTTCCATAAAGCTGTGAAATGTTTTAAAAATTAGAAAACTGCACTCACTTTCACACACGCCAAGCCTTTAATCATGGAAATGGTGAGCAAACTAAGTTTTTATCCCACTATATATAGCAAGGCAAAGATAGCAATGACATACATTCAGTATTTAAAAGGGACCAAAGGTCCAAAAGAGGGGGAATAAAGCTAAAATTATTGTTCCCCACATTTATTTTCATAGTAAATCACGGTTATCATCCAATAATGCAAACAGAAATACAAACAATGCCCTTTCATACAAGCACCTGTCCCCCAAAACGCCAGATATAAAACAATCTGGTGGTTATCATGCTGTCTTTACATCAGCTTCTCGTTGTCTTTCGATTATTCTCTCATTTTTTCTTTGCATATTTCGTTCACCCTTTCTCGCCATATCTCAAACAAGCCAGCACAGAATGCACATACACATCCTCCACGCATACATCAAATCAGCAGCTATCACACTGACACACAAGGCAGCCCCATCACTGGGTCAGTGGAAGACGGTTGCCATGGCAGCACATCCAGAGCCATGTTGCCGCATGATCAGAAGGGTGATGCTGCTGAACCAGCCCCCTGTCTCTGCTCTGCTCTAGCAGTAATAAAGAAAGACATTATCACGGACACAACGGAAAGAGATAAACTATTATGTTACTCTTGTTTTCAGACGCCGTATTTCAGGACGCCGTATATGAAGCAACTCTAATGATATTGTGTTATTTATGAGGTTACAACATTCGATAAATTTGCCCATTTGCTAATAAAACCATTTATGTACTATTTATTCAAGTCTTATGACAATGGTAACAGCAATGGCTTAAAGCAGGGAAAAGAAATTAATCACAGAAATAACAGTGTCTTGAGTCTGTTACAGCTTTAAAGCACTGAATACTCAAGAGCTTACTGTTTTGGTTTAGTAACTGCTTTAAGTGAAAAAGCTTTGATAAACTAACTGTACATGCCCAGCATCAAGCAGCAGACAGATCAAAATGAATCTGGCTGACCGAGTTATGATTCCAAATGATGGCTGTGTCTGCTGGATGATGTATTTGCCGCATTGTATTTGATGTATTGATTTTATTTTAATGTGTTTACAGCCTCCTTATCTATTCCTGAAAAAAAACAAAGCTAATATAGAAAACTGTATGTGTAAGAGCAACAAATAATGACTGGCACTTAATTATAAAAGTTACATTTTTTTTTTCAATAGTTCAAAATGAGTCTCCTAGCCAATGAAAAGCTTATGGTTATGTTTTATTAGAGGTGAGGTATCTCACATTTTCTATTTCTCATATTAAGAGACTGAGGAAAGGCATAAAAACCTTTCCTTGTTAAGAAAAAAAAAGACAGAAAAAAGAAAACTGACCTCAGATTCTTGTGGTTATCAGTAGCTCATTATTGAATTTAAGTGCCCTTTGCTCTACTGTAAGAAAAAAAACATAATTGGAAAGCAGTCGAAAGGTTAAAACCTATTTGCTTTTCTCCTCTTCCAGTTTAAGGTTTTCAAACTGTTTATCTTCTGAGAAAATACAAAAATGAGGCTTTATTTATCCCATTACGTAATTTCTTTAATGAGCATCTGTATTCGACATGAAAAGCTTGCTTACATACACTGCAGCTGAATGTCTGTAAAACATCAACCATAACTAACTCAACACCACTAAAAATCACACTGAATGCTGAACAGGAGTCATAATGTAAATACCAGATACGGAAACAACCGCCATCAATATAATGTGATTACTGGTCCACTCATAAACCAACCTCTCAAAATATGGCTTTTAATGGGATGATATCATATAAGTGATGGTTAAAAACTGGCAATATGGTGTGAAGAAGGCAGCCACAGGAAACATTTATGATTCCTGACGTGGTCAAGGCTAAATAAGAAGCCAGCTCAACATACTAATGTAAGCTGAAACACAGCAACTCACTTCCTGAGCAGTGCTAGTGAAATGAGAAAAACTCTTGTTAGCTTCACTGCCAGCCAACATTTCAAGCAGACATCGAGTCTACTGAGGGCAAAATGGAAAATGATGTACAATTTTGTTATTACACTGTATGTAATTATGGCAATTTTAGTTGTAACTGAATGTAAACATCATTTTAGGAGAGAACAGTCAAGAAGAAAACTTGCAGAAATGGGACATGGACTGGTACTTCTTTACCTCTACTAAATTTTGAGCACTCAAAAGTCTCATTTGCGCAATCACACACACATTCATACAGAGCTTTTATCTATACCTAATGGAGAAGAGGAGGTGAAGACAAGATCTAAGTGCTTTCAGGATTGCCATCTTGGTGTTTTAAAACCAGATGCGTCGAGCGAGGGTGGATTTGGCTAAGAAACACAGAGAGCATGCGTGTCCATATGGTAGTAACTTCAAAATCACAAGGTAGGGCCTCTTTAAAGCTCAGCCTGCTTGATCATTCTTTTTGACTGCAATTTATAAAATTACCTCATGATGTTTTAAACAGCACCTGAAACTATTAACTGAGATGACAAAGGAAGGAAGCTGAGGATGATTAGAAGATATGCTTCACTTTTCCAACCTGTAAGCCATGTCCAACTTTACATAAGTCTACACCACTACATGGCCAGTGCTAAATCGCAGAGAGACAAAGTAACCAGTTAATGAAGAAAGTTGTACAAAGGCTCAAACATTTTTTCCCCCGGTGCTGGTTTTTGCCAATCAAGTATTCAACACCAATTCAAATACCAAAGAAACTAAAGAACAAACCGTCTGCCTGTAGATTTATTACACACACATCTTATCTTAAAGACCTAATAGCACTTGTGGTTTCAGACCTCCCTTCTGTGGAACCAGCTCCCAATTTGGATTTGAGAAACATCCTCTCCCAAAGCTGCTGGGGGCTTTCCAGGATACTCTGAGTGTCTCTTCTTCACTCACCTTTTTTCATGTGTTTATACCCCATTCTGCATTTAATCATTAGTTATTATTAGTCTCTTGCTCTCTTCTTCTACTGTCTTTTTTCCTGTCTTCATGGCAGGTGGGTGCCCCTCCCTGAGCATGGTTTTGATGGAGGTTTCTTCCTGTTAAAAGGAAGTTTTTCTTTCCCACTGTCACCAACTGCTAGGGAGTCATCTGACTGTTTGTATTTTCCTCTGTATTCGTTTAGGGTCTTTAAGTTACAGTATAAAGAACTTTGAGGTGAATGTTGTTGCAATTTGGTGTTATTTAAATGAATTAAATTGAAGTAAACTGGATTGCTGAGCTAGAGATGCTGGACTCCACACTATAAGTGTTCCTATAGTGTTCCCTATAGGAACACTTCATTGTTTCTATAGGGCTCAGAAATTCAATAATGCCATTCCATCTCCTTTGTATTAGTGATTTGACAAAAAACGATGGATTATATCACAGCAAAGTCTGCCAGATTGTCTTTGTTCCACAGAGTATACAATATCAGTGTACAAACACTGATTATGAAGTGTTAAGTCATTAATATTTCATTAACTGTAGGTGTACACTGCACTGTTGGATGGCTTAAGATTAGAATGGTGACAAATGGAAGCAGCAGAACTGCACCTGTATATCCCCAGATCGTCTTGTTTGTCTTTAGAGAGGGTATGTATCCTTTCTTTGTAATTAAATTAGGACAAACCATCTTATAATTAGGTTACATGTTGCAGCTTTCTCTCAGACTTCTCCTGTCTGAAGAAGGCTGGAGCTGATGAGGAGACTGACTTATGTATCAGGTTATTGATGATGAAGACACACCGTAGCAGTGATAACGGTCTTTGTGAACATCTTATGTAAGCAGTGCTCCCTGGTGTGGATTAATCAATATCCATTACGCCTTGACCAATGTGCTGCAGTACCATTAGACTTGTTAGTCTTAACAACATGCCTTTTGTTTTATAATTTTTACAGTTGACTCAGTTTTCCATTTCTAGCCCATTTCTCTTGAGCCTTCAGGACTGTTTTTACATGATCTAAGTATTACATACTACAACTGCATTAGTGATTTGACATTCTCAATGTGCCATTCATATCTAGCTGATTATATGGGTGCTCATTTCAGATCAATACGTTTTATGAAAATGTAAAACTGGGGCCTT
Source organism: Neolamprologus multifasciatus (assembly GCF_963576455.1). NCBI lineage: Eukaryota > Metazoa > Chordata > Actinopteri > Cichliformes > Cichlidae > Neolamprologus > Neolamprologus multifasciatus. The sequence continues at coordinate 8,157,856 of NC_140443.1, read as the reverse complement.
ACTGAAAGGGGAGCAGAAATGGCACCTCTCCTTACAGTCGATTTTCAGTGGGTTTCCATGGTTACGCGGGAGGAGCCTGATCTATTTTCAAGAGCTGGTAGCTTCTCAATGAGCTGAACTGTAAGTGTGTGACAGGGGATGTGGAGTAAATGCAAATGCATCACAGAGAATACTGTAAAAAAAAATAATAAATACATAAATTAGAGCATGTGCTGCAGCGCCTGCTTCAGAAACTGGATTAGCTTGTTATCTACACCAAAGGGTGTTGGTATGTTTCTGCGGCACAATTCATTCTTGATATAGAGCATTAGCACCCTATTACTCCTGCAGTCACGTCCAAGCCAACAAACCAGAAGGATTTCAACCTTCCAACTACAGTATAAGCACGAACGTTAGTCAGGTTAGAGAGAAAACAGCACAAAATATTTCTGTTTCCTGGTATGTTTTGTAGAGTGAGTGACCTGTTATTACGCATAACAGGAGGCATATCCATAGCATGCTTTGGGTATAAATGGTAAAAATGCTCTATGGGGACCCGTTTTTCCCATCAAGAGTTCTTCCAGTCACCTTGAAAGCATGTCTAGGGATTGCTGACTTTGGTGGCCTAAAACAGAGAGCACGATGAGGCATTCTAAAACGAGTGTTACATAAAATGATTAGCATCTTTGCTGCCTGCGGTGTCAAAAAGCAGAGGTGAGGCTCTCCGCTCACCTCTCGAATGAATTTGAAACACCCCAGCAGAGCTACTGCAGCGAGAAACAAGGAGAAATACAGGGCAGATTTAAATGGACACTTTTAGTGCATGGATGTTACTGTGAGGAATGGACCCATTTGACATAATCCCCGTTTAATCCTGGCCTTATCAGCCTTCTGCTGCTTGATCTTTTTTCACCTCTCTCCTTCAAATTAACCATCTATCTTCACTTGTGAAGCCAGTTCTCCATGTTAATTTCATTTAATTTAGCCCTGCTCTAGTTTGCATTTTCTTCTTCTATGCTCCAATTTCTACTCATCTAAACTGTGCCTCACTTCCTCTCGTCTCCTTAGTGCACATAGTAAGAACGTGACCTGGCATGCAGGGCCTTTGGAGTGCTCCAGAGAGCTTAAGTCCCACTGCATGTGCAACCGTGATAAAGCTTCTACACTGGAGAAGTGTCCTGGATTCTTCCCCTCTCTCTCACGCTCACTGTCAGCTGTCAAGTTGTGAGTGGGAATTAGATAAAGAATGTGAGATGAGGGAATCACGGAAGATGGAAAGTGAGTGAGAAGATGAGCAAAAAAACTGCACAGGTGCAGCTTTCTACATATGTCATCGGAGCTATTTAGTGCATCTGTATATACTGTGTCTCTTTTCAAGATTCCAACACCACAGAAATGAGGGAGTGTTTACTGTGTGACTGAGAAAGCCCCAGATAACTTCTCTCCTCAGTGAAAAAGTTAAAAGAAGCTTTCCACATGGTCAGCAAAAACAGGCTCAGACAATGTCTCGGGCAGTTTGAGAAGTCCTTAAAGTGCAAGAAAATACCAAACACGTCTATAGAGATTGCTGATGACAGCTCTCTGATAAGCCCGCCAAGCAACATCAGGCTCCAGCAACAAAGAGAAATTCATGATGTCGACGTGAAAAGTTTCCTTCATGAAGGTTTTTTTTTAACCAGCAAAATATGCACACATTTGCAAATGAGGACTGATAGTATGAGGTAATGTCCAGCATTTCAAGAAGAGTGCCTACTTATTAAAATGCAGCTGAGCTTCTCATTGACCTTCTTAAGGTAGAAAGATGGAGGACAAACCAGTATGCACCATCTGCAGCAAACTATTGCTTCATGTTCTCATTTTTTAAGTGCTCTTACCCGTTAGCCAGGTTGTCATCATCATCATCTGGCAGGCTCTTTCCTAGAAGGTCAGTGTCACTCAGGTAACCAGACTTGAGATCGGGATCATCAACATCAAGGCTTTCTATGAGCTCAATACGAGACGTGGTGCTGAGACGACTGGAGCAGCGAGCAGGCATTGTATGGGCTGTGTACTGGGAACCACTCTTACTTCCCTGGTATCCGCCACCTGTGGAGGATGGGGCATCGCCAGCTTGAAGACGAGGGCTGGCCTGGCCGTGGCGCCAGGAAAGAGGCGATGAGCGGTTGGATAGGCTGGATATGCTGCGAGCATTGGTTTCATCGCTGTCATAGCCCACATTGCTGCTGTCCAGACAGCTAGAAAGACACACAGGGAGAGGGTCAGGGTGGTTTACAAACATGTTCAAAGCAATTGGTTAACAGTCTTGTCCCGAAAGAAACATAAAAGACAGACTCCAGATGTGCACAGCACACCCAGAAAACTTCTCTCTTTTTTCTTCTGAGTTTCTCTTCAAAGAAACCAAGAGTGGCATTCAGTCGCTCTTGACCTAGATACACCAGTTGTGTTGTATCAAGTTAAGGGAGTAAAACTAGAAAAGATGCTGCTTAGGAGAAGACTAAAAGATGGATAAATTGATATCTCCGTGTTGCATTGTATATAGCATTTCTCTCTCTTCTCTCTGTTTCTTCAATATACTGCTTTTGTGTACCAGGAAGTATTCCAGGTTAGCAAGGACTCTGCTTTTCAGGACCACACACAGAAAATATTAATAAAAATTTTCTCTGTTGTAAGTGGGTCAGAATTAGAAACGTCCTCCAAATGGCTAGGAGCGTCTACTGTGTCTGTCGATTACATAACTAGATGAACCGAGTCACCCAAATAAATATTGCAGTACCCACGACCATGCAAGTATTTTTATCCATTCTTCGTGGATAATTCATCAACCTGAAGGCTGAGAATTTCTGCATTTGTCAGTGACTTTAAAATACTATGATGATGAAAATTACAGGACGGTCCTGCAAGCAGCCATTAACAATGTTTCAGGTCAGTCATTGATTAACTGAAGTCCTTTTGATAGCTGCCTAAGAAAGATTTAGCGTGCAATCACACAAATGAGTATTTACTATAATCACAACTCTTTGTTAAACAACATGTTTCAAAGAGATTGAGCAGAGCAATTACATTAAAACTAAAAAGCTTTAAAGCAGCACTTCTCAACTTTCTGGTATAATAACAGCCATCACTAAACAAGATTAAGTTTATGGGCCAAACAGCCTCTTTAGACATCTAAAAGACAGAATAGCATCGCCCTGTGTGGGATAGACTCTGGATGGACAGAACTGAAAACATTAGTGCTAAACTTTTCCATATCTGTTAGTCTCCAACTCCGTCAATTATTTTGCAGGTAGTTTATAATAGTTTGTAATCAGTGCCATGATGCACATGTGGGTGTTTAGAACTAAATCTTTGTTATAGATAAGGCATAAGACATTACTTATCCAAGAGAGTTTTAAAATATAGAGGCAATGGGTTTGGTACTAAAATGATGTAAAGAAGGAAGGTAAGAAAATAGGGAAGGGCTGCAGCATTTTTTTTTAAACATGTGGAAACAAATGGAAATGCAGCACATAAGGCAAAAACAGATTGTACAAGTCAATAATGCTGAGGTCTGGACTCTGGGGAGGCTAGTTCATGACTGTATCTTTCTGTTTAGTTATGCTTTTATGTTTTTGGCAGTGTGTTTAGGATCACTGACATGTTGAAAAATGAAGCAATTTCTAATCAGATGCTTTCCAGATGATATTGGATCAAAATCTGGTATTTTATAAGACCAACACCTTTGGGTGAAATGCAGCACTAAACCATGACACAAGTTCAATTATCTGTACAGTTCTCTGTAGACACTGACTGTTTTATTTCTCCCCTGACCTCCTCCGTACATACTGACAATGATTTGAACTAAAAATCTCCCATTTGTTTTCATCACTCAATGTGACCTGTTGCCACTGATTTTCAGTCTAGTATTTGTGTAATTTGTTATCCCTCAGCCCTTTCTCATTGTTTCCCTTGCTGAAAAATAACTTGAGAAGATTTTTGGTAACACTTTAGCAAACACTCGCTGGATCAACTGAAGGTCAGTCTAATCTCTCTAAGTCTTATCTCAGGTTTTTTTTTTTTGTATCTCTGCTGTAGATAGTTTTTTAGGCTTGCCACTTCTTCTTTTGTCCTCAAAACTGCACACCATGCAGATATATGCCACCAAGAATTACCTTCTTGGTGCAATAAACCAATTCTCTGTTATCTTGTTACCAAGTGGCAACACTGTAAGCAGCCACACTACAACTGCTTACACATGATTATGTTATGTATCAATCCAGCAGGGTCTAAGTGTGTTTTTTTCACTTTAAACTGATTTTAATAAATGGATTTATCTCATAATTTTATCAATACATGTATATATATACTTTACTTACCTATGGCTCATCTGGGAGCCCCGCAGACTTGACATTGTATCTTCTAAATTCTGGCGTAGGTCAAGGACATTCTGCACGGTCCGCTTCCTCTGGGACTCAGGGTCTGTGGGTGAATGATGCAGAAGCAAAGGTTATAAAACATTTAGACGATCACAATAAAAGCCAGACACACAGTGTTCTGAGCTTAGTTTTTAATGTTGAGTCATCTCCATATGCATGTTCTTCCTTTTATTATTTGTATTTGGACTACTGTGACCTGCATCCTCTGTGTAAGAACACCTCCCATGCTTGTTCACATCATTAAGCAGACAAATGTTACTCCATAGGCAGCTTCACCATGGCAACCCCTGCTCTACCCCCCACTGAACTGATGTGGTACAGCCTAAAAATGCACCATTGGAAGGCTGCCATTGACTTTGACCTGCCACCAGGGGGATTCATGCCACACCAGGATCGCTTTTACTTTCTTTCTAGAGATTTTCTGATCTGCTGAGCATTACCTCAGAGTCACTCGGTTCAAAGTAATACAGCTAACTATAAGCTGAACTGCAGCCAGAACAGTTTCAGTGAAGGTCAGCTTATTTGGACTATACTCTGTGCACTGCAAAATATAGAGTCAGTGGGTTGTGACCGTGTCAAATCAATATTACAGTACAATTAGGAGCGCTGTTGTGGTAGCTGTAACAAACGAGAGAAACCCCCTGTCACATAAATGCAGGAAGTTGGGATTTTCCCCAGCAATGTTCAGGCAAAAACCCTCAGGCAGAAAGAAATTAATATTCACTGTATTAGCTGCAAAAGCTGAAGCAGAGGCGAGGATGTCAGGGGACCAAAAGTCAAATCATATGCTCGTCTCATAAGCAGATATTGAACTAAATCAGCAGAGCACACAGAGAGTGAATTCTAAGCCTCAATTTGAGTTTACACATTGAAATGCACTATTGTGATTTTTGCAAGTCAAACTAAAGCCTTGTTTACTATGCCACTCTGAAAAAACAGTGAGCTTTCTGAATGGTGTGTACTTCGGGGTACTATAATATACAGTAGCTACATATGTTATCTGCAAAAAAAAAAAAAAAAGAAAAAAGAAAAAAAAGACAACTAATTTATAAACACACAAGAGCTGGTCCAGAATGAAATATTGATTTCATCTTCAGTGCTATTCTGACAGAAAACTGTCTGGCTCTGCTAGCTATTTTTGAGTAAAGATTGCAGTGCAGCTGGAGTGCTACAGTACAATCTGCAGCTAAAGTCAGCCAAGAATTCACTCCATTGTTCCCCATATAAAAGATACTCAGCAGTTCTTGCTATTGCCAAAAGAAAATAAAACATTTTGGACACTTTTGGACACTCATTATTTTTCATTTTATTACATACATGTAATCATCTTCTTGCACAATTGCTAATCATTGAGTGTTTATAATCTAAAACATTGTCTGTGAAGGTTCTCAGTCATCCAGGTCATCGTAGTCAAAGGAGCTTGCAAAGAAAAGCGTCTGGACTTCTTTAAGTTACTTGAAGACGTTTCACCTCTCATCCGAGAAGCTTCTTCAGTTCTAAGGTCAAATGGTGGAGAGTCCCAGATATAAACCTAGTGGGAGTATCCCCCCACAGAGGGACAAAAGGACCCCCTGATGATCCTCTAATCGCCTGAGCCAAGGTGTGGAACTGGGTGTGGGTCCCAATCAGCCAGAGTTTCGGGTGAGTTCATTGTGAAACCTGGCCCCACCTTATCATGCGAATTCCTGAGGTCAGATGGCCCAGGATGTGAGTGGGCGTTAAGGCGTCTGGGAAGGGATCTCAAAACTGGATTATAGATGGCAGAGAGTTGGTGTCGTAAACCACCGCCTCTGTTCAAAGATGGTGGCTCACAGTGGACATAGATGGCTTCTTTCACTCCTCTTTCAAACCATCTGTCCTCTCTGTCCAAAATGTGAACTTTATCCTTAAGATGCAGATGGGCAGCTGAGTCTTGCCACCTCCACAGGACAGGTGGCAAGACTCAGCTTTTCTTTGCAAGCTCTTTTGACAATCTAAAACATTGCTTTGAGAGATTCCTAGCAGATTAGACATGAATTTCAAATAAAAATGGTATATAGTCAACATCCTGTTCTTCAGTTCTTTATCTGTTTGTAGTCTAGTGGCCTTCTTCTAAACCAGGGGTGGGCAATCTCAGTCCACGAGGGCCGGTGTCCCTGCAGATTTTAGATCTCACCTTGGGTCAACACACCTGAATCACATGATTAGTTCGTTACCAGGCCTCTGGAGAACTTCAGGACATGTTGAGGAGTTAATTTAGCCATTTAAATCAGCTGTGTTGGTTCAAGGACACATCTAAAATCTGCAGGGACACCGGCCCTTTTGGACTGAGATTGCCCACCCCTGTTCTAAACACTATACTCTGGGAAAAGCATGGGCTTCACGTGACCCCAAATAGTTTTAATATATTTGATATTATCAGAAAGAAGATTAATATCTTGAAATTGCAATGCTAACACAAATATGTCCTTAATATGAGATCAGCAGAGGTGTCCACTGAGCAATAAATCTTTTTGTCATAGTGCATTCTTATTCAGTCTTCTCATTTCCTTTGCGATTAATTCTGGGGGATACACTACAGCAGGAATGCTAGACACAAAGTGCTCATGTGAATCACATCTGCTGTGAGTATTAGATTTATGTGTTGCGTTCTTATTTAGTAGCGGTGTGGTACCCTGCATTGCAGTTGGATGGAGAAAGGGAAACTCAGACAGAATACTGAAGCAGATCTGAAATGGGAAAGTCCTATGAATGATGCAACATCTCAGGAGATACTCCATATACTCACAATGTAGGAAAAGATAAAAGTTTGAAAAGACTCCTTCTAAAATAGCTAGAGGTCCTCAGTAATTAACCTTACAAACACTGGTAGATTAACATTAAAGGAACCGCATGTTGCACCAAGTCACCAAGAAATAAAACAGCAGGGACTTGCAGTCTTTTTCAACCTCCACATTTCACTTTTATGCCTGTTCAGGGGGTTAAATTGCACATGGAAATATAAGAACTTGACAGAAAGAGGAAAAAAAGGTTTTTGCTTTAGGGCAAAAAGGAAGGGCAGGATCTTTTTGCAGCTCACATGAACCTTCTTATTTCAAAGGCAGACGTAGTAGATGACAACTGGAAAATATTTATCTTTCTAAGAAAACATGAACTGTGACTAATGGTGCAAAAAGAAAAAAAAAAAGAGGTTAACAGTCATTGTTAAACAATCTATCTTTGTGGAGTGGTAAAAATACATAAAACCATTTAATCTCTAGTCCCTACCTTTTCAAAATATTGTGTAAGAGGAAAAGTGTCTTTGGTTCTTCATTTAAAAAAATTAAAAATGTATAAAACACAGGTATGTGCAACAGAATATTGGAGCTACATTAAGAAAAAAAATGTTAACCTTTTTGAGATTAAAGTAGAAGTTTAGAGAAAAGTCCAAAGTCAAATTTATATTTTGAGAAAAAAGTCTAAATCCTATTTTGAGAAAGTCAAAATTTTGAGATTACAGTTGTTGTTTCAAGACAAAGTGCCACGGCTCCTACACCCTCTTCATGCCTTGTGTAGAGTTTGTGAAATCGTACTTCAGAATCAGTTTTAGTGGTGGTGATAACTATAAGGGCACTGATAATATGGTGCAGAAAGCTGCATCTGGTCAGATGGAGAAACCACACAAACATGAAGAGTTGGCAGTTTTGTACAAAATGAAATAGCTGGCAATGGACAGATGCAAGGATACCAACACTTACACCCTCGTGCAATAAATAATGTCTTGAAACAGCAACTTTGATCTCAAAATTTCTACTTTATTCTCAAAATGATCAATACAATTTTTGTTTTTCTTACTGTGGCCCTAATACTCCTAAGTATGAGATAACAAGAGTTTCCCACTAATACACTGGAAATACCACCTTAAAAGTAAAATGAAAATGATAATGTGGCCTTTAAAAAGTTACCCTTATGATAACGTGTGTAAAAGTGAACTTCTCTGACACTTGCGTGCCTCTGTAGCTTCGACAAAAAAAGGCAAACATAACCAATATCTCTAGATCCGCTGTGACAGATATAGACCACTGCTTCATTTCTGAAGATCTGGCATGACAGATTCCAATTATGACAAAATGAGATTTGTTCGTCCCCATGTTGTCTAGGGTAGATGGGTTTTATCAGATGTATTTCTGTCTGTACTACTCTACTACTTTGTGGACTTCTTGTATGTGCTTTACTTTGAAAATAATGTAATGCAACTGATTTTTTAATTTATTCCAAATTCTGCTGCTCTGTGAAGCTATTCTAGATCTTAGGAAGGAGTTTTTTATGTATCCATGTGCATGAAACCTTGCCTTGTGATGAGGGAGTGGTATGTACAGTAATGCTCCAGTGTCCTGCACAAACATAAATGGTTAAATTAATAAATTACCCTATTAACTAAGATGACCATTCTTGCCCTATTGGAAAACAAAGAGACCCACTATACTCATAAATAAATGCATCCTTTCAAGGAGCTCATAACGAGAGATGCTGCTGATGCGGAGCACAGAAATAAGCATTAACCAGGCCATGAATGTACTGCAGACATGAAAAAAAATATTTGCAGTAACGGGCATGTTCACTGTAAAAGTTCTGTAAACTGGTAAAACATAACATTCTGTTATAACTCTGACACTGCTGTCTTCAACCCAAAACAATGACATTACTACTGTAACATGAAAAGATTTTTTCTCAGTTTCTTGCTTATCAATTCTTCTTCGATGCAAAAACTTAAATGTCTTTCCGTGTTTCCCTGTATCCTGTTTCTGGAAGGCTATTTTTCTTTTCACAGTTCATTAAAAAGATAAAACAACTTTTTCAAAAATGCCTTCCATTTGAGCCAGAGGGATACAGAAATATCAGCCTCAAGCACTGAGCTGCAAATTTAAGCTAATAAAGCAGATATGGGTGTGGTGCCAAACCTCCAGAACTCTTTGCAATTTTGGTTGTGGCTCCACCGTTAATTACACAAAAGGGATTCGAGCAGCCAGCACAGTATAAAGTTCCTACTGGCCTCTGCAGTATGTAAGTGTAACCAGTATGAATGATAAATGTCCACATACTAATGAAGCGTGGATAACAGATCAAATCATTACAGATGTGTTCATTAAGATGCAACAGCAAACATGATGATGTTGAGTTGAATGGAAGAAGACATGCTTGCTTGTCTGTCAATGTATATATAAGGGCAAAGATTAAGTTGTGAAATACATACACTCCAACATGTCATTTTATACATCTCACAATTAGATTTGGTGTTCAGTGCATCCAAATTAGATTATAATTAGATACACAACACACCTGCAATTAAATACAAAGCTATCTATTTAGAAAATAAACAAATACAACATCTAATCATCAGAATCATAATCACCACTATATTATAATCAACACCTGTATTTATCATAAAAGCTTTCCCAATACAAAACCTGACCTACAACCTCCACAGACAAAGCCATTTTCTTTGCCATTTGCAGTGTAGTAGTACACTGGGTGGAAGCCGTCTGTCAGTGCTCTGCAGATGAATGAAGCTGGGAGGAGGCTAAATGTGTGTCTCTGTGCCTAAAATGAACTTAATATGGCATGCTGTTATTCCCATTTCTGGTTTTTGGAAGCATATGTGGAGAAGCTGATGGACCCTCGAGTGCATATGCACATGTTGCCATAAATGAGAGTCTTTCGGAAGGAGATCAGCCTGTTGGTAATAATCCAAAAACCCCCCAGGCCTAATGCAATCAGGCAGCAATGTTATGACTGCGAGCGAAAATATTTCACACGCCCAAAACCAAAGCACAAAAACCTGAGTAACATGCTAGAGGAATAAGAATCATTTCAGCTTCATGTTAAAATGCTAAACAGTGCCTGTATTCAATAAAATAAGAGTAGCATGCTTTGCAAGCATGAAGATGTCTTTGTGCTTTTTTCCCCCCCACAGTTGGTGAGCTGTGTAAAATCCGTTCAGGGGAAATGTGGATCGGGAGCAGCAAGCAGGTGCCGTGTGGTGGCTGTTTCAAAGGGGGGCGTGTTGCAGATGTGGTTCATAGCACATCGTATTTGAGAAGCCCAGTGGTGGCAAACGCATTAGGGCTTCTTGGCTGTACTCACCTAACATCTGACTGAAGAGCAGCTGCTCCAGGTCACCCAGCACTGTCACCACCAGCTCTGGGTCCACTTTCAGGAAAGGTTTGTCTGCTCCTTCCTCTCCTTGACCCTTGGCACTGCATTCCCCTCCAGCTCCAGCTCCAGGTTTCTTTCCATTGGCCTTTGCCTTGCTGGACAGGATCTCATCATCTGATTTTCCATCCTCAGGTGCTTTGCTCAAAGGCTTCACTTCAGCGTAAGGACCACGAGGTATGCGGCTCTGCTTGTTCAGGGCAGAGGGAGCAGCCAGAGGGCTAAAGGGCTTGGGTTTGCCTTGGAACAGTGAGTGTTCAGATTTGGATAGGTTTCGGGAGAGAGGGGCGCCCCCTCCAGCACTGCTGCCACCCCCTGCTGTCTTTGGCTTGCACGTTTTGATCTGCCCTGTTCCAGGCTTGGCCATGTCATCACACCACTTTGGCTCATAAAGGTGTAACTTCTTCTCGGCGTCAGTGAGCACAGCCAGGTTTGTCATAGACCTCTGTTTGCGGAGATTAGAGGGCACTGGTATCCTGCCCTCAGAGCTACCTGCCCGGTAAACCTTTAGTTCTCCCCTCGGTGTGCTCTGGGGCACTCCAGACTTGGCCCTCTTAGCTGCCATACCAACTCCTTTGCCATCTGCTTGGCCGTATGCCTTTGTGCTATCCGTCCTTTCCATCTTTAAATCTCCTTCTCTTTCACACTATTTCCAAGCATTCCTCCTGCATGAGACCATATCAAAAAGCATCAGGAGGAAGAAAACAGGCTTCTACACTTCCTTCTCTTTGTGCAAAATTATATATAGAAATGGTCCATTTAAAGCAATCCTTCAGCCTTTCCTTCCTCTGTCTCCCTCTGTCTCCTTTTCTTCCTGACAGGCTGCTGCAGCTGCAGCTGTTGCAGTGCTGCCCAGGCGCTCCCTTTCTCTCCTTCCTTTCAGTCCTCCTTTCCTCTTTTTTCCACAGTCCTCCCTTCAGCACACCCTCATGCCGCTGAACCGCGCAGCAGCAGAATGACAGCGGCGGAAGACGCAACAGTGCACCCTCCTCCCCTTGCTCTCTGCTGTCTCCCTCGCCTCCGCCTTCCCTCCCATCCTCCCTCCTCCTTCCCTCATTTTTCCTTCATTTAAAGATGCTTCGCTGTGTCTCAGCAGAATATGTAAAATACAACAGAATGAGGAAAATAGATCATGTGCGGCTTTTTTTAAACCGGCACAATTTTCCTCTAACACAGCACGTTATCGCACCATCTCCTCTGGTTCCTTTGTTCTCCCCCTCCCCCTTCTTCACTCACTGTTCAATACTCTTAACGTGGTGCATGGATAGTGGAGGTGTTATTAATGTGTTAAGTGATACCCATTTACATATGTAATTACATCCTGTAGCATAAATTAGGATGGCTGCCAGATTGCAACAAAAGGAGGAACCTCTTCCTTATCTACAGGATTTCTATTTCTTTAAGATATCAATTCTTGATTTATGCCAAAAAAAGATTAGTGGACCTTTAGTCATACTATATCAACAATAAGCACAAAATCATTTAAACTTAATGTCAACAGACGAAATAAGGAAAAGTAACTGAATAGTTTTGTTCACTGCTTGAAAAAAAAAAAAGACAAAAAAGAAAAAGAAATATGACTTAAAATGTAGTGTATCTGCCAAAAGAGTGACTTCACTTTTGCAGACTGGGAGAGCAACAAGATGTGCCAGTGTAAGCAAGTAACACACCCAAAACCACACTTTGGAAATATCTTTACGTCACCAAAAGATGCATTTAAACACACACACACACACGCACGCACGCACGCAAACATGCATGCATGCACACACTTCAAATTGCAACTCCAGTCACATCATTTTGTGCAGGGTTTATTTGCTGACATACGAGTGTAATTGTCATTCAGTATTAGACACAGCAGTCTCTGAAGAGGATTCAGGAGGCTCAGGCTCTGCAGAACTCGCATGCAGGCTGCTCTATGGAAATACTTTCGCAAATGCTGCATGTCATCCACGCCAGATATGCACAACCACAGCTGCCAAAAAAAACCAAAAAAAACACAAACACTAAACTGTGACAATGAGAACATGTTGATATGTAATCATTCTATGAAATAAAAAAATCCTTTAAAAGTACACAATTCACTTAACCAACATGACTAAAAAAAACCGCTACATGGTGCAAATCCACCGGATGTGTTTGACCTGCTTGCTTAAGTGTCGAGAGGGTTCAACTCTAACTCTCACAATAGGCTGGCAACACACTCCAATGCCTTTTTTATTAGGCTTTCAGAGCACCTGGGGTGGCTCATGGACTAGCAACCCTGTTTGATCTGGCAATTAGCTTCTGGAACAATGTCAACTCTTGTTCTTCCTCATCACGAGATCCAAGCCTCCCTGCCTGACTTGCGATCACTGCCGGTGACCTCACTCTTGCGATGCAGTGAATAACTGGTTTGTTTAGGGAGTGGGGATTTCATAATGAATCATAGGATCACAAGCCCCCTATGCATAAAGATTGCATCAGACATTGACAAACTGAATACTTTCTATCAAATGATGTTGAAAGTCCCTTAAGTGGGCCAACTAATTAATTTGGACCAGAGAGGAATAATTCAACATCAACTTTAGAACAAACAAAAAACATTTAGAATATAAATCCCATTAACTTTATTTAAAAATGTTGTCCAGATATGGTCATTCCCTCTCAGAATTAATGGTCCTTTTCAATTTTATCTAGTAAGTTTCTGCTTTACGACATTGTTAACCCTTTAACACATAGTGGTCAATACAGTGGACCGCTATTCAAAGGCTGTTTTCTTGTATTTGTGTCAGTGTTGATGGTATAATTGCACATGAACCACTACATTGGACACTGATGTGTCATTCCATACCCTGCCACCCACTGGTCGTTTAATGTTACTATAGATGTGTGACGTGTTTCATTGTAATTATTGTTATTTAACCCTGTCATGCATGAATTATGACAACCTCAATCAGGATTTTTTCTTAAGTATTTTGATTCATCTTTTCATGCTTAAAAATGAATAAAAATACTTCAGGAAAAAAAATCCTGATTGAGGTTGTCATAATTCATGCATGACAGGGTTAATTATGTTAGCATGCCGAAACTAACATAGAAACAAACTTAACATCTAAATAAAGTTTTGACTGGGTTTATATGCAAAAACCCTTTTTGCCTGATGCAGGATTTATGGCACGTCATATGTTCATTTGCTTAGCTCTTTGGCAAAACAGCGGGAAAGATTCCGGGAACGCAAGCTGCACAGATGCTGTGAAGACATATTTGTGTGCAAGCCTCCAAAAAGCCAAGAGAGGCCCGATGGTGCTAAATGCTTGTGCAGGTAGATTCATAACAAAGATAAAATGTACAGATACCAAACACTGGTTGTAATGTACAGATTTCATTGTTTTTTAATTAATAGTTTTGTTATAAATTTCCTTGGTGGTAGCTAAGATAAACGTTGAATTAATACCAGCATTACAAACATGAATAAGTGCTATGACTGGAAGTTAGTAAGAAGACAATACACTTTAACAACATATAAACCTCATTAGTGACTGTCACCTTTAGAAAACATATAAAAACTGAATTTAAACTGCATCATCAAGCGCGAGGTGGGTGGAGCTGAATCTTTAATTTGGTTTCTTTTGTATGTGGGTCTGATTCACATCCTCCAGGAGGCCATATGTGAATGCAGGTGTGTGTGTGTATACACACACACTTCTATGGCAGGACAGCTACACAGCTGTCTGTGGTGCATTTCCCTTTTTCAGCACGTGTAATCGTTTTTGGGGTGCTCAGCTGCTATGATGCAATGCACTGAGGAACATCAGGCAGACCAACACATGTGCATGAAGGGGAAAACCACAGAGTCACATGGACATTACTGGGCTTTCAGACAGAATGTGAAAAAGGCCTATTGCATTCTGAAAGTGTTTATTTGTAATGGTTTGTGCCACGCTGAGTTTGGAGAATATATTGAATTTTTTTAAGCAGCAACCATCACTCCATCAACTACTGATTTATCACATATTCCACTTACTCGTGCCATTGCCATTTCCAGTTAATGAAACACAAATGTGTGTGCCTAAAAAGAACACAACATCTCTGATTTGTGAAAAATCAATGTTGCAAATGATTGAAACAACAACTGCCTTCCCGCTTCATATGTAAACAAATAGGTGGGATAACATATATTACACTGAAATTGATATTGATATTGAAACATATTGATCACAAAATATTGTCAAGAATCATATCCAAGCAATCAAACAACAACCACACAGCCAAAGTCATTAGAAACCATCTGTTCAAGATGATTTGAACAGCCTCTCTGCCATGTGACTTGACATAATGTGTGCAGGTGCACCTTTTGCAGAGAGCTGTAGGTCGAAGCATAGAATTAAAAGCACATGTAAAAATTGTGTTGAAGTCATAATGGGGTTCTAATGCGATGCAAGAGTCTCTAAATACAGATGTAATGGAATCATTGTGTTAGCTGGAATGTGAGAAGCCTAAGGGATGAATAATTATGATTTTTTTTCCTGAACGAAAGTCTACTGATGAGCTCAAGCTGCAAGACACAATAGCAAAGGTTAAATGGTCTTGTCTACTACTTGCTGTTTGTAAAGTAGTGACTCTTCCTATCCGGAAACTTTTCTAACTGAACAGTTATTTCTGCCGAATGGAACCATCAGTGTTACACATGTACTTCATCTTCCAGCTATGTAGCTGAAGACATACGACAGGTTACAAAGACACATCTCTATGAATTTAAGCGTTCCCTAAGTCTTTCCACTGGGGAGAAGAGAAACTCCCAGACAGGAGGTGAAAGCTGATCCTCCCATCAAACCACTCAGTCTCTCAGTCATGCATCTGTCCACCCTCGGCAGAGGACCACTCAGTTGCTGGTCTGGTCTCTCCCAGAGGAGGCTGGCTGAAGGCTCTCAACCCTCAAAGTGATTAAGATAATTAAGAAGTCAGTTAAAGGGTTTTCAAATAGCCCGTGGCATTTATGTGAGGCCATTTTCAAAGTCTGTGTGATTTGGGTTATCCAGAAATAAACAACATAACTAATTCAAAATACTTGAATGCATCCCTGTAAATTCAGTTTTACTGGGATGAATTTTGCTAACTCAATCATTAAAGAGGGCATCACTGTCTGTTAATTTGAGTCAATATCGCTTGCTGTTAGGCTGAATGTACTAGTTGCCCAACCAAGACTAAATCTGGTCCAGTTGTAGTTATTGATTTCTGTATTCAACTCATGGCAGTAATACTCATACATGTCCAAGCCCATGTCCTGATATTCTATATAAATAGAATTTTGGTTCATTGCTAGTTGGCTGCAATGCGATGGGCTCATATGTCCTATATAGCACACAATAATATTCATGTTTTTTGGCTATAAATGATGGGATTTTAACATGCTGAAAATAAGAACACACCCACACAAAAAAAGGAAAAATGATATGATGCTTTCATAAGCTGTTACAGGTGCAAAGATGCTAAAAATTGGCTCTTTTTGTCCATTGGTAGGTGGTTGCTGAGCAACATAATGGTCACAATATCTACTAAAAATAAGACCATAATATCATTTAGTGGATCTAAAAATTAGACATTACTGTCATGAAATTGAAATTAAACAATGCCTTTATAAAGTGTTACAGATCCATAAATTAGCCCATTGATATGTGGTTGCTAGGCAACATGATGACATCATGCTATATCATGCAGAATTCAAATATTTTGCAGATATAAATTAGTTGCTGTTATGAAATTTAGTATGATGCCTTTGTAAGTTATTATAGATGCCTAAACATTACAAATAGGTCACCTCAGTCTGTTGATAAGTGGTTGCTAGGCAACATGATAACATATTTGATAAAAAATAAGAACCTTTAGGGGTCTAAAATGCACCGAAGTGCCAAGTTTTGATGTTCAGCTTTTGATTGTGTAGGAGTTCACAGACAGAGACTTCACGCATGTAAGATACACAAATAAACTGGTATCTGCAGCCATGCGATTCAACACTACAGTGTATGTATGCCACTTACTGCCCAAACAAGTTAAATTTGCTGATGCTCTTCATTCTCTTTTCTAAACATCATTGACACTGGGTCAAAAGTAAATAATAAAAAATAACCACAATATTACAATCAAGAATTCAAGAGTTCAGATACAATCGATTACATCATGGTGGGGTCCACATTTTAAATGCTCCACACTTTGAGTTTTAGTTGTTTGTGTGATGTTGTCTGAAAAGATTAGTGGTTTTTCATGTTTGACCAGTTTATTACTGTCAATCATTGTGACAGTTCTAAAAGAACTTTCCAACAATGGTTTAAAACAATGTTTAATATTAAAATATAAAATATAGAAGCTTCTGTGTAACAGTTTTACAACATACGGGTTTAAATAATAATTTTGTTCTGTGATGTCTGTTTATTTCTCTTAATTAATATTACTTACTTACAGTAGAGCTTTAATAAAATAGTCTCTCTAATTTGATTTAACAGATCTGCCATGCTGGTAACTGCTTGAATCTTCATTTGGAAAAGTCTATCCCTTAAAACAATGAAATAGTGACCATACAAACTATTTTAACACACTGTGCCTGTTTATGTTCACTCGTCATGTTTGTATTACAGTGTCCAAGCAACAGGATGTGTGAGGAACAGGGCTGATGCAAAAATAACTTTCAACTTTTTATGTTTTACACAGCAGTGATGCAAAAAAAAATGGAAATTTGATTGTAATGGCACATCAGAGATGTCAAAAACATTGATAAACAGTGCTGCATTAACAGTGGTGTGCGATTTGAGAGAAGTACTCTCTGCCAACAATCTGTTTTCCCACATGCACACAAAGAAAAAGTGAAGTGCTTCAGGAAATCCTGATGAACATAACAGGTGGTACAAGCAGCATAAAGATTTTGTTGCGAGTTGGCAGCAGTTTGGTGAGAACAACTGTCAAGCTGAACTGACTTCAGTGTCAACACTCAGCCATATAAAAACTTGAGTGTTACACGATGCATATAATACAAATGGAAAAACAGGGTTTTTTTCTTGTTTTCCTTCTTTTTTTGCATAAACTGCCTGACCCTTTCAGTTTTAATTGAAAAAAAGTTCATTTTTTAACGAATTAAGTAGGTCCTTTGGGGATAACAATACTAGAAAAGACTTAAAGAGTGAAAAGAAGAAGAGTGAATTGATTTAAAGTCAAAGACTGATGGAAATCCATCAGTCTTGCTCATAATTTTTAGCATCCCGAATTCACCCTTTTTATCATTAAGCATCAATTTTACTGGGTTTATATTGACACCCATTTAAAAGTTTGGGCAGCACATGTGAGTGTTTCATGTATTTGGATGTGATTTGTTTGCCTTAACTGAATATCAAAGAGCATAGAATAAACCATAAGAGAGAAATGGAATACCATATAAGAGATTAATGAGTTTTACCTTAAATTTGATCCCACTTCCACAAAAAAGTTTTCTTTTGTGGATTTTTCTTATATTTATTTACTCATATGAATGAGAATAATTAAACATTTCATATGACAACAGCAAAGATCACGGAAATTCCAAAGTCTATGACGCTCCAAAGTTATTTGGTAACTCCTAGCACCTCTAGATAACTCTAGAGGTGCAAGACCCCACATTAAGAACAACTGCTTTATAACAACAGATGTGTCCAGTAGAAAGATTAATGGAAATAATTTCAAAAAGACTCACCTAGATCATCACAACAGACCTCCATGGAGTCAGAGGAGCAGTCACTGAGATCATCCAGGGAGGTTTCTGTATCCTCATGAATCTTAAACCTATAAAAAAACCAAACAAACAAACAAACGGGTCAAACAAACAAACGGTGGTTTAAATCCATGTCTGTTTAGACATAACTTTTGACCACTGAATACTGCATTCAACAGTGTGAGGCTATATGCATAAACTAACAGACACCAGGGAGCAGGGATTTTTGTCTTTCTTTTAATAAGACCATGAATAATAAAAAAGTATGAGACATTATTAGTGTGCATTATTTTCTGTGTCCTAGAAATAAACTGCAATCTATTGTATATCTTCCTATCTTAAAAGGTGAAACACTGCCCTCACCTGAATCTAAATGGAGCAACAGCAGCCATGTTGACCTTTCCTGGCTCACTCCCTCTGCGTGGCAGGTTGAATGTTTGATGGGAAGACTTTGATTTGTTGAAAAGCTCCCTGTCAGAAGCTTCCAGGTCATAGTTGGAGAGGTTCCTCACTTCTTTTTGGAAGTTCTCTATCCCTGCTGAAGATACTCCTGGTATCTCATTTCCATTTGCATTTTTACTATAAAGAAGACGTCCTCTTCCGTAGCCTACCTGAGGATTTGGTGGGCGGTGTCGCAAAGTGTTACCCTCTTGTGCATTGTCCACACTCCTCTGACGATACTTTCCAAAGGTCCAGTTCTTGTTAGTGTTTCTTCTTAACTGAAGGTCTCTCAAAGCTTTCTGGGTTATCGTGTCGCTGCGGATGTCTGATGTGTCTTTCGAGCGTGGAACTTCCCTCCTTGGTATCTGAGGGCTGCTGTAAGCTGAGCAGGTTCCATCAGCTCGCCCTGCAGCTGCTGAGCTTCTATGTGAATACATGCTAGTCTTTTGGTGCAGCAGGTTGTTCTTTAAAGTGGCACCTCTCAGCAGCTCTGCAGCTCCTGAAGAACCAGACAGTGAAGAATATGTAGGTCGTCGTTTTGCGCTGTGCTGATACTGCATTGTGGGATTAGGGAGCCCACCGTATTGCTCTTTGGGCTCTGCCTTTGAGACCGACATTGTGCTTCGAGGTGACGGCAGACTGGAGCTGACACCTGCGTCACTCTGCCTCCGAGATATGACTTTGATATTCACTCCGCTGCTCATGGTTGTTGACAGTCACTGCTCTGAGATCTGGAAAAGAATTCAGGAAAGACAAATACAGTACAGCAGTTACAACAAGTACAAGATAAAAATATATTTTCACAACAGCAGCAGCAATAATAGTACATGTTTGTAGCAGTTATTATGTGTACTAATAAATATTCAAATGTTTCAATATTGCCTTCTGTTATTTTGGTTTATTTCTGATTAGTTCAGTTCCAGTGTCAAGGTTGAATCTTGATTATTAAGAGGTGGGGGGTGTGGGTTGGTGTGGGATGGGGTGAGTAGTTCTACTGATAAATGGCTGATATGGCAGGGCCATCAGCTAATGCATTCATCTGGGCCTCACAGGCTAAATAAGCTGGCTCAGATGAACTGTTCAGTCTCTCACTTCCAGTCCACCTTGCATTAACCATCTTTAATGTCTGTGGCTTGATTAGTTTATGTTTATTAAATTATCTTCAATTAAACATCTTGTGTGGACTCCTTGCCACCTACTTTTAGCCAGTTTGTGATAAACATTCTGCAGATTTTAATAATGCCACCAAACAATGACAGAGTTGGTTTTGTGTGGGGAAAAGAAGTGTTAGAAACAGAAAAATCAGTGAGCATTTATTTACTGGATGCAGACCTTTAAACATTAACATAAGGGCTAAGTCACACTATAGTACATAGGATCACAATGTCTTTGCCCGGTGACTGGACTGAATTTTTTTTGCTGTAAGCAACCAATTGCAAGTAGCTGGAGTGACCAACTAGTTGACCAGAGGTTAAGAGTGTGACCGCTTTGACTGCAAGGTCACGTGGCTGGTGGCAAACTGTCTCTAGATAATTGTGATCTTACTTTGACTAACTACAGTTAAGGTTTTCAAATAATTACTATCTGTGTTATAAATGCAACCAGACTGCCAGCACTTTGCAATCAATCTGCACCAGAGAGCGAAAACTCATCTCTGATGCCTTTTTTTTGTTACAGGCTACTAAACTTAACTGGTTTCCAACTGGTTTTATTTCAGTTATATTCCTATACGAACCAGAGTCAAATTCTTTGTTTGTGTGTACAAACTTAGCCAAATTACATTTTCCACAAAATACTCCTTCAAAATCCTACTCAATAAATCCGTTGACACTGAAAAAGCTATAGATCTAAGTGACCTTCTTACTGTTATATACTGAAAAAATAACAGTATTTTAAACCTTTCTGTGCACATCAAAATATACAAATGTTTATGTGTAGACATTTATCTTTGCTACATTGTGAATGATGGATAACGAGCATTCTTTAGAGATTTTTATCTTACTAAATACTGTAAAACAGCTGCACATTCCAGGCTGTCTGCTTCAGAGACACAGTTTCTAACCACATGACTTACTGAGTGAATACAAACATGAGCGAGTGGGAAAGAAGAAAGAGGAGAAGATGGTTTGAGGGGAAGGAGCATTATATCATTATGTATCGATTACAGCATCAAAGTAGCTTGAAGGTCTAAAAAACAGACCAGTCACCAGTTCAAATTCCTGTTTCGGGAGAAACACTAAGATCAGAAAAGTCTCATGATGTTTGTGTGGCCTTTGATTGCACCTCGACGTGAAGCAGTGAAGCAAGAAAAAAAAAATAAAAAATCCAGGGTTAATAATAATGAAAGGAAAACAACACTTTTTTAAAAAGATACAATAGATTGAATTGTGATCAAAATAAGAAGAAAACAATTAAACTGCCTAATTTCTAATTAATCAAAGCACCATGTGCATTTCAAAATGTGCCATATGCTTCAACAGCTTTGCCTAATGTATTCTTGGTCCTTTACCCACAACCTCCAGTGTGAAACGTGCTGTGAAAGCCAGTGGCAGACTGACACCATTTGGCACATGCGGTAGGAGGATGGCTCCTTTCAGGCCATGCCAACACCGTCTGTCCCTGTCATGGCCAGCAGACAGCACCTCTCCTCCAAAGATACAATGTAGTGATTCAACAGTATATACCACTTCAATGAACTCAATGAGGATGAGTTTCCTGAATGGATTGTATAGTAGGTGTTACAGATTCACATTTTATTTCCTAGAAAAACTTTGTGTGATTAAAGCCCTCAGTCAAAACTGGAATCCTTTTTAAGCTCGGCAACTTTAATTCTCTATATTTTAACTATTTTCTGTGTAACAATGATAGAAATCAAAATGCCCAACCACTGGATCAGACACAGTGATGTTTCTGAACGCTTTTCAACATTGCATAAGGCTACGTTCAACACCAAAACAGATAAAATTGATGGAATAATCACACATTTATAGTTCATTTAACAACTAAAACAAATATTGTGCAAGTATTTGACTATTTACATCATTGTAAATTAAAATCTACATGGTTATCTGTTTTGGACATTTCACTTAGGGGATGGTTTCAGCCCTACGATCAGATAACTATAAAGACTATAATGGATTCTGATTAAATATACACAGAAAGGAAAATAATGAGCATGCCCTGTTAACCCTCTCAAGGCAGACGTTGCCAATTTGCAACAGTTAAAAACTAACAACCTGATTACCCCACATACATATTTTATGAGGTTTTTTTACTCAGAAGTACCACTGCAGGACTTGGTTGTGCATTAGCAACAAAAAACTTAATTTGAGCCTGAGAGGGTTAATCTTTCTGAATATGTACATACAAAACCTAATTTAAGCCAATGTAAAAAAAACAAACAAACACACACACACACACACACACACACACACACACACACACACACACACACAAACCAACCCT
The DNA here is from genome assembly GCF_963576455.1 of Neolamprologus multifasciatus. Taxonomy (NCBI): domain Eukaryota; kingdom Metazoa; phylum Chordata; class Actinopteri; order Cichliformes; family Cichlidae; genus Neolamprologus; species Neolamprologus multifasciatus. The sequence goes on along the minus strand of NC_140443.1, from coordinate 8,135,671 downwards.
CCTTTGTTCACATGACTCTAGTATCTGGGTTTATTTTATGATTAGCAGTGGGAATGCTGCGATATACATTGGTGTAGTTGTAGTGTAGACATTCAATTAGCTACACAATGCTCATAAAAAAGTTCCTGAAATGTTTTCAAGCGCTTCATGTTTGTCTTTTAATATAGAAATCATTCATTTTACTGCAGAGTTTGTTGCACTAGTTGTTTCAGTGTGTAACAACTAGTTTTTGCATTTTTCTTTTTCCACAGCAAGTTACTTTTTGGCATTTAAAAAACACGTTTATTTTGTGTTTACTGTATTAAGTTAAAGTACATGCTTCCCAATAGTTTGCTGAGATTCAGTTTTGGAAGTGCTCATTCCATTAATTTAGTCTATAATGTGATTAAACATGTGATTTTAGTCTAAATAAATAACTGTTACTAGTAGTAGTTTTAATGATAGTTTTAAATAATATTTGGTAATAAAATCTGCACAATACTTCCATGTGTTTTATTGATGCCTTGAAACCCTGATACGTACACTGAAAATAAGGAAATTGGGTGGTTGTTACATTTACTAAAGTCTAACTTGTAATTTGAACAAAATAATTTCATGTTTCTATGGTGAACGTAATTAAATCATGTTGGATCTGTATGAAAGTCAACAACTTAATTTGTTCTTGTTGAGATGACATGACATGACAGGATCTAGTAAGAGTGGTTAGTTGCCTGAACTCACGAAATTCACAAGATTGCATCACATTTCAAACTGCAAGAAAATCAGTGGAGCTATAAGAGGCAGACAACTACACACACACCATGTGTATTTCAGTCGCTATTAATTGTGGTTTAACCTGTCAAGGACAAAAACGTACAGAACATTCTGCATCAAGCCTTGTAATCATAGCTTTCCTACTTTTGTTAAGCCTCGATTTACAGCTTGTTGGCGTGGTGGTTAGTGCTGTTGCCTCATAACAAGAGAGTCATGGGTCCAAAACCACAATCTGGCTAGTTTGCAGTGGGGTCCCTCTGAGTACTCTGGTTTCCTCCCACAGTTAAAAGTCATGCAGTTATTAGAGTTAAATAGAGTTAAAATAAGAGTTAATTGGTGATTCCAAATTACCCATAAGTGTGAATGTGACTGCAAATAGTTGTTTGTCTCTTTGTGATAGACTGACGAGCTGCCCCAGTCCCCCTGCAAACCGGATAAAGATAGGAGGATGGAAGTTGTTGTAAATTCATTCAATTTTTATGTTAACCAGACTCTAGACTTTATTGAACATTATGTAATATGAAGACAGCATTTAATTATTTAAGTATTTAAGTGACCGAGCAGTATTGGGGTAAAGGTTATTGAATAGTGTTGGAATAAAGTGACAAAACTGTGAAGGACTAAAATATTCCAAGAGCTCAACTTATTTCATTTAAACATGTTTTAATCATGTTTTATCAACACAAAATGCACAGGTTTATTGAATATGAATAAGTTGTGTTGATTTAACTTAGTTGTTTAAGTTTCTGCCAAAGCAAAACAACTGTGTGCAACCAGTGTCCACTATTGAATTAGAAATACCGCTTATATCAACACACACAGATAAATACATGCATATGGATATGCACACACCAACACAATGGTTTTCATGTCATATTGAAATTAAAGCCACAACACACAAATACAAACAATTTACCACTGATAATTTAAAAGATTGCAAAGATAACTTATATTAGTTCCATTTTTTTTTTATTTAAGTTTTCTAAATAAATAACAGGGTGGTATCCTCATTGAAAAAAAGTTACATTTTTACCTATATCTCAAATAAATGTTCTGTTTTACATCTACACTGGCATAGCCAAAAAAAATCTTCATCTTACCTGAATAAAAGAAATGTCCAAACTTTGTGTTCCACAAAGAGACAATAAGCAGTGTGATGTGCAGGCTAATTGGCTCTCATAGTAGAGCTACACCTAGTAGGGAGATGCAACTTAAAGAGTGCTGTTTTGCAGAGAGCTTTGGCAAATGAGAAGTCAGTGAGAAAACTAGAGGGAAACCTTCATCTCCAACAGCTCAACAATCTCTAGTTTCTCTTCCCCGAGGCCACATATACACACACCCACTTCACCTATTCTGACCAGAGATTAGTGAGTCATACTTAAGTCTTTTGCCTTTGGAATCATGTGTCACAATTTAAACGTGAGTGTAAGCTTTTTATTTATTTTTAAACATGCCAGTCTTTCAGCAAGCCATCATCAAAGCACCATGCTAACTCTATGTGGAGCTAAAATTGCTAAAATTGTTCTCCAAACCTATCATCAAGCAAGAAGGCCAGACTAAAGATACTTAAACAGACCAACATCATGTCTGCAGAGGATCAGTTTACTCTACTCTAAAGTTTCCAGACTGCTCAGGAGCCCTGTACAGCTGATAATGTCAGGCCTGATAATGTACTCATAACACATCAGCAGATTAAATTTCAGGAAACGCCATTAATCCATTTTGGAAAATGTCTGAAATAAGGATAAAAAAATAAATAAATCTAGAAATAATCAACATTCAGTGAACCTTTTAAATGCTTATCAAGCCACATATAATTATATGCAAAATAGTAACTATTTTATTTCGCTTGCAAGGCCTAATTTTGGTGCTGGAGAAATGCACAGTCCCAATCTCTTTGCTGCTCACGTTTCTCCCCATGTAGCCCAGCACCAACAGATAAGAGCTGAATGAGTACATCATTACATTATCTACATAACTCAATTTTCTCAAGACTGTCATATTATCTACTTTTACAAGTTGCCTGATCTAATTGTTATATATAGCACCAAGGCCCAGATTCCTGATTTTCACCATTTCTTTCTGTGACCTAGCTTTGCCAAGGAGAAACTCTGCTGGGGGAAACATGAACTGAGGTCAGCTCAGAATGATCAGCAGCACACAGATGCACACATCCAAATTTAATATATGCATATGCACTATGAGAATATGTAACTAATGGAAGGTTCTTCTTATATTTGGTGTAAGGCACAGTGTAAGTGATCCAGTTTCCAGAAGATAATTTAATCCAGTTAATAAAAAAAATGTTAAATGAAAGTTGCAAATAAAAAAAAGAATAAATAAATAATAAATAAATAAAATGTTATTTATATATCACCTTTCTAGACAGAGCCAAAAAGTGCTGCACAAAAGATAACAAATAATAAAAAGGTAAAACAGATAATATAAAACAGGCAAAAATTAACCAAAAACAGTTTTAAAAAGGTGAGTTTTGAGTTGTTTTTTTAAAAACAACTACCGAGTCAACAGTTCTTAATGTATGAGGGAGAGAGTTCCAGAGTCTCGGGGCCACAGTGGTAAAAGCTCTTTCACCCTTAGTTCTCATCTTAGTCTGTTTTATAGCAAGTAAGCCCTGATCAGATGACCTCAGGGACCTGCTAGGGACATAGGGCTGTAGCAGATCGGAGATGTAGGGTGGTGCCAGTCCATGCAAGGCTCTGAATGTCAAGACCAGGATCTTAAAATGTACTCTAAATTCAACAGGAAGCCAGTGTAGTTGAAATAGCAATGGTGGCACATGTGAATACTTGGAGGATTTTGTCAACAGCCTAGCTGCATTTTGCACACCCTGCAGACGATCCAGAGAACCTTTGCTTAGACACATAAACAAAGAGTTACAATAGTCCAAGCATGAGGAAATAAATGCATGTATAGCAATCTCCAGTTCAGAACAAGATAAAATAGGGCTTAGCTTAGCCACATTTCTTAAATGATAAAAACAAGACCGAACCAGAGATTTCACATGCCCATCCAATGTGAGAGTCGAGTCAAAAGTGACACCTAAATTTCTGATAGAGGATTTAACATACATTAAAAGAGGACCAAGGGCTTTCACTATCTAGGATAAAAAGCTGTCTGGAGCGCATATGAGGACTTCAGTTTTCCCCTCGTTGAGTTGGAGGAAATTTGCAGCCATTCAATGTTTGATGGAAATATCGTGATGCATGCTCAATCATCCAGGCAAGGACATCCCAAAAAGTTGGTTCTGTTTATCTAAATAAAAAGAATCAGCTTTTTGAAATCAGAGTAGCATTTGATTTATCTTGTTGCTTAATAATCAGTGTTTTGTGTTTAGCCACATTAGTGTTGTGTGACTGGAGCTCACAAAGTTAGTCAATTTACTAACTTTACACTTTCACATTTGGGAAAACTGAGTGAACTTTGATTAGCACAATGTATTCACTCGTTCATATTCAATGTGAGAAAAGATACTCAGATCGGCTTTTACCCAGCCACCTCCTCCAGCTTTTCTTGGAGTGGTGGAAGAGTGGTTGTGGGGGACCAAAACATTTCCAGACCAGCCGAGAGCCATAATCTCTACAAGTCCACGGGGCCTCTGAACCTCCTCCCATTTTGACAATCATAAAACACATTACCTAGGAGGCATTCAGGTCAAAGGCTTGAACTACCTAAAACTGGGTACTTGCAATGTGTAGATGTGTAGTGGTGCTACTGTAAGCTATCTAGTAAGTGCAGAGACCCTTCAGAAGGAGATCGTTTCTGCAGTTTGTATCCATGAGCTTATCCTTTTGTTGACTACCCACAGCTTTTGGTCATAGATAAAATGGGGAAGGCAGACTGTTTGGTGAACTGACAGCTTTGCTTTCACTCACAGCTCTCTTTACACTACAATAAAGCTGTATGGCACAAGCACCATGGCAGACATGGGATCAGTCCTTTAAATTAAATTTCCTTCTCCATCCCCCCTTACTCGTAAACAACATCCTGATAAAGTGCAGCCGTGGTGAAGCTTAACTCCCATTGGGAACTGAGTCTGACTTTTAATGCAAACCAAAACACTCTATGGTTGTACCTGGACCAAATAGCCCACAAGCATGTGTCTAATACCCAATATTACACCTGTAAATAATAACCAATACTACACATCTTTATGGTGGAACACTGTAGCAAAACTGCAGCAGAGTTCCAATAACCAAAGAGCCACTCAGGTTTGAATCAAGCAGGTCTTTCCTGCCAACCACATCCCTCAAGGTTTCAGTGCCACTGCCACAAAGAGTCTATAAATTGGGCATGATTCAGCACCTTGCTGATAGATACCAAGATGGCCGGTGCATAAAAATAAACAAAAGCAAGGAAGTACCTCTGACGTTCACCTGTGAAAACCTGAATAGTGGACACAAGTATACCCACCCACGGTTATTGCCTCTCATCTGCAACTTCTGCCCTTCTCCAGTACACTGGATCCTGATCTGTGTTGTCAGGTACACATTACTTTATCTGCGCCGTTGTTTGTTTAAGTAATATGGAAGATGTTCATTTTAACAAATGACGAGTACTAGATGTTGTGGTTCTATGCATCTATCATATAAAAAACAAATCACATTTTATTCCTGTGTGTTTGTAACATATTAATTAATTTTAAGAACAAATTATGATTTGTTTTCAAACACATTTTTGTGAACATCTAATATATTTACAGCAACTGTTTTAAGTGCCCAACTGAAAAACTCGCCGTATTACTATTTTGGGAATTACTGTAAGTTTTTCAGCGATCACATCACCTCCCCAATTTCAACACAATAGTTAAGTAATCCCTCCTCAATCCATCGCACTGACTAACACATTTATAGCACTCTGCAGGAGCATTCATCTGCCGTGTGTGTTTGCTTACATAGAAAGGCATGTACATTGTTATGTAAAGTGAGTTTTGTGATCTCCAACTTCTCATCACTTCATTTAGTCTTGTAGATATTTGTTTTTCTTCAATTAGTCAAATGTTCGCATGAAACTTAACTGCTGACTTATTGTCTTTTTTTTAATTAAAGCTGTACTTTTTGTGATGTTGAGATTAGAGGGGACATTTAGGCAAGTGCATTAATCCAGGGATTTACCCTTATTAGTCGCTTTATGTAATTAACCATGGTCAGTAATGCTATGGCAGGATCAACAGCATTAAAAAGTTACATATTAAGTCCATATTATGGGCCACTGGTGATGTATTGATCAATATGTTTTAAAGCTTGAGTGAAGCACTTGTCCTTATAAATGAGCATCAAATACATTCATGTTCTTGCCAAATAGGCGAAATAAATGCTTACTAATCCTATTAGGATGAAGTCAAACTCTCAGTACTGAACAGTATTTCATAGTTGCATCCCAGCATATTTTTCCTGCACTGGTAGTTATGCATTTCTTGTCAATGACCAATGCGTGGCTTGCAGAGATGAAGAGGGGGGGGGAACTGTAATGGATATGTATTGGGGAGATGTTAACTGCATATAATAGTAGTTTATTTATGCATGGGTTTGCTTGTAGTTTATCACCTTACGTTTAGTGATTATCTTGCTAGCTTTAATGATCTGTGCAGTTCATCGATGTCAAATTCTGAGCCATCATGCAATGCCTTTATGAGGCAGCAACCAACACAGAAGCATGTGTTGCCAAGTGCTCCAACAACAAGAATGCCATCATGAAAAATCCTATGATTTCCAAAAAATGTCAATTCAGAGAATTTTTTTGGATAAAATGTGACTATCTTGTTATACTTTTATAGTGTAAACTATTCATTTTTTTGTTAATTTATTTCTTTATAAATGAGTTTGAACTAAATTCCTTTCAGTGTACTGGATCCTATAGTGGAATTACCAAGGGGGGGAATCCAGGAAAACTTTCTGATGCTACAAATAAGGGATCAGAGGACAGATTACAAGCTTAAGATTAAAGTGATTGTTGGATGCATGTCAGCAGCAGTTCTTACAGATACTGCAAGTGCCATGTGTAAAATAGGGCTCTAATTTCTGTAATTTTCTGCGCACTTGAGCTATTACGAGCTGATTTTGGTTCGTGCGCATGGAGGAGGACAAACGAGGGGGAACAGGCACATGATGGTGCAAGCTGCATCCAGAATAGAAACAGCTACATTATATTGCAGATGCTTAGAAAGAGCATCGGCTCCAAATATCCACACAGACAGCATGCTAACACAAAGCAAGCCAATAACCCAGAGTGATGACAAAGCTGAGTCTATGTTGACCCCAACCCAGCAGCCTGACCCTGAACTTGAACAAGTCACAAAGGCAGTAAGTCCGGTTTGCAGCATTGTGGCCTGCATTTCTACCTGTACATCTTTGTATAGTAGAATTACAGTGACAATCACTTTGTAATTGTGTTGAACTGGTTTTCAGCTTTGCAGTGTTCATACATATACACTAAAAGAAAGAATGGATGTGTGCCCTCATTAGGACACAGATTTGTGTGGCATGTGGGACTGTAGCTTACGGTTTATATTGTTAACCTGGCAATTATGTGACATCTTATGAAGTAAACTGAAAGTAATGTAACGGGTAGTGTGGCAAATTACTTTCTCCAAGAAGTAATTAAGTAACATACTGTATTATTTAGTAATTACTTGTCGTTTAAAAAAGTGAGTGAGGTCATTTCATGTAGACATGCCACATCATGTTGCCTCTTTGACATAAATGATTTAATTTATCTGAATTACAACAAACAAAAGTATACACAGCCCTGAAGGATTATGAGCAGTGCGGTATGTTCAGCTGTGAAATCCCTTAAGCGCACTAAAACAACCTGCTGCTGTAGTTATGCAGCTGTTATGCAACTGACATGGTTGTTTGAGGTGAACAGAAAATTATATAGAAAAATGAAAGCGTTGGCCCTGCATGCTGCAGCACCGCGATGAGTCTAAGTGTGGGAAGCTGTCTGTGATGGTTCAACAGCCTTGTGAACTGGGTTATTAGAACAGGTAGGAGGGGAAATGTGGATCAAAAATATACTTTAATCATGGACCAAACTCCAGCAACACCCAAAATAGAAACAGTGATTCAGATCATGCATAAGAAAGTAAGACATGATTTGTTACTTTCATCTTCCAGGCTGCCTGAGGTTAAAAGATTTACAAGTTTCTTTTCTTTATCCACATTCTGCTGAAACTATATGATTGATGACTGACTGACTACGCTGAACTAACTTACACCATACCATGTGCAATAAAGCAGATAGTTTGCCAGTGACAGTCTTTAGTTTGCAGACATTTATTTTACAGTACATGGTCAAACTCAGAATCACCAAAGTCCTGCTTTCACTTGCCACAGTCAAAGTCACATCTGATATGACCGACTGAGCATCTGCTCATGCCATTCCCGAAAGCTGTCACCACAATCAGCTTGTCACAATAGCCAGCAGTAAAATGAAAGGCAGAGTAAAGCCAGGGCTTTCTTTCCTTTCTCTTGACACAAACTTGAAAATTGTACCGTATGACAAGGTGCTTCACTATGATACATGTATGGTAGTTGTCATTCATTTAAGAATTCTCTTAACTACAACACACCTCTAGCCAGAAAGGAATAAACTGCTTACAACAGTTTACAAAGTCGCAGTGAAAACTGTGTACATTAACACTTGTGAACAAAAACTCATGAAAATGTTAACCCTCTTCATCTTGCAGTGTTATCAGTCCAGATTCAATCAAGGCTGAGCTTTCCTCCTAGCAGGGTCTTAACATAATCCTAGCTGAAGCATGTCAAGTCAGCAAACTGAACTTTTCCGCAAGCAGCTAAGGTTTCCACATGAAACACAAGAAAAAAGTGAAACAGTCGTGCTTTTGTTATACAGTTCTCTCTTTCAATGCATTGTCCCAGTGCTACTGCACATGTGGGGTTCAGAGTTTGTGTTCTTTTCCCAGACACTGGTGATACTGTTTAACTTAAAACACAGTCCATTGCTTCAGCCACATACCTGCCAGCAAGAGACCTCCACAGCTGCCAGATGTTCAACACAGTTCACACATCCAGCAATGTGGCGTCCTGTGAATGCTTAATAAAGAATTTGAACCTCCCCAGGTTAATACGCATACTGTTTTCACTAACAGTACACCAAAAATGCTCTTCCATCAGTATCTGCTCAGCTGAGCAGATACTGATGGAAGAATAGGGGAAGAATGGGGGGGCAACTGCGCTGAAATGTCAGTGTGCCTGCAACATGTCACTCAGCAGCTGACAACAGCGACATAAATTGTAACCAGAAGACTTAAAACTGAGGCGCTGCTCTTCCTGGAGGTTTTCTTAGTCAAAACAATCATTTCTTCATTTTTATATGTGTACACTTTAAAAAAAAGCAATTAGAATGAGTCATAACATGCATTAATCTTTCCTCCACGCCATTTACATAAAAATGATCCAGAAAAACCGTATGTGAGTGCACAGCTCACCCTGACATTGTCACGCAGAAGCAGCCCACGATTGCCATCTTTGACATGCTTCCCCTGGCAGCCATCACTGACCCTGCATACACAACAAAAAGCTAGAACATGCACAAAATGGGAGAAGTCACCCCTTGTCATGTCTGAGCTCTGACAAAGGTTTATTCTGAACACCCATTATTATATAACAGCTTTATATGGAAAACATAAAATATGTATCAAGTTTTCCGAAGCCGGCATACATGTCATTTTCGGTTAGCCAAGGTGGAACATGTCTGCTACTGGAGCGTGTCTGCGGACGAGATTTTCCAAACCAGACAAACCACACACACACACTGGCACACACACACACACACACACACACACACACACACAGAGGATTCAGGACGCTCTGAGACGTGGCATTTACAAGAAGGGAAAATAAATAAATAAATCTCCCTTTGAACATCATGGTCTCCACCATTTGAAAACATCCCATCATAACGTCATTGTGCATGCGTGTGTTGTTACATCACAACTGTCGTTGTTATTGATGGTATTTGTAACTCGAAATGAGCTATTTTACTGTTCAGTAACTCACTGACCAGAATGCCTACACTGCTACTTCTTTTGACAGGATGATGAAAATTAAACTACAACGCATCTGCAAATGCAGCAGGTCTGAAAGTCTTTTGGACATGATGGGTACTCCCGGGAAGAAGCTAAAATATGCCCTTAGCTACATTTTATAAAAATCACCGTAATAAATGTCTCACCACAGACGACTGTTTCTGTGTTGTGTCATGATAATCCAGCAACTCTGAAATGAGTTAAGTTCAAGTTGCATACATGATAGATCTGTTTTATCTAGAATGACATCACCCACCATTAGTGTTATAGTGTTATGCCAAGCCCCATGTATGGACTCCCTTTGTAGAATTGAATTACTTTATGGTTTGCACTGTATGCATTAGTGCATGCTCACATTGAATGGCACTTCAGTTCTGTTTAGTACAGACCAGCATGTGTCTGCGGAAAAGCACTACCAAGTACCAAATTGAAAAAAAGTGCTGATAGAGCATGCTTTGTCAGATTTTTTCTTATCCCTCTAAACATCACATTGATGTTACACAGATAGGCACATTTTTACCAGACAAGCAGTTTGACTGCAGTAATTTCAGGATTCATAATCCTCATCGTATTCTTGCCCAACTAATGTTATTCCCATGATGTTAGCAATCTAACTTTACACTAAGATGCTGAAGCTTACCTTCTAAACATCAGCATAGTGGAAGTGCCAGCATGCACACAGTGCGTTAGCATGATGAGTGCAGCATGTAGCTTACACAACTACCTCACAGAGTCTCCAGGAATTTCTTTGTTTTCCACTGCATTGTGGAAGCGTTTTTGTATATCATTTGGGAAACCATTAAACATCTGAGAAGTTGTTTGTTTGCTTGTTTTTGTTTTAATCTGCCATTGAAACTGTAGCTGAGGTTTGGCCAGTCGGAGATGAAAAGCTGTAAACAGTTATAAAGATATTTTTTTTCAGTTGGATTACTGGTCAATGAAAAGAACTCAATGAGCTCAGTGCAATAAACCCAACATTTGAATTTATATCAGCCTCTCAAAGAAATATCTTGAATTTTGGGCTGCTAAATACTCTGCTGAATCTAGGCCTATTGGCATTGAAGCAGCCATTAAAATCACACAACATATTAGCACATGGACTTGATATAATGATATATTTAAATATTTTTCCCTCCTTAAAACTAAAACTTTGCCATCACAGGATCTTTCAATTTCAAAGGAAGTCTTGTCTTCCAGCACTGAAACAAGAGCTCATATTGATTCAGTCTTTGATGAGGACATCAAAAACCAAAACACGAATAATCACAGGCTCCTGGAGCTCTGTGTAAACTTAGTAGATTAGCAGTGATATGGATGAGCCTGACGCAGAAGTAGCCTCGAGCACAAACAGTTATGAGTCAGCAGTATATCCCAGACATTTGCTAGGCATATGACTCCCTGTACAAGGCACGGGCGACAAAAATCTTTGCAGGAATTAGTTGAGCTGTTTGACTGTGTCCTATTCCTCTCAGGCTCTTTTTCTTTTTTGTCATACACATGATAGAAATCTCTCCACAGGACACTGCTGTTAAAGGACTGTGCGTGCGCCGATTCCTCGCATGCTCAACAAATACTACATCAAAATGCACTTATGGTAGTAGAATCATTCAACTGAGATGTTTAGAGAGAACAGGAAATAAAAAGCTAGTATTAACTTAAATGATTTCAAGTCCAGTTATATTCAAAATAATTTAACAGGTAGCATATTTCTTGCTAGTCTATTTTTATTATAACAGATTATTAAACAGACATTGTTTTCTCTATTTATTAAGCAAGAAACCCAAACTTACCTATAATTGATGCTGACAAAACTTAATGAGATGCTAACAAGCTCAGAACATGTGGATGCTGAGTGATGAGCAATATCTCCAGACCTCCATCAGCTCAAAGTCCTGTGGAAGTCTACTGTCCGGTATGCAAATACCCAGAACACCAAAGAAGCAGCTTCCAGCTCGAAGCATCCCAGCCTCTGTCCGATGCCTGGATCAAAGTGGGACTGCTCTCTTCCCGCTTGCATAACAATACTCTAGACACATCCTCAGCTGCTGCTGGTGCCTGTGGATGGGACTACTTAGCTACCAGGCGATCTCTCTCTCTGACTTGCAAATGGACCTGGCACGGTTCCAGTCCAAGTCTTTCTGAACAAAAGTGCTGAGCTTAAACTGGGTCGTATACCTGGTGAAACGCTCATAAAACAGCCTCATACTCTGCACTTAGAAATCTCTGGCGCTTTCTGTCACTGCATAGCTTGGCGGGTTGCGTATGCATCTTTTCTGCCTGGCGCTCCATGTCCTGAGTCACAGCTAGAGCCAGTGAACTGGACTAATTTGAATTGTCAATGCATGTTTGTAGTTAGCTGCCTACGGGGCACAGGCAACACGACCCCTACTGAGAATCTGGGCCAAAGGAAGCCGGCTCAGAGGTGTCAGCTCGGGGAAAAAAAAGAATGACAGGAGCGATGATATGGTGACAGCATGGGTTCACACATTTTTTTCCTCATAATCTTTGAGGCTGGGATTACAAACTGTGACTAAGACACCCCTCTCTGTGTGGTACAACCAAATATTAGAAAGCGAGTCATATGATCAGCTTACAAGGTTGAATATGTGCAGGCTAAGGACATGTAGTGGAATATAACTAAAATTAACCTGTGCTGAAAGCAATGAAACTACACACTTCAAACGGGTGTGAAGACAGAGGGCAATGAGTGATTTGATGGTGGGGTACGCCATAATTCTCGCACATTTGAGAAAATTGCCTGCCCTTGAAGTTAAATCGCTCTGCAGGATGACTTAAGTTCACAAGGGGAGATTATAGACTGTGGCAGTTTAGAAATTAGACCCCTATGTCCTCTGTGTCTGAGTCTTAAACAGGCGATAAGTGAGGATTACAGTCAAAGATGTGCACTGGCTGGACGCAGAAATTTTCAGAAAACTGTAATTAATCCTCACGCTGCACAGATAGTCCACACGTTTGGTGTCTGACCTTGAGAGATACAAATTGCTATCTACACTATAAGATCCCTCGCACAGGGCTGAACATAGTCACAGCTTAATTAAAGGTGCCAAGATAAACAATCAGTATTACAAGCAGGTACAAACATCTCAAGTGAACTGCAATGATAAAAAAAGTCCTTCATCGTCTTACGTACCCTTGCACGTTACTAACTGTGCACTTCACACTCTGATGCTTGCATGTGCTGCCTCAGATAATAAGCCTTGTCACCTTTTGCATCAGCACACAGCACATATAACACAGACAGAAAAACGGGTGTGTCTCAAGCATAAGCTCTGCCCATATGTGACCTCTGCTGGCTAATTCGTGTAGCTACATCTCTACGCCTCTCATTATGGCCACAGTGCGTGCTGCAAAGCAGGACTTGGCAATGGATTCAGTAAAACATCAAACTGCTGCTCCCTGAATCAGACAGAGAGGATTGTTCAGTGCTGAAGTCCTGCCAAAAATCCCTCTAAACACAATTATCTCCTTCCCACCCCACTCTAAATGCATCCAATGTTTTTGCTGAACAAATCACGGTTATATTTTTCCATCCTAATCTGCTCTAATGACATTAGACAAAACATTGCAAACACGTTTGGTTACTTGTGTTTAAAAAGCTATTTTTGCTTTCTCACACAAAGTAATAGAGATTCAGAATGGAGGGAGGACAGGTTTACTGCTAAAAAGTTCAAATTCAATACACTTTTCAATGTGCCGAAAAGGGCGCCTAGTGCAACCAATGACTTTTGCATCAGTCTGATCCTTAAATTCAATATTTAAGGAAGTAAATCAGAAAATTACAAAACAATATTGTTTATTATTTCCTTTTCTTTTCTTTACGTCTTTTTCCTCTTTCTCTGTTTGATTAAATGGTGTGGAAAAGGTCAGCGAAAAGTAAAAACTTGCCATAAAAATTTATAAAGATGAAGGTAACATATTAAAGCACTTGTTTAAACTAAAGATATAAGGTGAAATAAAACCAGAAAGTACTCTCATTAGAGAAGCTCAGCTGTGTAAATTTGGGGCATTTTGCTTATATAATGACATAGATTACTTTTAAAGATTCCTCAACTAAACAGTTTAATCTTAAGTAGTGAAATGAAAACAAACACAAAAACAACCAGTGAAAAATTGGAAAAAATTAGGCTACATGAGGTTGTTTTGGCAGAAGCAACACATGACAACATGAACCAAACTATGAATATCAATCAGTTGAATATGAAACACTGCTGTGTACCCAGCCAAACACACCAACACAACACAAACACATTCTCAGTGTGAAGTCAGCTCACCTCTTCCTCCTCACCTGATAACTGGCAAAGCTTCTGCAAGAAATGTTTCCAAAAGCAAGATCATTAGCAAAGAAGTGCTGGATTTAAGTCAGATGTTTTGTTTTGTTTTTTTTTAAAAAGGACCAAATTCCTCCATGAGACTTCAAGAGCAATCACTGCTCCTCCACACACTGATGGATGGACCACAGCCCAGCTCCGTCACTGCCTCTTATCATGCTTTCCCTCTCAGTCTATGCTCTTCCTCTGGATTAATCCATTGAGTAGCTGTCACTCCACCCCTCTCCTCCTCTCGTTTCCCTCTCTGTCATGAGCCTAATGACATGTGCACATACTCTACAACTACCCAAGGCAGATGTCCACAGAGCAGAAACAGAGGGCTAGTGTTAGCCAATGGCAGGCTATAAATAGGCTTCTTGAGTTCATCATTGTCTCTTCGTATGATGGTGAAGAGCCTGGAGGGCTTAGAGGGAGGGAGAAAGGCACAGCATCACTATCTGCTGGCTTTTACTTCTCTCCTTGCATCGGCTGTAATCTCCATATCGGTTTCACTTCTCCTTATCTGTCTCTTTCATAGGGAGATATCTGAACCTAGCATCAATCATGTTTACGAATGAACGACAAAGCAAAAGATTATAAAAATTATCCAAAATACAAGAAACGGCGACTCTGTATTACAATTTACTGAATAGTGGGATGATTTATATCATACCATGCATCAATCTCTTCCATCTAAAAAGGTCATGCGTGCATTTTTTTTCCACCAAGAAGGGGAATGCCTTCTACAATTGTTGAATGTCACAGTGCACAAGATCAACAGCAAAATGTCAGCAATTGTTCTTAAAGCAGAAGCAGGTAAATGTGCATGCACACAATATGTAAAGCTGCTAGTCTGCCGTAATAGACGTACAGACATGTTTAGCTTCAGTTCTTTTTCACATAATGTCTGTTGCTTTTATGAAATTTTATATTTCAACAAACAAGATCAGCTTTCAGCTGGCTGAATGTTTAAATATAGCGTGATTAAGTTAATTCATTTCAGTTCAGCTAGTTTTTGATAATAACATATATTTTACGTCAGTGGTACAAAAGGAGATAATAATAATGACATAACAGAAACAAAATAATCAAACACACTGGTATCAGCACTGGTTCAAAATGTCCCATTGGATTCCTAAACATACATTATGGGCAAAAGTATTGCACCACAGCTCTTAATTTTTAAAGTATTTTCAGTCTTAAATCAAGCAGACTGCCTTCACCAACGTTTGTGAAATAATAGGTTGCTCTAAAGAATCAAATTTGAGCATGGCATTGTAATAGGATGTCACTTTCCTCCTAGGTTTTCCACGATGAGCTGTAAGCGGTATTATTGCAAAGTGGGAGCATTTAGGAACCACAGCAAAGTGGGGATAAGTTCTGAGAAGCATAGTGCATAAAAGTCTCCAATGCTCTGCTGACTCAACAGCAGAATTCTAAACATCCTCTGGCATTAACATCAGCACAAAAACTGTGCACCAGTAGCTTCATGGCCAAGGAGCTCCTGTAGGTGTAATGTGTCGGTGGCCCAGTACTTTTGTCCATATAGTGTACATGTGAAGTAAATGCAACGCGAGAGAAATATCTAAACTACTGCCCACAAAGTTGCATCAATCACTTAAACTCAATGATGTCTTTGAAGAAAGTACTGAAGGGAAACGGACGTTGCATCTCTTTAGTAAAACACCTTGTAAGGAAACAGTACAAACTTTATCCTTTATTCATGCTTATCTGAGAGAAGGAATGTGTGCAAGCACTACAAAAGCTGGCATGTGCACATTTCCCATTTAGACAAACACAAATGTCTTTCTCCCTGAAGAATAATAGTAATGCTCTTATCTAAAGGCAGAACCAAAACAGTTAAAGCTGCTCTCAGCTACAACATGGCAGAAAAATGGATTTTTTTTTATTTTTTTTTAAAGGTTCCTAAATATTTCTAATGGGTTTCTTTATTCCTGCCAAATCACACAGCTAAATGAAAAGTTCTGCTGCTCTTTTGTGCTATTTAATTGTTGGTTTCTCTAGTGCACTCTTACTTCTATGGTTACAAAGAAGGTAAACCTAAAACATATTTTTTGTCACTGGGACTTGGAGGATGTACTTTATATCTTGCTTAGTTTTCTCAGAATTTTATTCAGTCTTTTTATATTCTAATGATTTTCTTTGCTTATGTAACGTACTTTGAAATACATTGTGTTTGAAAAAAATGCATTTCCATTGCCCTGCCTTTCTTCCTCTTGTTCTTCTTTCGGGTGCCTTTAGGGGTCAACAACAGCTCATCTGCTTCCATCTCACTCTATCCTCAGGACCATCTTCTGTCACACCACCCCTCTGCATTTCCTCCATCACCACATTCATCCCTCTATGAGGTCTTAATCATTCTCTGTTGCCTGGCAGCTCCATATTCAACACCCTTTACCCAGAATACCTACTATTCCTCCTCTGCACATGTGCAAACAATATAAGCCCTGTCTCTCTGTTGCTTTGACCGTGTGTGTGTGTGTGTGTGTGTGTGTGTGTGTGTGTGTGTGTGTGTGTGTGTGTGTGTGTGTGTGTTTAAAAATAAGTCATTAAATGATGTTTATCTAATATTTACATCAGTTTTCAATTCTCAAAGCTCTCAAAATTCAACCTTCTACATCTTCTTACCACTTGGGATAATGAGTGTGCAAACTTACAAGTTGCAGACATTTAGTAATTTGATTCAAGAACACAATATAAAACACATGCCACGACAGTGAATCTTCACTCCTTCTCTCTCCCACCCTCCCATCTCTCGATAACTACTCATTATCTTCCTCCTCCTCTTCCTCCCTGCATCTCTCCCCCTCTGTGTCTTTTTGTCACAGCTCCTCCCTCACTTCAACATGGGCCTCCCTCTGTTTCTCTGCTAACAAGTGTCTCTTCTCAGCTCAGCTGTCTCACAGTTTCATCAGACACCCACCGAGAGGAACGTCGCTTTGACTTGTTACGGGTAAGATAAATTTGAATAATTTTTTATATCTCAGCACTTAATCATACAATTTCACGCTGCAGCACAAATTTGTCTTTACTTTGTGCAAGCAAGAAATGCACGATGGAAGTTTTACTTGACATTGAAATGTTTTTGGGGGTTCTTTTTGTTTTTTTGTTTTTTTTTTTAAATTGGGAAGTAAATATATTAACATAAAAGAAGCACTGTAGACATACAATTTAGAAATAGTCAAGAGGCTTTTCCTCAGCATCAGTAGCACTGGCATCCAATAAGAAATAACTGCTGTTTAATAGCTAAAAATACCTTCAAACAAACGTTCATTTTTTGAGACAGTTTTATGTGTGATTAGAAATAATTAACTATACATAAAAAAAACAAAAAAAAAAAACAATGTTGGATCATCAAAAGTTGTTAACAATGTTGTTGTGACTACAAAACAAATTGAAAGTAGATTATTTGATTTCTCTGTGTATGACAGCACGAGCCAGGCATATCTGAAATGTCACATAGTGTGTTTGCCATTAAAACGCTTTGAATTTTTGAAACCCAGAGCGATATTGATGTGGTGTTTATACAGAGCTTGACGTCATTTTATCTGAGTAAGCTGGTTTAGTGCTATCTAAAAAATGCAAGATACTTTGCATTTTACAATAAGGACTGAACAGCCCTTCTGTTATCCACTCAACCCAGCAGGCTTAAACTGGTAAACGGAAGAAAGAGCAATATATCAAAGAAAACGGGTGCTTCTCCTTTTATAGGAATTGTTGTATCTAGCCTCAAGTGCTGCAGAAGGCCTCTGTCTGTTGACCAAGAATGATCTGAACATTATATATACAGTGGATGATAAATATACATAAGCAGCTCTCCTGTGTGTTTGCAGAATGCCTTTAGGGGGAGGAAATAAGTGTGGCTGCTGCCAGAAAGCTGTCTACTTTGCTGAGGAAGTGCAGTGTGAGGGAAAGAGCTGGCATAAATCCTGTTTTCTGTGCAGTAAGTATTGAGAATTTAAGGTAATCCGAATCATTTGATCAACAACTTCTTTAAATCATAAGAAGTGTCTGGCAGGAATGCAGAGTATTTGGCATCACAGGAGTAAAGTGAGCATCCACAGCCTTTCACTAAGACATCTCAGTCCTTATTTGGATCCACTGCAAACATGTGACAAATACTTGGGCTTCCTTTTATGGCGAAGGAAGGTACACACACTCAGTCTCAAACACTGAGCAGTATTTATCTGAGACAGCCACTGTGGTGTACACCATTCCCTTCTGTCACACAGACTTTGTGGGTATGCTACAGCTAAACATCTGTTTTTAAAAAATGGTGGCTTGTGGTGGGTGGCTGCTTTTTGAAAGATAAGCTCGTGCTGTAGATGCTTGAGAACTAACGAAAGAAAACTATGTGTATATTTGTTTTTCTCCCTTTATCTCCATTTTAAGTGGTGTGTAAGAAAAACTTGGACAGCACAACTGTGGCTGTTCATGTGGATGAGATCTACTGCAAATCCTGCTATGGCAAGAAATATGGGCCAAAAGGCTATGGCTACGGAGGTGGAGCTGGCACGCTGAGTATGGATACAGGAGAGGGTCTTGGAATTAAGCCTGAAGTGTGAGAAAAACATCACTTCCTCCTTTCTTTAACTGTTGAAACATTCAGATATATAACAAAGAACTCTATAATCAAAACAAAGACTAATATTTTATTTATGTTTTATTTACCACATGATATAATAAAACACACCAAACCTCTTTAGGTTCTGTATTTAAAGCTTAAATGACAGGAAAGAAATACATTGAATTTCTTTTTCTTAATTCCATATGAAAAGTTTTTTTTTTTTTTTTTTTTTCTAATGGCAGACAAGCTCCTCATCGCCCTACAAATAACCCCAACTCCTCCAAGTTTGCCCAGAAAGCAGGAGGCTCAGACGTGTGTCCACGCTGTGGGAAAACAGTGTATGCAGCAGAGAAGGTTGTTGGGGGAGGCAATGTAAGAAAGAGAAAAGCTGCAGTCTCAATGTGCAGTCTTGTTTCAAAATAAAAGTAGATGACAATTTAAAACATTTCTTTCACGTCTCTTCAGTCATGGCATAAGAGCTGTTTTCGCTGTGCCAAATGTGGAAAAGGACTGGAGTCCACAACCCTTGCTGATAGAGATGGGGAGATCTACTGTAAAGGTTTGTGTATACAAGTATTATATAAAAGACAGAAATATCCCTGGGTTCACACTGATTAAATATAGAAAATGCCATTTTTGCCTTGTGTAATAAGTGTGTAGTACATTTATATTATATTACCATATTTTAATTACCAAATAAAGACCATAAACAGACATGTCAGTTTATAACTGACAAAATAATAAAGAATATTAAACACTTCCCATCTCTCTGTTCAAAGTCACTCAACTGAGTAACTTGGTTAAAAGACAAAATACCATTGAAAAATCACTATATCATCTCTGGTAATGTGTAATGTGTGAGTTGAACTGCATGTCCACTGCCAAATTACTTGAGACAGATGCTCAAATGGCAGCAGCTGACACATTGACCAAGATTTCATTAAATTTATGCATTTTTTTTTTAAATTAACACCAATTCTAATGACAGGCCTCATTGACTTTATGACTGTACGGCCAATCCAATATTCAATGATCAATGAGGCCAATCCAACGCTTTGTGTGATATTCATTAATCACAGGAACATTTCACTAGACAATTAAGAATACGTTTTCCACACATTCCTTCTGTCTTCCATCAGAAAGCACTAACACGTTTATGCATTGCAAAATGGTCCACTATAGGTCTTTCTCAGTTCTAAGTTCATGCATTCGTAGTAAACCCTTGACAAACAGCAATAAAATTATAATTTCCCGGTATATAGTTAATATTGTATATGCTTAAATGTTGACATCCTTATCAAGCTCATAATTCCAGCATTAGTTCTATATTCTATATGCAAATTATGCACAGGGTTTCTCATTCATTTTAATTTCCTTTACAGGTTGCTATGCAAAGAACTTTGGTCCAAAGGGTTTTGGCTTTGGTCAGGGTGCAGGCGCTCTTGCTCATTCCCAGTGAAGCCTGAAGCCTTAGCTCACCTGGGACTGACATCTGGTGGGCTCTGATATCACAGCTTCTGGGATCTCTCAGTCAACATGTAGCTTATTTCACTCTGCCCTTTCACTTTAGCTACAGGCAATGAAAAATGAAAGAAGCACACATCAGCAGCTCTTTGAAAATAATCACCAAGCAGAGTCCGCTCCTTACTTGATGTTGCATTAGACTCCAGTGTCCAAGTCCAACCCCAAGTCCAAAAAAGTTGGGATGTGTATGTGTTATAAATAAAGATGGACAGAAGTGATTTGCAAATCTCATAAATCTATATTTTATTCACAATGGAACACAGAAAAGGCATTACATGCTTAAAATGAGGTATTTTACTTTTTCATTAACATTTTAGGTCATTTTGAATTTGCTGGCAGCAGCAGCATCTTTCAAATAATTTGGGATGACGACAGCAAAAGAAGTGCAAACGTAATGCTAAAAAACACAAAGCAGTAGGAACAGAGATTCAACAATCTGGAAAACACTCCACAAATTGATGATCAGTATTCTGAAATTTTACCAGAAAGTAATATACCATCATCAAAAGATTTAAATAAATGAAAATCAGTACTGGAATCATGTGATCATCAGTAAACTCAGCGGGACAACATTAAAAACATAACGGTCATGGATATCACCTGCATGTGCTCAGGAACACCTCTAGAAACCATCGTCTCTCAACACAGTTCACTGTGTCATCCACAAATGCAGGTTAAACCTCTATTATCCAAAGAAGTGCCAGATGTGAATACAATCTAGAAGCGCCACTGTCACAATTAGAATTTCCCAATTCTGGGACTAATAAAATCCATCTTAACTTGTGCCAAAATTCCTTTAAAAATCAAATTAGTTATTTATTTGTTCAAATGATTAAAAGTTTAAAATTATTTTTGGGAAATATGCGCACTGCATCCTGTGGACTAAAGAATGGACCATCTGACTTGTTATTAGTGCTCCATTTAAACCCTGCATCTCTGATAGTATGGGAGCACATCATTAGCAGTGAAATTGGCTTCTTGCACATCTGGAAAGACCATCGATGCTGGAAGACAAATACAGAGTTTACAGAAACAATTTCCAGACTTTTATGGACCGTTAAAGGAAGACGAGTTGGTACACACCTGTCACAACTTGCTTGGGACAAGGCTGTGACATGTTTTTGCTGTCAAATTCAAAATGACCATATTTTATTTTAAAATCTTACATTTTCTCAATTTACACATTTGCTATGTTTTTTTATATTCTGTTGTGAATAAAATGTGAGTTTGAGATTTGCAAATCATTGCATTCTATTTAACTGATTACATTTGCTACATTGACACAAGTGTAGCAAACACATCTACAAATGTTACACTGACATCTAATTCTACTTTACTAGAAACACAAAGTGTGCACTCACTGAGTAGTTAACAATTTGGCTTAAACAGCACTAGAACATGTACACAAAAGCAACTTGGCTTATCGAGTGCTAAATTTAAATAACATCTAAAAACAATAGACAACAAGAACAAAAGAAGAAATACACTTATACACTGACAACTGTGAGAAAACAGTCTTAAATCATGCCTCAGTTACATTGGTGCTGAAGCTTTTCTTACTGCTGAATGTTATAAATAATATCTTAAGAAATGCATTTTTTGCTCTAACACAAAATAAATGTAATGGCAAAAGCAAACAGTAAGTTTGAAAGTTTTCCTTACTTGTCGTAGTGCAAGTTTTTCATCGTTGTTTTTTTATCTGCTACTCAGATCTGATTAAATCAGCATGCATGTTTATGTGATCTCAAGTGTGCTTGATATTCTTTCTAAATGATCATCTAACTTAACAACATGCCAGTTGTTGTGGTGAACAACAGAGCCATAGTATTCAGCCCCATCTCTGGCTGCACCGAGGAGTTGGCACACTGGTCAAAGCGCTATGCAGCTGTGGTGGTGGTATGTGTAGAGGAGCTGTTTATTTTGGCACCATCTATAATATGTGTGAGTCACATCGGCAACAAAACTACAGCAGAAAGTCACGCAAACATCAAAGTGTTACAGGGAAAAGTGTAACTCTTTTATAGCAATTCATGAATTTACTTTTCATAATGACTATGTGGAAAAAAAAAAAAATAAAAAAAAAAAAAAAATCACATTTTTTTGATATGCTTACATAAATATACACTAGTCACCAGAATATTATGGCTAATATTGTGTAGGTGATCCAGTTGCAGCTGAGGGTTTCCTGTGGTGTCTGCTATGGACTGAACGTATTCTCGCCTTCATTCTTTCTTGTGGCAAGTCTGGTGGCAGTTGCAGTCCTGTTTCTTAAAACCAGTGTTTTGTTATGTGTTGTTTGGGAGTGCCATTGCCGTAGGGATTTCTGCCATTTTGGAACAATGTTTATGTGGGTGGTAAAATACAGATAAGAGTCAGTACTCAAGCTTTTTGAATCGACTGTTGCATTTTTAAACAGCATTATTAATCACACATCCCTCGTCTGTGATTTTAATGGTGCAGCAGTTTATGTTAAATAGGAAAACCCCACAGATCCCCTTAAGCCAGTTTCTGTAGAAAGCAACAGAGTAGCACTCCATCACAATAAGATGCCTTATTCAATTATCAATAGGTCTGTCTTTAAATTTCTCCATATATTGAAGTAATGTTGGTGTACTTGTACACTACCATATCACATTAAAAATCCAAGAGCAAAGAAGGGAATATGCTGTCATGTGACCACTCAGTGACAGGGCACTCAGTTCTATGTCATATCAGACTTTACAGAACAAGTACTGGTACTTTTAAAGCACTGCAGTTTATCCACATACACAGTAATAAAACCTGAATCATTCGGTTGACATTTTAAAGTTTTGTCTTAGAAAAAGAACTAACAAAAAAACCCCAGAAAACACCCAGAGACTAGTGCGATGTACACCACATAATCCCTTTTCATCTGTATTTATCCTTCCTGCTTCCTGGAAACAGTGCTACACTCAGAGGACTGCCGATCTGCCATACATGCTGTGGAATTAGAATCAGCTGCCGTGAGCTAGGAGGGCAACTCAAATCAGATGCAGGGATTGAGTCCTGACTTAGTGAGAGCAAAAGATTATTTCCTGCATAGTCCATTTCACATCCTTGCTTCAAAAATAATAAATAAATAATAATAAGACAGCTTGAATTATAACTGAAAGAGTACAAACACATTGTACTCATGCTATAGTTTTGAAAAACTAAATGTTTTCCCAGCTTTCAGTCATCACTGGGTGACAGGCCTGGGCTGTCCCAAGTCCCAGTCTTGCCTTTTGATCTGCCCCTTTATAAAAGCAACACATCAAACAAATACAACCATCAATTTCAGAGTCTTCTGATTAAAGATGACTGTTGGTGTCCCATACTTGACAGAGCTTCGACAGAGTTACTTTGTCAAATAACTGTTTGTGTTCCAGCAGTCAGGATGTCCACTGGACAGGTGCGTAGCTATTTGATTGACCTCTGTCAGCAGAAGACTGACTATAGACTGCAAACTCATGGCAACCACCCTCTATCCTTTCTGGCTGCTGCAGTTCCTGATATTGACAGCATATATGGAAATGATATAGTGCCCCACTTCTGGTCACATGCGACCAACAGGTGGTGCCCGTTATCCAGCAGATCTAGGCTTTAGCAAATATACAGCCACATGTTTTAGGCTCTGTGGATGGTTATATCTGGCTGTCTGTGTGAACGCTAGATCAAAGCTGCTGTATCA
Organism: Neolamprologus multifasciatus; assembly: GCF_963576455.1. NCBI lineage: Eukaryota > Metazoa > Chordata > Actinopteri > Cichliformes > Cichlidae > Neolamprologus > Neolamprologus multifasciatus. The sequence goes on along the minus strand of NC_140443.1, from coordinate 8,111,720 downwards.
AATCAGGACTTTGTTAGGCTATTATGTACATGACTGACTTTCAAACTGGACTTTCATGTTTGTTGTACTAAGTGGAGAGTATGTCACTAACACAAACATCGCCCAGGCACAAATAATTTCATGGATTACTTTAAGGACTTACTGTCCTTGTGAGTGTGAACTGAGCACACAAATGTGTGTTCACAAAGACAGCCATATTCATCTGTGTTTTTATTTTGCTTGGAGCACACAAACCCCCAAATACAAAGCATGCACACAATTGCAAACTGAGACCCAGTATCAAGGAGTGGCAGCATCACACGGTGTTGCAATTTGTCTATGTTTAGTTGTGAGTCCGTGGCCAAATGAATACTGGAAACTGCATTCCTGTCTTAAAACCAAGGGCTTAATGTTGTCTGCAGCCATTATCCTAATCAGACCAATGGGGCCCTTCATTCTCAAAGGGGACATGGCAAGTCTCCAGTATCTCTTTCAATAGCCACAGAAAACCTCAGAAAATCATCTGTACTAACAAGACAGACGGTGGACTGCTTTATAGTTGATTTAACTGAGGTGATGAGGAGGTATACACAAAACTGACCAAATGTCAGAAGAAAACAATAACTGATCCTGCCTAGAATTTTAAATAATTTACTTTTGTAAAAATAGACTAAAGATGAAAAATTTATTCCAAACTGCTGAGGTGACACATCAGAATGATGTTGTTTATGCCACTTTGCCACACACTAAAGTTCACACATTATTATGAAGAATAGAAGAGCGGTGATCTGTCAACACAACACAAGCAGCACAGGCGCGATTATCTTGAGACCACCCCCTCTTATGGTGTGTGTGTGTTTTTCTATTTAAGTCTTATTGTGATAGAGAGAAGGGCCAAAAGGGAGCTGGAGATAAATGTTTCACTGTTCTTCTCTCCATCACTTCATCTTTGTCTGCATCCACAACATCAGCAAAGAAAGGTAATGGCATAGTCTTGCTGCTACACCGAATACTAACCAGTGTAGTTTTCCCTGTTCTTTTTCACTTTGTAATATATTAATTTTCAATTTATAATTTTATTACAAATATATAATCTGCTGGTATTTAAGAAAAGATCAGTAAATAGTGTGTATTTCAGTAAATAGCAAAAAGTAATAATAATAAAAAAAAAGACATGTATTACAGGTTACCTGAACCGAAGGTGACAACTCCTTTTTTTGGTTTAGTTTGATCAGTAGCCTGACATTCAAAGATTTAAAGTTCAATTACCTACAGGAAGAAAAGCAAACCATGATAGTTCTTTTCTTGTGCAAGAATTTAAAATTGTTTTTCATAAACCATAAAAGTAACAAATATGTCAAACAGTAAATAACCTGAATAGCAGGAAATGTATTGCTCTTTTTAAAGCATTACAACAAAGCACTCCCAGTTGTTGATTTGTTGATCTGCTAACACTGTTCAGTAGCTCAATATAAATCTGTAACGAGATTCAGTTCACTCTCTTGAGCAGTAAAGGCCAAACTGCTTACTTCAAGACAATAAATTATGAAGGGTGTCTGCTTGTTTTGTCTAATGTGGCTATAAGCTAAATATCTGCATGGCTATAAATTAAAACAACAAAGTACTGTAACACAATATGTTACACCATTGATGGAGAGAAAAAAAAAAAAAGAATATCATATGTGTCATATGTGTGAACATCAGTTATGCAGTTTAAGTCTGGGATGTTCTAAGATTTATAGAGCCAGTCTATATTTGTGTCTTGATCCTACAAAGCAGTGAGGGTGAAAGTGGGAAATAAATGCTATCAGGAGTGGCTGCCATGTCGAGGGCCTGGCATGCTTTTCCATGTCTGCCATCACTTCCCTTTCAGTGTTATCAGCACTAAGAGGCAACTAGATGATTTTATCCAGGAGGTTCAATGAGCACAAAGTAACAATGCCTGATAAATTTAATAAAAAAAAAAATATTGCTAGATAAAATAAAGTTTTGTCATCCGTTATGAATTTCATGAATAACCGACCTCGCTTGTCGTCAAGAATCTGGTATAACAGGCCTTGGGATATCGCTAATGTATACTTTAAGTCTTTTAACACTATACCATTGACTCGCCCATTGTGTCTTTAAGTGTTTCCCACTGTCAAGCACTTCAAAAACAAAAGGTTTTATTTTTGTCTTCCAGGGGGAATTGAATAGTCAAGATGCCTGAAAAAGCGTAAGTATATTGAGCTTCTATTATTATTTTAATTGCCGATTGAGAGGATCATTTACAAACAGTAAATAGAATTTAATCAGTAGAAATATAATTTAAACATGACAGGAGCAGTCAAGAATTACAATGAATTGAATTTCCTGTCATCAATAATAAAGCACTAATGTTGGCCTTCTGTTTCAACCAACAGGCCAGAGGTAAGACTGAACTAAATATATTTACACTTACTAATGCTTCAAAAACAGCCACTTCAATCAGCATTACTGTAGACTAATAAAATGTCACAATATGATTAAAGAAACTGTGCTTTTTGCAGAGGAAATCTAAAATCTCAGCCTCTCGCAAGCTCATGCTGAAGGTGAGTAATCTGCAGCATTTGGCACACAACAATATCTCACTCAGAAGGATCGATTAAATAATTAAATTTACTCGGTGTCTCGTGTTTCAGAGCTTGATGGTAGCCAAGGCCAAGGAGGAACTGGAGCAGGAGATTGTAGAAAAAGACGAGCAAAAGGCAAAGTATCTGGAGGAAAAAGCTCCTCCAATACAGACCGGTGGCCTCTCCTTAGCAGCGCTACGGGTACCATTTAACATTCATTTTGTTGCCACCCACAGACTAAAGCTACGTGTGGTTACAGAAATTACACTGTCAAGAACTCAGTTATTCATCTCAGGACATTACGGGGAAATGATCTAACTTTGCAGATATTATGTGAGGAGCTGCATGCCAGAATAGATGTGGTGGACGAGGAGCGCTATGATATTGAAGCCAAGGTCTTCCATAACACCAGAGAGGTAAAAAACACAAAACTGTAGCAAAACTAAAATAAAATAAATGTATCAACATCAAATAGATACATTTATATCTGTATGTCACTTTATAATATCTTATTTTGGCTTTAGATAAAAGGTAAGGGGTTTATGTCAAATTATCACCTCTAGATCAAAGACCTGAACATCAAGGTATTGGACTTGCGAGGGAAGTTCAAGAGACCTAACCTGAGAAGGGTGAGGGTCTCTGCTGATGCCATCCTGCGCTCCCTACTGGGCTCTAAACACAAGGTCTCTTTGGATCTGCGAGCGAACCTAAAATCCGTCAAAAAGGAGGACACAGAAAAGGTGAAGTCATGAGAAAGGAAAGCAAAATATACAGACACAGCTACTGACAGGAGATGCTTTGTGTAAAAAAAGAAATTAATACAGATAATCATTTACTCCCCTTGTGCACAAGATGTTTCCATACGTGCACATCAGATCTTCTGCTGATGTTCTTGCCAAGTATGAGTGGCAAACTGTGAAAAATCCTATCTCTCATATGTATTCTGTGTGTGCTGCAGGAGAAGACAGTGGAGGTGAGTGACTGGAGGAAGAATGTGGAGGCCATGTCAGGCATGGAGGGCCGCAAGAAAATGTTTGATGCTGCAAAAGGCCAAAATCAGTAAAACAGCTGGCGAACAAACAGCTGGCTTTCATCTAATCACCATCACTTGCATACCAAAGATTTCTGAGCACAAAGCATAAGGGATGCTTGGTGACTTCACATATTCATGTCGTTTAAATACCCAGTATCTTTCCTCAACACTGAAATAAACACAGCATCTCTATACTCATCGTCCCTGAGTCATCTTGTATGAAGAAGTGTTCAGTGATTTCTCTGTTTCGTGTTTATGCATACACACTAAGACACAGAAGCATACCCTTTGTAATAAAATACCCTAAATGAAACTTTACTTCAAAAGCACACAGATTCAGTTCTGTACAGCTGCACACGCGAAACAAAATTACCTGCCAAGAGATAAACGTGCTCAACAGTACAGCAACTGGAAATTTGCAGGCTTAGGTAGCATACAAAGCGCACATACTTACTGTAAGTTTGGTAAGTGAACAGGCAAAGAATAAACCCTGCGGGAAGAACCAGTTTGCCATGACGACTCCAGACAGGAAACTCCAGTTTTAGCTCACTCGAGGATGAGAAACGGAGAAGAATCACAGAAGCAATGGAAAAACACAACTATCTTAAAAACGCATCTGTCCAACATGACTGGACTTTTTGTGGACGATGAAAACGCCACACGAACTTGGAACTGAAGCAAACACTGGGCTCGAGACCAGTAGTTTAAATAGACCGCGTCATTGCAGTCTGCGCATGCTCCGTGTAGCCAAAAAAAGGAAGAAAAAAAGAAAACCACCGCCGTTTATTGAGCAGTGAATTTTGCACATGTCCCTGCATAGGTCAATAGACTAGACACCACGTTGTCATTTGCCGACACTAGCCAAGTGTGCTTGTAAGTTCTGGGACCACACCACCCATCTCTGAAAATATGTTTATCGACTCGATGTGAAATAATGTGACAACGTGGATGACTGAGAACCTTCACAATTAAAAATACCTTTTTCACGGTATTGCAAAATTCCGTTTAGTCTTGGACAACTTCTAACTAAAATGCCCACCAAGCAAGTTTTCACAAGTCAGAAGAATATAGTCTCCTTTCAATCTCACTTCTCTCAGAAAGAAGGAATATGTTTCCAAAATGAAAAGCAGAGAAAATTGTTTTCCCCTGCAAGCATCAGGAAAAGAAAAGTGGGGTTCATGTGGGTTGTAACCCTGAGGTAATAGGCCTACTTAAAACAGCTGAAGTTGTTGTTGACCCAACCTGTGCACGGAACCTTCCACCTGTAACCTCTTAACCATCATTTTCATGTGAGCTGGTGCACTGAGTGGTGACCAGTGTGTGACAGTCACTATTCTTTATTTATATTTCCGACATATAAAGAAACATAACATACGGTAGTTTCTGCTGTTGGATTGGATCTAATAAGGGGGAAAGTTTGGTATTTCGCTAAATTGCCCCCCATTAGTTACTGATGACCAAGGATGCTCAAAATAATTCCTAAAGATTATTCCTAAAGATTAAAACTGGTGCTCTGGTCCATATCAGCAAATTTTGATTTTACCACACGGTGGCAGTATTTGCTTGTGACTTCACTTCAAACAACGAGAATAATTGTGGGTTCGGTAATGAATGCATCGAGTAAACGTTCAGATGAAAAAGCTATCAATTAAGTGAAAGTTGCAGTGATAGCCGGTGGTACAGTAAGAAAAACAAAACGTGCTGGAGTTGAGAGTCTGTGTGTCGAAGAATTAAAGGGAATTTTATAAGTGTAATTACGAGGTAAAGGCTTATCTGTGTGGTTTTAGTCGTCGACTCAGGTGCCAGAAAGGCGGGGTTCAGCAATAAAGTCAAGAAGAGAAGGTGTGACTTGACAGCTTTTGATCCATTCCGCTAAACAAATATTTAGAAAGTAATATGACGTCTAAAAGGAGGAAAAACAAGTTTGATTTCAAAAACGAGTAAAGCCTAACATGGCTTATGAACATCTGTTTTACATACTATACAGAGGCGATTCTAGGTTCAAACGTAGGGGGGCTCAGCTCTCAATCATAATGACAGCAGTGCCTTGTGATTAATATTAATGGAATATGCTGTTTGCATATGCAATTAACCCTTTTCACATTCCCAAACCTCAGTTCAGTTGGATACACATTACAATGCTGGATGAGCGATTGTAGTGTCTAGGAAGGATTCGGAGTGAGTAATCACATATTTCAATCTAATCCACCAGTTTTCTCTCATTTCTCATCCTTCTTCTTCTTCTTTGGTGCAACCCTATAAATACGGGGTACCCCTTTGGCCTTTCCCCTTTTCTACAATTCCCCTGTGGGAGAAGTTGGTGTCATTTCTTTCACAACATTGTACAACACACATATACTGTATATTTAGCCACCCTGATGTTTCTGATTGTGTTTTTAGTTCATATATTGTCATCATTGTGCCTCTCTTTGGTAGATACTGTAAATGTGTAGTACGTGTGTGCCACATATGTGTTATAGACACAGTTAATAGCATGAACAGATAATCCGTGCTAGCTTGGAAGTTGTGGTGGCTTGAGCTAACCCTCTTCCCTACTGTTTGCATTTGGTCGTAGGGGCTGGAGTGGGCAAGTTAATGACTTGGAGGTCTTTGTTTCTTTTACCTTTCATTGTCAGACATAACACATCAGAACAGTTTGAACTTTACAGTTTGAACATCTTCTTTCTGCCACAGGAACGAAAGTCTTACTTAGTCTATTAATGACAAAGCAACAACGCCTCTGTGTGAGTGCACTATAACATCATGACATCAACAACATTGCACATAAAACTTGTTTTCAACCTGATGTAAACATACACGTTTGGAAAATATAACACTGAAGATAATTCCAGAAAATAATTCTAAAATATGCTGTTATTAGTGCTATTAATATAGCTATTTTAGGGGTGCTCTGATGAAATTTGGGGGTGCTTGAGAACCTATGTACTATAACAATATTAGAGATCTCTCCACAGAACATATCTTTATTAACATGATAGTGTTGTAACCTGTGGTTTGCATCACGTATTACATGAAAAGCAGAGGAATAGATGCTTTTACTTTGTAAAAAGCAAACATTCTAAAAAAAAATAAAATAATGAATGATACAAAAAAAAGGTCAACATCCACCTTCATATTTGTGAGCTTTAGCCTCGTTCTTTACGTGTATGGCAAAATAGTTTTTAAATCAAAGAAAATCAAAATCATTAAAAAAAATTTTATTACTGTATTTTAAATTGTCCTGAAGTTTAGGCATAAATATTTAAAACAATATACATATATGACATGTGTTTTTATGGGGAAAAACTTACACGTACAAGCCAAAATTTGAAAATGCGACCAGCTTTTTTTGTATGCTTATTTTTTAGTGGACAAATCTTTAACAAACGTTCATCTCAAATGAGACTGAAACAAGACAGCATGTTATTTATCCTGGTCTACACAGTGCTTATGGGTACACAGGGTTGCATCATTGAGCCTGTTAGGAAATCACATTGACAGTAAATTCCTCGACCAAACTGATTCTGACTCTGTGAATGATTAACACAAACACAATAATGTGCATGCACACAAAAATACAAAAAAAGAAAACATAAATATAAAATTATCTGATCTATGATGTCACTCTGTGTAAATAGTTCACATAAAAAAACAATAAAGAAAGAAAAAGAAAATTATGATAAAATGCCATAATTCATCGGGCATCAGTTTCATATTAGAAACATGTCCAGAGGTTCACTCGGTGCTGTAAAGGAATAGTTTTTACAATTTCCGGCAAAGAGCAATGTTCTTTTTCAGTGGTCCTATATGAGCTCATAGTACTTTTTTTTTGACAAGTAAACTATGTGAAATTATTAATAAATAATGATACATATTGATGAATAGAATATTTGCAAAAAATGTAACTGACTGTACTTTTGACAAGACGTGAATGAAATGTGAGAAAACCGAGCCAACCTGAAAAGAGTTAGGGTGGAGGAGGAACTCCCATTGAATTACCTTTGCAAAGAAAGTTTTGGCTTCAGCTGTCAAGACTAATCTCCTGATTGTGGGGTCAAATTCATTACCGAAAACACCGGGAGTATCAAAAGACTTGGCACGGTCATAAATGATGTTGTTGGTAGCATGTTTTTGCATGTAAGGACTGAGGGCAGAGTTTATGATCAAAGACAATGAACACAGGCTGGAGTCTGAAAAAGGGTGTGAATTTTATGTGAGTATTATTTTTGGTATTCTACTGTGGGAAAAATGCAGTTACTTCACTGTATAACAAAACTGCAGGCAAACCTTGTAGAAATGTCATACTCATCTTCAGAATCCTAATACGAAGTGAAAGAAAATATCAGGAGAGCTTGAGCCATGCAAGAATGTATTTGTTTGCAGACAGAAATATTATAGGTAACCTAACTCATGAGAAACTGAAACCTTCAGAGAGCAATAATCCTGTGCAGTTTGGCGGAGGTTTTAAAGGGTAAAAATAGTCAAGGCAAGTCCATAGAGAATACATGTTTTCCCATTCTAGTAGATGCTATCTGCCATCTGTTTGCAGGTATGTGCCCACCCATTGTAGACATGGGCAGCTTGCCGCCATGTGATCCACTACTGGGTTTAAAAGCTTATAGCCCACAGTGAAGGACACAGTATACAATTCCCCATTGAGCCACATTGCACGAGCTGGGTAAGTCTGCATGCTCCTGTTCTGTCTTTTTAAACAATCTAACAAAATCTGTAACTATTTTATACTTTTTTTCGTTAGATTTTGGGTTTCTCTCAGTCTGTAGAAGCCAAGTTATTAACTTGGCTTCTATGTATATTCGCATTTACAGGAACTGCATCCTAAACATGTCAGACACAGAGGATGCCGAATACGAGTAAGTACTGAATTATTTTCTGTAGAGACAAGATTGACGTTCGCAAAGTTATGCCAGCGCAAATGGAATTTAAAAGTGAAACAAAATAAATTTTGGTCTGTTTTTTTTTTTTTTTCAGAGGACAACGTGAGTCATTTTGTCAGTTCACCTAACCCATGCATGGGCTAGATAAGTTTTTGACTGTTTCTGTTTGCACTCTAGTTTACAAGCTGCAGATTCATGCAGCTGCATGTCTGCATGCATTACATAAATCCAGCTACAGTAGAAATGCCTCACCCATATTTAATTTGCCAAAGTTCATAGCTTTTCGCTGACCTCTGCTCTTTGTATTGTAAAAGAGATGAATGTATTATTGTTTGTTTATACAAACAATATCTATGACAACAATGCAAAATTTTGCTTTTTTTCTTTTGTCTGCCACTTTGTTGCTTTCCACTCTTCCATTTAAACATTCATCATTACTTAACACAGTGCATCTGCTAAGCTGCTGGCTTCACTGCACAGCCCACTGTATTTTTGGCATCTTGTTACCACTGTAGAGATGGCTGCTATTCTGTAGCTTTTCTGCCAGATTGACCTTTGTCCTCTGAGTCAGACCTCTCAGTCTGAGATGTGAGATAGTTCACCTTTTATAAACATCCCAGTGGATCTGTCCTTTCTAGTCAAATGGTGCAGTGGGTCACCATTGCAGAGACAAAGGATCATACCTCTATTTCTGTCTCCTTTGTGGGGCTGTCCAACCAAGCCCATGTGAAGATTGGCTGAAACCAAGCAGCACCTGTCTCCCTCTATGGAGATAACAGTAGCTCTTAGTGAGTAATGTAGGTCAGGCTATGTTCTCAGTAGAAGCCCTTGGGGAAGGTAGCAGCAGGAGCACAATACACACGTTCGGTTTTATTCCTGTTAGAGGACCTCCCGAATGCTGGTTTGACTTACCTTCTTTTCAGGAGGCTGAGTTTCCAATTGTGCCCACAAATGTTTGATGGAATGATTCTCCCTACAGACGTGCGGTGAGGATAGGAGGGGAAAAAATCCCCCAAAACAAAACAAAACAAAAAAGCAGAATTTAAAGCTGCTGGTTTAAAGCTGGTCGAAAAAGCCAAAAAGTAATTTCCCTACTATATTGATATTTTTTGTCTTTGGTTTAAAAGGAATTTTTAAATACAGGAGTGTTATGACTAAAGCCACTAGTATTGTCTGGAACACTATCCAAAAAAAGCTAGTATTTTAATTTTAATATTAACATAATACTGTCAAGCAAAAATAAAAATATAACACAACTAAAAGACAAAAGACAGCATCATAAAAAGAACTTTAACTCTTTTAAAAAATGAAGTGATTTAAAATAATCAGATTTGCTTCTTACATTTTCAGGTAAGGTATGACAAAGCCATGGGACCATTATTGCAAAGTCATGTCACTTTTAGATTCAAGCCTAGACTTGAGACAGGGGCTCCATCTAAGGAAAAAAGTCTGCAAACTGGCTTATAACATTTCTGTTATGTAGCTTGGAGGGGTTATCCAGATGGGCTCTAAATAACAAACTTTTCATCTATGATGGAAAATAAGGAATTCCAAAAGTCAGGTAAAAGGAAAATAATGTGTAAAAACATTAAATGTTATTATTTTTTTTACAATTTTCACTAAAGTGAGTTTCATAGTTGAGAATGCACCTGAACCACAGAAAATATGTTTATTTTCTTTAGGTGTATATTTTATAAGCGTAAGTAGTTAAGTGTGTAAGTAAAGTTATACATTTTAAGTGTTAACTCAAAATGTTGCATCAATAGATAAACATTCTTTGTATGGACAGAGACTCTAGTAGAGACATGAAGTTGTCTTTCAAGATAATCTGAAGCAGCCTGTGGACAAGAAACGCTTGTATGACTGCATGGCCCTTTATATCTATCATCTCTTTGGGAGATGTTCCTCTTAACGGACTCATATACTAAGTGCTTTATGAGCCTTAGGGTCATTCCAACGCCATCGTCACTGACAGCCACTTAGCGTCTAAAGTGATAGTGACTAATGGTTTTGTTGAGTGAAGATTTTGTGTAGGTTGCGTCTCATTATTAGGATTTCTACTTCCATAGCTTTAAGCTTTAAGCTGTGAGCTCTTTGTTTCTTTAATCAGTATTGACATTGCATCTCATCTTTCAGAAGATGCCACAGAGGAAAATGAAGGAGGTACGGAAGGGTTATTTACAAAACACAGGAACTACTGTGTGTCAAAGGATAAGTGTTCTAATATTTCTCAATGCTTTAATTTAATTTACTAAATGCTTTGATTTCTTTTTATTGTGGATACACAGATGATGCAAAGCCCAAGCAAAGGTAAGAAAAGTTTTAAAATATTTGTATAAGTCAAACACAATACAATTTCTATTAAAATACATACTTAGGTACATGTTTTATTCTTGTTTTCCTTAGGCCAAATTTTGTGCCTGGCTTGGCAGCTCCCAAGATCCCAGATGGAGAAAAAGTGGACTTTGATGTAAGTTAATTTTAGGGCCAAATAAAATGAACAAATAATCCAAACACTTGTAAACTTTAGTCCGTTGTTGTTTAAATAAAATATGAGCTTGATGTTTTCAGGACATTCAAAGGAAACGAATGGAAAAAGACCTAACTGAGCTCCAGACTTTGATTGAAGTTCACTTTGAGAAGCGTAAGAAGGAGGAAGAAGAGCTTATTGGCCTCACACAGCGTATTGTATGTTATTTTTTTCTTTTTATAGTTTCAACAACCATTTGATTGTGTTACGTTTCAACTAAAAATGTCCTTCCTTTTCAATATCAGGAGAAACGCAGGTCTGAGAGAGCAGAGCAGATGAAGATCAGAGCAGAGAGAGAAAGAGAACGGCAGAACAAACTAGCAGTAAGTGTAGTTGCTACAGAGTAACATTTTCAGAACATAACAGATATTTCCTACATGTTTAAGTTGTCTAAGAATCCACAGTTGTACCTATGAATTGTATTCAGTTTGTGCAAATTCAGACACTTCCAGCAGTCAAAATAGTGTGAACAATCAAAGGTACTCTACATCGTTTCAACAGGAAGAGAAAGCCAGAAAAGAAGAAGAAGAAGCCAAGAAGAGAGCAGATGACGATGCAAGGAAGAAGATGATTCTGTCCAACCTGACTTTCACTGGATACAGGGTAACAATCTAGTTTACCATTAAAGCATCTTACTATAAAGTCCATATAAAAGTGCATTTCCACTTGTGCTTGTTTCCTTTCCAGCAAACACAGAATGGGACAAAAAAACCAACAGAAAGAGAAAAGAAGAGAAAGATCCTGAATGATCGACGCAAAGAATTAAATATTGATCATTTGAAAGAGGACAAACTCAGGTAAAAGGACACTGTTACTAAAACACTTTACTTTCTCTTGATTTATTCCAAATATGTTTCATTTACATAAAAAAACATCTCTATTCATCATCTGATCACTATACAGTAAACTGTCATAACATTTTCTCCACAGAGAAAAGGCTAAGGATCTTTGGGACTGGTTGCGCCAACTAGAGGCCGAGAAATTTGAGCTTCAGCAAAAATGCACAAAGCAGAAGTATGAGGTAAAATGTCAACAGATTCGTGTTGTTGCAGCCACTTGTACCTAAAAAAGTTTCTCTGAGTGGACAAATTCTAGGATACAGGCCAAGATGAAAACAAAACATGAAAGTGTCGTGCCTGGGAACACCCATTGCAATGAGTCACAATTTTTTTCTTATATATTATGAGTGGAACTCAGCCAAAGATCCAAAATAGAAGGGCTATAGTACTCATCTAGCCAAGGTTTCGGTGATTGTGACCCACACCTGTTTTCACAGCTTGGCTCGTGGATTAGGCAGAGGAACAATAAGCCTTAAAAATCTGAGATTCTTCACCAATTGCTCTTAGAACTGAAGAAGCTTCTCAGATGAGAGGTGAATCATCTTCAAGAAACTTAAAGAAGTCCAGATGCTTTTCTTCCCAAGGTCCTTAGAGTAGTGGTGTTAGGTTATTGGTGATTCTAAATCGCCCATAGGTGTGAATCTGAGTTTGAACAGTCTGTCTCTCTGTGTTAGCCCTGCAAGTGGTCCAAACAAGGAACAGTGGTGAACCAGTAGCATGGATGGCCAATTCTCATTGATGCACATAGGGAGAGAAGGCTGACCCTTGTGTTGAGGTCCAACAGATGTGCTACTGTAACTCAAATTGGCAACAGAGGTAATGGTAATTCTTATTGCCCCTACTGGCGCCTTTGGATGACTGAAAGTGCTAAAAATGGGCACATGAGTATCAGAACTGGACAACGGAGCAATGGAAGAATATGGCCTGGTCGCATGGATCATGTTTGCAAGACACCAGTGATACCTGCTTGGAAACCTTGGGTCCTGCTGGATAAACAAGTGCAATCCATGGAGGCTCCGCCTTGCAGCTTACAGGGCTTAAAGGATCTGTTGTAAATATCTTGGTGTCAGATACCACAGAACACCTTCAAGAGTCTATTAGATACCATGGTTCAAGGCTGTTTTGCCAGCAAAAAGGGGAACAACACAACATTAAACAGGAGTTAATAATGTTATGTCTGACTGGTATGAATTTAACCTCCCCAGTTACTCTTGAAAAAAACAATATTGTAGGTTGACTTTCTTTGCTGTTTTTCTAGTTGCACAGTTTTCAAGAACACGTGAAAATTATTATGTAGTAAAGCAAATGCCAAGAAGTCAACATGTTGGTTTTTCACAGTATAGATATCAATGAACTGTTAAACTAATGTTTTCTCAGGTCACAGTGCTGAGAAATCGTGTCAGTGATCATCAGAAAATGTAAGTCTATTCTTTTGTGGTTTCTGTTGTCATTGAGTAGCAAAGGTAACGTACAAAAATTAGGATTTTATTTAGTGCTTTCTAACACATAGCATGGACTAAAGACTGCAAAGCTGGGTAGAAATGTAGAACTACAGTAAGAGGTGAAAGTAGTAATGAAACTTATCAATAAAAGGTTTCCACCTCCTCTCATTTCAGCTTCCCCCCCTGCTTTCTAACAACAATGGTCTCCATTCTTTTGAAACAGTAGAAGAAGTAACCGTTTGTCTTGGCAACCCCTATAGTAGGGCTAAAATTTCCTGAATATATCCAGTCAAACAGGACTGGGAAAAGTGTATGCTGGCATGTCTGAAGAACACATACACACCCAAACTAAGACCATGGATATTTTTCCAGCTGACGCCATGTAGGCTTTACAATAAATATAGTGAAGGGCTGAATAAAAACTAACAAGTTCTAATACTGGTTTTCATTCAGAATATGCAAACCAGGAACACACCCGAGTCAATAAGAGAAAAACATTATCAGACTGAAATAAATCTGAATTTATAAAAACCTTCATAGGTTATAAAGGTACAGGGGACACGGACTTGTTTAGCAACAACAGATAAACATAGTAGGCAGTTATTGGTTAGCAAATCCCATTATACAGCTATTAAAGTCACTCCAGTATCTGAGGGCTGCTTTTGTAGTGTGTTCTCCAACCCGAATGAGTAGAGTCATGGTAATTCTATATTCAGATAATATGCACAAAAATACGCACACTGTTTATTTATTTATTTTAATTTTTTATCACTAAAAACCTTTCACTAAAGTATTTTAACTCACCATATTCTGAAAATAATTCAAATGATAATGAAAACATAACTCTTGCAAGCTACTGAAATGCACCCAGTGTGACATCAAGTTTGTAGAAGCCACAGGCACAAACATTTGACATGGGTTTGTAAGTATTTTGACCATTTTTTGTGGTAATTTTGCAATTTTGTCTATGTACATTGAAGTTTAACAAAATATTGCACTGCATTGCAAAAACGACTTTTTCTACAGTCACCCATTTCTAAAGGCTCAAAAGTAATTGAGCAATTTTCTGATAAACGGTTTCATGGCTAGATAAGGCTTCTTCCCTTGTTTTCCTTGACATCTTAAACATATAAAATAGTTTATTCCTAATGTAAAATTTGCATTTGGTATCTATTCACTTTTTATTTAAAATTAGTTCCAAAGACATGTTCATGCAAGTGAGCGAGGCCATTATTAGTCTGAGAGACAGCATCAAAGAGATAGCAAAACCCTTTGGAATGGCCTCATTAATAATCTGGTTCTTAAAAAGAAGGAATGCACTGGCCAGCTCACCAACATTAAAAAGTCTCAATGACCACAGAAGACAACTAAAGAGCATGATGACAGAATTGTTTCCATGGTTAAGAGAAAAAAATATTTTTCAGCATCAGACCCAGTCAAGAAAACTCTCTAAGAGGTTGTAGTATAATTGTTAAGATATACTTTCAAGAGACAGTGATAAATGGGCATAAAAAGGATTTAAGGTGCAAACCACTGATTGACTGAACAGCAGCCACACAATAGGTATGAGTTCCTAGCTTGGCCAGAAAACATCTAAAAGAGTCTGAACAGTTCTGAAAAAAATCTTTAGACAGATAAAACCAGGAGTAACTTCTACCAGTGTGATGGAGAGGAAAAGTAAGTAGAAGAAGCTCTGTTCTGAAGTATATCACATCGTCTATTAAACACGGTGGAGGCAAAGTTATGGCACAAGTGTGTATGCCTGTTACTGGAACTAGGTCACTAGCTGCAATTGATGTTTTAACTGCTGATAAAGGTAGAAGAATCCTGAAGTGCACAGGGCTACACTCTCTATTCAGATTCAGTGAAATGCTGCAAAACTGATCTTAATGCAATTACTGCTTAACAGTGCAAATGGATATTGACTCGAGTTACTTCAGAAAAAGCAACCCAAGATTTTAGCAAGACAAAGAAATGTGATGTAAAAAGTCAGTGACACGAAGTTCAAATGTTAGAAAAGACACAGGTAAGCCCTAAGACAGAAAATTTACCTAAAATCATTTAAATTTCAAATGCAGCCGCAGTGACTTATTTGCATCAGTAGAATGAAATACATTTCTAAAGATCAATTCAAGGGTCAGCTCACAAGGAATGCAGCAACTCAGCCTTGCATACAGGTTTTCACAAACAGATATACGACCAGTGGGAGTGAATACAAGGTTGAACAAGCACTACAGATGACCACCAAAAAGCTAGGCTTTGTGCTCGCTGATATGATGATTCTCTGCTGACTTTCATTTTATTCTCAGTTCAAAGGGTGGCAGGAGCAAGCGGGGCCTGAGGAAGTAACGTCTGACATCAGCTGGAGAAAAACCAGCAACATCAGCCATCCATAAACGACTGAGAATAAGAAGCTGGATAATAATATTTTCTTAATACTTGAAAATGCAAGAACAATAAAAAAAAAAAGTACGCTCTTTTAGATGTTGTTGGTGGAATAAAGTGCATGTTAAGTTACTGGTAGCAGACAGATCAGATGATGTGGTTTAACTTGTGTTCATCTGACCATGTGTAACACATAAGGATTTTTTTTAAAACTGAATCCAAAAGTTTAAAAAACTGACTGAAAGAAATCAGAGCAACTGAACCTATTCTGGTGTGTAGGATTTTGTGATTGCAAGGACTTTCAATAAACTTGTATCTATGAAAATGGACGTAGCATTTGTATCTGTGGCTCCAGCACCCGTGGGAACTTACAGATGAATACCAACTCTATGATAGTTATAAAAGCCACACCTGCTTCAATGAAGCCAGATTGTAGTTTTTGGCAAACTGGACTTAATAGTTTTATGTGACAGATTCTAGTTAGTTTACTTTTACTTTGCTTTCCTGTTTTATTTGTGGCTTTTGACATATGACATCCACATAAGGTTGATGCATTCTCACAGTAATACAAGCTTTTTTATTAATGAACACATTCAGACACATAAATCTCCAGTGTACAATGAAGTGATTATTTAAAAAAGGTCAGCTGTGCCAGAAGTCTAAATCTAAATAATACCCACGGACCCAAAATCCCCTCATGGCTGTTCAGTGGATTATGTGGTTTGAAATGTGGACGACCAAAGTTTAAATCTGGTCAACAGTTATATAATAGAGTGAGCGCAACAACAGCTGCAGTGCCTGGATTGATAAAATAAATCATAGGGGTGGAGTAAACAGAATGCGAGAGATGAGTTGCTAATCTGCCCTGAAGCATTTCAAACTGCAGCCAAGGGGTGTGACAAGACATGAAGGAGATTGGAAACTTCTTCATGCTGAACCAGTGACCGTGAAACTTACTATTCTTGGATTACCTTTGCAGCCAAAAGAATATATTTATTTCAGCTTTATTACCAGTACTGTGTTCAATACAGCTAGCTAATTTCAAAATGGCAATCCTACATATGAAATAGATGGACATCCCAACAGCAAAAGTTGTATTTACAAATAGAGATATACATCAAATGTCCTACAGCAGCCATGCTAACAGAATATCATTTATTTTTTTATTTGGTCATGTTATGCATTGTCAAAATTTTTACATGTGCATTACATGCTATGACACACATTTCAGTGCAAGATGAAAGCCAAGGCATTGTGTCACTATATATTTATGCAAGCTCATTGTTCCAAAGTGAAGGCTTGGACACAAACTGTATATAAAAACATGACATGACAGCATTAAAAATGAGAAAAGCAAATAAAAGTGTGCACTTTCGGCATTTTCGCTCTTATTGTACTAGACTTTCACCCATATTCCAACAATGAAACAGAAATTTACAGCATATAAAAGATCATGTAGTGATTTGTTCATGGATGCACTATGTAGAGTTTATGGATGAAATGGGAACTGTTGCAACTCTGCTTCTGTGATTTTATGTCCTGTGGGTGTGTAGACACATTGCAGGTGAGTTACTTCACTTCAGAGGTCTGATAAGCTGTTAATCAACAACTTGGAGTGACCGCTGTACCGCCATGGTGATGTCATTCACAAATAAGGACTTGCTCATCCCTTGCTGCAGGATAAATAGTTAAATATAAATGAGTGTTCTGCATCGGTCAATACCATCGTCTAACAGTAAGCGGTGCATTCAACTCAAACATTAACCTCATTTGCTTTAATGGCAAAGGTAAAATATGATTTATCTTGACAACAAACATGTGCAAACAAAGTCCCCCAAGTGATTTATAAAACCTGAGCTGCGGGATTCCTCAGCTACATCACTCATGTCTCAGTCGTTTTTTAAGCTGGCATTTTAATCCTTCAATCTCTCTAAATGGGATTCTCACAAATACCTGAGGGAGGTGTGGAGTCTAAGGTAAGATAATCGGAGGACACACCCAAACATGGCAGATCTTAGCACTCACCCGTTTCAGGAAGCTTTGTAAATCTTTGTCTGACCAAAGTTTGCAGAGAAACAGGGCAGACGCTTTGCTGGATTTAGGGAAGTATCTATGAGAAGGGGAAGGAAGTGTTTAAACTGGATTGAAAGCATGAAATTCACACGTACTTGGCGTGTACATTTTACAAAAACAAATTCCAAACATATCATAGATATTCCTCACAGCTTGAATAAACCTGTTTGTTTATTTATTTAAGTCATATACAAACCACCAACTTCTCTGCAGTCAAACAAAGAATCGTACATGTTTTTGCTGAGATCGTTCAGGGAGCTTATCAGCTTGTTGTTTAATAAGTTCTTGTTCATCTCGGGATTCTTCATAAACAGGCAGCTGGCAGCCTGGCAGGCCATGGCAAGAGTATCATCAGATTCATTCCCTCCTGTGGTGCCATTGCTGAGGATAACCAGCAGCTCTGGAAGCCCTTTACGACCTTTAATGATAAGATAAACAAAATCCACTGACTGTTTAACACAAACTAATATTTGTAAAGCTGCAAAGGATTTTTCAGGATGATAAATTTCACGGTAAAGACTATTCTATTGTTTTAGGATGATAAAATTAAGAGTAAAATGCCTTTTGTTTAGATTTAGAATAAAGTACACAATAAAGGCAAATACAAAGATTTTGAATTAAAACCAATTCTTACTGATGGCACTGTGCAGGACAGGATTCTTTGTCAAGTTGGCTATTAAATCCACTGTGCTCCTCTGCAGGTTGACTTTTTTTGAATTCAAGAGGGGACTGATAACCTGAAGCCCATTCAGTTTCTGTACAATGGTTTGACCAATTGCCCTGGAGACCTGTGAATACAAGAGCCCATATCAGCCTCTGAACTCAGCAAATGACATGACAGCTGTAGATGCAACCAAAATTAAGTTTAAAAGACAAGTGAAAATTTTATCAGTGTTAGACAGCTATTTGTAACATATTTCTCCTTACGAGGCCTTCCTGTGCAGTGAGACTCTGCAATATTCCACAACAGGCTTCCCGTGTTTCTTCTCGCTGGCTAGAGCCAAGCAAAAACAGGTAACTCTCCAGGGTTTTGGAATGAAACAGCCAGCTTGCCCCAGCAGGTTGTGACTCTTCAATAACTGGGAAGTCAAAATGATACTGGACAAGAAAGAGAACAAGATCTTTATCTATCTCTGGCCTACTAAATTGTCCTCCATAAATGAGTTGAAAAAGCATTTTTTAATCTCTAAATGCAGGTGTTTGTTTTTAAGTAGTGGAGACTTACAGTGTGCATAACAATTTTTGCAGGAACATGAAGTAAATATGGGCAATTCAGAAAAAAGGGATGGTATTGAATGCAATACGGCAGCGGTCCCCAACCCCCGGGCCTCGGACCGGTACCGGTCCGTGAGTCGTTTGGTACTGGGCCGCGAGAGTTGAGGCTCAGGTGTGAAATGTATAGTTTTCAGGGTTTTTATCGGTTTTCAGCGTTATTTTGTTATCGTTTTTATCATTAACTCGGTTTTCCTGGGTCTTTTCACGTGTGTTAGGAATAAATTTTCTTTTTATCGGTACCGGTACTAGTTTTATTTTGTTGTATTTATCCGCGACACCTTAAAGGCCGGTCCGTGAAAATATTGTCGGGCATAAACCGGTTCGTGGCGCAAAAAAAGTTGGAGACTGCTGCAATACGGTACTACACGTTGAAACCCATCCTGCATGCTCTCCTTATTAATGTGCCTATTTGGATTTTTTTTTATACAGCACATTTTATCACAGATGTCAATGTCAAGTTAAAGGAAAAATTATGAGTAGAAATGCAGAAAAAAAGCCATTTCATCACAGGGTCAAGTACACCACACAACAATTCATCCCTCCACCCCCAAAAATCATGTAGCAACTCTACAAAAAGTTTACTACAATTTTGTTTATTGTTAAAAGATTTATTTTAGAGGTCTGTTTGGGTTATAAGCCAACCGTGAAAGAGAAGTTTGGAGATGTACCAAGAGGACACGCCTTTACGATATTTGAAGACTATTAAAAGATTTCTCAGTCTCTGTTGTGACTATTGGATTAGTCATTTCCGTGCATGTCTAAGAACTGTGGTCTTTTGCTTTTTGAGTAAACATTTTTTTAATAACTATTGAGATGGTGAGATGGAGATATAAACCATTTTCTAAGCATCAGTTTCAAATACACTGAAAAAAACATTGATTTTAAGTAATTTTTCAACTTTACATGTAATTTTGTTGCATGAGTAAAATGTAAAACAATACATTTAATAGAACCTGGTAAAATTAAATTTACTTGATCGGTATGCTAAGTGTATTTCTCTTATTGATTAATTATTTGAATAAATAAACCTTTGCTTTTAGTTCTATTCAGGATTAAAAAAAAAAAGTATGTTCTTTAAGTGCTAATATGCTTTTCAGGTGATGTGACTTTAAAAACTGACATCCAAACCCAAAATAATGTTTGAAGAAGATTCTGTCTCTTAGTTTATTATTATTATTTTTTTACAAGAACATGTCAGTTTTTTTTTGAATCAGCTCTAAAAGTTTTATCAAATGAGCAACAGACTGAAGTATAAGGTTACAATTATCACAGACATTTAGGAGCCAGATTGGAAAGTTTCCCACTGTCACTGTCAATTTCAAACACTGGAATTAATAATGACTTCTTTAATGTTGGCGCAAGTAATAAATCATTTGTCACCCTTCCAGCAGAGGGGAAAGGTAGGGACAACAGGTTCTGTCTAGACTGACAGCTACTTGTAGGTACTTTTTAAACTACTTCTGATAGTTCAAAAGTACTACTTAGGACTTTATCCATTCTAATATGTGCATTTGTCTTTCTCACCTCACGTTCTAGTGATTTGCTCCGAGTGCTGAAACAACCGATGGGACTGATATTGTCCTGGCTGTTGCTCCCGTATATGTTTTTACCCAAAGCATTGATCCTGATGAACAGCTCAGGAGCCTCGGCCTCCAGCTGGAATGTCAGATTGTGCAGGATGCACACACAGTTTTCGACTGACTGATTTCAACAGGGGAAAACATAGAGACGATAACAGACATGCATAAGAGTTCATTGAGTTCACTGACATGAAACGTGCAATGTAAACTAATAAAAAAGATGAATTCAAATGAATTTTTATTGACATAGCACCTAATCAAAACAGTTGCGTCAAGGCGCTTTATACTATAACCCTACAATAATAAACATAGAATAATGGAGACAGATTTTCAATAATTATAATAATTACATCATGAGTTATTATGGAAAATTACTGTAAAACGACAGATGGTTCTTTAAGATCATTTGATTACATAACAAAACTTTGTGGCACTAAATGTGAAAGTCAGTTAGAGCAGGTAATTATGCAGATTTAAATAATAAGCACTTTTTGAGAACTTTCTAGGTTCTAAAAAGCACATGTACAAGCTGAGCACAGCAGTTACCCTGCTTTCTCTATAGCATGTTATGCAAAACTTACATATACAATGCTTTTCACACAGTTTACCTCATCATCTTGTTTTCCTGTTTGCACACACGCTTTGATATAAGCGACCAAACAGTCGATCAGACTCCGACATTTTCTCATTGTCTGTCTGTAGCTTTGCTTAGAACAGCTGAGGTTTCTGTTGAAATTAAAACACAAGATACATGCTAATTAGACACCCCAGAGTAAGAAATACTGTTGGCAAACCCATCTACAAGCAAAGTATATAAATACTTTACTCAGTCACTGTATGTACTCCACTGTGTTTATCTGTCAGACTAAAGCAGTTACACAAGGCCTCACAGAAAAGGTATCAAGATTCCCTTGAAAGAAATCACATCTAAGAACAATCGAACCTTACCTTAAAAGTAAACAATGTTAATCCTGTACAGTCATTATTAAAACAGAAAACAAACAGCTGCAATGTAGAACAATACAGGAAGTCAGGCAGGTGCTTTAGATTGGAGTCATGTTTTTAGCTGATACCCTATCATACTCTATGTTATTAGATTACAATGTATTACCAATAATTACAACAGACCTCTCAAGACAATCCTTCAAAAGCAGCAACCCCAATGAGCAACCCTGATAAAGAAGCTAGCTTACCTTAAAAAAAACACTCATACATATTTTTTAAACACATGTTCAAATTGACTCAAACAGATTTTTGAGTTAATAAACTACCTTGTGTGCATCCATTATAACAATGGAACAACAATACTCAATAAGGCTGTAGTGTTTAAATAATGTTCAGTTGTTACTAAGGGGCCAAAGGTGTGCAAAGATGATGTCCCAGCAACCCTCAGCAGCCAGAACTGTTCATGCAAGGCAGGCTGGATCATTATAACTAGGGATGGGTATCGTTTAGGTTTTATCCGATACCGGTGCCAAACTGGTACTTTTGAAACGGTGCCGGTGCTTAAACGGTGCTCAAACCGGTGCTTAAAGAATGGAGAACACAAAATTGGTCCAAAAACCTCTCATGTTCAGCTGTTTTTTTGTAAAAAGATAACAATGTTAGCCTTTTCTGCAGCTATAGGGCATATATGGCATCACTCTTGGCTGGAAGCAGTGCTTAAACAAAAACAAACTTTGTCCAAAAACCTCATGTTTAACTGTTTTCCACTTTTTCTTTAGTCATTTTAGCCTTTTTGGCCAGGGTGAAGGGAGTATCTGCCATCAAACAAGAAGACAGCCGCATGTAGCTATGATGATGTTTGCTAGTTCACCTTACATGCATTAATGTAATAACGTGGTTAGCCTACTGAACGTAAATTACACACGAACATCATGAAGCTACTCACGCAGAGAAGAACGGCTGCTGCTGCCATCATCATCCGTCACCACCACACCCGCAGGAGATGCGCTCGGTGTGAGGTCTCGCAGCAAGCTATCAAATACGGCGCATTTTTCTGCTTTAAAAAAAAACAACGCTATGCGTCGCCAGGTGTTTCATCGGATTTGAGGTGTTACCTCCTTTGACAGTATCACAGTATCACCTTAAAGCACTTGTTGCAGGCTGCTGAGTTTGCATATTTTGCTGTGAAGTACAGCCAGACTTTTGACTGCTTCGCCTTGGGCATTTTTAATCTGTAGCTCTGCTCTAAAAGTACGTACGTACCTGGGCCCGCCTACTATCCTCGTGTAACGGGTGTATTAAAAAATAATTTATATTTCACCAAAGATCCATCCTGCAGTGTTATCTTGCATTGTCAGTATTGGTTATGTATATGTGTTTATTTATATATGTTTATTTTCTGTATTTATATTTTGGGAGCTTTTATTTTGTTTGTGTGACCTTTGACTTCCCGCGAAGTCACTTCCTGTAGCTGCGTGCTATTTTCCTCAGTCGCCTAGAGGCCCCGCTGAGGAGAGGTGCGCGTACGCTAGTGTTCTCAGTTACAGAGCGAATAAACACAGTTAAAGTAACTAAAAGTAATTCAAACACTGCTCGTCCCCTTTGTGCATTTTGTCTCACAGTTCTGTTTGATGTTTTAGTGTAAATTAGTTTTTCTGTCGAGTACAGCACTTTATTGTAACATGCTAGTTAGCTAATCTCAGATGAGAGCATAGGAGCATGCACGTGGCTTCACATGTGGTCCGCTATCCTTCTCTCTCCCTTGAAGGTGTTCATGCAGAAGTCCAGTAGTGAAGTGAAGTCGCTGTACTGTTTTGTTTTTATTTTAACAGGTATGTGAGCTCCCTCTTTTATTTTTGTGTCATGTGAATTGGTTATATCTTTTGTTTGTGATTTATGTTCACTGTTTCAACTTGCTCTTAGATGCATGTAACTAAAAAAATATGTAAAATTGCCACTGGTAAATGAAGTCTCCCTAAAGTATAATTTTGTTGATGAGGTAATTGTCACTATATGTTCACGATGCAGTGCATTTTCGTTTGTTATATATGATTATAAATACATTTTAGCAGTATTGGTTGTTAATTGGATTTATTGTGATGTTGCACCTCAGTCGCCTAGAGGCCCCGCTGAGGAGAGGTGTTCATGCAGAAGTCCAGTAGTGAAGTGAAGTCGCTGTACTGTTTTGTTTTTATTTTAACAGTTCTGATAGAATAAATCCATCCAGCTGGCAAGGTGAGAGCTGACTCCTCTGGTCATTCGCACAACACAACGCAGAGAATTAATGGCAATCAGAGTTTAAGGCCAGACCGGCTACAGTGGTGCCGTGACCCGGATCCACACCACTTCAGACTTGCTCATCGTGGTTCGTGGAGACGCGATCAACATCAGTTTGGCCACCAGAGGTTGCTGTAATGGACAATGTAATGTAAGCTTTGAACACAAATCCCAAGCGTTCTAGGAAACACTTGCACCTTTTTTTTGGACTGTTGTTTACAAGGTAAATTTAATTCTGCTGTTTGCATTGTACATATGTTAGAACAATGGATGACGAAAAAGTTTCAAGTGACGGGTTCAGCTTTGCCATGGGAAGAGGGAGGGTAATTGAGGGGTTGCCTAGTACACCAGTTCGTAGTGCAGGCTCCCCAGCTTTCTGTTCCACTCGCATACTTGGTTGCACATCTTCCAGTAGTGGTAAAGGTAAATCATTCTCAGACCCTTCAGCCACAGCAGACCCAGCATTAAATGACCTGATAACACACATAGCGCAACAGGTGGGGCAGACCATTAGGGATCAGTTGAAAAAGGAATGTGGGGAAAGGGATGACGGGGCCGCACAAGCTCAGAGCAGTGTAAGCCAGCCACCCAGTGAGCCCACTTACCTTAACCTGACTGGGGCAAGGCTAGTCCTGCAGTCAGATGTGAGAGAGCCTCCAGTCTTCAGAGGAGATGGGTCGGATAAACATACAGTCTGTGAGTGGGAGGAGCTGATGAGAATGTATGTCAAGAAGCGAGCAACACCCCTTCAGGAACAGTACCAAGAAATAATGTTCAAGTTGATGGGCAAAGCTAAGGACATTGTAAGAATAACTCTGAGAAGCACCCCATCGTTAAAACCTTGTGAGAATCCAAATGTTATATATGACATACTGAGGTAACATTTCAGTGACATGACATATTCGTGTATGCCTATGGCCGATTTCTACAGCACAGTTCCAGTGCCAGGAGAAACTCCTGTAGAATATTGGGTCAGACTGAATAAGGCAGTTGATGCAGCAGAGGAAAGCCTGAAGAGGCTCGGACGGCACATGGAGGATCCCTGCCAGGAGGCAGCCATGATGTTTGTGAAGTACTGCCCTGATCCCACCCTTGCTGCTGTTTTCAAGTTCAAGGCACCAGATAAGTGGACAGCCAGTGAGATTCAGGAGCATGTGAATCGGTACCAGCTTGAGATGAAAGAGCGTATGCTCCCCAGGTCTAAGTGTCTCACACCAGTTAAAGCTAACATCCAGACCCCTGCAGCTGATGGTCTAGCGACATCAATGCACCTGGGAGAAACACAGGTGCAGGCGGGATCAAATGAGACAGTAAAGGCCCCTTGTAACGACAGTTGCCTGAAATTACTAATCAGCCTTTTTGACCATGCTTTGTCGCAGAATAACCAGGTTGCAGACAAGCAGCTTCCTCCAGGTCAGGCCCGACCCAGATGTTGTAGAGTATGCCAGTCCCCTGAACATTCTACCCTTGCGCATTGTAGGCAGAAACACCTATGCCTTGCATGCTTTGAGCCAAACCATATTAAGAGAAACTGCCCTCGTCGCTCACCTATTCAAAGGCACCCTGCCTCCCAACCTCATGACACCCAGCCTTTAAACTAGCTGGCCCGCATTTGGTGAGGGGATGTGTGGGCACAGATGTTGAAACCCTCGGCAGTGATGATGTTGAAAAGCATTACATTAAAGCATGTGCAGCCGCACCAGATGGTGTTAAGGTGGTAGTACAAAACACACAGAGAGTTGGCCCGTTTGACAAACTGTTTTACACTCCTGTCAGCATTAATAACAGACATCACATGCAGGGTATGCTTGACTCTGGTTCCATGGCGTGCACACTCAGTGAGCAAGCAGAACAGAGTATGCTGAGTGAGAATATACTGCCAGAACCCACTCCCCTGCCTCAAGAAATAGTGCTAGTAGGCTGTGGTGGCACACTTACCAAGCCCAAATGCATGTATGAAGTTGAAATGAAACTGTATGGAGAGACCTGTATTGTTCCCATCCTTGTAGTGCCAGGTCAACGTGATGATATAATCATTGGCACGAATGTCATCCGGTTTCTCATGCATCAGTTGAAAATAACCAATGACTATTGGCGCCTCGTGTCAGGTGGCGGTTGTCCTCCAGAGTGTGAGCAGTTTCTTGACCTCATGGCTAATTCATCCCGATGGAGAGGTGAAGAACTCCCAGACAAGATCGGCACAGTCAAGCTTCAGCAGTCAGTCACCTTGTTAGCAAGACAAGAGCATCTAGTCTGGGGCAAGCTGCCGAGTAATGTCTCTATGTCACCAGGGAGCACAGTGATTGTTGAAGCCACTTCATCAAAGTCCATGCCACGTAACATCATGGTTGGCCGCATCATAACGCCATTGTGGGGTGATAGGTGGGTTCCCATGAAGGTCACTAACCTGTTGGATAAACCAGTCACCCTGAAAAGAAACAGTAAGTTGGCTGACGTGTCCCCTTGTGTTGCTGTTGAGGATTTTGAAGTTTTCCAGGGCACCTGTCGACCCCAGAAATCTGTGCAGGAGGAAGAGAAGGATGATGCCCACCTCACTGATCTTAAACAGAGACTAAAACACGTTGGGCTCAGTGAAATTGATATTGACCTGTGCCATGTTGGTCAAGGGGGGAAGGAGAAATTGGTTAAAATGCTTGAGAAGTACAATGACATTTTCTCCAAGCATACACATGACTGTGGCAAGGCCGAAGGCTTTGTACACCGCATCAAGCTCACTGATGAGAGGCCATTCCGCCTTCCTTACCGCCGAGTCCCTCCAGCACATTACCAAAAGCTGCGACAAGTTTTGTTTGAAATGGAAGAACAGGAAATCATCAGAAGGTCCGTGAGCGAGTATGCCTCTCCACTGGTGTTAGTGTGGAAAAAGGATGGTAGTTTAAGAATCTGCACTGACTTCAGATGGCTGAATGCAAGGACCCTGAAAGATGCACACCCACTGCCACACCAGTCTGACTGCCTTGCTGCATTGGGTGGAAATACCTACTTCAGCACCATGGATCTGACCTCGGGATTTTATAACATCCCTATGGCAGAGGAAGACAAGAAATACACAGCATTTACAACCCCAATGGGATTGTTTGAGTACAACAGAATGCCCCAAGGACTCTGTAACAGCCCCGCCTCATTCATGCGAATGATGCTCAGTATTTTTGGGGATCTGAATTTCAGTAGTCTGCTGTGCTATCTCGACGATCTGCTTGTATTTGCTCGGACAGAAGAAGAGGCCTTGGAGCGGCTAGAGACTGTGTTTCAGCGCTTGCGCATCCATAACCTCAAACTAAGTCCTAAGAAATGCCACTTAATGAGGTCATCAGTCAAGTTTTTAGGCCACATTATAGATGGCAATGGAGTGGCTGTGGACCCAGCAAAGGTTGAGGTCATAGCAAAGATGACAAAGGCTGAATTGATGGAGGATGATGGCTGCACCCCGTCAGTTAAGAGGATTAAGTCATTCCTGGGGATGATATTCTACTATCAGCATTTCATCCCTAGCTGCTCCTCTATGGCCAAGCCTTTGTTTGCCCTCACTGCTGGACAAAAGAGGAGAGGGAGAGTTAAAACAGGCACCAATGCTGGTGTATACAGAAAGCTGAAGCCCTCTGACTGGACAGATGAATGTGACGCAGCTCTGTCTAATCTGAAAGAGAAGCTGTTGAATTGTGTAGTCCTTACACATCCAGACTTTTCTTTGCCTTTGATATTGTCCATTGATGCTTCATTAGATGGGCTCGGTGCTGTATTGTCACAAATACCAGCTGGACAGCAGAAAGCTCGTCCAATTGCTTTTGCAAGTAAGACCCTGAGCAATTCACAGAAAAAGTACCCAGCCCACAGGCTAGAGTTTTTGGCATTGAAATGGAGTGTGTGTGAGAAGTTCAGTCACTGGCTAAGAGGTCATCCCTTTACAGTGTGGACAGATAACAACCCTCTCACCTACATCATGACAAAACCAAAGCTTGATGCTTGTGAGCAGCGTTGGGTGTCCAAGCTTGCTCCTTACGCATTTGATCTGAAGCACATACCTGGTACCAAGAACGTCGTAGCTGATGCTCTCAGCAGAGACCCCTTTGCAACAACAGTCAGCCATAGGCTGATCACAGAGCAGTACAGTCACCTCCTTGCTGAATCTGAGAGTGTCAGTTCTGAGGGAATACAAAATGCATTCCGTTTGAAGGTCCAAGGTCAACGTGTGGACACACCACCTTTCCGCACCACAAGACTGCAGCCGCCCTCGTTTCAGCCTGGGTGTGATGCTATGGATGTTAAGGCAATCCTGGATTTTCACAGTGAGTGGGATCTGGCTGCTGAAACAAGGGCTGTGGAACTGTTCCAGTCAGTTCAGGACTTAGTGTTGCCAGGACAGGAGTCATTTCCTGTGTCCACACTAGAGGAACTCCAGCATAGCCAGGAACTTGATCCCAGTATTTCAAAGATCTTACCATTTGTCACAAGGAGAAGGCGACCTTCCAGGCGTGAAAGGGCAGGATTTGATGCGAAAGCCATGGTGTTATTTAAACAGTGGGAAAGGCTTAGGATCCAAAATGGAGTTCTCTATCGGATCACAAAGGACCCCCTGGGTAAACAAAGGAGACATCAGTTTGTTTTGCCTGACAGTCTCAGAGCAAAGGCATTGAATGGTGTCCATGATATTGCAGGACATCAGGGGCAAGCGAAGACTTTATATCTGGCAAGACAACGGTTCTTTTGGCCGAAGATGGAGTCTGATATAAAAGAGTATGTCAAATGTTGTCAAAGATGCATCCTGGCCAAAACACCAGAACCCTCTGCTCGAGCCCCACTTGAGAGCATCAGAACCTCCGCTCCTATGGAGCTGGTGTGTTTGGATTTTTGGAGTGCGGAGGATAGTAAGCTACGCTCAGTAGATGTTCTTGTCCTTACGGATCATTTCACTAAGCTAGCCCATGCCTTCCCTTGCACAAACCAGACTGCAAAACAGGTGGCTAAGAAACTATGGGACCATGTTTTCTGTGTGTATGGGTTTCCTGAGCGGATTCACTCCGATCAGGGGGCAAATTTTGAAAGTGAGCTCTTGGCAGAACTGCTCAAGTTCTCGGGGGTCTCCAAATCCCATACTACGGCATACCATCCCATGGGAAATGGAGGGACTGAGAGGTTTAATAGGACACTTGGCAACATGCTTAGGTCCTTGCCCCTCAGAGAAAAGAACAAGTGGCCTCAACAAATACAGAGTCTGACATTTGCATATAATGCAACTGTACATGAGACCACAGGTTTTGCCCCATTTCAGCTCATGTTTGGCCGCATCCCGAGGCTCCCCGTTGATGTGATGTTTAAACAGGTGCTCTGTGATCCTGTAGTTGTGGATCAAAAAAGTTATGTGAAAACACTCATGTCACATCTTCATGAGGCAGCTAAGATTGCCCAGACTCATGCCATCAAGGAACAAGACAAACAGGCAAAAGGATATAACAGAAAAGTAAAGGGCACTCATCTGAACATAGGAGACAGAGTACTCATTGCAAATAAGGGTGAAAGAGGAAAGAAGAAACTTGCTGACAAGTGGGATGCAACAGTGTACACAGTCAGAGACAGAAATCTGCAGACTCACACATACAAGTTGGAAGATGGCAGAGGCAACATAAAGGTGGTACATCGCAACCTGGTTTTAAATATCAGCTTCCTGCCAGTAGTGACCGCTGAACTGTGTGACACTGGATCAGAGGGATGGTCATGTGCGTCAGACCAGTTAGATTCCTTGGATGAGGAGACCGCAGAGGACAGGACCAGTGCTTGGATCAACTCAGATGATGATGAGAGTCAGGAGACCCTGAGTGAGGGACTCTCAGGATTGGGCAAGACAAGTCAACAAGCTCCAGAGGTGGTTGCAGGGGATTCAACCCAGTGTTCCCTGATGGGAGAGGACTGCCCAGACAGAGACACAGACTTGGACAGTTTGGTAGCAGAACCTGACTTAGACTCCCCGTCTGTGTTAGATACATTTTCAGAAACTGCACTCACTCACTCGCATCCATCATACACAGATCGTGATGCACACACCAAGCCCCTACCAGTAGCCCCAGTGCATGTCGCCGACGCGCAGATGCCTCCAACGGATGTGTGTCATGATGTGGGTCCACAAGGACAGCCACGGGCAGGCCCGGACAACGTTGTCATGACGCGAGCCGGCCGAGTCAGTAAAAGAGTTAATCGACTCATTGAGTCCATGGTTCAAAAGCCTTTTGGCTTTAAGCGTTTGGCAAATTCAGTTAGCAGAAGGTCTCAGTCTCTTCTTACGCTGTTTTAAGTAAACCCAGGTGTTTAGAGATCTTTCTGTATTTTGATTCTAGGGGACAGTATCATTATGGCACAATTAAATACATAGTGTGTTTTTAAGGTATTGATGTGTGTGGATGGCCGGGAATGTGTGTGGTGTAAATGGCATCACACTGATCTAAGAAAGGCTGAGGCCTGATCACCCTCATGCTCTTTCTGAACCTATCTGGTAGGTGGCTTATACAGCTGAGACTAGAGCTTATAGCTCGGAGGTTTAAACCCGTGCCCAGGAGCCATAAATTCTGTAGATTTGTCCCTGTGTTCCGATTAGATTGTTCACCTGACTGTTCTGGATTTTGGTGAAATCTAGGAGGGGTGGATGTAACGGGTGTATTAAAAAATAATTTATATTTCACCAAAGATCCATCCTGCAGTGTTATCTTGCTTTGTCAGTATTGGTTATGTATATGTGTTTATTTATATATGTTTATTTTCTGTATTTATATTTTGGGAGCTTTTATTTTGTTTGTGTGACCTTTGACTTCCCGCGAAGTCACTTCCTGTAGCTGCGCGCTATTTTCCTCAGTCGCCTAGAGGCCCCGCTGAGGAGAGGTGAGCGTACGCTAGTGTTCTCAGTTACAGAGCGAATAAACACAGTTAAAGTAACTAAAAGTAATTCAAACACTGCTCGTCCTCTTTGTGCATTTTGTCTCACAGTTCTGTTTGATGTTTTAGTGTAAATTAGTTTTTCTGTCGAGTACAGCACTTTATTGTAACATGCTAGTTAGCTAATCTCAGATGAGAGCATAGGAGCATGCACGTGGCTTCACATGTGGTCCGCTATCCTTCTCTCTCCCTTGAAGGTGTTCATGCAGAAGTCCAGTAGTGAAGTGAAGTCGCTGTACTGTTTTGTTTTTATTTTAACAGGTATGTGAGCTCCCTCTTTTATTTTTGTGTCATGTGAATTGGTTATATCTTTTGTTTGTGATTTATGTTCACTGTTTCAACTTGCTCTTAGATGCATGTAACTAAAAAAATATGTAAAATTGCCACTGGTAAATGAAGTCTCCCTAAAGTATAATTTTGTTGATGAGGTAATTGTCACTATATGTTCACGATGCAGTGCATTTTCGTTTGTTATATATGATTATAAATACATTTTAGCAGTATTGGTTGTTAATTGGATTTATTGTGATGTTGCACCTCAGTCGCCTAGAGGCCCCGCTGAGGAGAGGTGTTCATGCAGAAGTCCAGTAGTGAAGTGAAGTCGCTGTACTGTTTTGTTTTTATTTTAACAGTTCTGATAGAATAAATCCATCCAGCTGGCAAGGTGAGAGCTGACTCCTCTGGTCATTCGCACAACACAACGCAGAGAATTAACGGCAATCAGAGTTTAAGGCCAGACCGGCTACACTCGGAAACGTAAAATGATTGGCTAGAATTCAAAGTGTGTCACAGCTCAGGAAAAAAAAGCACCGAAATGAAGCACCGAAATGTGCGCTGCTTTTCGGTCTGGTTACTACCGTTTATGTCAGAACCGGTGCCATCATGGCACCGGACACCGGTACCCATCCCTAATTATAACCCAGTAAAATAATTCAGTAATTAAGGAAAACAATTATAAAAGATTGTTAGATAATGCAAACTTTACTGGTTGTTTGATATGTATTTACTGCTCAGAAACACCAAACAGTAAAGGAAAAGCAATGAATTCATTGGTGATGCTCCGCTAGAACATGATTCGTCTTACCTAAGACATCCTGTGGTGTGAAAAAAGATGTCAGCATCTTTACTGTTCCCAATGAGCTGGTTGGGACCTGTTGTGTAAGGAAGAATTACACGCTCCATTAAAACAGGCAGTGCACTCTTCAACAGCTCTGGCTTCAGATGGTCTACAGAAGACAGATTCCACAGAAGACCTGGAAAGATAAGGAAACATGACCGGTTAGATCAAAATGTCAATCAACACTCAAAAAAATGAAATTGGGTGGTTGTTACATTTACAAAATTCAAACTTGTAATGTCAACAAAATATTTTCATGTTTCTGTGGTGAACGTAATTAAATCATGTAGGATCTGCATAAAATCCAGCAACTTAATTTGTTCTTATTGAGATGACATGATACGATCTAGTAAGAGTGGTTAGTTGCCTGTATTCACAAAATTCACAAGATCACACAAGAGTTCAAACCACAGGAAAATCACTAGGGTTAGAAGAGACAGACAACCATACACACACTACATATATGCCTTTGCTATTTATTGCGGTTTAACCTGTAAAGGACAAAAACGTACAGAAAATTCTATATAAAGCCTTGTAATCATAGTTTCCCTATTTTTTTTTAAGTCTAGATTGACAGCTCGGTGGCACGGTGGTTAGCACTGTTGCCTCGCAGCAAGAAGGTCTTGGGTTCAAATCTGTAATTTGGCCAAGTTTGCAGTGGGCTCTCTCTGGGTACTCTGGTTTCCTGCCACAGTTAAAGTCATGCATAAATTAGAGTTACGTTAATTGAAGTTTCTAAAATATCTGTGAACATGAGTGCAAATGGTTGTCTGTCTCTCTGTGATAGACTGGTGACCTGTCCAGTACTCTGACTCCCACCCTATCACATCTGGGCTAGGCCCCAGCGTCACTGCAACCCTGGTAAAGATAAGAGGAGTGCAAGTTATTATAAATCCCTTAACATTTTATGTTAACCAGACTCTAGACTTTGTTACACTTTGTTGAACACTCCAAAAAAAATAACTATTTAAATGAACGTAAAATAATCATGGAAAGGATTTCCACATTAATAAATGGCTTTCTATCACGATTAAGCATTTTTATTGCACTAACGTAATTTGCATGGGTTGGATCAACTCAATTAAATTAAGTTGGACTCAACTGTAGTAAAACAGTTCAATCATCATTAATTAATCAAGTTAGTCCAACTCAAGTACATCAAGTTGGAATAACAGAATTGCATAATGCTAAAATAAAGCAATTTAATTACGTGGAAATTCTTTCCATGATTTTTTTTATGTTCATTCAAAGAGTTATTTTTTTGAGTGAAATAGTCAATCACTGCCTGTCGCAAAAATATAAAAGAATTCATGCTGATTTTATAGGTTTAGGTTTTGGCTGTTTTCTCAACTGTTTTACTATTTTACGTGTTATTCAGATGCAATCATAGAGTTAACTGTTCCTTCTTCAACACATTTACAGAATCTTTGTTTAACTGCACCTAAATGAAAGCCCTTTGGGTAGTTTCCTCTGAAAAACAGTAAACATATATAATGTGCCAGAACTTGATGAGTATGTAAACACTGTTATGTGATACTACACACCAGTTGCTCCATGTCAGACTTGTTTGGTTAGGTGTGTGTCCGTTTGTATAGAGGTGCATATTTCAGTGTGATAATATGTACCTGTCAGTTGTTTCTGTAGCTCTGAAGAGTTTGCATCTTTAAGCAGAGCAGCAGCCTGCGTGATGCCACCGCAGCGCTGTATCTCCTCTTTGTTTTTCTCGTTTTTGAAGGACAAGTTACGAAGAGCAGCTGAGACTGTAGAGGTGACTTGCAAACTGGGGCTGCGCAGCAGATTCACCAACGGAGGAATGCCATTAAGCTTTAAGACCTGTGGGAACACATGACTTCAGGATAAGTGCAGCTTGGAATCATTTTTTTATTAGAAAGAAAATGATTTTTGTTCAAGTGATCATTTAGTGTTGAATCCATGTGAAGCTTAATATAAAATGATTGCATTATTAAAGAGCATGAAGTACATTTTTAACAATGGTATAACTTAGCAGCTACTCAATATTTGCTGTAATTGGAAACTGCTACTACAAATCCAATAAAGCGTCACTGAATAAATTATGACTGAAATCTGAAGGATTTTAAGTTTAACTGGTTTTGGTAATATGCCAGTTGCAATTTTTTTAGAATATCAAATAAAAGATTATTTATATAGCACCGCATCACAAAAGTCAGCTGAAGGTGCTTTTTACTGTAACACAAGTGATTCATATTCAATGTATTTCCTTCACCTTTGTCATTTGCTATGTCTCATAAAAGCAATACTGATCCAGGTTACACTTAGGAGGAAATGATAAGCATTCCAACACCACAGCAAGATAAGATAAAAACATATGAACATATTAAGAATGAGGTAAGCTACCTCCTCTTTAGCTTTGTCGTCAATAAAAGTGTTGTGCTGGATGCAGGAAGCTCCACAGTGCTGATACGTCTCCTCATCACTGGCTAGATAGTCCACAGCCTCCTTCATAGTAATATCAGCTTTATCAATTTTGGTATTTCCATTGGAGCTGTGAAAAAAAATATTTAGATATTTGTTTTTTTATTAGCAATTTTGTTTAATCATAACATAAAATTTAAATGTGAAATTTAGGAAATGATAAACTGTATTTTCCGCCTCACCCAGAATCCATTTTGCTTTTGAATGAAGGCTCGGTAACGGTCGGCTTTGGGGATTTAACTGTGTCTATTCGACTGTATATGAACTGATTGTTTGCTTTAGTCAAACCGTTTGCAGCACACTGCGGTGGGGGTACCGTGGTCTTCGCTATAAACTGGCTGGTGGCTCTTTGTGACCTGCTGGCACCAGTCTTCATGGTTTGGATTCTCTTTGTTGGGCCCGAACGTGATGGCACAGTGCGCTGATGCAATACCATATTGGGCTCGCTGCGGCTGCTGTTGCTCTGACCGACTCCCATAGGCCCAACAGGGGCATAGTGACTCTTATATTGATAGGCAGAAGATACTGTGTATCTGTTCGCACTGGATCCCTGGGAGATGTTGGCTTTTTGCTGGGTACTGTTTTTCTCATAGCTGAGCTGCAGAGCCACAAAAAAGATACATGTGTTTGCAATCAAATATATTACTGTGTCACGAAGACTTCTTTTACCAGCACTGAGACTCGCATGGAGCAAATCAAACTGTGAAAGAGCGTTTTGGTTTGCAACCCTGTGGTGTAATGCCTGGCAAGCTGTTAAATCGATTTTTGTGGGAGGAGCCTCTGGAAGGATCTGAAAACAATTTTTGTGTCTTCACGTTTTCTATTCAAACCTTGTATTTACAAAGATAGATAGCTACATCTATACATATACATAAAAGAAATAAAATAATAAAATAACAATAAATCAGTACTTCTCAAAAATAGCAATGCAGGTAAGATTTTAGAAGGTTTGGGTGTCGAGCTAAAATTACCCCACAGGACTTGTCTCTAAAAATATTCTGACTCTTGAATGATTCCAAAAATACATGTGGAAAAAATAAGGAAACAAGATTAAACTTGATGTGTGATTTTGAATCCAACCCTCAAAGGGTTAATGATTGACCATTGTTACACAA
This sequence comes from Neolamprologus multifasciatus, assembly GCF_963576455.1. Lineage (NCBI taxonomy): Eukaryota > Metazoa > Chordata > Actinopteri > Cichliformes > Cichlidae > Neolamprologus > Neolamprologus multifasciatus. The sequence goes on along the minus strand of NC_140443.1, from coordinate 8,076,248 downwards.
TTTCGTTCTCAACAAGTCCCACAATGTGTGTCAGTGGAATATTTCATTCACCCACTATCTGATGGTTGATTTAAGAATTCCTTTATTTTTTTAAAAATATAAAATAAAAATTGATAATAGCGTCACTAATTAAACAACGAAAACAATAATAATAATAATACTAATAAAAGAAGATGTTATAATGTATGTGGTATTTTTTAAATTTAATACAGTCTAAAATAAGGCTTTAATATAAATAATGTCTTTTGGTAGTTTTTTGCCACAATTCCGAAAATGTCAGGAATCATTCCTAAATGCCACAAAATATTTGTGTTTACAAATAGTGAGAAAAAAAAAGATATTCATAATCTTACATTTCTAGAGTAGGCATTCTTAAGAAGCGTAATTCCATTTGTGCTCTGCGGTGATTTTGGAATTTCTTCAAACACAGAGTCATACGTAGGGCCTGAGGAGAAATGTAGACATTATTAAGCTGTAAAACAGTACAATAATCCCCTGATTTATGATCACTAATTTACAGCATTTGCCTTTAGCAAAAAAAGTTAAACTTCTTTTTTTCTGTCGGCATATCTGATGTAGTGTTTATGCATAAATTTACCGTGCTGATAGAAAAAAGAAGGAAAGGAAATAAAAGTTAGACAACACTTCAGCCTAGTAGAAAGCAGAGGCCTTAAGTGGGAGCATAAATATATCAGCGTCTGTAAGGGTTCTTGTCTTTAAACATGTAACGGTCACACTGGAACTCTCATTTTATGAATCCATATATTAAATTCTGTGAGAAAGCAACACTACACATGTGACATCCACTAACTTTTGGTTTCTTCCTGAAAGAAAGCTTCACCGCGCTCTCTCTTTTAGCTCTATTACGCCTTTCCTCATAACACCCACATAACTGATTGCACTCTGTTTGTTAGTTAGGCTGCTGAACAAGTGTCCATTTGTTTACTGACCTCTATGTGCACACTCTGCAAACTGTGTTGTGCTGGACTTGCTTTCTGACATTACTCAAATTATTTCTGAAGTGCATCCTATTGTAGCTCTGTAAGGTCAGTTTTGCAGTATTTGCGCTTCATAACAGTCTTACGTTTGTCTTTAAAGCTATACAGGCTTCTATTGTCATTTCTATTGCACCGATACTCTGAATCCTCAGTTTGTGACTTGTATTTAGGTTATGTAGCGTCTCTTATAAAAATCCAATCTTTGTTAAATGTTATATTGTGAATAAATATTATTTCCTCCCCACACTTTTTATAGTAAATGAACATTTGTCATACTTCCTGTGGTATAGTAAAGCTGAGCTATGTCAAAAACATCTATAATAACTTAATTAAATAATTTACACCTATCTTTCTTATTTCAAAATGTTTCTTATATTTTAAACACAGGTATGTGATTTGCTTGTGTTGTTTCTTTTCTTTTGTAGTAGTAGATATGATTTAAAAGTACACAGATCAGAGGTGACATATATTTTTTTTGCAGTTTATGCTGCACATTCAGTTGCACAACCAGTACATTTTGTTAACAAAAAAGCCTAAATTATGGTTAAATGCCTTCTCAGTACTACTGGGGGGAAAACAGGATAGAAACAAGAATACTGAAGCCTTTAAGCAATTTATCAGTTATTAAAAAAAATTCTATCCTGATGCAAGGGGTCTCCTCTCCTGACCTGACGATGCACCCATGGAACACAAGGGCTCAATGATCAGATGAATAAGCATAAAAATGCAACAAATCAAATGCTATCTTAATTCAAAGCTGACGTTGAGCTGATGTCGAGTACTCTCCAGCACAATCAAACACTATGCATCAGGTAATCTTTCAGAAAATATTAGAATCCAGAGACTTGGAGAACCAATAGCAAGGCTTGACTGATTCTCTTGTTATAACCATAACAAAAAGTCATTTTTTCATTTTGCTTTGATGCATTGTATTATTCAGCTTGAGCTACAGTTTCTCTGTAATTAAAAACAGAATATTATCAACAAAAACATATACAAATGATTAGCATATTAATATGAAGTTTCGGTTTATGTTGGCTTCATATTCGAACATAAAAAGTTATGAATTTCGTCTTGAGGGACTAAGGAGAGATGGTTTTGTGTTCTGTATAGACCTTAAACGGCGAAACCCAAACGGGGGAAACACGTTTCTTGAATGGCTTTCTACGCGCTAGCCTTTGAGTCCTGAAGAAGACGACAGGGTCAACGTTTTTAACTGCTTTCTTTCACTTTCAGGCTCACAATCTCCAAGATCTCCTCCTTGATACTCCTAAGCGTCCAAAGCTGTATCTGTGCTCTGGGTGTCGTGACTGATCTTACTTGTTGGAGGCAAAGAAGTAGATCCACTCCTGCTGCTGGTGCTGGACCTCGACTTTGTCCGCTTCATACTTTGAACTTGCTCCAGGACACGTTGCTGTGCGCTTCGGTTCCGGTTAACCGACGGCATCGCAAGTGACGTGTCGTCCACATTCCCGATGGAAATGACAGATTTTAACGGGTTTCCTTTCGACATTTTGCTAAATGTCCCGACGGCTCCGCGGGAGATAAGTGAAATTCGACAGCCACCGAACGTGCAGTCTGAAGAAAGCGCACCTTGCCCTGCCCTGCGCAATAAACCGCGCCCATACGGACACAATAGGACGACAGGACTGCCGTAGCGTGACACTTTTACTTTTTTCTGTTGTTTTAACATATAAGTATAAGAAACCGTCTGGCAAAGAACATAACATAGGCGCATTTAAAGTACTGGAAAATAATAACAGTGAAGCAGTCTATTTCTACTTTATGTAACTTCGTTGTAGTTGCAGTTATGCTGTAAGTAATTATTCACCTAGAAATGAATGCCAGGTTTAGTTTTTGTTTAACCAAAACCTATGACAACGAGAGAAAATACTAGATTTAAAGCACACATTTCAGCAACATGAACTTGTGTATACACACACACACACACACACACACACACACTGTTTGAACTGAAAAGGTCAATAGGCACTCACTCAAAAGATATCTGCTTAAAAACAATCACAGGAGTAAAAACGGATTGAATAACTGAGTGATTAAATGTTGTGTTGTTTGTGTCATGGAAACAAGACTTTTGTTGCCAACTAAAGTCAAGCAAATAAGGAGAAGGAAAAAGAAAGTGTTAAGTGAGGTCAACCCATGTTTAGACCTGTTCACACGCTCTTTTTCCTCCTCCTTGAGCACAGAGAAAGTCGGAAAAGGCTGCAATTTCTACAGCATGCTGCAAAAGAAATAAAAGTATTAAACAAAACAGTTGACTTTGTTGACTTATATTGTGTGCAATATGTCCCATAACAGGATAATATAACTTGACTAATAATAACGCACAAGAAAAAAGCACAACTGGTAAGGTGCTACTTACTTGTTTGCTAAAATTTACAATAAAAGTTCCTTTTGCACAACAAAAGTCTTTAAATAGCCTTTTGAGACTATCATTTACATTACCAGTATCCTTTTTCCATTTTACAAACGCCAGGCTTTGTATACCTATATCATTTATGGAAGGTTATTAATTAGATTTTGGAAAGTGCAACAGAATAACTTCCAAACATGCAGTTTTAATCAAAGTTGCACAGGTGTACAACACCTTACAGGTCAGCGCGTCTTAAACATTTGCATATGCAGTTGTATATGCCATATTTGTGTTTCGACTTTGAAACTTCTACCTTGTGTGCAGTTAATGTATTATTCATATTTGCAGTGGGGGGGAGGGCATTTGAATGCACCACACCCATGTCTGAGCTTGTCTACTGTGCATGCTAAAGGTGTGAGCTGGCACCTAATCTATCTTGTTAGGTTGTCGGCTTCTTATGTTCTCACTGGCTTTGTTGTTCTCACAGCCGTTGTCTGGTATATTTAATATTGTGAAGGCTGTTTTTTTTTTTTTTTAAATCAATGACATACTTAGAGAAAGACCTGTTCTGGTACTGTACTTTGACTGCTCTCTAGTGGTGAATATGTGAATCTCAGAGAATACAAACTATAGTTTGAAATTTCAGACGCCATCTCCTGACGACTTGTCAGGTCTACATAGAGCCACAGCAGTTCATAAGCATGTGCATAAAGTCTTTATTATTGCTTTCATGATCATGCCCATCACAGCTTCCAGTTGGAATGAACATCAAGTATCTGAAATTCTATAAATCATAATGAACTTAAGAACTGCGAAGTGCTTCTTCTTCACTGAGGTGAGAGTAAACGTTCAAACTCTTGAGTTACAACATGGTATTTTAGCAATGTAACATATTAAGCAATCTCCTAGCAAAACTATAGGGAAGTGGTTCACCAGGTTAATCAACAAAGTGCACTGCACACTAACTGGTGTATTGTTTTTATTTTCTATGGTATATTGTGCTTTGTAAAAATGTGACCAAATGAGGTCAAAGTCAAGAGCAGAACATTTTCAGTATTTTCACTCTATACTTGAACATATGAGAGGAGAGTAGATTGTCTTTAAGATTAAGACACTATAACAGAGAGCATGACAAATGATACGTGCATACAGACTTGTTTCCTTTATCTACAGCAGCGGTCCCCAACCCCCGGGCCTCGGACCGGTACCGGTCTGTGAGTCGTTTGGTACCGGGCCGCGAGCGTTGAGGCTCAGGTGTGAAATGTATAGTTTTCAGGGTTTTTAATCAGTTTTCAGCGTTATTTTGTTATCGTTTTTATCGTTTAGTAGGTTTTCCTTGGTCTTTTCACGTGTGTAAGGAATAAATTTTCTTTTTTTCGGTACCGGTACTAGTTTTATTTTGTTGTATTTATCCGTGACACCTTAAAAGCCGGTCCGTGAAAATATTGTCGGGCATAAACCGGTCCGTGGCGCAAAAAAGGTTGGAGACCGCTGATCTACAGTACAAAGGATCCTGACAAGTGCTGTTGTAGAGGAAAAATATTACTGACTGAAATGTAAACCTCCTACATGTGGAGTGTCTGTGTCTTCTATTGCAATGGAAACCACAGAGCTACATTCTTCATGTATTTAACACATTAAAGACACTGTTAAACTCAACCTGGAACCATAATCTCTGTGCAGTTAATTATTAAACTCAAAAAAGGGAAGCATTAAAATAAAAACAGAAAAAAATGGTCCCGGTGAATCTACTGGTGGGTGGAATGCAAATCGGACCTGAGGCTAAAAAACACAAATGGTCAGACTTAATGACCTTCAGCATAACAGCACAGAAGCATTACAGTACATTTGTATATTCTAGGTACATCAAGTGAAATCTAGGTGTAATAAAAGCCTACAGATCTCTATATAAAAGTATATAATGTCAATGCATGTGCCCTGCACTACTTTCAGAGAAGCATTTCAATTATGATTGATTCTGCATTATGAATATAAATCTCCAAATCTAAAATATTCAGGGGAGCAAAGCTCCTCACATGTTCACTATAAAAGTGACTTCAAAGTCGCCTTTTCCACTTTGACATTCTTGGCCTCTGCATTACTCCTCTGGCTCAAAGGCACCGGGCTCCTGAACCTCTGGGGGCCTTCCTGAGGGATTATGAAGTTGAGCTAGACAAAAGCCCTTAAGCTTCTCTTGCAGACTACCTATACCCAGCCTCATCTGGTCTTCAGCCCCCTGGAGTGATTTCAGCTCCATTGTGTAAAAGATGTACAACATGGAGGTGGTCAGCAGAATAGCAAAGCACAGCACAGCCAGCAGGTAGAAGGAGGTACGAGGGAAAGGCTGTTCTGCTCCCAGAGCTAAGTAGGGCACCGCGGCGATGACCAGCTCCAGGAACAGCAGAGCCAGCCCCATCACTCCAGTGCGTGCTGCTGTGTAGCGCATCCTCTCAGCACAGTGCAAGCCCACTTTGACTTCAGTGCGGGCCTCAGTCATAATGTCAACCAGTTCAGCCAGTTTCCCTAAGTCCATGAAAGAGAGACAAGAGAAAGAGTGGAGCCTTTATACCAGTACAAAGCTGGACAGTAAAGCACTGCAGAAAGTGTTGAAGAGTCAAGCTCTATACTGGACAGGATTATTGTTACAACAGAACATTAAATATTCACTGTGCTCCATGTTATTTAACCCACTGTTCCTGGCACTATTTAACCATGGATGAAATTACAACATGTGGCCTGGAATAGTCCTTTTGGAAGAGCAGCCAGAAAACAAAACAAAACACCAGCATATACTTAAAGCTGGCAATACAGCCTGGCTACAGAGCTTCAGTAGGGCTGTTATTTCTTTTTCTTTCTTGTCTGACAAATTAAAATTGCTCTGATAGGTAAAAGTGGAGAAATCAAAATGGGTTTTTCATTGAATAATTTATACCAAAGTAATTGGACAATCAATCACCTTTACACGAGACAACCTGCTGGCATGGAGTGTGCAGATACCTGTAGTAGAGTCCTTATTCTTCAATTTTCTGTCACTTCCTGTTTCAGCCGGAGTGTGCGGCTCCAGCCTCAGTTCAGCAGTGAGAGCTTCATGGTCGGAGTATGGGAAAGGATGGTTGGGAACGGAGCCTTTGGTAGTGGACATGGAATCACAATGGACGTCGGCTTTTGAAGAACCCTGGGAATAACAAGAGGGCAATCATGCTTTAGCAGTTACATGGCTTTATAAAAATCATCAGATGACATGCTGCTTTCACTCACCTTAAATAATATGTAGTCGATTCGAATCCCCTTCTCAAAGGGTACAAGCTCCTTTTTACTAATAAAAGGGTTGTCTGCTATAAGAGTCATACCATTCTCACATCCCTGCAAGAAAAAAAAACTTACTTAAATTCAATTTACATAAAACCAAAGTGTAACAGAAAGCTGCTTCTACGTTTACAACCCTGGCATTTCTTGAATAATACCATTTTACTTTGCAGCTCAGACCTTAAGATATGAGACCACAATGACACAGTAGCAAAGCTACTTTTGAGCCAATCTGTGCAGCTTTAAGAACCACAATGAAAAGCCAAGACTTTATGGTCCAACTTCCTTTTGCATCAAAATAAATGTGTTAGAGCCTGCATAACTGCATGCATGGCAACTCTATGACTGCCACTGTGCCTCGTATTTCAACTTGAAGTGATGTAAATTTAAACGCACTAAAATCTGCAAGAATCTACATAAATAAAAACAGGCACTTGATTTCATTACTGCACTCACTGTTTGAATACAGATTAATACTTCTACATACATCAAATTTAGCTGTTTCTAAATAAGAGTCTTGCAGTCCAGTGTAAGCCCTCAGTAGTCTGTTCCCAAGGTCCTGAGGGTGCATGTTGAGGTCACCACCAACAATGACCACATCTGCACCAGCAGAGGTGTGGCTAAGAAGCACAGAAAAACAAACAAACAAACAAACATGTTAGTCATTGTATTCTACAAATTAGATAAATGTTACTTGTAATGTTACTTTAAACATTTTAGTAAATATGTAAACAAATATAAAGAAACAAGCAAATGCACCGAATGAACTGCTGCAGCTCCCAGGCCTGAACCACTCTGTGAGGTAGATAAGAGTCCTTCTCTCGGGAGTACTCTGCATGCAGCTAAAATCAGTACACAAGGACAACAGCACATTGGTGAATAATAGAAAATCATATACAGGTAGGGCTGAAAACTGCTGTTATGAAACCTTACATGAGTGACATAGACATTTGCAGTCAGGCTGCCGAGGTTTAGGATAGCCATGCCAACAGCTTTACCACCAAACCAGTCTCCATGGTGAGCCTAATTAATAAGGAAAATAACAACTGTGAATAAACAGTGAAAACGAAGGGTGATATGAGGAGTACAGATAATTTTGCATAAAGCCAATGCAGGGAAAAAAAAGTTGACACTAATACTGTCGTGCTATCAGGGCTTTGCCAAAAAATTGAATTCTTTGTTAAATATACTTAACTACAATCCTAGAAAAACAGCTATTTTTAGTTTGGTATTTATCTAAAATTTGTTGCTCCTGGTTATGCTGCATGTTTAATTTATTTCTTAAAGTTGTGCATTCTCACATAGAGTAATAGCAAAAGAAAAACAACTAAAATTACTGCTAACAAAAAAACTATTTTCGAAGTATGTGAATACAGTAATTAAAATGAGCTACTCCCCTAATGTCTACTCAAAAAGTCTGTTCACACATTTATACATCAATGACAATTTCACAATATATTTAATACAGTTAAAGCCTTTTAGCATAAACAAGTAATTTTACTATTGTTGACGCAGTGTTTTACTTTGGTGAATTTTAACGGTGCAACTCTTACAGAAGATTTTTTATTTGTTGATAAACACGAGTACAAGATACTGTTTTCTCCATCTCCAGCTCTCCAGACTTACCATGTAAGGATAACCATTCAGTGAGTAGCGATAAAGAAATGTGTCACGGATTCTGTGTTTGGAGAAAATGGCCAGTCCACTGCCTATGACGCCACTGCAAAAGAAACATGTGACAAAAAGTTATAAATAATGACTCATATACTTGGTTTCCGTGTAGTTCGACATTATCTTAGTCTAAGTACAAATCAGTAGTATCTGCAACAGATGTGAGAACTTATCTATTAGAGTTGACATTTTTGTGAGCTACAGAGGGGATTAGAAAGGTAGAACCTTAGCTTAATCACAGTCTTGTTCTTTGGTATGGAGGTCAAGGAAGAATTAAGGAGAAAAAGTGAACCCTTGATAGTTTCAGTGAACTTCTCAAACACATAAATGTTACGCAAGCGCATTTTACAGAGATAAAGACATTATGGCCTTTTGAAGATATGACCAATCACGACCTTTAATCTCAGACTGAGATGTACGAGGTTAAAAATTAGAGAAACTATTTCACAGTGAGCTTTTGTGTGAGACGGCAGAAACATTACCTTCTGAAGTAATGAGAGTGAGGGTGACAAGAAGCAAGTTTCTTTTTCAAGAAGAGATAGTCTTTCTCACTCCACACCTGTAAAAACATTTGCATGTCACTCAGAAAGTTGAATACCACACATTATTACGAGGATTTACCCATGTCTAATTTTAATTTATAACTTAGGGTCAAATTACTTTCATTGCACTGCAGCCTAGAATTTGTTAGGGACTCCTTGTAATTTTAAATCAGTCCAGATGAGACTGAAGTGTAGACTTTAACTATGGGAAGTTGAGGCGTGTTCCCTTTTTGATTCACAACAAATGAAGCAGATAAAAGATTTGGAATTGAGTCCAAGCTTTGAAATTTAAATCTTGTATGTTTTCATTGGAACTCAAGAGTTTTCAATGCAAGTGAAGGAGGGTGAAACCAAAACAAACCAATGGGCAGGACAGCAAAACATACAGGTGTAGCAAAATCAACAATATGATATCATTTTAAAAAGAAAGAATACACTGGCCAGCTCAGCAGTACCAAAACAAGTCTTGAGGAGGCAGAGGTATCATTATCAAGGTCATGAATAGAAACTAGCTGCACAACGAGCAATTGTTGATTACACAAGATTAGAGAAAGACCAGATTAGACTTAGTCAGAAAATGTCTACAGGAGCCTGCATAATTCTGGAAAAAATTCTTTGGACAGATGAACCCAAGATTAACTTGTGCCATGATGACTGCAAGTCAAAAGTATGGAGAAGGAAAGGAACAGCTCATGATCCAAAACATAGAATATGTTCTGTCAAACAAGGTGGAGGCAATGCTATGGCATATATGGCTGCCATATTGATAACGTGACTGCTAAAAGAATTAGCACTCTGAATTCTAAGGTTTATAGGGTTGTATTCTGCTCAGATTCAGACAAAAGCTGTTAAACTGATCACAAAGGATGCTGCAAAAGCAAACAAGAGTTTCTGAGGCAAAGAAATTAGATATTCTTCAACAGCCCAGTCAGTCCGAGGCGGTGCCTCTGAAAATGGGAGACTATGTATAAAAATAGGTGCAATTCCTGTACATCAATCACATATTGAATATTTTATTTAAAATCCACTGTGGCGGTGTACAGATGAGAAATTAAAAAAAAAACAAAAACATGTAGTTTCCCAACACATTATGTACGACCTGCAGAGTCCCTGTTTTTATCAGAACAGTGAGTCTGCAATCAACTGTTTTGTAAGCTGGTTTCCACCTACCTCTTGCAGTAACACAATATCATGCTGTTCCTTACACAACATTTCACCAATCATGGCATAGCGCTGTGGACAGTATTTGCTTAGATATCGGATCCCCCTGCAAAAATAAAGCGCGTGGAGCATGACTTATTTTTTAATGGGTGTATCACAGCATTGCATTAAGAATCTCCACAAACCACAGCCACTGACCAGCAGTTCAGAGAGAAGACCCGCACTCTGACAGAGTCCATGTTAGACATGTTGGCGTATCAGTGAAGCTTCAAATCAGGAATGTCGGCTCACGTGAGGTGACTAGGATGGATCCTAAAGTGTCACATAAGAACAGTTGTTAGATATTGCCTGAGCTTTACTGCCGATGTAGTTAGCTGAACATCTGGGTGTGCTAATACACCCTATAAATACACAGGCAATAAGGAAAAAAAAATCTGGATAAGAAGGGGATGTGCACATATCTGAATATCACAGAAATAAAGGTTGAAGTGACAAAAATGAAAATTAATTAAAAAAAAAACTGCTTGGTAAGCACAAAATGTGAAAACACAGCACACTGCAGCCTGACTGGCAGCTGACACGTTCAGCAAAATTGTTACTGACAACAGTGTAAACAGTTTGAACAGTTCATGTGAAATGCTCAACTGGCTGTTTAATATTACATATTGATAAAATGTGCACATGTGTTTTTGCAGCTGTGTATTATTTATTTTTTTATGTTGTAGATACATATTCTTTCTTCCTGCACTATCATCCATCTGTAGGCTAAAGACAAATGTATAATATAGGGCAACACACATGATTAAAAGCTGACCTAGGCAGAACTTACTATGTCACATGTTAGGCACATTTTGCAGATTTTTTTCTTTTTCTTTTTAAAGGAGACAAAGTTGGAGTACAACTTGCCTTCCCATTGCTGACATAGCTAGAGAGAAAAGGGGGAAGCAGCAATGCAGTGAAAGAATCAAAGGGTCAGAAGCATCATTGCTTTAGCCCACACAAAACATGATAGTAGAAGCTTATAAACTGCGTGGCCAAAAAAAGTCGCCACCTGGATATAACTAAGCAAATAGGTAAGAGCCTCCAATTGGACAATTACTGCATGGGCGATTAACTTTCAGCTGGCAACAAGTTATTAAACCCCAACTGGTGCAAGGAGTTGCTTCTTATTTCATAAACAACCATGTCGAAAGACATCTCGTGGTCGTGGAAAAGATGTTAGTGTGTTTGAGAAGGGTCAAATCATTTGCATGCATCAAGCAGAGTAAACGTCTAAGAAGATCGCAGAAACTACTAAAATTGGGTTAAGAACTGTCCAATGCATTATTAAAAAGTGGAAGGATAGTGGGAACCTATCATCTTCGAGGAAGAAATGTGGCCGGAAAAAAAATCCTGAATGATCGTAATCGGTGATCACTTAAACGTCTGGCGAATTCAAATGGAAGAAAAACAATAGTAGAACTCAGGGCTAGGTTTAATAGTGAAAGCAAGAGCATTTTCACACGCACTTCAATTTGCTAGGAAACATAAAGATTCTGACTCGGGAGCAATGGAAGAAGGTCATGTGGTCTGATGAGTCCAGATTTACCCTGTTGCGGAGCGAGGGGCGTATCAGGGTAAGAAGAGAGGTAGATGAAGTGATGCACTTATCATGCCTAGTGCCTACTGTACAAGCGTATGGGGGCAGTGCTATGATCTGGGGTTGCTGCAGTTGGTCAGGTCTAGGTTCAGCGAAAGTATTTGCTCCAAGAATGGTCAGCTGAGTACCTTACTATACTGAATGACCAGGTTATTCCATCAATGGGTTTTTTCTTCCCTGAGGAAGCGGGCATATTCCAGGATGACAATGCAAGGATTCATCGGGCTCAAATTGCGAAAGAGTGGTTCTGGGAGCATGAGACATCATTTTGACAAAAGGATTCGCCACCACAGAATCCTGACCTTAACCCCACTGAGAATTAATGAGAAAAATAATGCAACACTGGATGGAAATAAATCTTTTGACATTGCAGAAGCTTATCAAAACAATGCCACAGGGTGCCTAATCAAAGCTAAAGGCGGTCCAACGAAATATTAGACTGTGTGACCTTTTTTTTGGTGGCCAAGCAGTGTAGAATAAATAAAATATACAATGTCCTTGCTATTTAAAGACTAGCATTAGAAAAAAGGTTGAACAAGGAAGAGGGCAGGGGTTCTACACCAACCACAAAGCAGTAAACTCACAATAATTACCTATCGTAGCCAGATAACAGCTTAAGTGTTTCTATTAAAACTCAAATGTGGCCAAATCATTCAAAGTCTGTTTAATGCAGAATCAGTGAAGAAATGCAGGTTGTTCTCGGTGTTATGGCAGGAAAAGCAGATAATATTCCCGGAACACTCAAGAAGATAACATTTTAGATACCTCGGTACTTCCACTGCTACACTAGGAATGCTTCATTAGTGGAAATTTGATACAATGTAGTATAACAGTCAAAGTGTTAATCGCTGGTAGGTAGGCGTGGTTAACTAGTGAGCGTAAATAACGGCTAGTAAGTTCCAAATATTCGTTTAGCTAGTCTGTAGAAGTGAAGCTGGGTCTAGTTTCCGTTAACCTGTTGCCGGTTTTTATATTATGTTTTATTAATTGGTTTAACTCACCTCGAGTCTGTTGACGTCAGCTGAAGTTAACTGGGCCGTTCATGCAGAGATGCGTCGTAAATGTGTACAAAACACTTCCTGCTGCCGTACTAGCTCACGATCACTGTTACCCTAAGTAATAATAATGAAGACAGCACATTGTCTGTCGGTCGGCATCTCACGAAGTGAACAGACTTTAACGGCATTCAACGTTTTACATTGCTGCGTGGGTTTCCTGTCTATGTAAAGTCAGAAGGAAAAAAATAATGGTTATGACCTCCGGTTTTATTTTTTTTTTTACCTCAAAATAAAACCAGAACATCAGTATTACTATTTTAGCGAGAGGAAATATCTCATTCGTGTGTATTTAAAATAAAATAATTGCTGGTATAAATGCTTTGTTTCACCGATTTCATTTTAAATATCCCAAAAATTACATTTTGTAAAAGTACTTTTATTTTGGAAAACCTTGCTTGTTTCCGGACTTAGGCTTCCTTGGCCGCGCTCAATTGTGGGACGTGAAGTTCTTTAAGCCAAAAACCATGTAATCAGTTGAAAAGGCGCTCAGACTATATTAAACCAGTAAAATGAATATATTTCAACCATTTAAAAACTGCTACAGCAAAAATGTGTAAGTATTATGACACAAACAAAAAATCTAAGGAGTAAATGCAATGGCACAGCTAGGGCTGTGCACCAAAATCTCATATCCCGATATAAGAATTCTATTGTCGATAACGATATCAATCACAAAAATTTAACATTTTCTCTAAATTCTGTGAATCGACTTGCGTGAAGTGTTTCCAGCTGGGCGTCGTGTACCTGGAGTCGAGTGTTTTAACCGATGCATGAAACGATACATTTTTAGACATAAGTTGTAACGGCCGCCGTTTTCTTTGTGAGTAATGAGTATTTATTACACGGCGTGCTGCGGGGAAAAGCCTGTTCTAACGTTTGAGTCTAAGGTTTATTTTTTAGCACCCAGCGGCTCTTTTTTACTTCTCATTCAAATAATCTGCTCTTTCACGTGATTCAGTTTATTTTGAAAAGTCTCAACAGGATCTTGAGCTTTATTGTGAAAGGTTTATGTGGAACATAAACAAGCGGACACGCGATGCTGTTACCATCCTTGTTGCTAACCACAACGCATAAAAACAGGTGGTTGTCAGTCAGTAGTGTGGTTATATAAAATATAAAAGAATAAGAGAACTTTAAGAAATTAATATATCCACTAGAGTGACCATCAAAATGATGAAAAAATATTGCCGTAAAGAGTTTATTTTGCGACACCACAAAACAAACGATAGCGTAAAATGAAACATAGATGTTTTTATATCCAATAAGTCAGGTGGTAAATAAGTCAAGTGAAACAAAATCTGGAGAAATTGGTGCGCTAATGCTCTATAAAGACTCGGGCAATAAGGAGAAAATATGGAGAAAGTAAGGGAAATACACATATCCGAATATCACAGAAATAAAGGTTAAAATGACAAAAATTTAAATTAATAAAAATTGCACGGTAACACAAAATGTGAAAGCCACAGCAGGCAGCACTCTGCAGCCTGACTGGCAGCTGATAGGTTCAGCAAAATTGTTACTCACAACAATGTGAACAGTTCATGTGAAATGCTTAATTGCCTGAATAATATTAGATATCAAGTCAAGTCAAAAAGACTATCTATCCCCATGGGGCAATTAAGATAGATGATACCTTGCCAACCATACATACAATACACAAACATGACAGGTCAGGCTAGGTAGCACTGGCCGGTCGACCACACAAGCAGTGACCACCGAAACCATAGAAAATGCACAACATGAGGAAAGACAAGGAGAAAAAAAATAACTCCTCCCAGGCTGAGCTTCAACATGGAGATCAGTTTGTGAACAGAAAAAAAACCCACCTCAGCACATAGCACATGAATCATCACATCTCACAACATAGAAGACTAAGCTTCAAAGGCGTTTGGAAGGGGTGAGGGGTGAGCGTAGGTCTGTGTCAGTGTACATGCGTATGTGTGTGTGTTCCGTGTTCAGCCAAGAGAAGGTGTCCCATCACCCAGTTAGGCAAAAGTCAACAATCTTCGGTCGACGCGGGTGGCCATGAATGAGGGGGGAGAGAGTCACAACAAACAGTCTTATTATCTAAGGAGAATTTGTGATTCCCGTCAGCTTTTGCCTTGAGCTGGCGCCAGGGGGGCCACATGAGATGAAGATGGTAGTTGTTTTGGTTAGTCCGAACAAACTGCTTCCAGTTTTACAATAGGTCTAATGTCCGTCACTGGTCATCTCAATTCCCGTTGTTCTTCTACAAGATCTTATCCATATAACAGAGCCATGAGCTTCTCCAAGATCGCATCCATATTGCGTTAAAAAAAAACACAGTGTGAGTATTCACAGCCATGCCTATCGTCTATCATGTTGGCCAGCCTTGTGGGGTTTTGAACAGCTGTAGCCGCTCGTTGTTATCCAATAAGCCAGGTCCGAGCCAGCTCCATTCAGCCAGAACTCTGTTGGCTGTTGAATTGGTAGATGTCGTTCAATGTCCTCCATCAAGAGTGTTGCCAGACACATGACGCAACCGACCATTGAGTATCCGGCAGCAAACGTCTCCGCAGGACAATTGGGCTCTCCCAAGCCCAGGAGGATGTCATTTCCGTTAAGGGACCAGTTGATCAAATCCATAATTCTTCTTTAGGTTTTTAGAGAACAAGTCTGGGAGACTCTCTTAGGATTAGAGAATAAGCGAGACTATACAAGACATGAGAAGCCAAGCAGGAAAGATAAGGGAGAGGGAGAAAGTGCGACCGCCTCCTTCAAGAGCCGAGAGAATGATAAAATGTGCAAATCTTATATTGGAGCTGTGTATTAATTTTTTTTCTATGTTGTAGATACACATTCTTTTTTGTTCTGCGCTATCATCCATCTGTAGGCAAAAGACAAATTTATATTATAGGGCAAAACACATGGTTAAAAGCTGACCATTGTAGTTAAATCTGTTAACTGTCATAGGCAGCTCCATATTCAATATTCTCTGTCTATTATATTCACTATCGCTACTCTGTACATGTCCAGTCCATCTCAGTCCTTCTTCAGCTTCCTCTCCAAATTGTTTAACCTGAACTGTCCCTCTGATGTACTAATTTTGAATCCTATCCATTGTGGTCACTTCCAATGGGAATATGAGCTACCTTTCATTCCTCTTCTCTCCAAAGCACGCCTGCATTTCTTCGGGCTCTATTCCACCTGCGCCCACTCTCACTAAAGATCGCAGTGTCATACAATGGCTTCATACTTTCTCAGTATGAAACTGTAGCAACCCCCCCCCCCCCCCCCCCAATGAAGGATGACACTTTACTGATGATGTTTTGAAGGTTAAATGGCAGTAAACCATCAATCTCACCGTAAGAGCTGGGGATGTATACATAGAAACAGCGTGTAAGCAAAAAAAATCCACACTCTTACAATCGTAAACCTTATAACACAAAGTACGTTTCAACTAGGGGTGGGTTTTTATAATCGATTTATCGATTAAAATCGATTCTGGCTTGGATTACGTAAAATCGATTCATTAAAATCCTGAATCGATTTTTTAATACAAATTTATTTTGCCCGAAATGCCAGAATCTCTGGTGAAATCTCACAAAATTTCAACAACCACCAAACAGCTAAAACAGTAAATGAGAGCAGGAACACAGATTCTGCACAAAGACTTAAACACACAGCGCAGCCCGCGGATCAGAATCAGTTAGATGTCGAATTTCTCACAGTCGGGGCTGAAAGCCGACAGCCCGCTGATTCTGATCTGTCGGCGGGTCAGCGCTTTGTGTTCACGCCCTTTATGCGCTGATTGTAAAGCTGTTAGTTTGATGTCTCTCCAAACAATATTGACCGAACCAGCAGCAAAAGAAGATCCAAACTACGCTTCACATAAACATCGTCATGTATTCACTCTTACTTTTACTGTTTTGCTTCTACCATGAGGCACAGCTCTCTCTCTCTCTCTCTCTGTACTGTTTTCTGCATTATTCGCTTGCTTGTTACGCACAAGTCTACCTTTGTTTACAGCGCTATCGGCCGACTTTTTTTTTCTTTCCGTTTTATATACTTCCGAAAAGAAAACCTAATTTCTGCCGTTCAATGCTGAACAAATTTAAACTTTTTAAAATTATGCAAAATGCAAAACGCTAAGCCGTGTCTCTAATAAAACCGCTGTAACTTCAGAGGTAATGTTCATATGTTGATTAATGGTTTTCTTTCGTTTTTGATGTACTGCAGAATATTTTTATAAAATCCCAGGCCAGGAAAAATCACCTTCATGTGTTTCTGTGTTTTATCTTCAGCTACTTTGACACAAATGCATCTGCTGTGATGCTCACACCTTTGATAAAGTCTTGCATGTGTCAGCTTCCTTTTTATAGATACAAAAATATGTAAATGTACTAATCTGAATTATAATATTTCTGACTGTCAAAATTTCCCATATTCAAATCGAAGTGAATCGAATCGAATCGAATTAAATCGAATCGTGGATCGAATCGATTCTGGACCTTGTGAATCGGAATTGAATCGATTCTAGAAATCAGTGACGATACCCAGCCCTAGTTTCAACGTAACATTTAACAAATATAGCCTCTGTCACAAAAACATCTAAACATGTCCATATTTATGTCATAACAACACCTTGTGCCTCTATCAAGGGGGCTGCTAATGACAAAAGAAATCTCCATAGGTTCCGTTAAACCATCACATTTCAAACTCCCGTGACTGCCGCTGAAAACTGAAAAGGCATTTAGGGTTATTTACAGAAGCTGCTTGCTGTCAACTCTTTTCTTAACATAGCTTCAACAACTCTGTGCTTATGTTACAGAGTTCCTTGTAGTATTTCTCACCAGCTTTATCTCTCTGCAGATACTACAGTTCTGCATATCACCCTCTGATCTTGAAAGTCAGTACCAGAACACTACTTCTCCATTCATTGGGCCTTCTCTCACTCAGTTTGTGTTAAACATCCATCCATCCATCCATCCATCCATCCATCCATCCATCCATCCATCCATCCATCCATCCATCCATCTTCATCCACTTTATCCGGGGCTGGGTCGCAGGGGCAGCAGCCTAAGCAGAGAAGCCCAGACCTCCCTCTCCCCAGCCACCTCCTCCAGTTTATCGATGTGGAGGAGCAGCGGCTCTACTCTGAGCCCCTCCCGGATGGCTGAACTTCTCACCCTATCTCTAAGGGAGAGGCCAGCCACACTTCGGAGGAAGCTCATTTCCGCCGCTTGTATCTGCGATCTCGTTCTTTCGGTCACACAGCTCGTGGCCATAGGTGAGGGTAGGGACGTAGATCGACCAGTAAATTGAGAGCTTCGCTTTTACACTCAACTCCCTCTTCACCACGACGAACCGGTCCAGCGTCCGCATCACTGCAGCCACAGCACCCACAGCACCAATCCATCTGTTGATCTCCGGCTCCCTTCTCCCATCACTCGCGAACAGGACCCCGAGATACTTGAACTCCTCCACTTGGGGCAGGAACTCTTCCCCGACCTGGAGTGGGCACTCCACCCTTTCCCGGCTGAGAACCATGGCATCAGATTTGGAGGTGCCGATCCTCATTCCTGCTGCTTCACACTCGGCTGCGAACCATTTTAGTGCGTGTGTTAAACAATCTGGTTAAAAAGTCCACTGCTCTCTCTCATAGACATCTCCTCCTCCACATAGGTCATCTGGACTAACCATCTTTTTGGCTTCAATTCTCTTCATAGCAGCCTTCACTTCCTCCTTACTTACCCTTAGCAATCCCTGATTTCATAACTGTCCACCATCTACCATCATCTCTCATTTTCTTCATTTATTAGTTCCTTAAAGTACTCCTTCCCTCTTTGCAGCAAACTCTTTTCACTCATTAGCACATTTCCATGTCTATCTTCAATTACCTTGACCTACTGCACATCATTTCCAGCTAGATCTCTCTGTTTAACCTGTCATTAGTCCTTTTCTCCTTCCTTAGTATCCAGTCTCACATACAACACACTGTAAGGCTTTTCTTTTGTTCTCCAGCTAGCCTTCAGTACTCCTATTGTCTTCATGTCTGACTATACGGAGAGAGGAGAACCTTCCAGATAGACAACCATTTCTACAGCACTCTACCAATCAGACCTGCATGGTAGAGTGGCCAGACAAAAGCCACACCTCAATAAAAGGCACATAACAGCTGGTCTTTGCCAAAAGGTACCTACCTGAAAGACTCTCAGGCCATGGGAAACAAATGAGACAAAAATTGAACTCTGAATAACAAGCGTCATGCCTGGAGGAAACCAGACACTACTCGTCACCTGGCCAATATCGTCCCTACTAGTTATGTATCAAACAATACCGAAGCGCTGTTGTGTGTATCCAGAACAAAGACCTGAAGCCCTGTAGCCATGTATTGGTATCGGTGCATGTATCACGTAAAATCACCAATACAGCTGCTGTGTCGTACAGCGGTGAGGCACCAAATTATGTTTATTGGAAAGTGAAAATTTTGACTCATCTGCATTCACGTTGAGAAGAGAGAAGATTGTCTTTAGTGCAGTTTGTGTGTTTCTTTTTGCCACATTTATTATCCAGTGAGAAAAGGAACATTTTCTCCAGACTGAGATCATTTTGATCTCCTAGCACCAAATTAGGTAAATGTTTTTCCCTTTCATTTTTCTACTTTTGCTCAATTGTCATCAGAGTTATTTGTGTTCCAGTTTTTTTTCCTGAAGGACTCATTTAAATTTGTTATTAATTATTTTGACCAATTTAACTTTCTCATGCTTAATAGACATATGTAAACCCTGCCTTCACATACAAGTATACAAGCACTCACACTATCACAAGCACTTAGATTTTCTAAACTTCTCTTTCATTTCATGGTTCTCATTTATAATTCCTTGCAAAAAAACCAACAACAGCATTTGATATAGTGTATTAGTCAATCAATCATATTTGTTTGCTATAATCAATCAATAATAATTGAAATATAAATACTTTTTTCACACTTTTTGCACAGCATTTTATCATGAACTGGTTAAACAGGACCATTCATTATTCATGTGATGTCTAAATGTCAGAATCAATTAACGTAGTTCAGTCTTTCTTTACACGCTTCGTCCAGGTGGTCTGCAATGACTATTTAAATCCTGCAGATGTTGCTATTGAGCGAGACACCAACAGTGTCACACGTGTAGACACAATAAGGGCAATATGCAACACACCCCATGAGGTATCATCTACCCATCACTAACCGCTACAGTGAAGCATGGTGGTGGCAGTATCATGCTGTGGTGATGTTTTGGGTGGGAAGAACTGGGAGCTTTGTCAGGCTCGAGGAAAACAGTAATGCAGCAATGTTCAGAAACATCTTTAATGATAACCTACTCCAGAGTGCTCTGGACCTTGGACTGGGGTGAAGGTTCATCTTCCAACAGGACAATGACCCCAAGCACACAGCCAAGATAACAAAGGAGTGGCTTCAGTACTATTCTGTGAATGTCCTTAAGTGGCCTGGCCAGAGCCCAGACTTGAACTCGATTGAGCATCTCTGGAAAGAGAGATGCTCAATCTCTGGAAACGTCCCCATACAACCTGACAGAGCTTGAGAAGTTCTGAAAATTAAAAGGGAGAAAGTGCTCCAAAATAGGTGTAGCTCAAAAAGCCTGAAGGCTGCAATTGTTACTTCAACAAAGTTTTGAACAAAGGCTGTGAATACCCATGTAGATGTTACATTTTTGTATTTTATTTTTAATACATTTGCAAGAATTTCAAGCTAACTTTTGTTAAGGGTATTGTGTGTAAAAGTAAATAATGAATATAATCAATTTTGTAATAAAAATCTAACATGATAAAATGTGGAATAAGTGAAGCATTGAATAGTCTATGGAAGGTTAAAAGACTGCAAAAAGCAACAAATTATAACACACATAACCTTATTGGAAGGCGACAGCGCTAACCACTGCACCCACTGTAAAATGAATCACTATAGACAAAACAAATTTACAAACAGGTTTAATGACTTTTCTGGGGAGGGGGGGGGGGGATGGCCCCAAAGGCACCATGCGTCATGTATTGTTAGATACATTTGTTGATTACATAGTCCAACTTCTACTCAAAGTATAAAATTGCAATGCACATTGGTAACAAAGACAATAGTAAACCATCTTAAACCAAAAAACAAAGAAGAAAACTGCCCACACCATTCAGAATATGATACATTAGATATCTCATTATTAATTATCAATATCAGCACAATCACACATTTTTTTTCAGTGAAGCATATGGCAAACACTGAAAGTCAAGACAACTGAATCAAAACAAAATATTAATCTTTATAATGGCAAAAATGTCTGTATAAAAGATAGACTGAGATACCTACTAGAGGAGGAGTGTTATTGTATCTAGCTTGTGAAATATGACATTCAAAGCCAGGTGCAAGTATGCCACCATACAATATTTTAAATTTGAACTTGTCCAGTGAACCTCACAGAGTAGACACTCATCTAGCAGGACCCATGAGTTGGCAGTAAATTATATCTCTAATATAAGTCCTACAATACTTTTAACATCTCCATCATGGTGGAAAATGATCATCACCAATACCCCACCCTTCCCTCCTGCTATTTCTTGTTCAGCCCTATAAATAACAATCAATGGTCATACTCCACAGCACAGAGACAATAGCTCTCTTTCAAGACAGTTATTCAGATTGATGTAACAATTATTTCATATGTAATGTCATTAAAAAAAAATGTCTTAAATATCAAAAAGTATTTTAATTAATGAATGCAGCTTCTCCACACATTACAGAGAGGAGTGAAGCAAATGTACCAACTTCACAGCATACAGTCTCTTTTTTAAACAAAAGAAACAGTGGTTAACTTCTCTCTGCTTTAACCATGGTCTCTGTGCTGAGTTTAGCTGATCACAAATATGAAGACCCCCCCCACCCCCAAATACTCCGATGTAACACATATTCCTTTAGTATCCACTTACTCACAGTACAGAAACAATTCATTTTATTCAGTAACGCTACATACCTCAAGGCAGAAAATAAGCACTGTGTTGCTGCACTTCTTAATCTTTTAAGTGCAACTGAGCACACGTCTTCAAACAGAGAGAAATAACAGGGCATCTCATAAGTAAGGCAAAGCCCTGGGTTTATGTCAGGAAATCAAAGGTTCAAGACATCCCTAGTGTCAAAATCAGTTATAGATAGATGCTTGTAAGACCTGATTTTTTTTTTTTTAATTGTGTAATAATATATGTATAAAAAAAAAAGAACCTTAATAACATGGCGACACAATTAACCTTCTCCCTGTACACTTGGACTGTAAAACCTGGGATGTTGTTTTTGTTTTTTTTGTAACATAGACCTCATCAGAATTAGTTATCCCACTCCTCTGCGTGCCTGAATACAAGAACTGCCCCAAAAGATGTTGATCGGAGGTTTCTTTCCACATTTTCTTTTCAAAATACCTGTATGAATATTTTCTTTTCATTTAAAAACAAGAGGTAGTAAAAATAAGGCAATCCGAAGTGGCAGGCAATCATAATCTTTGGAGAAAAAGGCACTTGGTTTCCTAAACACCTAAACACAACTTGACTCCACTTCCATGGTAATTTTCTCTCTACTTTTTCAATGCTATTTACACTTCTCTTGTTGCTCAGAGTGTGTTCCCTTGGATACTTTAAGAGTCTTTTCAACCCTAAACACGTTCTCATCCCCTCCATAAAACATTTCAGGCTCCATCAATTTTTGCAAAAGTGACCCACTTCATCTACATCATGTTTAAACACATGGAAAATAACTTGTCTGCAATTCTTCAAAATTTCTTTTCGTGCTGGCATGTTGAGATTCGCTCTTTTTTTTTTTTCTTCCTTGGATACTTTTTTAAAGTATATAATGTGTCCATGTTAGTTCGGTCTAGCATTGCTTTGAATGTTTTCATAATTTCTCCTGGATCGTTGAGCTGGTTAAAGAGAGACTGTTCCACACTTTATTGTGTGGCTTTTCCAAAACCTCCCTGAAGAGCTGTTAGTCTTTAACAAGTCTGTAGACGTGATACTGAGCCCCGTGTTCACTCGTGGAAACCTCAAAAACAAATGCTATACAGAGCAAGGTTTCCTGTGTGTCGCGATTCGTCACCACCTGAGGAGAAGAACAGTCCATTTAGAAATAAGCCCATAATGATCAGCTGATCTGTGAATAATTAGAAAATAGCAAATATCAACTGATAAACTGGTCTTAATGGGTACATTAAGCATAAATGTAAGGTTAAATGTTGAACTAAGCAGCTATAATTTGCTGTATTTTACCTGTAGGATAGTGAAGTTTTCAAGAACACTGTTCATCATGTATTTTTCAGGTAAGTGTTTCAGTTTGTGGATAAAGTTGATCATGTACTCGCACATAGGAGAGCGGTGGATCCTGTAAACACACTTTCCTCCCTCTAGGCGGGCATACTCTGTCTGCAACACACACACAGGCGAGTCAAGAACAGACAACAATGTGCATATAATATTAAACATACTTCTCAGATAAAGCACCGGCGTACCTCTACTTTTTCGACAACTTGCTTGCCAAATGAGCAGACTTTGGTTGAAACAGTGATCGTCATGTTCTCAATGCTACTGTATTGACTGCTGACGCCATAGAATGAACCTGGACCGTCTGGCATCCCGCTGCTGTTCAGATCAGCCTGCAGAGTGCACACATGTCATCATGACAAAAGGCCCTCACATGACATCAACTTTAAATTGCAAAAATAAATAAATAAATAAAGATGTGGATGCAAGTTATTCAAAAGAACATTTATTAACTAAAGACAAACGCAGTGTAAATGAAGCAACATTCTATGAAATGCATTGCCTCTTATCTACAAATCATGTAATTTATCACCACATGTAGCATGGTATTATAAGAAAAAAAGCAGTTTGCATAATTTCCAATTGTAGAAAACAGAGGCATGATAATATTAAGTGACAGATTATAATAACAACATACCCAGAACTTTACAAGGAAGAAAGCATTCTGGGGCCCTTTCTCATAAAGCTCTTTGAGCCCACCCTTCTTCTCAGGGAACTTGTCGTAGATCTGCCGAATGTCCACAGCCTCAAGGAGCGGATCGCTGTAGGAGGGATTGGTTTGTCCGATGTGGACAAACAGGTGTTTGCTGTACTATATTGGACAGAGACAGAGCAGATGATAAACGTTGGCTATAGGACTTGATTTAGTACAGGGAGCACGAACAAAAAAAACAACTAAAACACAGCCCTCAAACATCAGCATTAGAGAGAGAGTGATGTAAACTATCAGGACAATGCAAATGGGCTTAAATGTATTAATGCCACTACACTTTTAAACAAGTTCTTATTACTCAAATGCTGTTTGGTTGGGATATGGTGCAGACCATATTTAACTCACATTGTCTGGGTCCCTCTGGACCTCCATGAAGGCTGAGTACTCCAGCAGCCTCAGCTTAGAGGAGGCAATGGTCCGATCCTGCCAGACTGGCACTGCAGTAGCGGCCGGAGCAGGAGGTGGCGCCAAGGGCTCATAATCTTCATGTATGCAAACACATACGCATAAGCATTAATATATCACACCCATTTTCCTTTTCTGGTTTCCATTTATTGATTTATTTTGTTCAAACTTACTTGGTATGGGTTGGTTTACAGAACCTGGTAGGCTCGAGTATGGGGGCTGTGCAAATGGTTTGATACTGAAAAGTAATGAATGAAAGTGAGAAAAAGACTCCAATACCAGATTTTTGTGACACATGGGTACCTCAGTTATGCAGAATTGTTAGTGTATCAGTGTAAGCATGTGTTGCTGCACCAGCTAGGCGTAAGTCCACCTGCTTCATTGCTTAATAGTGATGCAAAACAGCATCATTTAATTGTGCTTTTGCTGACAAATTCATGAAAATGCATACAAGTTTTTTGTGTGAACACAAATCATCAAACACTACAAGGATTCATTTACCACATTCCTCTTTTCTTAATAAAATCTGAAGCAGTCTGGTGGTGGTGATGGTGATGGTGGTTTACATCAGTGCAGAAAACATACAATGCAGTGTAGAAGAGTTAGTACTGCTTTGTGCTCAATGTTGAACCTTGGCTAGGGGGAACTTACGCATGGCTGGTGCGGCCAAGCCCAGGAGTCCTTCCCGGGTTGAAATCTAGAACCAGCCTGGTGTACAAAAACGTTATTCATTAAACATTCCCTGCAATACCCACCTGATATTAAACCTAACCTCATCAGTGATTCATTTACTTATTCATGCTTTTACTTATCTCTATCACCAACGTCTTACTTCAGAAAGAATACCATGATACCACAAAGTTCCTGTGCGTTCAGTGCAGGGGTTTACTTACTCCTGAGAAGGTCCAGGCTGTCCTGGGATTTGAGCAGGCCAGAACTACAGAGTAAAGACGAAAATAAAAGTCAGTGCCCATTTGAATCACTTCAAACTGCAATGAAAAACATTAATGCCTTTTAATTGCCAAAAATTGAACAGCAGTCTCACTCTGGCTGGTGGATACGGGGCCGGAGGCAGTGGTGGAAGATGTTTATTTATTATACTCGGAGAGACGATCTGTGCAGATGACAGCGCTGCCATGTTCTGCAGGGCTTTGTCTTTAGATGCCTGATCCTGCAGGTTGACAGAGAGAAACAAGAGGAGTCAGCCACAAGGTGGCAGCCTAACCTCGGCATAATCCAATGCAGTATGCTATCCTAATGATAATACAAAACAATGACACTGTTTGTGTATGTTTCATAAATGATTAATTAGTCTATTCTAAATAAAGTTAACATTAGCTTAGCTCAACATCCAATCTATTGTAAAGTATCAATACAACATTGTTTTGAAGATGTTTGTTTGAAAGAGCAGCTGTCAGAAGGAAGCAAAGAGAAGTACAGAAAAAAAATCAAGGTCAGTGTGTTATAAGGCTCACCACAGGAAAACAGAATAAAGAGATTCAAGTTGCAAGAGTACACATGGACAATTTAGATTAAAATTTACTATGAGAAACTTGAAACGTAGCATAAAAATGATCCAAATGCAGCCAATTGGTGTCTAAATTACTTAGAGTATTTTTTTTGGACACATTGTTTCTCAGGTACAAACATGTCAATTCAGATTTTTGAAATGTACTATTTTCCTCTTTTTCTAATGGCAAAAAGCAATTTAGCCACCAAAATGTGACTTTGCAATTTAAAGAAATACGCCTCAGAGGCGAGAACCCGAATCAAAGAACGACACCGTATGCCAAGCAAGCAGAACTCTGACTTTTGGCGGAGGTTGGAGGATATTAAACTATTGTAGCAGGATGTGGAGCAACACTGTGCTCAAAGCGTGGCTGTTTTCGAAGCATTGCTTCATTGCGGGATTGCAATGGGTTGGGGCGCCATGCCAGCAGAGGGCCATAGCAAAGGGACAGTGCAGTGTTGCTGCCAAACAAAGGGGAGGAGGGAAGCATATTGCACAAGTCAAATTCACTTACCAAATTCATCGCCTGAATCAAAAAAGAGAGAAACCATTAGTACTGTTCAATTCTCAAAACTATATTGAGGTTAATCTTTTTTTTTGTGGTGGGCATACGTATAAATCTGAGCGTTCAAATCCAGGTCCATATTTGATTTTGTATGTATTGTGAAAATAATGAATAACTAACAATTTCAAGTTGTTGTAAATATGTGGGGAAACACGAAGCCAATTCATTGTTTCATTGAGGAAAGAATGAATTCGATTTTTTTTAAAGAGGATATAAAATCTGAGTGCAATTCAAAACAGGATTATTTGTTTTATTTCGATAACTCAGCAGGTATAAAATCTCAAGGAAGTTAAATCCTTATAACTTGTTACTTAATACTTATTGCTGTGCAACATATGAGATGTACAGCAGGTAGATATTTGCAACTGTTACACTTCAGATGTACACTTCACTTAAAGAGTGGCTTGGAAAACTTTTTTTTTTCTTTTTTTGTTTCTAGAACTTTGAGTTGGATAAACTCAGAGTCCGTCATGGCTGCCCTCGACCTCTGGGTGTTAACGTTTCAAAACCAAGGCAAAAAGTAAAAATGACCTCATCAATCCTTGCACCTATCAAAAATGCACTCATGATGCATTATAAATCCAAACAACTGAACTAAATATATAATCAGTAGTTGATTTACAAGTTAAGTGAATGTTTAATGGGCTTGGTGTAAAGTGTATTAAATCGATTATGATTTTTTTTTCTTACATGGACACAGAAGGAATGAGGGTATCAAATGCTTTTGTGTCAAAACAGAAGAAAATAATCTTTATGCTTATAAATTCTAATAAATTATTCCATGTTAACGTTTTCAAACAGAAAATGGGTTCCTTGATCCACTATGTCTTGTGCAAACAAGACAGTAATTTTAAAAGTGTATTATTTTTTCATTAAAATATTCATGTGAGATAATTAGAAGGACTAATAAAGTGACCTCTGTGAGACCTGTACGGTTTGTAGACAAACAAGGGAGGAACAGGGTGAAGATTTCACCATGAAAAGTCTATGTAATCAGAATAACACATCTCATTTTAAATGGGGTCTTTGTATTCAACATAACCTAGGAGTTTGTAGACAGCTCAGAAATAAAGTCAAAATTTATGAAAGGTGATGCTTGATGCATCTACTTCTTTTTAATTTAGAATACTAGCCACCGTTGGGTGCACTGCACTGAATATAGGATGTCACCACTGACAAAATGAGACTACACAGTTTTTTCTTCTGTTTTTTTAAACAAAAAAAATCCCTGCTATGAATGCCATTTCCCCCAGATTAGTCTGTGTTAATTCAAGTTTAGGCTTAGGTTAGGATTCAAAAGATCACATTATCTTTAGTATTAAGTAGTGTCTGGATATAGTTTTTTACTCATATTTGAAAATGCAAAAAACAACAAAAAGCATAAAGAGTTGAAAGAGGATTTACGAAGTTTGAGAAAAGTCAAAAGGAGGCACAAGATTACAATGGAGGATTATTTTTCTATGTTGACTTTTACAAAAGGCATTAATAAGAAGCACACTCTAGGAGCTCAGGATGTCAGAGACAGTTTTAGGGAAAGAAAAGGTCTCAGAAGAGTACAGTGTGATGCAGCAGCATGACTGGCACAAAGGAAAGATACATAGCTGGAGCAACATGCAGCTAAATGATCTTTCATTCAAATTTCATCAGCTTGTGCAGCATTCATTTCAAGTAGAGGCTAGAGGATGAGATAGAATAATTCAGAGGATGAGATTGAATGCATTCCTACAGCTCAAAATCATAGTAAAAACTCTCTCTGTCGGTGCATTGTATGCATGGCACAGATGCAATATTATGATGATTTCTAAAGCTTAACTGTTAAACAATAATGTGCATGGCAAGCTTGCATCTACTTATGCAGCCAGAATAAACCTCATCTTAAAGCAAGGACTGATAAATATATTCACAAATTAGCAGGTTAGTGCCAAGCCAAGCATTTACCAGCCCCACAGGCCGCAGTGAAGCGCATACCTTTAGCTTTGACTGGATCTCGCGAGATTTTCTCCGGGCGAGAACCTGCAAGTGGCTAGAAACCTGCACAGAAAAATAGCCAAGAGGAGGAAAGAAGAAAGGAGACAGAGAGAGAAGAGAAGAAAGAGAGAAGCCGTAACCAAAGAGGAAAGAGACGCCCAGTCAGTGTTGCCGGGAGGCAGGCTGGCAGCACCTACCTTTATACCCGCCTGGTATTCACGAACTTTCTTCCGTGCTAACACCTGTATGTGACTAGACACCTAAAGGGGTGTGAAACAGCATTTGAGCATAAAAATAACATGCATGCAGATCCATGCACACAGGCCACTCATACATATACATATATATATATATATATATATATATATATATATATATATATATATATATATATATATATATATATATATATATATATCCCTGCTGACACACACACACACACCTTTTACAGGATCATGACACACACTAAGAAATCTACACATAAAATAAGAAAGTGGATTTAAAGGACAAAGCCGTTATTTTTTCATATTAAAGTCTAGACAGTTAATTGAATGAACTAATTAATAAAATGATAAGTTAAAGGTTTATTTACAAAGACAAAATGCATTTGTTTAATGTTTCAGTTTGATAATTTGTGGTCTATACTATTTTTGTCCAAAATCAAATCAATTGTTAATAATAATGCTAATGCTAATGCTAATAATAATAATAATACAGTAAATTTTAAAACCAGACTTGTCCTCTGAAGTACTCATTATCCACTTTTTTTAAGGAAGCCACCAGACAAAGCTGTTTTGATGATGGATTTTTCCTACGTCACCCAGTCAGTAGCTGGACCAAAACATTAAAGTCGTAAAAAACTCGATTACCTGTTTTCTTGTCCGGGTTTTGCCTGTTCTCAGCTTGATGTACCTCGCTATTAATTCATTGCGACCTGTAAAAGAGAGACAAAAAAATAGTGGGGGCTTATCTTACAGGATGGTAATTGGATTACACTAAGCACAGACAGACAAACAGCAGGTGTCTCCAGAGTCATTTTTAATACGATGACACACAAACTGGCAGACAGATTGAAAATAAAATATCATTCAACATTTGGAGATTACTTGCAATATCACAAATTGGACAGAAGGTGGCACTCTTCTCAAGTCTTGAGCTCATGTCAAAAGAAAAGTAGTGTGGCATTTCTCAAAGCTCAGAACACTTGTCAGGAGCCACAGAAACACCTCTGTTTCCTATAGGGAGATTTATTTTAAGCAAATTAGCAAATAGTACATTTATTTGTTTTATTCCTGGGTTTTCACTAGCTTGTTTCACACCTCCTTAAATTCAGCTGAAGCTTAATTACTAAGAGTACTTAAAAACAGAACCGCGTTTTTTTCCCCCCCGTGCCATAACATCTACACTCGACATTCTGCACAAACAGGTTGTGCAGAGAACAGGATTCTATTTCGGGCTTTCACGGTCCTCTATATCTACAGTGCGGCGCATGTGATTCATCAAGCCATACCTTTTCAACAAACTGCAGCTGTGGTCATGCAAAAATCAACTCTGGAGTATGAGAAGTGCAAAAAGTGTTATTATGTTGTCTCAATGGAAAATCAGTCCATCAGTGCTTTCAGTTATCTTCTCTGCCAAGTCACGCTTATTAGGTTTCTGTGGCTGAAAATCGGGCCAGAGGGAGAGGCTGAACTGCCGTATTATTATGAATAATGGCCTTAACTCTGCTAAAACTTGCTGACATAAATTTACACCAACAAAATTGGTCAAGATGCGCCTTCATGAACACACAAAAGACTATGTGTCTAGATGTTCAACAGCTTTCCAGACACATAATAGCAGCAGAAACAAGTCCTGTTTTTTTCACTTTAGCACTTGGCCTCCAGAAGGCCATGGTTAGTGCAATTACCATAAAAGTACTGCAGGCCATCTCCAGTAGGCTTGCAGTACTCACCGTACAAGCCAACCACTCAGTTCGGCAGTCGGCCAGCAGAGCAGAGCTGAACTGTCTGCCGATACTGAGGTAGCCCCTCCCCTTCTGCCCCGGGCCAAGGATGGACACACCCGCTTCAGCGCCTCCGCATTCCTAGCATTCCTCTAAGCCTGTCACATCTGTGCTAGCCAGTCTGATTGGCCTGGGCCCGTGAACACAGCCAGAACTCGGGTGAACACACATATGTTCATATGCACTCCCAGCCCTGGGAGAAGCAGGGTTTAGAGCTGGAGTGAAGGCCATCAGGATGGGGTAAGGGGCAAAAGGGCAGCTGAGAAGGGCAGTAACTCTTGCAGGAAACACAAAGCCATAACTGTCTCTGCCAGCAACTGCCACCTGGCAGTAAAGTAGCCCATTTCCCAAAACAACAGCACCCTGTGACCCCGCAGTCAGCAGACAGCCGCACCTGCTGCCGACCATCCCAACAGAGTGTGGCAAAGAAAGAACAATGACATCAACCCCCACCCAACTGTCACTCTCAATCGCTTCAGCTGGCGAAAAAGCAATGCAGCAACAACAACCCCACAGTTCTGATATGAATATAACCGATATCTCACTGTACATTACTGTGTACTGAAATTAACTTGGTGCTACAGGCTTGACCAAGAAAGATAAGAACTTGAAAGATGTGGATGAGGTGTAACTCGCACACTTTCCGGACTACAAAGAGGTTGAATAAAACTCAACTTTCTGTTATGGTGATGTCAAGATGTTAAGATTTTTGAAATTTCCCACAGTGATGAGCACAGTAATGGCTCTGAATTGTGTGGTAAATGATAACCTTTCACCTGTTGGACAGTGAAGTTCTTTAGTTGAGGTGCTTCTTCATTTTTTGGACCTTGGAGGTGTAACTTATTTTGTAAAGAGTTTTTCCTTTCTTTTGTTCAGATGCACAGCAGCTGAATCATACTGGTAAAGCTTGCAGGGGAAGTCCTGAACAACTAAATGTAGTACCAGGAATTATGTCAACCATCTGAAATGAAAAGCATGACATCCTTCTGCTCATAAGAAAGTGACTTCGTTTTTTTTTCTTTTTTGTTTGTTTGTTTTTTTCTTTTAATTTTATATTGCCAATCTCCTTAAATGGGTACGAACTGCACAAGCCAACATTATAGCGCAGTTGTAACTAGATTACATCTAGACACAGGTAAGAAAAACTGGAATTAAAATTGTGGATAGTGATTTTAAGCAAAGGTGATCCCGCACCCTTATTTTAAGCAGGAATAAAAAGGTTCCTGACTATAAAATTATATGGAGGCAGTAGGTGTAATATACTCCGAAAATAAATTAACAAAATAATTCATTCATTAATTTCTTAAAAACATCAAAGCAGTAGCAACAGTGTATGCCAGTGGTTGTTTTGTGCTAATTAATACTTCAGCAAGTTCTTCTTTAGAAAGAATACCCAGAAAGACCGGTTAGATCAGTTGATACTTTTTAAGGATACTACTTCCTTAAAACTGTAAGACATTAAAAAAAAAGCAACAGAATTACTGCGTCTTCAATCCGCACCCGTGGTAGCAACATCTGCTCAGATTTGACACGGTCAGGGGGATCAGAGCGGGAGTAGCACGGACTGCAGGGGATCATGACAGGTGCTTACAAAAACACAGACACACTTGTACAGTGGTATGCAAAGTCTCTTTGTCCTGTATTTTCTCTACATTTGGTCGTTCCATCTCTCTTTCCGCCTTTTGAACTGCTTATGACTTTTTTGTTGATTGCTCAACACCCCCTCAGATCGCTGCAGGCTGCCATTCTTAACCTCTTCATTGACAAGACACGCCTATCTTTTTCTTATACTACATTACTGCTGGAATTTTCCACTTACACACCAAGATAGTGAGCAAAAAGGTACTCTCTCTTCACTCCCCATAACCCCCACCACCCAGAACCTTTTATACGCCCTTATTATCTTCTCTCCTCCCTTGTCATAACACTGAGGTAATCCAAAATTGCTAACATACTGCTCAGCCATGACTGAAAACATTCCTTACATCTCAGTGAGTAACTGACAGAGAAGCTACATGGCTGCTCAGTCATCATTACAAATCAAAGCTGCCCGCCCCCTTTTCTTTTTCTTAAATATGTGTTTTGTCACAGTTGTGCACATGCACTGAACCTGCTGGCAACTCAACATCGGTCCACGAAGGTAGGAACAGACATAAACCCCTGTTTAGCACTCAAATCTTTCTCTACTTTTATTACCCAGAGTCCTCTTTAGTAGTGACAGCTGCAGGTCTAAAAGCGAAAAAGGTGTGTGCTCTGGGTTTGACACACCTGTTGAGGCCAGAAAACGTAGGTGAACAACATGTCAGCACAGCCCCAAGGCCAAACAAGACGGGCAACATTTTTTCCATCTTCTAACGACACTTCCTCTAAATTTACTGTGTGCCGTGAGCCAACCATTTCATTTTACCAAGAATAAAGTTCCT
This sequence comes from Neolamprologus multifasciatus, assembly GCF_963576455.1. Classification (NCBI taxonomy): domain Eukaryota; kingdom Metazoa; phylum Chordata; class Actinopteri; order Cichliformes; family Cichlidae; genus Neolamprologus; species Neolamprologus multifasciatus. The sequence continues at coordinate 8,043,594 of NC_140443.1, read as the reverse complement.
GACTCTTGTTTAAATGTTTTATTTTTCGTTAATCTGAAAAGATGCAGACGATAATCTTTACCTGTAACAACTGAGTTCCTTTAATCTGAACAAATGATCTGAAAAAGCAACCAAAAGGTTTGACATTTTGGTAAATATTTACTTACGAATAAGATGAGATGACTGACTCCCCTCACCTGTCTGTTATAAGATTATTAATATAAGCTTATAAGCTTGCATTGTGGCATTATATGCATTATAGCTTGCATTGAATTTTGTAAACAGGTTGCTTGGTCCTATCCCCAAGTTAAAAAAAAAAAATCCACAAACAAGCAGCTCTAAAACTTGTTGAAGACATTAAGTATATTTAAAAAGTTGGAGCATAAAACATTTAAAGTCAAGTATGGGGGTCATAAAACCCATTAAAGTTTGCTTTTATAGGGGCATGAATTAGCTACTTGACTTTGAGACAGTGACCTCTGAGTCTAAAACATAACCAACCTCATTGGTGTTCAATTTTACTGTATTTTAGTGTATTGCATTTTACTTCCTGCATTGAATGCAAGCAGAATCAAGCCAATTAATTAAATAATAGCAACTTAGGGTAATAAAACTTTACTTTACTTTTTAACATTATGAATCTGATTGTCAGCACATGATTTAATAAAACTTATTGTTGGGCTTATTTGAACTTTTTGTCACCCCTGAGCTATGTAAGTGACTGGAAATGGCACTGGGAAGTCTAGACAGGCTTGTGGAGCAGTGAACACATGAGTATAAAGTGGTCTTTTCTTGCTAATGGAAAATTGCAAAGGTTTCCCAGCAAATAAAAATCCTGGAAGAAAAAATGGAATTCCCAATGGGAGGGATGACTTGCCTGCTTTTGGAGGCCATTGGAGTCTGAGACTGCTAGGTAGACAGTCTTACATACAGTGCAATCGTTAACATTCCCCTAACCTCACGTCAGGGCAGCTTTTAGATGTCTGAGGTAATCACCTTGTGAGAAGGCTTCTTCTGGGGGCATTCCTTGGCTCTCCCAGCAGAGCCTCGGATGACTTATTGTAAAAGGAGAGGGTGTTTAATGCACTAGAAAAAAAAGAGCTTCTAAAAGGGGTCTTGACAGTTTGTTGCTGAAGGGGCAGGTTTGAGCCTGCTTCTTTGTTGGTGTTCTCATGACAAATGTTTGGAAGGGAAGACACAGCACTGCACAGCTAAAGTGGAATAAAACATTACTTGGGTAAATTTGAAAATGCTTCAAAAGTTTATGTGTGTGCAAAAGTCAAAGCATGTTCTAAACTAGCTCTGGCACCTAGTAGACATATGTCACAATATTTTTCCCATTATATCATATGTATATGTTTATGCATGATATTCAAATCTGCCAAAATAAAAAATTGATAGATGTTATTTGATTTACCTCATATAAAATTAAATCGCATTGGATAAAACCCAACCAATATTGTTGTCAGCCAGTACTAACCTGTCATAAATGTATCAGCATAGGTGTATCCTGTGCGCTAGACACCTACATAAAAATTTAGATCTTTGGGATAACTTGTGCCATCACATAGTGAGAGCAAACTGAACTACATTATTTACAGTATATGTATATGTCATTTGTTTGTTAAATCCATGCTAAAATGTTCCTTTTTTGGGGCGGATTAATCTGTGACCGTATTTAATGCCATAAAATGCTAAATTAATCAGCAAAACCATAAAATATTCAATTTCAAATTATCCAAAAAAAAAAGCATGTCAGAAATATTTGATAAACAAACTAATTATTAGAAATTCATCTACGCAAACAAAACTTTAAGTAAGTTTTGAGTAATCGTTTAATCCACCACACGTTTCATGACTACTTTGTTCCTTAAGGCAGGTTGAGAGTAACAACAGAAGCTGCAGCAGTGGCTGAGTAATCTCAGGTATGTGCTTGTCCTTGAATATCCAAATCTGCTGAACAAATGAGGATAAGATTCCATCTTGGTTGAATCATGCCAAAAGAATCCCATCTGACGTCAAGCAAATAAAAGCCACACGAGAAACAAACACCGATGCTTCTAAGATACACAGTCCCTCTGACATTTTGATGGCCATGATTGATGGTTTTTATGGTTGCACTGAAGCTACAATAAGTTTAAACTTTTAGAGCCTTGATGGACATTAATTAAAGGGCAGGGAATTCTTACTAAGCACAAGGGGGCTGAGTTACAATGTTGAAAAAAAAATATCACTGCAACTTAGCAAAATCAAAAAGAGGGCACAGCAAGTACAAACGTAAAAAAAACAAACAACCCAGCTTGATTTCTCGCATTCAACATTTATGGCTTTTCAGCTACATTTCCAAGATAAAATAATAAAATCTCATTAAGAAAACAGTCTCGACATTAGGAATGGGAGAGTACGATCAAAATAATCAAAGACAAGTGTGTTAAATTTCCCACACCTGCATGCGAGTGATTCTACGAAAGGCCTTGCCAACATATCCATCTGGAGCGTTTCAGGACATTAGGGGCTCAACACCTGCAATTTAATGGACACGCTGCAGGAAACAGCGCAACTATTCCGAAACCATATGGATGTTTAAACTCTTCGGCAGAACAGCAGGCCGATGTGATGTTTTTGTTCTGAGTCTCGATTCATGCTGGGCTAATTATTGCTAATTTAACTGAGCCATCCTGCATCAAACGCAACAGTTCTCCTGAAAACCGGCTTTAACCGGTTACCTAAAGGCAAAATTCTCCCAGTGATACCAGTGTGTTTAAGAAAAAAAAAAGTATATAAGATGTTGTTCAGAGATAAAAAGAAGATAAAGAGGTTGTGTGTCTAACACAAGGACAGGTTGTGAAATAGTAGGAGGGGGAAAAAAAAACAAAGCAATAAAAACACTCTGAAGAAAAAGACAGGTGTAAATCAATGGGAGAGCAGCCGATTTGCTCTCAGGACAGCAATAACCAGCTCTGAGAGTGCTGGTACGACTGGAAGAACCTGCCCCTGGGTCACAGCGCAACAGGTACAGACTTGTTAAAGAGAGCTCTGAGTGGAAAGAAAACATTCTGTAGCAAAGTTTTGAGCGCAAAAAGAAAAAAAGTATTTTTCTCATTTCTTTTCAGGAAAGTATTGCCAGTGTTTGTTTTCTTTTAGCCACAAGTCTCTGTGGAATGAATGTTTCTCTCATTTTCGTGCATTCATTATGGAGTGGATTTCCATGTAATTGTTGTTCTTTTGTTACTCTGGCAGTTATCCAGTGAACTCACCATACATCTTTCCCTCATCTGACAAGATGATTTTCCTCCTTCCACAGGGAGGGTAGATTGCGAGGGCCTCCTGGAAGCTCTGCTCAATGTCTGGGGACCACACACCCTCGGCATCCCCGTCCATGGTCTTGTCTTCATTGTCCCCGTCCAGCCCATCTTCTGGGCTACCGTTGGCGCTCCACTCGTTGGACGCAATTGTGGCGGCTCCACCTGGGCCCAACCCTGAGCCCCGGTATCAAAGGATCTGTAGGTGATCTGTTGAATACAGTTGCATAAACATTTTTAAAAGTCCCATACTGATCACAATTTTTATGATCATCACCAGAGCACAACCCAACAAACAGTGTTTTTCCACCCAAACAGCAAGTTAAAGGGTCTGAGGAAATGTAGAAACAGTTTATCGTCAGTCCAGCATTATTTGGAAACGCTCATTGAAAAAGTATTGTCTGTTTTGCCAAAGCCATAATTTAACCCTTATTTGTTGCCAAAAAAGAATATAAAACAAATCAATGAAGCACAATGTTTCACTTTAGTTCCTATTACTATTATAATTATTATTATATATTTTTCTCCAGTAAAACCTCACCTAGTAGAATTTACAGATGTTGCCATAGTAGAAGTTTGATCTTTTATCAAGATCAAAGGCATTGTTTACACAATGGCATCCATGCTGGTCCCAGCTTTACACTTAAATGTCCAAATTAAGCCAAGGTACAGGACATGTGACATTATCTGGCAACACACATAACATGTCCAATATAATTCTAATGTCTTATTTTTGTGCGGAGGTCGGCTTGTGGAAGTACTGCTTTAACTGGATGGGGGAGTTTGGGGGGAGCGTGTCCATCATGAATTTGATGGACACGCTGTGATATGTGCTAAGCAGCAGGCAAATGGGTCAGGAGTGAACAAGTGTCTTACATTGTTCTTAGAGTTTATGAAGCAACACTGCTGAGCTTCAAAAAAATTAATTTTGACTTGATGCCTTCTATGAACAGACACCAGATAACCTTGAGGAGATATCTAGTAAAACTCAATCAATTCAGTTAAATCTAAGACAACTCAAATTTGACTCAAATCTCAAATTTGTCTTTTTTCCTTAGAAATCCTCACAACGGGAAACATTTGACTTGAGCAAAGAAGATCTCCTTGAAAAAGGAATGTTGTTCATCTATACAGCCACTACCTTCTTTGACGTTTTTTTTTATTGCAGTCATTAAATTTGCAAGAATAAACAATGCAACCCGTAATCATTATGATAATTTCCTTGATTTTATGTCTCTGAAATGGCCAAATGAATTCAAGATATTCCATAAAACAAAGTTTAAAGACCTCACTAATCAGCGCTGGCCTCAAAGAATTTTTGTGGTCTGGGAACTGTGTTCCAGTGTGGTTGGCTTATGGCTGACTGCAGGCATGGCTCTTAAGTATTTTTCAAGCTGCCTTTTCAGCATTGTATTGTTTCTAAAATGGAAGTCTATGAGGTAACCATTATCCTCCCAGGATGCTTATGTTTCTGCTTCAGCATTTCTGCAGATACTGACAAAAATAAAGTATAATGGATAAATACAGACCCAGCCAGTTCTTTTTTTCCATTACTGACCATTATTTTACGAGGTTTAGAAATGCAGGATATGATAATAGCATAAAAAGCAACCCATAACATTTCTATTCTCAGGTGAAAATATAAATTAGTAACAATAGTGAATAAAACCTCTGTTTGTAATGGCAGTTTTACAGCCAAGACATTTATAACATCCTCTCTATAGTGCAAGGTAAAGAATCTACAACTTCACAAACGGAAACAACGGTACAACACACTACGAGGAACTTGATGAGACAAGAGAGAATAAATTCCCTTTTAACAAGAAGAAACTTAAATATAAATGTAAAAAAAAAAATACTATACATACACTATAATGTATGAAATTCATCATTCATGAGCACAGGAATCTCTCCTAGGCTTTCTTTTTCCATGCTTTTCATCAGTACGTAGAACAACACACACACTTTACAATTACTGTAGCTATAACAAAATGTCTGATGGTGAAAAGCAGAGGCGAAGGATTAGTGATGCTTTCATTCCCTTCTCATCATCATTTAAAAGGAATTACAAAAGATCAAAGGTGAATAGAGTATGGCAATACTGTTCCTACAGTGAAATACTACCACAAGCAACATGCAACATTCATTTTATGGATGACACTGAACCAAAGCGAGAGTTTGAGAAATATCCACAAGTCAAGCTGCTAATTTTAGCTGAGAGGGTCCTGGTTACGGTGGACCCTTTGAGACAGGGTCACGGTGTTAAAACTCAACACTGAAACTGAGCACTCATCAACAGCTCAAATGATCTCAGTCCTCACGAATCACTGGACTGGACTGCTCCCAGTGACTGCTAGAGTTGGGGTTAGTTTAATTATAATCTATCTAGCCAATTTGTGGGGGGGAAAAATTGTGATACTTTACTGATAAATAAGAATCAAAAATGTGTGCAAGTAAACAATTAGAAAGCCCTGCACTGACTTGTGTAAAACCATTTCATACACTATGAATTGCCATTTAATTACTTATGTAGAAAAGAAAAAAATCTGGTTTTAACTTCTTACATTTTGCACTGCTAAAGAAACAAAACAAGAAGTGGAAAACAAACCAACAATAAAACAAAGTTTGGGCCTACAATGTCATGTGGGCAGATAAATTAAGACATTGGGAAATGCTCGTTATGGTTTCCAACAGCAAAATGTGATGATTTCAAGTGCAATGTTTTATTTCACCAACATCTCAAAACCCTAAAATAATCAATCTACTATAATACATGGCATATTCTAGCATCACATCTTTACATTTTAGAAGCTAAAACCATAAAATGTGTGAGCAGACTGAAACAACCACAAGAGTTTCGCCAGTGTGATTTTTACTTTGTTGTCATGCTGTCCGCATTGGAACAAATTAAAAACTAAACCAGCACAAAACGTCTACTTTTATAAACAATAATGTAATCTTCAATGCACGTCTATCTTAATCTCAAGTATAACATATGGTGGTCATATAGCTTGGTGTGAAGATGTCTTTCAAAGTATGTCATTAATGTGTGCGCAGGTGCTGCGGGGTAACGGCCTCAGTAAAGCCGAGACCGTAATCATAGGCTGATGGCACAGTTAGGGAGGCGTGGAGGGAGAGGTGGCTGCTCTGTTGTTTATCTCCAATTATAGCAGAGAAAACACTGCGAACCTCCTCTGCACTGTGAGCAGCGAAGAGCCGCAAACAGCGCTCAATGTAACATCAGATCCGACAACCTCAATGGAGCTCCAAGTGCTCACAAGAGCGTGTTCGAGTGAGGTGCTGCAAAAGAGAGGCTCTTCACTAAGAGAGGGGCCTGAATTCCAGACATGTCCTTATTAAGAAAGGGCTGCGAGTGCTCACTGTTTCTCCTCCTGCCTCCCTTGTGTCAACCCAGCGCCCTCCCCTCCCTCCCCTCCAACGAGCACTCAGAACGTCTTTACCCAAATAAGGACAGGAGACCAGGGGATGCATGTATGGGAGGAGGAGTGGGTGGGTGGTTTGGATGGTAGGTTTGAGAGCAGAGGGGGAAAAGGGGTGTGTATGGGGGGGGGGGGGGGGGGCTAGGGGGGGGGCTTTGGAGGGGGGAAGGGGGGTCCAATTTAGGCGTCCACTTTGGAGTCTGGAAAACAGTGGGATTGTTCCAGCTGGAATGCAACATCAGCAGTGAACACGCTCCCACTTTGTGACGCTCAGAGCTCAGACTAGAGGGAGGGCATTGTCAGTGGAGCAATTTTTCAATACATCTCCGAGTGGAGTCACAGGATTTAAGTCAGGACAATGGCCCCGACATCATGATAAATGTTGGACGGACAGTCTTATGGACTCAAACGCAACAGCTAGTTTCATACTTGTAGAGAGCGCCAATTAAATGAGTCAGGATGAGGAGGTTTGGGATTTAGTTGTCCAACATGATTTGCTCCCAAAATACCAGTAAAGCAGTTGTAATTAACATACTGATTAAATTAGAAGATCTCTCACCAATGCACTGTAATGTCCCTTCGAGCCAGTTTGGGTGAGAAACTCCACAGCATAGTAACAACTTGCAATGATTAAAATACAAACAGTCCTCAGTGTTGATAGAAAAAATAAATCAGTTGACTGATGTTGAGTGGCATTAACTGAATGAGCAATAAGTACTTGTGAAGCAAAGGTGACAGAAAATCCTCAGTTTCTCATTCTCTACTCGAATTTTCCTGTTACATGAGATTTAAAAAGGAATATCCTTAATGTTTTGGGCTTGAAATTAAATACAAATTAAAGTTAATGACATCATTCTGGTTTTGCACACCAAACACAGCCTTAAAGCTTAACTTTGCACTTGTAAGCTATTGGACACATACTGTGCCCTTGTGGTACTTACACTGCTGTCCTAGCTCAGTGGGCTCACATGGCTCTCACGGTGGGATGTTTAGTCTCTGCTAAAATGTATTACTATGATCCATCCTGTCTGGCCTTAAACGTCTTCGAGGTTCGACAGATGTTCTTTTCCCACCGCTGGACTCGAGAGGAGATGTTGCCGTCAGGCCATAAAAATCAGACATGACAGAGAAAGTTTGACTCAAGGTCTTGCCTCACTGTAGTCTTGGAATTCCGCTGCGTAAGTAGAAACCCATCTGGTTGGTCCATTTGAGAGACCCAAGATGATATCATGTTCAGTGGAAGATAAATTTGAGGAATAACAGACAACATATAAAATGTGTCAGCTCTGCCTTTTCTGTTTGACTAAATGTTATCCTACCAACTGCTGAATGCCAAGACACCTATTTCATTTTTACTGAAAGAAACAGAATCTGTTTTCCGGCCTGTAGGTGTTTGTAAGTGATTTCCTCCATTCTGTGTGACTTATGGATTCCCTTTCCTGATTAAGGCTATGTTGACAACTTTCCTCAAGCAAGCCAGCTGAGAGTGACTCAGTAGAATTTCTGGAATTCATTGGTACATTTTACCACACACAGCCCTGTCTCAGAAGAAGGTAAACTCAAAGCAGTGCCAACAAACTCCGGTCAGTTCGTAGATGGAGCCGGAGCAAAGATAAGCCGATTGCTGAAAACAGAATGTAATGTGATCGCTGTGTACAGGACTGGGAAAATGGGTAGAAGGGATTCTGGTGCATGAATGGTGCTGTTTCAGTGACTGTGCGAGCCACATAGCTTTGCAGTGTTATTTACATTCCTGCTGCACATTGGAATTCTGTAGCATGTTGGTCTCAGAGTCCCATGGCCTGACTCCCAGACAGAGGAAGGGGAGGTGTGTCCCTGATTTTTATGTAAAATGTGAGAGCAGTGTGTCATCCAACCAGGACACATTAAAAATAAGTGTTTCCATCTGGCAAAAGATCTAAAAGTCTTACACACAGTTTTGTACATGGGAGCTGCTGGTTATTATCAGTATCAGTTCCATAACAGTTTCTCAATTGTGCTATAAAATGTCAGCAAATGTGTGTCACAATTGTCTAAGCTGAATGGAAAAGAAACAGAAATCACCCTTATAAGATTTATATTTCATACTATGGTTTACTCATGAAAGTGACCACTGTCTCATTTTTGTCTAACACAACACAATTGATTCATTCTTAAGTAAAATGTTAATTAGGCCATGATGTTAAAATGGCAAGCTTGCCACCTAAATAGCTCTGACCTATTATCGATGTAGGACCTTTTGATGATAGTCCTGCAGTTACTGGTACTAGGACAAAAGTAGGTGCAAGTGGTACCTCCATGGATCGGGTTTGTGCAACATGCAGATGCTTGCTGGATTGGGATCTGGGAATTTAGAGGCCTGGTAAAAGGCACTTTATTGCTTTCCTTGAGCTGCTCCTGCCACACTGCAAGGTGCTTTCTCCTGCTAGAGGAGGCTGCTGCTGTTAGGGGGTGCCATTTCAGTTAAGCTTCTGCTGTATAGCAATAAGGGAAACTATTATTTCAACGCCCAGGTTACATGTGTCACAGAAAGGCCTCCCAAAAAACAAAACCACATCTTTTAAGTTGTGGTTTTGTCAGCTTCAGTTCTTCTAACGGCCACTTGAGGCTGGCTCCTAAAGATCATCAGATTCCATAGACCCCTATGCTAACATTCAGTCATGGAAATTACTTGTTTATAGCCATATACAAAAAAATATTTCGGTCTGACTAGCCAACCCTTCTTCACAGCAGTACAGGAGCCAAATCTTTTTTTTTTCTTTGTTTTCTGCTAAAGTTAGGCATGTGACAGAGGGCTATATGCATCATTTCTAAACAGTCTACAGCATTGTGGGTCAGCCTAAGAGTCCTGGGCCCACCGACTTCAACAATGGACCCATCCTGACAGCCCATGATAAGTATTTTACTAGGTTTTATTTTCTATTTTCAAAATAATTATTTCAATAAAAATGAAACTAAATGCCCCCCCGACCAATTACAAGTGCCCATTTCACAATGACAGTACTTGTTAAATCCGAGGGAGCATGTCATGGTTTAGCAGAGCAGGAAGAAATTTTCCCTCAACCTCCTGCTGTCGATGTGACGAGCATAATGTTCGACTCCATTTGAATCCTGCACGGCTTCTCTGTTTATGAGTTATTTGCACACTCCATGAAAAAATTTTTTTTTCATGAGAACTGTTGACAAATTCATCACTATTAAATAATACATTTGTTTTTCTTGCAGTTTCTGGCTGTGTAGAACGCCAGTAACAAGGCTTAGATGGAGGATGAAGTCAATGCAGCAAATACATTTTCTGTTGACAATTGAAAAAAAAAAAAAACGTTATAAAAATTTATTCTTAATTTATTTACTGCTTTTTTTTTAAAGCAGTAAAGACCAGACAGGATGGATCATAGTAATACACTAGAAGCTTTAATAATAAAACCATCAACTACTCTGGTTACTCCTTCTCTGAATTTAAGGTAGAAAACACAACCTTGTAAATGTAACTCACTTAAAATTTTAAAAACACCTGAAGTAAATATAAGATGAATTCTGTGATCTCTAATACGTTGGTACAGAAATCATCCTTTTTTGCCATTGTGGTATTTAAGCCTTTAACAGCAACTATTAAAAAGTTGAACCTGGTCCACAGGACTGAAACAGTAGAAGACACATTGGAGCCAAGGTTATAAACAAGATATCTGACACAGCCATTAGATATATTTGCAATATATCTTTACAGGTGTTTTCCTTTTATTTTTTTAAACAAAAAATTCTACATGCCTTATCAAAATGAAGGTGTATGTAATGCGACACGCACATTTGCTTTAAGATTTTGTTTCAGTGTGTCAGCCATAATTTTTTATAGAATCAAGTTATTTATAAAGCTCACTAGCTGAATACCAGGATGCAAAAACCTATTTTGGCTGTAATGTTAGTACATCTGATTCATTTGGCCACTTTGGGTAGTGCATATCGTTTGTATTATTATTGTTGTTGTTTTTTCAGATAAAGCACAAACAAAGCACCATGAAAGGATCAGCTTCCTTCATCTGTTCACATCTCTGTACACCCCATGAGTCAGTTCTACTGACTCATGTCCCAAAGCAGATTGTTAACAGATTTCCTTCAAATCTGTCTCTTCCACTGTTGATCCATCAAGCCTGTTGTGTTTGCATGTCTCTCTGTCATTGCTCACAGTTGGATTGTATATTCTTCCATCTGTACACTACAAGATTCGTTCCTGTCGTTATAAATGAAGTCTTTGTTTAGTTGCTGTAAGAGTTGGGACACTTGTTGGCAAAGAACAGGCCCCTACTGGCAGACATAAGCCCCCCCGCTTAGCTGGGAGTAAAACACACCTCCACTGAACTTAAAGCCTCGTGTATACACAGTTACAAATCACAGACCCAAACTCCTCCACATTAGAGAAGCACACATCTTGTTAAGGTTGAAGGGTGCTCACAGCTGTAGGGTCAGTGCTCTCGTTCAAAGTGAGACCCCCACCACACACACCAACAGTCTCCCAAACACACACACACATTTAACAGGGGAAACAACAGGTCTTGGCGGCAGAAGGAGCAGCTGCTCTCTAAGGTCAGATTACAGATAAAGAAAACATTTTAGGTTCCGGGCCAGGAAAGCTGCTCTCTGACAAGAGCTAGAAACATGGCCTTATTCCTCCTGACACAGAACACACATATGCACATGTTTAACTGCAGCACTGCGCCTTCATTTAGGAGATAAATCTAAGGTGATGAGCTGGCACAAGTGTCAGGCTGTGTGCTCTCTGCGTTTGCTGAAGGCACCGCTGCCTTTTTAAGACTCATGAAAGCACGAGCCCCAGCTTCCAAAAAAAAAGAAAAAAAAATCAGAGTCACCACCTTCCCCTCTCCCTTCTGCGTCTGTGTTTGGCCCTAATAAATTCTCTCCAGCTCCTCCAATAACTTCCTCCTACTTCCTATCTGGCAAGGCACTCAGGAAACAATCAGAGCTGAGAGTGAGAGGAGGGCTGGACGGCCAACAGCTCACACGGCAAGAGACAGAAAGAAAGGCAGGGGGAAAAGCTAAGACAAACACATGAACACACATGTACCACATGCACACTCTGTCAAGTCAGACATTTGCAGTTTGATACCAGCTGCCTGCCCGAGGAAAAAAAATAAGGCTCAGAATAACATCTTGCACGAAGAAAAGAAAGCGATCTGAGCTGGAAGAGTCTGGCACACATTCCTCGATTATTTACACCATGAAAAAGAAGAGAAATGACTATTTTTTATTGCTTTCTTTTAATCATTTCACATAGCATGGAAACCGACTAACATGCTGCATGGAGGCAAAAAGAGGTGGCTGGTTTCCTATGAGTCACAGAGTCTAAGGCGGATAAATGAGTATCACACGTCAAGGCACAGCATGAACATAAGGCCCGATTCATTCATTTGTTGTTCTATTTTAACACTGGATGCTGCTGGCTATTTGGTCTACCTTGAACTGTGACATGTTCAGAGATTTAAGCCTAATCCAGCTGAAAAGGGAAAGACTGACACAAAGCAGGGCCAGAAAGCTTTTTTTTTTTTTTTTTCTTTACAGCCTGAATCAGCATTTTAATCGGAAATTTTCTGGGGAATGTTGCAGAGAAGCCATTCTAGCCTGAATTGGTCATTTTGTGGTGAGAGGAGCGGTTTAAAGCCATAATCTGTGAAACCTTTAAGACATGCATAACTTTGCAGCAGAATGCACCAGCCAATAATTCATGCAACCGTATAAATCTTGGCGCAAGGCATTTAAAAGCAGCCACGGCTGTGATCAGAGCTGTATACGAGCTGTATCACGAGGAAAAAAAGAACTCCAATCTTACATAAAAAGCACACCCAAAGTTTAAACTTGTTCTTCTGTTGAAGACAAAAGTCTAATCAGCCTAAAAACGACTACACCTGTGATGTTTTATATTAGGAGCAACTAAAATGAACTGTGCTGCAGAGGGAGATCATCCCCCAACCCAAAACACTGAGCAGAGGGATTAAAGGAGTTTCACATGAGTGCCCTTGGGTCACTGGAGCTCCAGTGCGACACAGGCCACACACACACACACACACACACACACACACACACACACAGACAGACACTTTATGAAGCAGTGCAGGAGTAAGCCTCCTGTTATTTATAATGGAGGCTGGAGAGGAGACAGACATTGTCACAAATAACATTTCTTTCTGAGTTCTTCTTCTTTCGAGTAAAGAAATGTGGAACATTGCTAACACTTGGTTGCCAAAGGAAGAACAACTAAAACCTTTAGCAACTTGGGGACAACTGACACAAAGAGTATTCTGTTCTCAGCCACTCCCCAGCTCCTCCCCTCAGTGGTCTGAAGAGGAGGCCAGAAAGCTTATCTGTTCAAACCTCATGGTTTGGAGGATATGTAAACATGTGCAGTGAATTAATGTGAATAAAATGTTGATAAATTGCATTACTGCGGACTTTCAAAGTGAATTCTATTCTGAAAGATTTTTTACACTTTCTTTTTTGGCTCTATGACTCCAACAAATAGCTCAGTCCAGCCGTTACTAGCTGACAGTGTCAAACTGCATATTGTAATCCAGATCATCATTAATGCCTTTCTGCTGAGAGCTGCAGGCTTTTCTCTTTGTGTCCTCACCGCACAGACATAAGTGGTATTTGTTCAGGTCTGGGTTGACAGAGGCAAAAGTGTCCACCATTTGGACGAGAACTTCTGAAACTGGTGCTAAAAAGCGACCAATGTCTGCACAAATGGGCAAAAGCTCATTAGCTGGTCTTCTGTGGGTTTGACACAAACGGGTGAAGCTGCTACTGACAAACGGTCAACAGACCTGCATCCAAAGTAAACTCTCTGCAGCGCAAACACAGGATGCACTTCACCACTGGAATTAGCCCAACACCACAAATAATGTGAAATACCTATAGTAGCTGCAGTTTCTGATTAAGCATATTTAAAAAGAAAAATCAAAAACATAAGGGGATTGATTTGCTACCCTAATGAAGAGAACACATGCTCATTAACTCTTCCCTCTAATAAACAGCCCGAAGGAACACAGCTGGGGATGAAAAAAGGAGAGAAAACAGCCACTTTTAGGGGATACTACCACAAGTAATCTAATTGACCTCCGTGACATGGTGAAGCTATAAAACTTTCCCCTAATTTAACTCCTACACAAGTACAAAGTGTAAATGCTGAATCCGCAAAGGCTAAGAAATATAAAGTATGTTCAAGGAAAAAAAAAAAGACCACATTGTACAGTGGGAGGCCTGATGTATTCAGGCTGCATGAAAACAATGAAAGAGAATCTGACGGAACAGCAGAATGCTTAATCCTCTCCAGATTTACCCATCAGCATCAAAATCTATTATTAGGCATCTTGGCGTGTCTCATTTACCAAGGGCACATTGTTTGGTTGTTCATGTTGGTGTTTCATTTCAGAACATTTCCACATGTAGGTCTTAAGCAGGCCCCAAACTGGAGATCTGGCTTCTCAACCATGACCTAACGTGGCAGCAAGAAAAGAGCCACCCTATTTGATAGCCGATTATCCTTCTGCTTTAAAAGGCTTTAGAGTGGGCTTAAAGGGCTACACCAAATCAATGTCATACTTTAATTTACAACTGTGTTTATGAAAGACAATGATGTGAAAGAAGAAAAAAAAGAGAAAGGCTTTCCTTCTGCCTTGAATTTTAGGAAATGTTGCTGGGGAAACAGTAACAGACGTTAACAGGTTATTCTGCTAATAGCGACCAACCTGACAGACCGCATTCTGCTGTTGACTCAAACGTGTTGACTGTCAGTGATTTAACTGTGCAGTTCATATGACCGCGCAAACTTAGGATAAAGGAGGTGCCAACGTTTGGCTCTGTCAAAACGGACACAAATTATTTTCGCCTAGGTCTCTACTAACCACACACAGTTGTATAGCAGGTGTAGCCTGAGGTGGCACTCATATAATTATACAATTAGCTCGCTACGTATCCATGCATCTCAAATCCTCACCTATGAATTATGTACTTAGAAGGACTTTGCAGTGTATCATCACATGCCATGAAAAAGTCAAGAACAAAGAACTACATAGATAGACAGATAGTTACTTTCTATAACAACTTTTATTCTGTGGTTTACACTGCATACTCTTGTACATCTCAATGTGCATGTACATAAATGAATTTAGATTTTTCTTTAAAGTGTAATTTCAGATGTGAGTGAAAAAAAGCTTTGGTTTTCTAATCTAAAACTTTGATTCAATGCAAACCATTTAAAAATCGTTCATATTAATTTGTGAGTGTTTTGATGAAGAAAATGCTTGATTTAAATTTAGTCTTAAAAATGTATTAATATACTGCAATGTTGTTCACAGTCTGCCCGGCAAGAGCTAAAGCGAAAGCAGACGTAGCTGAGCTGACACACACACACACACACACACACACACTTTTATATGAGATAATCTTGGTTTGTTTAGGCGTTATCAAGAAAACTACTCTGTATTTGTAATTCCATGTAGGAAGCATCAACAAGACCTCCAGAATTTATTTAACCTCGCTTCCTAATCAAGAAGCTGTCTTACCTTAGTGATGCAGAGGTCCAAATCACGCTGATGTTGTGTATTCCTCTAAAACGTTTTCGTCCAAATCGTCTCTCTCCGTGCTTGTCTGTAAAACTGTTGGATACTTCTTGAGGAGCAACGCTGGAAGACTTGGATCCAGGTATGAACTGTCCGAGACAGAAAACAAACATGTTTTTCCCATTTCCTTCTGTCAAACGAGAAAATCTTTTTCTTTTTTTTTCTCTTTTAGGTAAAAGTATGTGCCAATGAGCGGGCTACCGGTGGAAATATGATTGCACATAGGCTGTCAAAGATATCCATGCACACTGGGAAAGTCAAACACAATAGAGTATCAAACTGCAAATGTTTTCTTCCCTCCCAACGCAGGGAGCTCCGCGGAAAAATGTAAAAAATGACAATGATCTGAAAACTTCACCGAGACAAGCGGCATGAAAAAACTCCCCAGAAAAAAGGCTGTGGACAGAAAGAGGAAACATTTGTGGAAGACTTACCTTTTTATTCTTGCAGTCAGCTTATTCTCCTCAGTGGGGGAAACTGGTCAATTCAGTAACTTTGTTATATTTTGGCGCGCTGTTGTTTTCCTTAATATTTCTCAGAGGTTTGACAGTATAAGTGGAATGTTAAGTATGACTTTGGTATGAAATCAACGCACTACACTGGAAAACGAAGGGGGAGGGAAAAAAAAGACTTTCAAGGAGGAGCCATTGGTGCGCGTCAATCAACAAGCTTTTGGAGGGGGGGTAGTGACTTCACCGCAGGCCCCGCCCACAAAATCCCTGAACGCTGATTGGAACCTCTTGTCCGAAAAACCAGTCTGGCAGTACATACACTCGCAGAAATATGTCAAAGGTAGGAAATATATAAAGGCCATTTACATAAAAGACTCCGTGGGTTTATATAAAAACACTGGAACAGTCTTTAAATGGATATTTCTAAAACGTTGTTATTATTATTATGTTTTATTACTGTAGATGACTTTAAAGAAACATGGAATATTTAATGTTTCAAAACCTTAATGCAACTTTTAAAATTTTCTAAATAATAATATATAGGGTTTAAAATGGAAACTTGTGTAGTTAGTTACATGTGGAAATGTTATCCTATCCAAAATATTAGTGATAAAAAGATAAGATAATTTGGTATAGTATATAAATATAAACAGAACAGAGAAGATCACAACAAATTACATCACTACTAATCACTACTGAATAAATGGGATTTATATGTTGGAGCTATTTTCACCTGCTGCCTCATCCCCAAGGGGCGACCACAAGCGATGGGTATGCATATCTGATTTGGCACAGATTTCACATTGGATGCCACTTCTGGTACATAAATGATTACGTGGGCTCGTGACCCCCTGAGGCTGGGTTTATGTCTTCTCTCATTCTAAAAGCAGGAATCTTTTGCATGTAAGGCGAATATGTTCACTACTAAACGATGGAGTCACCTTCATGTTGCCTTGGAACTTAATTTTAGTCTTAATTTTACAGTAAGACAGAGAAAAAGAAAATGTTTAGGTCCCCTACACACTCAATAGAAAAATGATGCCATCTCAATGTCACACAGAACAAACAGCACACATTCAATGGTTTACTCTGTGGTTTAATTTTCCCCTAACAGATGTTGACATTAATGCAGTCAAACCTGCATAACCCACAGAAAGTCATTTAAAACTCCAATTTAAAGTCTAAATGAGGCAATAAGTCAATTTTGAGTCTGAATTATCCTGTAAAATAAGTAAGTAAAACCATTTCATTAGAAAAATGTTCAACCTTGAGGTAAATTAAAGGGTTAAGTCCAGATGTTAAGGGTGTAGATAGCTTCTAGAGTTTACTTACAAAATAAAAGACAGTTTCAATACAAGTGGGGTATTTCCCATAAATGAGAATGAGAATCAGAAGGAGCATTACTACTGCTTTAATGTTATTGACAGAGAGACACAAAAATGAAAGCTGGACCTTTACTAGTAATGGAATATTTGATATTATATTAATATTATATTATATAGTATTTTCTTGGCATTTATTGTGTAATTACCTCGAGTATATAGCCAATTAGTGAGTGTAATCTGTAACAGTCTTTGTTGTAGTTTTACTTTCACATTTTAGTCTAACTATACAAATAATAATACATTTGTCATGCAATTATACAAATATACACTGTAAATGCTCATATTACACTAAATTCCCATAGAAACTATGAATATTAATCTCCCTCGTATTATCGCTTATTTACTGGAAAGAGGGTTTAACTAGTAACCATGTGTGTATCACTGTAAATCTTATAAGCTTACACTCACACCTTTCCATCCAGCAACAGCTCCTTCTGTTGGTCAATAACATGGTTGCAACATTTTTAGATTATGAACGTTTATACACCACACACATATAAGACAGTAGTGTGCAGTCATTTTCACACATTGTGTCTAAGAGTACAAATGTATCAGCATGACTACAATAATGTTGGCAGTTGTTTAACTATTACTCATATTACAGAAAAAAACAATGGGGGTAGGAAGAACTCACCTTACAGCATCTCTCCAGAGGAGCTGCCAGTTTTAGGCTTCATTTAATTTGCGAGTCTGGACAACTGCCTGAGCAGGTTCAGGCAGAATACACACCTCTCACTTACTCTGGAGGCACTCGGTTCAAACAGGTTTTTCCATGCAGAGTGAAGCTCCTCTCAACGTGCAGGCAACTGAAGAAAATCGTGGGTGTTTGTAAAACTGGAAACTGGAATGTGACTGAATATCTGCCAAGCGCTCTCTCGCATGAGAAGATAGAACTATAAAACATATTTTATAAATATCTGTTCTAACAGATTAAAAAAAAACACCCATTAAAACACCATTTGTAGGGTTGGAAGAAGGATTGGGGTAATCTGCACATCCTGTCATTCTGTGGTGGTACTGAGTGGTACTGACCATCTTCAAACAGTCAGTAGCACTCTAAACTTAATATATTACTGTGAATCAGGGCGACAAGAAAAGATAAAAAATGACAACAACAAAAACATAACAAAAACATACATTTATACAAGATGACTTCAAAGCGATTTAGTTAACAAGGAAATTTAATTCATTTGAATTATTCCCATAAGCCTGCAGCAAAGGCAATGTTTATGAATATAAAGAAATTAAAAAAGACAACATAGAAAAACCTACAGGAGTTCACATTAGAGCCAGTTATCTAGAAACATATATATTTGGAGAAACGTAACATACATGCCTAGAAAAAAGATTTTCACACCTATGTGTATATTAATGTATACAGATACACAAAACGGTTTCACAGTCGCTAAATAAAATTGAATAAACTTAAAATAAAAGTGTGTCTTTTGTGCAAATGATTACTGTCACAAAGTATAATTTTCATTTTGCCCTAAAGAGAAATATTTTTATTGTAATTTGGTGTTCCTGTGGTCACATTTGACACAAAAAATTGGCGCTATACAGCAACACAATACGTCAAAGCACAACAAAGCAAAAAAATAAATTCACGGTTTAACATCCTTTAATGATGTTAGTAGTCTTCAAACACCTTCATAAATGAGGTGTATAATTATCTCCCTGAAACATAACTCTCCAGTCACTGGACTCCCAATCGTGTGTCTTTCTGTAGTTCCCAGAAGTTCAGATGATTGCAGTGAAATACTGAGAATGAAAAACAGAGGATTCTTCTGCACCATGTCATGCAAGATCAGACGATAACATGACAACAATTTTGTTTCTTACACCTGGGGGCACTCACACGGATAACAGCAGCACAACAGCAGGTATTGTCACATTTGAGGAACCGTTGCTGTTATCGACACCTATCACAGGAAGTGTAGGCGACTCCAAAGACGCTGGGTTGATCTGATGTGAATGTGGGTTTGTTGTATGCTGGTTCAAGTGTGAGTCCACAACTGAAGACTTGTGTGTTATTCACAAGCGATTTTGCCATCAAAGCTGGAAAGTGCGATGGCAAAGGCCTGCACAGCGCACAGCGGGTAGTTGTAATCCAGTGTAAAAATGTCATCAGCTATTCGTCCAAACTGCATCACAATGTAGTCCACTGGAAAAAGCAAAAGAATTCATTAATGGAGTAATTATCTTAATAAATAAATAGGTAGGTGGTTTGGTAGGTAGGTACGTAAGTAGGCAGGCAGGGAGTTAATAAGATGGATCATGGCAATGTATGTACTTAGAAGTAATAAAATATATAAAATATATAAAATATTCAAGCTGAATTCCCATATTCATTTATTCTGCATAAACTGCTTGGCCAGTCTAAAGACTGTAAAGCAAGTTCAGCATATAAACTTCAAAATTGACTTGGGATTTTAAAACAAACAAACAAACGAACAAACAAACGAACAAACAAACAAACAAACAAACAAACAAACAAACAAACAAACAAAACATTTGGCATAATAAATAAGAAATTTCAAATATGAAAAACTGCAGTTTTAAATTTCAGAAGAAATCTTTTTTTTTAATTGTATCTAAGGGTTGTACAGGCAGAAGTAAAATAATCACTGACCAATGTCTGTCTCTATGAGACATAATTTAACTGGCCACTTTATTAGGTACAGTTTGCTAGTACCAGGTTAGGCCTGCTGTTGGCTTAAAAACTGCCCAATTCCTTGTGGGGCAGCACAGCAATGCAGTGGTTAACAATATTGCCCCCAGTGCACACCTTAACATGTTCTTGCCATGCGTGCATGGGTTCAATCCAGTTCCTCCAGCACCCTCCCACAGTCAAAACACATGCATGGGGTTAGGTTAACTATGATTTTATTTGAGAGATTTTATTTCATATTGACATAACATAATGCAGCCGGCTGCACATCTATGATGCAAATCTCATGTTCCACCACATCCCGAAGGTGCTCTGGTGGATTGAGATCTGGGGACTGTGCAGGCAATTTCAGTACACTGAACTCACTGTATTCTTCAGGGAATAATTTCTCAGATGATTTGAACTTTATGGCATGGCACATTATTCTGTTGGTTGCAGGATATACTGTGGTTATTGGGAGATGGACATTGTCAGCAGTAATACCCAGATACTCATTTAGGTTGTGTAGATCTTTGTGTTGTTTTATGCATTGCCAGTAAACTGCTTTTCATTTCTTTGCCCAACTATTTAACATATAGTAGTTGTGGACAAGCTAAAGCCACTCACGATCTTTGTTGTGGACGATCTGGAAGTTCTTGATGGAGGCTTGGGTGACCCTGCCGTTGAAGTTGAGCACATGCGATGCCGTCTCTTCGTTCCACACAGGCGTCTTGTTGTGAAGCTCAATCAGATTTTCCATCCTTCTGTTTTGGAATCTTATCAGCAAGCCATCACATTCCTGCAAAGAATTAACAAAACACAAGTGGTAAACATCAACATCAAATAGTTCATTCCCACTGGCCTTGTGTTGCTCTTAACGCTATAGACAAGGCTTAACAAGTCATTTGTGAATATTCAAATTTATTGTTTTTGCTTGAAAGCAGAAAATTAGTAAAGCACATTATTATTCTAATGATTAAGACGACAAATTACAGTTATTTATGTGCATTCTTTAGAAACAAAACTAATCTTAGTTGTTGGGTGTTACGCTTGACTGCACAAGAGTGCAGAGTTAGAACACGTAGTAAGCTCTCTCTGTCTCATTCCTCTTCTCTCTGCAGCACACCTCCACCTCTCCAAACTCTCTTCTATCTGCTCCCTCACTACAAATCACAATGCCCTCTGTAAATATCATAGTCCACAGACACCTTGAATCCATCTGCACTACCCTCACATAATTCTCTACCACTTCTGCCTTCCTCATGCAATGTCACAGTTCTTCTCTTGTAGTGGTGTAACGGATCCAAAATCTCACGGTTCGGATCGGATCACGGTTTTAAGTCACAGATCGGATCAATTTTTGGATCAGCAAAAAAAGAAAAAAAGACAAAATTTTAACATTTACTTATTAACTTATTTAAGTATTTTTTGCCTATTAAAAACATTCAACTCAAGACTCATTCCACGGAATTATATAAAAACAAATTAAGGTGCAGTATAGGGCAGTACAGGACTTTGTATCTACCACTCCGCTGTGATATAATGAGCGGTCACGGTAGCTTTCCGTTGACCTGGAGGTCCACCCATTTGTAGTTGGGCAACAGAAGATGCCTGGGACTGTTCAGCCATAACTTTAAACTTTTCCTGCTCATACATGCCTGGGTACAATCTTGTCACTGAAGTGGACGCGCAACGAAATATCATAGCGTGGCTCAAGCACGTTCATCATAGTTTAAACCCCTTGTTTTGCACAAGGGAATATGGCCTCCCGTCTGCAGCTAAACACCCCAGTAGCTTTTGTAATAGCTTTAGCCCGGTCGGATTGGGGAGCAAAGGGCTGCTTAAATGCCACAAACTCCTCTACTCCTCCACTTGGACCACTAGCGCTGGCCATAACTATCACTTGACAGACTTTTTCCTTCTTTTTTTGAATCTTCGGATCACGTGCGTCCCGAACCGTGGAGTGTGATTGGTTCGGATTACGGATCAACCGTGATCCGTTGCACCACTATTCTCTTGGCACCTTATCATATCTAGATCAACAAAAACGCAGTAAAACTCCTGGCCTTCACTTCTCGATCAACACTCTCAAAGCAAATATTGCATCTGTTGTGCTCTTTCATAATATAAAACCATATTTGCTGCTCAGTTATTATCAACTCCCTACTTAATCTAGCTTGAACAACTCTTTCCCACATCCTCGTGGTATGGTTCATCAGCTTTATTCCTTCTGTAGTTACTGCAGCTTTGCACATCACCATAACTCTTAAAACTCAGTACCAGTACACTTCTCCATTCCTCAGGCCTCCACTTACTCTCCAGGACTGTGTGACTTAAGATTGTGTGACTATAATATCAGATTTCAGCAAGGAGTGAATTTACTTTTCATTTCAAAAACAAAACAAAAACTATGACTAGTCAATTCATATTGAATTTTCGTATAGGCCTTTATCTTTTGCCCTCATTGACCTGGTGTTTTATATGATTGTATTTACAATGAATTTACATTTCTTGGTCGGAGGGGTACTCGCTCGTTGTCTTTGCTCATTCCTGGAATGATGACAGTCATCCTTCTGGGTCCTTTTA
The DNA here is from genome assembly GCF_963576455.1 of Neolamprologus multifasciatus. Classification (NCBI taxonomy): domain Eukaryota; kingdom Metazoa; phylum Chordata; class Actinopteri; order Cichliformes; family Cichlidae; genus Neolamprologus; species Neolamprologus multifasciatus. The sequence goes on along the minus strand of NC_140443.1, from coordinate 8,021,170 downwards.
TTCCCAAGACATTGGTTTCCTGTTGTCAGAAATAACCAAAACAAAATCAAATACAGTTCTTATTATTCATACAATGCACTGTAGTTAAACATTCTGCAGTAAAATGACTTACGTAGATGATGCCTGCTAACTCTTGCCGAGCATTAGACATGTCTGGAAGAGCTTTTTCTGGATTCACAGCATTGTCAAACACAGTGAACTTAGTCCCCATTAAATTTGACCTAGGCAATGTATAAAACACATTCAGTTAAAATGCACCTAATTAATACTTTATATGTGGCAGTTTGTTTACCTGCTTTGCAATTTAAACAAAAATTCTTTTACCTCAGCTTTCCCACAAAATTCTCGCCTCCTCTTGATAAATCTGTGGCATCGATGGAGATGAGGTAATTTGAAGTTGTACTTTTCTTTCTCTTCCGTCCAGCCAGTAGAAACGTCTACAAAGAAAGAAAGAAAGAAAGAAAGAAAGAAAGAAAGAAAGAAAGAAAGAAAGAAAGAAAGAAAGAAAGAAAGGACACAGACAAATGACAACTGTCCATGATAGCAGTAATTAAGATTAATAAATGAAAGGAGAACTACTGAACCCGCTGTTGTACTGTGTTTACAATTTTGGTCTGCATTTTGCAACTTTTTAAAACATGATACTGACCTTTTTTTCATTGTCTAGATGAAGGTAATACAAAGGGTAGAGGCTCTTATCCATCCCTCTCTGATCCCGAGTCACTCTGCATTTCACAGTCACACCCTGCGGAGCTGGCTCCATCACAAACTTCTCCAAGTTGTCAAATTCAATTTCAGGTGAGGGAGAGCGCTCCTGATAAAGAAGAATAGATAAGAACATTTCAAAACATGGTCCACTCTGAATGAAAGTTAATTCAGAGTGACATTAAGTGGCTAAAATGTTGTGGTTGATTTGTTTGAAGTCAGATACTTTTTTCTTCTTCCCTTTGCCCTTCTTCTTCTTTGTTTTTTCTTCTTTTTCTGATTCAGAATCATCGCTTTCGTCTGCCTTTGCTGAAAAAAACAACAGAGCTGTTACACGCTTGTCTGTGAATACAACAGAGGAAAGCTTTAGTAATAAACTTGCCTTTTTTCTTTGTCTTCTTGTCTTTGTCCTTATCTGCTGATGTTTGAAACATCGATGCGGAGCCGGAGTTGGATTTTTTCTTTGATCTGGTTGACTTTGTTTCTTCTTCACTGTCATCACTTTCCGATTTGGCCGCTGTTCAGTAAACAAGTGTAAAGTGTTTCAGTTTTTGTCATTTTAACATCAAGCATCAAGATGGATGCTATGCGGCAAAGCATTTGGTAAAGTAAACAAAGACAGAGTTTTACAGTTCGTCAGTTTAAAAAAATGCTATCACCTTTCTTTTTGCTTTTTGAGTTTTTGTCTTCATTTATCTGGAACATTGAAGCTGGTTCCTTCTTCTTGTCCTTTTCCTTTGACTTGGATTTTTTTTCTTTTCCATCAGAATCTTTGTCATCTAAGGAAAAAAAGTATATAGTTTAATGAAAATGTTGTCTATTCTTAAATGTGATAACCTGAAGAATTGGAAGCACACACTGAGAAATGTAACAAAATGTAAATTCCCTTGGAAAGTGTAGAGAGTAATCTTAGTGAGCACTATGGTGTGAGTTCCAAAAAATGCAAACTGTTATCAGTTAAGTCAAGAAAGATTTATGTGTGAGACAGATGTGTAGCAACAGAACTAACTTGGAGCATGCCATCTTGACTCTGTGTGGATTCAGTTTAAAATCTGCTCTCGCTGCTTCTTCCAGCTGTTTTGCCAGATTCGGACAGCATGCGAATGTGAGAGTGACTAGGGCTCAGCTTGGATCCACCCAAATTTAGATGTTAAGTTTCCATTATAGCAGTACCTTTTATTAATTTTCAGAGTTAAGGAAAAGCTGATGAAGCAAACTGGGACGCAGATGACATATTTTAGCCCTCAGTTTGTTTACCTTCATAGGATCCAAGCTGCTAAAACAAGGAGTGTATAACTGGGAGGACATCAAAGTGAAGTGAAGGATTTGAACAAATTCCTTGCGCAAATCTGTGGAGCAAATTTCTCAGAACCTCGATTACACTCGTAACACTCTCAGTGCTTCCTCTTAAAACGTTTTCCACAATGACGAATTTGTCCCAACATGCCCTCTCGTTTAGACTTACTCCCGTTTAGACTGCTAAAAGTTGTTAGTCCTCCCTGAATGTTTTTGGCAGTGTTGAACTTTGGGGATTAAAAATACATAGTTAAACATCCGCTAAGGTATGCACTGCTACACTGGTAAAAACCTTTCTAACTCCCTGCCAAGTAAATTACAGAGTAACATTAGCATTCACTTAAGAGTTAAGTTTACAGTTACCTAATATTTACTCTCTTTTAACTGTCTACTGTATCTTGAGGACAATATCTGGCTGTTTGTTTGTTTTTTTTCTTTTTAAATCTCCACTATTTTCACTATTCCTGTTGTTTGTGACTGAGCAAGAGTGCACAGTGAGTTTTAGAGCTGTCAAGGAAAGCTGACAACAGAACAACCAGAACAAAACTATTAAAGCTGCAAGCAGAAAAAACACAATGAGGTGAAAGGTGACGAAATGCTTTGGAGAGCATTTTGAGATTGATCACATAAGTAATTGTGTGGCCAATCTTCTATTATAAATACTGTATCTCATGCAGAGATTTGAGCCAATAGTTCATTTCTGCAATCAAAGAATGAGTCCTGCTAAAACCAGCTCACTGCAAAATTCTTGACAAACAGGTGAGTTAGAGCGCTTTGGGAATAATTATAGCAACATCATTTCCAAATATCTTATGCTCAGATTCACTGAGCAAATAAATGAAGGGAACAGAAGCAAAGACTGGTGGGAGAAGGTTATAAGCGCCCTGAGTAAAGTATTCATGATTACACCTTAACATGTTCACAGTGTCAACATGCTCAGGGGTTTCATTCTGTATCATGTTTACCATCTTAGTTTAGCACGTTCACTTTTATTAACAGCAAAAAAGACAAAGTACAGGTAGAGTATATTTAAGTATAGTTAGGAGAAATCATGTCAAAAGTCCAGACATTTTATAAAGCACTACAATGAATAGCTAAAGATTTAGTATTGAAACATATAGAGTATGTCTATGTATATTCTCAGTCAACCAGGACATGGTAATCTTGAATGACTGAAAAGACGGAAACTGGACATCTTTTCAGATTGTATGTTTTTCCTCTCACCTTCTGTAAGAGGCTTCTTCAGTTCTAAAATAACTGAGGAAGTAGGGCTGGGCCATATCATATCGTTCACGGTAATACCGGTATAATGTTCGGCAACGACAAGAAAATGAAATATTGCGATAGAATTTGGGTAAAACGCGCATGCGCGGTGCCTTTGTTTTCATACGCACATGGCGGAAAAAGCGTGCCGGTGTTGTGCCAAAGTAGGTATCCCCGACAGAATTAGTTTCCCCTGCGTCGGGAGCACACGCTGGACTGTCCAAATCACGGACAAACAGTATCCCACATTGTTGATTTTTAGTTTACAAACACTTCTTATAATGACTAACTACTCCTGACATTTTTGAGATGTTAGCTCTTTATACAACGAAGTTATAGTGGGATACAAATAATATCAGGCTGATCCTGCCACAATTTGTCTCCCCTGTGTAAATCACGGACAAACAGTATCCCACATTGCTGATTTTTCGTTCACAAACACTTCTTATTATGACGCATTACTCCTGAAACTTTGGAGGATTTAGCTCTTTATATAGTAAAGTTATAGGAGAATAAAAATATAAAAATAGTTATCAGCCAAAACGTTAATGGTTTGTTAAAAATAATCCCATCTGATACCCGTGAGCAATAAATATATAATTTTCTGTTGTAACCCTCAAACTGAATGGTAATGTAACGATACTAATTTTTCACTTTTTCACAAAATGAAAAATCAGTACTTCTTGGTGCTCCCAGCACAGGGGAAACAAATTTTGTCGGGGATACCTACTTTGGCACAACAACGGCACACTTTAAATCAATCCTTTGATTTTTCTGAAAATGGACAGTGCCCCTTATAATCCCGTGTGCCTTATGTATGAATTCTGGTTGTGTTTACTGACCTCGAAACGATTTTATGTCGTACACGGCGCTCGAAAATCTGTCAAATGTTTTAGTACGACTTTGCTAACATCTTTTTAAGTTTTGTGGATATTATACATGGTTATGCTGAGGTTATGTCGGCCAATTTCCACTGGGAATGCCTTTTGGTTAAACTGTCAGCGAGGAATTTGCATTTGCACTGTTACATTTTTATATAACTTTAATGCACATAAAAAAACAGCTGCTTGTTTAAGTGAAAATACACTAATAATAAAAAATACACTTTTGCACTAATAAAGTTGTGGAGTTGTAAAGTATTTTGTCTAGTGTCAATTATATCGTCAGTTATATCGCAAATTTTCAAATGTATATCAAGATAAATATTTTTGGTCATATCGCCCTGCTCTACCTACAAGAACAAAAACCTCACATTCTACCATACAACACCAACTATCAGCTCCAACGTAATCTTGTGATCCCTTCCCAGATGTGTCAAGCCCCACTTACACCTTGCCTCAAGAAACCACAAAAGCTCTCATGATGATGAGGTGAGACAATGTGGTGCAAGGTTTCACACCTTGACCCAGATGATGGCAATGACCCACGCCTTTTTTCACATCTTGGCTCACATCATGATGACTCACATGATTAACAGTGGGTCAGTCACCATTAGGATCACCTCCAAGAGGACAGCCATCACTGGGGGTTAAATACCTGGGAGTTTTTCGAGAACTGAAGCGTCTTGAAGAGCTAAAACATCGCAATGAACTGAAAACATGTCAAGCTGCCTTCTGTTCATGCACTCAATACTATTGCAACAAGTGAAATTTTATATGGTGATGCCACAACATAAAACCACAAAAATGTCAAACTTAAGGTTCACTTGGACACATTATCTGGGAATCCACAGTAGATTAAGTAGTTTGTTCAATCTGGATAAAAGTTGTGGACAGACCTACTGAATGACTCACGCTGCTAAAGCCATGCTGTTAGCAGGACTAAAAATATCCACATTCTAGCAACACCTGAAAGTGATGATGGGATGGAATAAAGAAAATATCTCTTAGAAAACATGGCTTCACATCAAAAATTCAGTTCTGTTTGGATTATTTCACTGATTCATTTTTCCGATTAATTATTCTGTTTATTTATTCAGAATGTTTTATTCACTTACTTCAAAAACATGCTGGTGTGTAACATCATGCTGCAATAATTAATTACATTTTCCACAGTTAATTACTTAGAGGAAAACCACTTACTTCATTATTATGTGACAACACAGCCAAGTAAGTAAGTGTTTCCACTAAATGGCTCACACGCCATTACACAATAACATCATCTAATCCTCTTAATTACAATCTGGTCATATAACTTGTGTTTGAAGCACACCATTAACGCCCTTTAGACAACAGCTTTCTTCTCCTCATCGTCATACCTTTAGTTTTAGTTTTCTTCTCTCGGGTGGAGCTTGCAGATGGAGAACTATCCTTGGTTGTTTTTTTCTTAGTTTTCTTTTTCGGAGTATCTTCACCGTCCTCTTCATCGTCATCATCTGAGTCTGAATCTATAGTAATGGAAATCAGTGCACTCATGGCGTATTTTTGTGGGAGTTACTTAAAGTGTCATTGTATAGGAAACACACCCCAGCTTTAACACAGCCCAGTGAAAACTCAATATTATAGTCATTGTTGACTTACCTTTTTTCTTTTTTGGAGCACTTTTTGCTTTCTTTTTAGTCTGTTTTTCCTTTTCTGGTTCTTCTTTGTCTTTTTCTAGCTTCTTTTTCTTCACTTTCTTCCCATCTATAATGTTGATAAGGAAAAATATATGTAACTGCTTTCGTTAGACTACAATAGAGATGAGATAGTAAAAGTTGTTTTTATCTCCTCACTCTGAATGGCAGAACTGTCCTCTTTGGCTACATCTTCATTCTTCTTTGTCTTAGCTTTTTTGGGCTTGGTCTCAATTCCATTCAGCTTGGCTTCTGTTGTACCATTGGCCTCTTCTTTTTTCTTTTTTGGTTTCTATAGTTTTTCTTTAAGCACACAAAAAAGATTATTGGCAATACTCATAGAGCCCTTACTACAACTGAGCTAAATTAAAATGGTAAGACATAAAATGCAGTGAAAGATTTAGTCAAACTAGCGAGACTGTTATAAGTAACAACTCACCATCACAAATTCAGATGTGAGGAAAGCAGTGGGAAGAAAGACAATAAAAAGATGAACAGAAGTGGCATCATTATTTTTTTCTATTCTAAATGATTCAAATGAAATGAAAGTTTTATGAAAGTTTATTTTGCACGGGTAGCTCCTGTCAAATCTCCCTGATAAGTTTAGCTTTTGATTTGTAAATCAGCATAAAAACTGTTTAAAGGAAGTTAATGGAGAAACAGGGCATCATGTAATAATGATGTGATGCATGTAAGTCTGTCTCGTCTAGAACTGAACAATCTGTTTCTATTCTTGATGAGACCGTTTCATAAGAAACACAAGAAAAGGAGAAACAAACAGGTTTTGCAACAATTTTAAGTAACCTGCCAAGGCCTTCAAGCCCTGGAGAAAACACCCACTGCACTGCTTTGTGATGAAGTCATGCCTGCTACGATTCCCTGATGAAAACGTGACAGCTAAAATGGGATCGTAAATTATGAGAAAGTATTTTATACTCAACTCTGATTCTGAAATATAAAGTACATTTGTTTTGTGCATCTTAAATGCAGTATACAAGTTTAAGCCAAGTCAAAAAGGGGCTCTTCTCCCTGCAAATAGTCCTTTCTTTTTGTTGTCATCAACAATTTTTATTAATTTCATTTTAAACTTCAATAACAGAACTTAAGGATAACTACATAAATAAATAGTTTAAAAAAACAAATAAACAAAACAAAACAAAACAACAACACACACCCCCCCAAAAAATAAAACAAAACACAACAACAAAAAAACCCAAAACAAAAACCAAAACAAAGGGAAGTTATCCTATTCTTTCTTCGCACACCAATCCCCACACCACCACTCTGTCATTACTCCTCTGTTCTTCAAGTTACAGAAAGCCAGCTTGTAAAGGGGGACCAAATACAATCATATTGATGCAATTTGTCTAATAAACCATAAGTCACTTTTTCGTAAGACGCCAACTTAGCCATTGTCTTTAGCCACTCTTCATAGGGAGGGGGGTTCTCTTTCCGCCAATGTCTTAGCAGGACCCGTTTGGCCGTAGTAAGAGCAAAAATAATACATCTTTTTGTATAACTGGAAAAATCTCCATCAGAAAGTTCTGTGGTTATACCAAGTATGGACAGTTTTGGTGAGATACCAAATCTCCTTTTTAAAACACTGAAAATTACCTCCATTATATTTTCCCACCAATCCCGAAGTGCCGAACAGCTCCATAGGATATGTAAAATTGAAGCATTTTGACCATCACATCTCCAACATTCGTCCGTAGAGGCCAGGTTCCATTTATACAATTGTTGCGGTGTTCAATGCCACCTATGGATTATCTTAAGTTGAATAAATCTATTGCCTGTTTCTTTATACATAGTATTAACATTTTGAAAACATGAATTACATTCAACTGAAGATATGTCCAATGCCATAAATAGTCCTTTCTGAAAAATCTATTTATTTAAAAAAAAAAAAATCATCTAAGCAATGAGATTAGCTTTGATATTTTTTCAGTAAAATACACACAGCCTACATCAGTGATATTAAATTAAAAGGATTTTATTTTACCAAACATCTCATACATTTATTGAGTCTCAGGACTAAACTTTTGTGCTAAGTGACAGAAACAATATGTCAACATCTAAAGTCACAGACAACGAGGTCAGTGTGATCGCTACCACCGGAGATGGGAAAAGTAATCCTATTAAATGCAGGCCTATTTGCGTCCACAGGAAATCCGCATCTCAGAGTTATGGCAGCAGATTTGACATTTGCTGCATTGTGATGAATTGTTGCATTTAAGTTATCAAATGTCACTGGACGCTTTAGCCACATTACCACATTTGTTTATTATATTTGTCTATTGGTATAGCACTTATGATTATTGATGCTCATTTTGTAAGTTTAGACTTCACCAACAACAGTCACAAGTGTAATTAATTTTGGTCAGTTGTACAACTACACAATATGCAACTGTATTGTTCTCAAATATAATGTTACTGAGTCAAATTAAACAAATTTTACTGATGGTGCAAGATTTGCCACAAAATCCAGGACAATACATAAATAAATAAATATAGAAATAAAAGTTAAAGTAAAGTAAGAATTAAGAAAATGCTTTTGCAGTTGCATTTGGTTCAGACATGCACCATAGCAGCATTCCAGTTTGCTTGAATGTCTGGATTACTGACTGATTTTAATCCCTGAAGCATGCTTCCAAATATGTGTCCTCTCCACAACAAACAGAAATATGAGAAATTCACCTGTACAACTTTAAACTTTGCAGTATATCGATAAATAACGTCATGTGAAGTGTTAAGTTACTTTTATAAAAGTAACTTGTGTAGTCCACTTCCCAAATATTGGCACATTTCATCCCCGAGGAGCTTAAAGTCCAGGGAAAAGTAATCTTATTTAAAATATTTTTTTAAAGAAAATCTACAAAAACCTAAGTTCAACCTTTTACCTTCTCTGCAGACATGACGTGGCCTCCAAATTCAGCTCTCCCACCGCTTCTTTTTATGGCTTAGAAAATAAAAAAGCAGACCTCTCAGGGGAGATGATGACAGAGAGAGAAAACCCTGTGCTCACTGCATCTCCATCAGCAGAAAGTTGTTAATAGGATTTATGTGTAAAGCCATCTGCTCTGCAGGAACACGTCAACGGGAGAAACCAAGAAAGGCTCGGGAGGAGGGAGAAGAGTTGTTTGTCACGTGTTTCAACCATTCAGAAAACTACATGAAAATTTTCTTTTCATGGTTTTCATGCCAGTGGCAGCTTCATAACAGCTTCAGGGCAAGGTGCCCCCAATGTACTGTGTGTCACATCTACAGTCAGCAGTATCTTGGCTTGCAATGTTGCAATCTGGATCACAAGCTGGAGCGGTCTTCCAACACGGACACTGCCTACAAAGAGGGTCTGAGCTGGCTTTACTTTCTGCAAAGGCTCAGATCCTTCAATGTATGCAGCAGGCTGCTCTATATGTTTTATCAGTCTGTCGTTGCGAGCACCACCTTCTTTGCTGTGGCGTGCTGGGGTGCAGGCATCAAAACAAACAGACTAAACAAACGCATCAGGGAGGCAGAGTCTGTTGTTGGCATAAAGCTCGTCACCCTGGAGGAGATGATTAGTGACAGTATGCTGGCAAGACTGTTGGCAATCACGGACAATGACTCCCACCCCCTCCACAACACACTGGACAATCTGAAGAGCAGTTTTAGCAACAGGCTTCTTCAACCTCGCTATCTGAGGGAACATTACAGTAGGTCGTTCCTTCCCACTCTTTTATTCATCCACTTGGGTCAGATCCACACATGTGGAACACAATTAATCACACATCAATGCACTCTGTCACTTTTGTACACCACTACATATTTGCACACATACTTACCATTTTATATTTATATGTATATTCATATTTATGCCTATATCTCTATATTTATCTGTCTATCTTAATATTTATCTGCCATAACTCGGTTTCTACTGTTTGTTGTATATTTGCTGCTATGACAACTCAATTACCCTCGGAACCAATTACTTCTAAATATGTGAAATGTCAACAAAGCTGACAGTTAGTGATGTTTTTATTTATTTATTTATTTGATTAGTTAATTGTTAATCCCAATAAAAATCCAAAAGTTCAAGACCCAAAGATATTTTGTTTCATTTCAAGGAAGAATAAGGAAGCTTGAGAAGCATTAAGAAGAATCATTCTGTCCATGAAAGTTTTACAAAAACAATTAATAAAGCAGTAAAGAAACAATTTATAAAGCAGTCAAACTCTTACCCTTGCTATAGCCTGCAAATGCAATGGTGGATATATTAGATTAACAGGTCACTGGGCCTAAGTAGGTCCACCCGATAGCAGCACATAAAGCTTTCCCTTCTTATTGGTTCAGCGCTACTTGGCCTGTATCATTGGAAACTGAGTGTGGTAGCGCAGTAATAACCATTCATCATCCATAAAACTGATGGACGGCATGAGGAGAAAAGGAAAAAAAAGAGGAAAAAAGCTTGCATGGTAAGGACTATGAAAAGCTCTAAAGTGCTACATGGAATGTTTACATACTGTACTTGCCATCCGTCCAGGCCTCTTTCATGATGTGTTTGTGGCGAGGCATAAATTGTAAGATATCCAGCAAAAATCGTGTGATTTTAAACCTACTTGTACATATTTATACGTATTACAACCATACCATTACAAACATACAATTCTTTAGTAGGTGTGTGCTTCTCAGGCAACGGTGTCTCAACTACTCACAAGCCTCCATATACACAGTGAAGCCCACAAAGTAGTCACGTGATGCAAGTTGTAAGAGGATTTTCATCGAGCAACAGGTCCCCCCATGAACTTGCAGACAAACATGATGCCATGACTGTTCAACTGGGATTACTACAATCAGCTATTCACCTTCTGTACACATTTTTTTTTAAATTTTTAGCATCAACTCTGTGGAGAAACATGGAAGATGGAAATTCAGAGAGATTCAGAACAAACAAAAATGTGCAGTCTTAATTCAGGTATGTGTAACCGCACAGTCACACTGCATTACAAAAAGACTACTGAATCCAGAGATCTGGTTATAACCACAAGCCCTGCGGTTTCCTTCCTGCTTTCATTTAAAAATAGAGATTAAAAATTTGTGTCACTATCAAAAACAAAGTGTCATTTCCTCAGCTGACCACCAGATGCTGCTGTACCCCAAGAGACAGAAAACAACGCATGAAGCAGCTGGGAGACACCAGAGGGAACATGGAGAAACTGTAATTTGATTCATCTCGACATATTTTAAAAATGACGGCTTGAATCACAAGCTGTCACATTCACAGTTAAAAAGGAGGTTTTCTTCATCATCGTGTCCCATGTGGCTATAGCCTGAGTGCTCACAGAGGGAATGGGAGGAAATAAATCAAAGCAGAAGTGAACAATAACAAGTCATAGGAAACAAAGACGGGAAAGCACTGTGTTGTAGTTTTATATGGGCCAGACTCTTTGTTTTTCTGCATCACTGTGCAGCTCACACTGTCCAGACTGCTGACTGAAAACGCTCTGGACTAATGGCCTTGCTGGCATTTCTGCAAATGCTTGACAGTAACATGGCAGCTGGCAGGCGGCCTAAGGAGGGCGAGTGACCTTAAGGGAGCAGCAGAGAAGCCATCACAATCTTAAAGAGACAGAAACCACGGTGTGTTTCTCAACATACAGTGTGTCTCTCACCATACAGTGTGTCTCCAGCCCATTTTAGTTTCATTTTTATCACCACGAGGAAGATAGCAAACATCGTCAAAGCAATGAGAAGCAGTGTCACAGACTATACCAGAGCGGCTGTAAAAGCAGCTCTTACTATGCCAACAACTGTAACAACAAGCCTGAATGAAATGAAAACACATTAATCTTTGTTATGGTGAAATGGAGGCCATTCAAAGCAGTTGTGCAAACACTAAGCAAAGAAGATATATGTTGAAATACATATAGCTTGACCTTGGACCTGAGGAGGGGGCATGATCGTGGTATTTTAGTTCACCCATGGGTTTAGTGCTGAAACAGCAAGCTGGTAAGGACGTGAAACCGGAGACACTCTAAAACCGAGTGAATCAACTCAGAGAAGGCCCATATTGCAGGAAGCACAAACAATGAAGACGAAACAGGGAAATCTGGTTTACATGAGTATATCCCCAAAGGGAAGACTGTCTGAGGAAGGTGGAAGGATAGCAAAAAGACAATGGCAGGAGGTCTTTTTCCATTCATTATAAATGGAAATATGTTATTCAGGAACAAAAATAGCAGCTAGGATTGTACAAAGATCAAACCTCTCAAGCACACAAGCACAATTCACATACAGACATAACACAATAACTGCATTAATTTTAAGGTCTTTATGGTGTCATATTTATATTCTGATTTACCGAGCTCTTCTTGCTTAGTTCGTCTTCTACTCCTCGCGTGTGGGAAAGTCCTCATCATTTCATCACCTAAAAGTCAAGGAAAGTCTCAACGAAACATTTACACTGCTTCAGTGAATGTATACTTGCTGACATTTACTGTTATAATAGTACCCTAAGCACTAATTTTAAGAACTGAGGCTGGTGAGTTAAATCATTTCAAAATGTTACTTTTCTGTTTAGATTTTTATTTATAATGTTCAGAAATAATTTTTTTAAATGCATGGATTCCGGACAAATAATGAGACATAGACTCATTGTTTTAGCTGTACACCATGATCACCCCACTGAAGGCCCATTTGATGCCAGGAAAAAACCCTGCAAACAGAGTTGTTAGTGGAAATCTTGACATATTGCTAATGCAAGAGAAAAAGCTAAACAATCCCAAACCTCTTTTAGGATTTGTAGTGAGTGTAGAGGACTTCAGATGGCTGGGCACAAATCCATGGATACCGTACTGTGTTCAGCTATAATACAGGCCACTTGAGTCCAGCATGGACAAACAGACACACCTAAATGAACAAACCTCTTCATTTATGCCACTGATATATTGATTTTAGTAAAGGGTGAAACAATAAATTATCTTTCTATTTTCATAATTGAGCTTTTCCAAGGGTTAAATTGATGGGAAGATTAAAAAACATGCTGAAAACCAAAGTATGCTAAGGCACAAACATAAAAAATTGCCAAATCAACGAAGGAACAAATTAGAAACACTGGCTCTCTCAGAAGCCTCGCTAGTAGCTCGTTCTTGTTTATAAAATCCTCTGAGCTGGATAATAGCAGGTCAACTAAAGGCTGTATAACATAGAGTGTATTAACTGAAACTACCTAGCCATAACACTCTTGAAAAAGGTTAAAGGTTGACTTAGATTGTAGGTGACTAGGTGATGACAAATGTAAACAAGGGTAGAGTCCCAGTGAAGAGAGTCCTTACACATTGGCACCAACTAAACCCGTAAAAATATACAATAAACACAAAGATACACATATATGCATAGGTGAGTGTGCTTCTCATATGTGATACTTGTACATAGCTGTGTGAAGGGTCATAGTGTTTCTTGAGTATAGATAGCAAAAGTAATACAATGTTGCAATGTAGCAGGGAAGGATTCAGAATCTAGAAATTTGACACAAACTCAAGGTGTGGTCAAAAAGCAAAAAACAGTCTATTCTTTATTTAGATTTTATAGCACAGTACTGCCCACTACTCAAAAAAGTATTAGAATAACAACTAAAACCCCTTGAGACCCAGAGCTTACTCTTAGACTATGAGCAAATCACTACTCAGGCTAAATTACTGCATCAGTAAAAACATAAACCTAATTTTTTTTGCACTTCCTGTCACTGAGTTCATTATTCTTTAATGCCATTCTGTGTAAAAGTTGCATAAAAAGCACAGTTGGAGTGCTATAAATTCTTAAGAAGGCAGCAACGTGGAGGGTTAGACGAGAATCCCGGGGCCACTCGGAGCAGAAAAGAAAAAAGAAAAAGGCAGAGCAGCCAGGATCTTGTGCGAACTGTAACACAAGGAGTGCTGAGCCTCGTGAGAGCTTGACACACATCTGAAAAGTAGGACAAAGTATCCAGGAAAGAGTGCTGTAGCTTGCCTTTCCTATTCTCTGGGTGTCTGTGATAGAGACCAGGCTTGCTTGAGCGATTCAAACCATCGTGGATCTCTAACAGATGTACTGCTGCCTTAAGGATTGAGCTGGCATGAGCTGACATTACCCTGAGAGCAGAGTAAAAGTCCTGAGAGCGGTCACTGCCCTGAGCCCCCAAGAGAGTGTGGGTGGTGGGAGAGAGTGCAAAAAGACAGCGCTCTCCTCACAGATTTGTCCTCGCTGTTCTTCTGAAACAGGCAGTGCTCTTTTGAAATGGTGCCAGCAGAGGCTGGCCCAAATCTTTGCAGCTGAAACTTTTACAAGCTCGTGAGCAGAACGGGAAAGACACAGAGTAAGATCTGTGCAAGGAGTTTGCAGCTCCTACCTCTTCCTCGGCCTGTCGAGATATAAAAAAAAGCAAAGAGCCACGCTTTCTTTCTTTGACAATGTATATAGTCTTCAAGATTATCAACAGAAATGTTCTGGATCGAAGACTGCATTGGAAGAGAAAGGCTTCAAAGCATGTGTAAGAAATGAATAAAAGAAAAATGAAGACTCAGTGACGTCACTCAGGAAGCTGTCTTGGATGTTGCCTGAGGAAAGATGCATTGTCTGTGGTATTCTTGGCAGGGACACCCTCGAACATTAAACCTGTACGCTCTATTCAAGACTGGAATATGGGATTATCAAAGTGGTTTTCATTTCTGGGTGAAGCTCCGTGTGCAACATTATTTTGAATCTGTTTATGTTCACAGATTGGCCTGCACTGTTGCCTTTGTTTTTGCTTCATAGCTCGATGACACAGTTTGTTACTTCAGGATGTATTGTGGTAAACACCCGAGACCACTCATTTAGTACGCTATGTTGACAGTAAACAGGGCCTTCCACTCTCAGCTACAACAAAACTAAACCAAAGTCTGAAAGGCGAACTCTGCCTTTGCTGCTTTGCTCAAAATCTGAATAAAGACACAGGCAGGTGCAGAACAACTAAAGACGTCCTGAGAGACGATGAAAATGGGAGGCATGTACTACCTGGGAATGATGCCAACTGCTGACAAAAGCCTTTAATGCTCAGCTCCAAGAGAAGCCTTTAACTCATTTGCTCTGAAATGCTACAGGAATACTGAAGTCTTTCCCAACTGTAGATAAATCTGTCAAACCTTTTGGCTTTGTTACAACACAGCATGTAAGTACTCACTTCTGATTTCTTTGCCCAAGCTTACATCTCTGTCTTTTTCTCTGCATTTCTTATCCCCTCCCAGCTGCAAATCCTACAGTAAAGTGAGATGTCTATTTGATGACACATAATCTTTGCTTCATATGGCTTTTCCCATTTAGTGTGGGGAACGTCAATTCTAAGCCACATGACGTTTGTATATATTGTGGAACCATGTAAGTAAAATTGTGATTTGTTTGCCGAGCTCCCTTTCTCCTACTGTCTCTCTCTCTTGGCAGTAAGGCAAAAGTGGGCAGGGAGAGAGGAGGGCATGGCCCAAAAACTGCTCTCAAGCCCCAACCCCTGTTCGAGTGGGGTTGCTTGCTGGTACACTACTGAGCCTTTCCCTCGTCTTGCAAGCAAAAGAGAGGGATGTGGAAATGTATTCTTGACTCTTTTCTAAGCCGCCTTTATTTTTCGTCTGCACCACCGCCTTATTGTTTGTTGGTGAACGCTATCCTGATCTTGACAAAAAAACAAAAACAAACCCTCAGGTATTTCTCATTTTTGATTATCTTTCTGTTTAGGCCTTGATGTTCCTCTTTGTATTTAAGCCTCCCTTTATTCATGTCTGCACTTTTACACTCCCTTTACTGTCACCTTCCACACTGTACACGTGTCTAATTCGCTTGCACCGAACACAAAGCCTAAATCTTAACCGCTACTGAGAAGGGATTTTGTTTCACATACTATTTGTTCTGCTAAATGCATTGCAAGCAAAGCTTTTATATAAACTTACTGATGTGAGAAGTTTACGTAGCAAACACATGCCACCAAGTAAAAAGAAATTTTAATACTGACATTACTGCCTCTTAAAGCACAAACCTGCAGCAGAAATAAAAATTCTGGCATATTTTACAGCAAGTCGTAGCCGAAAGACATTGTAACTGCAGTAGTTTGAACAAACTTTGCCCTTGGAAAAAAAAAGTGATTATTAGCTCCACGTTTCAAACAGGAAATTCTCTGTAATAAAAAGGCAGTTGGTGCTTTTATCTAAGCACTTTGGTGTTTGTGTTGCAGGACTGCTGCATAGGTGCACGAACTCTGCAACATCAAAAAATCCCCCCGCTGCACTGTATCTGCTGTTAAACATCTATTACTGCGAAAATGAAAAAGCATCCTGTGGTTTCAATCATACAGTGAAACTAGATTATTAATGTCGTTTTCTCGAATACTGCTGTTTGACAGGCCTGTTGGAAAACCAGTATGAACCAGATCCATCTGTTGCAAGCACTGTACAATACATGAAGGGGCTTGTATTAAGGATTACAGCACTATGTTTCACATCAAGCCTCTCTGGTTTATTAGTGTTTGTTTTCGATCATAAAAGCTATTGAAAGCAGCGTTAACAGTATAAGTTAGTAAATCTACAGGAAAATTCATTTTTTAGACAAATTACACTCTTGCATGAATTAGACTTACGCGAACTGACTTTGTAAATGTTTTGGCATATGCTGCGCTGCTTTGTTTGCATACAGTCGAGTCAGCTCTTAAGTTTGTGTTGAGTGTGTGCAACACTATTATTGCATACTGTACAGAAAGGCTGAATGAAGAAAAAAAGAAGTGGGAGGAACGCAGGGAGGATAGGCAGAAAGGGAGAGAGAGAGAACGAGAAAGAAAATGAACTTATTCCCTCCTCCCCCCAAGTTCTCCTCAAATGAACTTGCTTTGCTGCTTGATGACATGTTGTTTGGAAAGCCATATCCTCTGCTATTTGTGTTTCTCTCCTCCCCGTAATTGGAGTTACTTTGTAGTTACCAGGATCAAAGTCTCTCTTTTGGTGTTGCTTTTTTATCAAGTCGTGCCACATACACACTTCAGCTCTTCCTGTTGAAGAAAAAAATAATTTTGGGCTATAAACAGCACGTCTCACTCTTTTGACATCAGCCGTTTTACACAGTCTTGAAATCAACAAAGTTACGAGCAAAAGCCATGAGAGATGGTTCACCACTATATTAGCAATTTTGTTAATATCTGTTGAATATTAAGTCAGAAAGAGGACAGATCATATAACAGTAGTTTCCAACTATTGCTACTAAAAACTCTACTTTAAAAACACAGCCATGTGTACAGCCACTGTACTGATACTAAGCAGCCAATGTTGACAAAAATATGACATTAAAGAGTATTTGCTAAGATTTTTTTTTAACCCAGGTCTCATGAGAATGTCACTGTATGTATATATAAAGATTCACATGTGAAGCTGTTCTTAACTGAGAAGTACGTATAGCATGACAGGAACATGGCCTGCAGTTATAGACCGAGGAAAACTTCCCAGCCTGTAACAAAATATGAACCACAGACAGAAGCCTTCGAGCCTCATCGCAGTAGTAAAATACCATGAAATAAACAAACCCACTCTTGCACTTTACTTCACATTAGATGAAAATGAAAATGAAAAAAGTGCAAGTTGTCAGCATTAGCCTTTTAGCAGTAAAATGTTATTTTAGTTTAGTCCATGGTTAATGCACAATTTTCCTCAGTGGAAGTGTTTAGAATTACTAAAATAAAATTGCAGTGCTTAAAGTTTTCAATAGTATCTTAAAATATCTTTACACTGCTTTTCATTGGAAAACAAAACAAAAAACCCCCAATTCAGATACCATCGAGCTGAATGTATTAAAGAGGAAGCCGATATGTAACCACTGATAACAAACAGCAACAGCTCATATGTTAAATAATTTTAAACACAGAATTTACTGCATTTACCGCAAATCAGCACAGCAACTCTGAACTATAGACCAACTGAAGTCCACACCAAATGTCCTTCAGATCTGGGCATATTTTATTTGTTATAGGGTCAGAGATTCAAAAACTAAAACCAGTCTAATGGTATTCTAGCATGCTGTTGGGAGTTAGCCCTGTTCGAATCAGAAGCAGATATTTAATGGTGGTCCAGTGGGTCTACCTTGTCACCACAAGAACAAACACCAGCGTTTCGGATTAGACCCAGAGACACTTGAACATCTCCACCTGGTGCAAAAACTCATTCTCACTCGATCATAGTGCCCTTTTCTGGCTGAGAACCATGGTTTCAAACTTGGACATGCTAATTTCTCATCCCAAGGCAGTGTAAGCTGAACCCTAAAAAACCCACATGATCTGCAAAATGTAGAGATGGGATCCTGACCCCACCAAACCTAACACCCTCCACCTCTTGGCTGTGCCGTGAAATTCTATTACTAAAAAATAACAGAATGCGAGTAAATAACACTGAATCCTCTTTCTAAAAGACTTGCTAAATCCTTTTAGCAAGTACTTCTTGTAAGAAATTGAAAAAAAGTCAGCTATTTGATTTTCAGTTGACATGAAATATGTTTTAATATAAAGACATACTGCCCACAAGATGTATATTCACTCTTTTTTACTTTAGTTTAAACAGGATCAGGATGGACTCAGACAAAAAATAAATACCTGTTCAACATATGGACAAAGCATGCTTATGGAACAATGGACCTTTCTTTAGTAGTATACACCTAGCTCACATAGCTTGCAATGCACTGAGCATCTGGCAGCAGGCTACACCACCATACCTTACTGTGTGGCATCACAACCCTTGTCTGACATGGCATTCTCTGATTGCTTGGCTGCCAACGCTCTCCTCCCCCCTCAGTTATGGGCTCTGCCATGCTGCATCCACGACATCACCCACTTTTGTCTCACTGAGATTTAGCTTGGAAGGCAGACAATGCCCATTTCTTGGCACAAAACATTGGAAGGAGCAGCATAGGAGAACCCAGATCAGTCCCCGACACTCATGCCCTGTATTCCGCAAATCATCACGGACCAGCGCCAGTTTGAAATGGGTATTTTTTATGCATTATTATTGCCTAAATACTCAGTTGTTTGCTATCTGAGCATTTGACAACACAGATTTTGTTAAGAAGTCGTAAGTTTGCTGCTGTGAAATGAGCTTCTCTGGGCATATATACATACCCGAGGCAAAAGAGAATAACCGTGTCAGTGATATACTGATTGGAATGCTAATTGTTCTGAGTATCAGATAAAAGTTATGGGTGAACAACAGAGCAGCCATTTTCCCTTGATCTGCAGCTTGTGAATAAGACTATTTCAAAGCGTCACTTCCGGTTGTAAAAAGCGAAATTCTTCTAAGAAACATATGAGTCTAAACGGTCACATATCATGTTACATTATGCAGGTGGGGTGCTAGTTTATCATGCTGACTGAATGGAAGAAATGGTGCAAGTTATATTATTACTGTAAACAGGTGTTAAACCTAGCTATAAATTATTAGTGAATCGTATAGTGATAGTTGGTCACAACACAAATTTGATTTGTTCTTGCTTTCTCTCCATCCCCTCTGCATTGGCCAGCCAGTTAGAAGAATCTGGTACCATTAAGCATCTGATTAATTCATCATCTCAGTTGATGCCACTCACTCCCTCAAGCCCCAGTGAGCATGCCCTGTCACCACAGCCACACAGACTGCCAAAACATTTCAATCACTGTTGACATTAATTGGGCCAAAGAGGAATTCAGAATGTTAATGAGCAGCCAAGCGGCTTTTCAGTGACCACCGTTCACATGCAAATTTATGCAAAATGTTCCAGCCTTTTCACGGTCTGGTCATCTACCACAACACTGCCTGGGCTGAGCTGTTTCGACCAAAGCATGGTTCTGTCTGGACTTGGACAGCTCCACCCAGCTTGTGTCCCAGACTCCAGCTGGCACAGTAAACAAACTTCTTTCTCAGTGGTTTTAAATTGGCTGTCACACTGAGCAAAAAGGGCAATTTGAGAAGTCAAACCTTCCGTTTCTCTATTAAAGACCCCCCCACAACAACCACCACCACCAAAAAAAAAAGCCCAAGAACAACCAATTTACATTGCTCTTTGTACATTCCCCAACATTGTTTGGAGAGGTCTATGTTTTCAAGAATTGCAAGGAGGAGACAGTCGCTCCACAGATGTTGAGGATGGGTGCCAAACAGCTCCCTAAAATGGCTGAGGTACAGCCATTTTTCTTCCTTCGCTATGCATTACTTTCTGGTTGTAGAGATGGAAGGAAGCAGACTATAAAAAAAGACATGATTATAAAGAACGTTGTTTTTCTAGTTGTCTTGAATTATGGACAAATTATTAGAAACTTTTGTCTTGCTTTATGTGCTATTTTTTTTAATTAACTTTAATTTTACAGGGTAATGTGTCTGTCACATTTCAGTCTTTAACACTTGTCAAATATATTTCATATGTCAAGAGCCAGTAGTCAGATACAGGATATCCGTTACACAAACACAGCAGCTCTATAATGAACTTGATTTTAGAGCTTAGGTTACAGTGGAATGTGGAAATGAAGCTAGAAAGTAATTCTTGGTAAATCTGATACCATACTACATCATTCTGTGGTATCAGTGTATTTAATCGATGTGGTCTATAGTGGTCAGTCGAAAAATGAAGAAAAGACACTAAAATATTTCAGCAACTGTTTTTCCGAGGTGAATACTGACATCTAAAAACGTGTGTTTTTTCTCTTTGTCTCACAGTTTGACTGACACATTTTCTACTGCTACGTGAAAAACTATCTGTCCTTAAGGTTGAGGTAGTAGATTGAATAGTTGTGGGGTTTACGTCCTCCTTTTGAGATAACTATACAATCTACTGTCTTTCCTAAGGAAACAGGTTAATCTGCGGAGATGCCAAATCCTATATGCACGAGAAGCTCCCTGGATAAAGGAACGCATCACTTATGAAAGTACAAATAATCTACCCACACCTGTTTAAAGACAACTGCAGTCCAAAGAAAGACTGTCATTTAATTATGTAATCGAACAGTAGAACCTGTCTACCCTTTCTAATTGGTGTATACTGACCAAAGCCTTGTTATTAAGGCTTTTCATTTGGGTTTGAAGTTGAGCCTAGCAAGGTGAGGTAGTAGGTTGTATAGTTTGTGGGATGGACTCAATCCTATTCAGGTGATAACTATACAGCCTATTACCTTCCTTGAGAGGTACAATAAGTGCTTGGAATGACATTTCCTCACTGAGCTAAGTGATGAAGGAGCCACTCTGATGCCATCTTGTGGCAAAAAGACTATTATAGCTGCACAAATGATCTTAACTTTGGGACCTGTATTGTATTGTAACCTGCATTGTATATATCTGATATAGTAATAACAGATTTACAGAATAAAAAACAGGCATATTTTCACTTGACAAGTTAATTTTAAATGAGCTGCAATATAATTCAATGACAAAACGTATAGCTTAAAGAATGCATTTCAATGAGCAAATGTTAGCCATCTAATTTCCAGTATGACTTCAGATTTGTAAAACAATTTCTTTGACAGAATATGTAAATCCACAAGTATTTAATATCCAGTGTCACATTAGGGAATTTGTATTGCGTTGAAATTAATACTGTCAGAAAGATCACAGTAAACGTTTTACATGAACAGACTACTAAATGATATATTAGGTTTCAAAATTTTGCATTTTGCAACTTAGTGGCAGAACTATGCAACATTAGGTTAGCAGACGGGTAAACTTAAAACGAAATTCTTGATAATATCGCAACTAACCACAAAGTAACAAAAGATACAAGACCTATACATACAAGAAGAACTCGAAGCTCTGTTTCCCACGTTTGCCTTCTAAGCTACAATTTTTTTCAGGTTCTTTAAAATATGTTTGCAAAGATATAAGGAAAGTTTGTATAGAATAGATCTGTACTATAGACTCAAAGAGAAGAATACTGCCAAGAATATTGATACTGCCAATTGAGTCTGATGAGTTTTAATGTACAGTAATTTACACAGTGATACATATAAAATAATCGTACTGATTGTCTGAAGTTGTTTTCATTACATTTATTATCCAAAATCAGTATCCGGGGTCTGCATCTGAGGGCTAAAGGGAAGGTAGTCTGAGTTATGTATGTATGTACCCCTCTTTTTTTCCCCTGTCTTTACTGGCTTGTAATTTTTATAGAAACATGTAGATGTCAATGTAAATGCCGGCTCAAAGGAAACATTTCTAAATAAACATATCTGAAAACATTATCCAAAATCAGTTACTATAATAAAATTTATAATAAAATTAAAAGGTTATAGGTTGAATTTTTTCCTTAAACCTAGCATAATCATTTCTTTATTTAGTTCTGATGGTTGAACTATATGTCATTCTTCAATTCTGAAGTCAGTGACTTTTTAGTTTAATAAAAGTCAGAACTCAGGCATCAGTTACCCCTACACAATTCCATTTTATTTTACTTTAACTACCACTGTAAAGAACAGTGAACATAATTTCCGAACAGAATACACTGTCTGTTGATATTAATGGAGAGTCTTCATATCAACAGAAACAGAAACAGAGAAAGAGTGATATGAAACTTTATCTAAAAACTTAACTTTAAAAACAAGAGGAAGTTGGCCTTTTTTTCTGCAACAGTTTACACAATATGGACAGAAACACATGCTTTACATCAGTACACACTAGGGCTATCTCTAAAACAACTATTTGCAAGCCATACCCTCAGCAGTAAGCTACAGCAAATATTTAAAGCTATGGCTAGATAGTGAAACTGCTATATTAAAAAAAAAATTAGTTGGCCTTAATGAAGTTTAAATGACATGGACTCCAAGGATGTAAGCTGAGATGGATTAGATTTCCACATTTAAAAGAAACTAATATTTAGTGTGCCCAGTGACAGACTGGCAACCTGTCCAGGGGGTACTCCCACCCCTTTCCCTATAACAGCTGGGATCTTGTGACCCTGAATTGGATAAGAGAATAGATGGATGGATGAAAATTTAAAACTGAATACCTAGCAAACTTATGAGTATCTAAATAATATAATATTTGGTTCTAGGCCTGACACACACCAAGGTAATTATCAAGTCACTGGTTTTAATACATACATTTCAAAAACAAATCAAATTTGATCCCCAATAAAATAGAATTAAACAAGGAAGTCAGCCTTCATTCATTTTTGGCCAGACTATCATCGTTACTGCTGGACTTGTCTGTTGTCTGGCTTATATGTGATTCCTGCTTTTCTGTTCCACATGAAATGCACTCTTTCCAGATCTTTAGATATGCTCTTTTGATTTTTTGTATTTTGAATGCATAGACAACTGGGTTGACAGCTGAATTAGCATGAGAGAGCACAACTCCAACACTAAAAGCTTCTTTTGGTACCTCACTATTTCCAAAGTGCTGAATACAGTTCATTATGTGGAGAGGGAGCCAGCACAGGCCAAACAAGGCCAGTACCAGAAACAGAGATCCCGCCAGCTGTTTCTCTTTCCTTAAGTAGTTGTAAGAATTTCGGGCATGGCTCCCTGGTTTGTCTCGAAGGTTTCTTCTGATTGTGCAAAAGACATAGATGTATAAAGCAGTCATTACCAACAGAGGCGTCAATGTGCAGAGAAAAAAGTTGAAATAAACCAGGTATGGCATTGGGATGACATCTGTAAACTGGCAAGTTGTATAATTTAAAGTTTCATTCTTGTGCCATCCAAACATAGGAGTAAAGCTGAGAGGAATTGCAGCAAGCCAACATGCTGCTACCACACAACAAGAGAGTCTGTGTGTTACAGTCCTTTTGTACCTATAAGTAAAAGAAATTACTATTAGTTTCACACTAATTGTAATTATTTTTAATTATATAAAGTTGTCATAAAGTTATTAGTATGGTGAATGCTTATAAATTAAAGATGTGGTTATGCAGGCCATCTTACCTGATAGGGATCCACACACGAAGGAAACGATCTACAGCAATAGCTACAAGGCACAGAACTGAAACAAAAGTCAGCAGGATGATCACGCAGCTGATGAAGAGACAGGTCGTGAATGAAGTCTTCACTTGTCCATACACCACTACAGCCAATGGTATTGCCACACAACCTACCAGAAAATCAGCCACAGCCAGCGAGACAATAAGGCGGAAGGTTGTCTGCTGAATGTTTCTACTGATCCAAAGGGCCAAAATTACCAGCATGTTACCCAGACAGCAAGTAACGGCAATGAGCACTTCCACCACGGTATAAATAGTGTCTTCCTTCTTCATTGTGCGTCCAGTCTGGTTGGTGTGTGCAGGTTAATGGTGCAGCTGCATTGTGTGCAAAAAGACTATTATCACCACATCTCCTTCCGGTGAAACATTTGAGGAAGTTTTTTTTCTTAACTTTTAATGATGCTTGGTTTTTTCTTGATGTTTGACCACACACTAAGGTTTTGCATGATTTTCATGATGCATGTTTTAACGAATGTCTGGTTGCACTTTAATATTTTTCTGGCCTAACAATAAAGAAAAAGAAACCAAACTGTAGGCATGTTGCATTATGTGGTTTAGAAAAACAGTTTTAAAAAAGAACCCTCATAGTCTTTCTGCTGAAAGGAAATGAGTTATATCCTGATAACAACTTGCAACATAAATATTTTGTCACTCTATTAGGGAGTCCTTGTTTTGAAAATATCATTCTAGAGCCTGAATGGGTAAGGTGACCAACCCTTAATCAGACCATAAATAAGGTTTGCCATATATATGTGATTTTACAACAACTCTGCCCTAAGCTGACAGGACAGTTGCTGACTGGTATTGGCCAATATGCTTAAAAATGGCATAATGTGAAGTATCAGTACTAATTTTTAACAGTGAAACAGATCTGTACTAAAAACAATTTATTTAAATTACAAAAATGCAGTATAAGAAACTATGTATACCGTGAGCATGCATGGTGACAGTTATAAAAAAACAAAAAACAACAGGTCCATTCCCAGCTTGTTTTGGGAAGTGAGTGATTCTCTCTCTGCTGCAAGTAGGTGGTTATAATATAACACATAAAGCCACAGCACTGTAAAGTGCAGAAGGGGTTCTTTAGTTTACTTTAAACCGCCATAACCAGTGTACCAGTCATCTAAATGTACCATGTTCATTTCACCAGTTATTAGGGTCATGCAATATCATACTGTCCATGAAAATACCAATATAAATGTTATGTAACATGCAAGTGCCATGTTGCTATAGCAACACCATGCCTTTGTGCTCCCTAGTAAGTGTGCACGACGAGACAAGCCTCGTCGTCAGGGCTTGTCTGAAAGTAACAGCCACAAGGGAGTCTCCAATAATGATAAAAAGTGACAACAACACTTCAACAACCCTCAGTTTTATTATGTGATGATATCATGCACCTCCTGACAAGTGACCAGTTGAATCTATTTGCAAAACTAAAGCATTAAGCAATAATGTTATACTTCTATTTAAAATGTCCAGGGAAAGCACTAGACCTAGGCTACCTTTGACTCATACCATTTCACCTATACTGACCTCTACTGTTGCACTATAATGCTGCTGCTTGCACATTGTTTCAATAAACACTACAGTAGCTAATTAAGAAATAAGGATGGAAAACGTCCTTCATTTACTTGTCTACAAGCTGCGAGCATTGATAAAACATTTTTTAGTTTAACATGAGCATGCCAGAGAGGCTTAGACTAAATAAAAATGATCATGATTTCACCACATTGGAAAGACTAAATAGTTCCACAGTTTAATAATAAACGTTTAATTTTTTTTTAAAGCAAAGATTTTCAGGAGCTTAAAGATTTAATGAATCCAAAAACTCGAAAGGCCTTAGAATCATATTGAATAGCAATCATCGACTTGTGAAGCACTGCATTAGCAACAAAAAGGATCCTGGAGAAATCAATGCATGTGCTCTGAAACAATTCTGAACACATTTCCATTATTGTTCATTTAACATAAATAATAATGCAAGTATTTAATGGCTGAGCACAAAACTGTCAGGATCTGTGTGCAGCAGGCAGGAAAGTAGGCCCCAAATGCAGACTTGTGGAAGTGAAACTTAAGCTAAAAACCCACAGCTTTATCTCTGGCATAGGTCAAAACAAAACCTGAACTGGGGCAGCTAGAAACTGAGTTAGAAACAGAGCACACAAGCCAGGGTGAGGGTGTGAACAGTCAATGCAACAACAAATAGGAACACACGCATACACTTCAAAATACTACTCTACTTAATTTATTAAAATATTTAGATCCAAATTTAATATTTAATATTACAGTTTGCCTTTTCTTAGAAGCTAAAATACTGCTTGACTGTCAATAACATTGTTTGTAATGCAATGAAGAACCAGCATATCAACCCTGAGTGATCAGTTGATCCAGGTTAAACTATACCTCAACTTTAAAAATATAAAAACAAAGCCCGCCCCAAGAAAACAATATTGTACATTCAAGGTAGGGTATAAAGCAGATTCTAGACCCATAGGCTGTCTCTTGTGTTCTGCATTAATTAGTATTTTTCAGAGTATGAAATAAGTACAACTAGCATCTTGCTAATGCTATTAGCATAACATTAGCTATCTTATTTTCAAAACCAGACTTTTCTTGTATTTTCCAAATATCCAAAATACATAAAGTATAAATTGTCATTCTGGTCTAGATATAAATATATAAAATGCCACAATATTTGCGAACAGTTAAGTAGTGTCGCATCGAAACGTCAGGAGACGGATTAAACAAATGATATTGCTAATAGTTGCATGAAAGATTTAGGAGTCAAAACAAACATAACCTACGGACTATCTAATATTTAACAATAAAATGTAAACTCTTAAACTCTTTAATAAATAAAAACTAACTTACCAGTTTGTGTTAGCGTGGAACAACAATCCAGAAAGCAAGCTGAAATTTTCTTGAAATCAGTAACCAGATCAATCCTCCATTAATACTATTGTCATTGGTCTGTACCATTCCTTCAAGCCTCCTATTCAACCCCCCCCCCCCACCACCCCCCCAAAAAAAGAAAAAAATAGTAAGCGTATAAACAGGTTCTGTAGTGTATTCACCCTTTACAGGTTTCACTCTGGTGCTGATGTGTATCTTTGCCTGAGCACAAAGGGGATGAACAGTGCTCTGAGGAGTGAGGAACAGAAGCGACCTATGGCGACCTATGTTTTTGTTTTTTTGGCAGCCTTTACATAGAGCCTAAGGTGTACAGTCAAACTAAGAGGTGAATAAATTATTGTTCCTCTCTTTGAAACAACAGCGGCCACAGTGATAACTGGTAACATAAGTGACTACAGGACTTTTAACCTCTGACCAATTATTTGGAACATTTGTTCATTTTTGTGGCCATTTTTCTAGTTTAGGGTCATGGGGGATTGAAGTCTATCCCAGCTAGCTATAAGGCAGGGTACATACTGGGCAGGTCACCAGTCTGTCAAAGGGCTTAATGGGAACACAGACTATGAGTTGCAAACAGTGTTAGGGAGTAACAGAAGACATGTACCGGCGTTACGTATTTAAAATACAAAATATGAGCAACTCTATTCCGTTACAGTTACCGTTTAAAAAGGTGGTATTCAGAATACAGTTACTTTGCTGAAATAAAAGGATTACACAGCAGTCTTTTCCTGTTTCATATGTTAGGCTATGCCCTCTCTATTTCTGGTAATTCCACGCTGGTGGAAACCCAAACAAAACACGCATTAAGAGGCTCTAATGCCTGGGTCTTAATCTCGCGGCCCATGTCACCTCTACTTGCGGCCCGCATAATGACGTGAAGAAATATTTTTTTTAATTATTGCTATTGTTCAAAAAATTATTTAATATGAAGACAATAGACAGAGTGTTACAGGCATATCCCCAAAGAATGTAGCCTCATGGGCAGTGTAGTCCAGTTGTAAGTAAGCTATGTATATTGTGTTTGTGTTTTTCTCCAAAACAATAAGTTCCGTTGGAGCAGCCTTTCAACGCCTCTCTCTGTCTAGTTTTCGGCTGCAAGCCCAACACAGAACCCGACGTATTAGCCAGAGGTCCCTTTATATGTTTCGGAGCCGCGGACCTGTTTTATATACGTGCGGAATAGTTTTCTATACCAGATCACTGCAAAAAGTGCAGCCTTACCTAATGTCCACCCTACTGTTACTCATTTTATATTAAGATTTAAAAATCTAGGTATTGGTATGGTGAGTAGCCTTCACTAATAGTAATAAATCACACAGCAATAGTACATTCATGTAGTTGTAAAAAGCATGATAATATATTAAGTAATCCAAAGTATTCAGAATACGTTACTCGCTACTCTCTTACATTTTGGGGCATGTATTCTGTAATCTGTAGTGGAATACATTTGAAAAGTAACCTTCCCAACACTGGTTGCAAACTCATAATCTCTGTACTAGTGTTGTGATGGTCGCGAATGAAACGGCTCTTAGAGGCCGGCTCTTTCAGGGAACGAAGGGAGTGTTTTTCTTTCTTTCTCTTACCCTCTCACTTTTTTTTGCTACATGAGCCTTGTGTTTGCTGAGCAGAGGGGGGAGGGGTGGTAGTTAGACTCAGGGTAGCACAGGAACAGAGCAGGAGTTAAGAGAAAGAGAGCCAGGCGCAACAACAAGAGATAACATTGTCACATTAGAAAGGTATAGTAAAGAAAACGAGTGACACTAAGAAAAGAAGAACCATTTAAATTTTATTGACAATACAAAGGCAGAGTGTAGAGTCTGCAAGAAAAGGATATCATATAGAGCCGGCTCCACAAATAACCTGCACTGGCACCTGAAAACTGTCCACCCATCAGTGCAATGAGAAGATAAAACACAGTCTGTTGAGTGTAATATTAATGAAGGTGCCAGTGCATCTACTGCAACTGTTGCTGCTGCTGCTGCATCTACAGCATCATACGGTATTCCACCACAACCACTTAAATCAACCCAGAGCTCTATTACACAGGTTTTGCAGAAGTCTGTGACCCCAGCATGACAGAACTCAATTGATAAGGACCAGCCAAAAGTGATCGCACTTGATTTCCAACTATTTTCAGTTGTGAATGATAAAGAATTCGGAAAGTTTATTCATGCACTGAATCCTATGTATGTAATTCCAAGCAGGAAAACACTCTCCCAAAAAAAATCCCATCCCATCCCAGGCCTATATGAGAGAGAACGGGCATCTTCTTTTTGTTTTGCATATTTGAAATTCATTGTGTTGTGGTTTGCAGTGTTTTGTGTTGTTTCACTTTAAATTTGTTTGAAAGGAAAAAGATGAAAATTTAAATAGTTAAAAGTTGAATTGTAAATAGTTTTTGTATTTTATAATTTTTTTTTTTTACATTTTATGTGGAGTGAATAAATAAATTTATTTATATAATAAATGTATGTAAATAAAAAACATATCGTTTTACATTAGTAATTTATTTTGTGCATAATTTTAGATTATTGTTGATAATAAATTAATTAAAGCAACAAAACAACCTGAAGAGCCGGTTGAGAGCTGAAAGAGCCGGCTCTTTTTAGTGAGCCGAGCCAGAAGAGCTGGTTCTCTAAAAAGAGCCAGAATTCCAATCACTACTCACTACAAAAAAGGCTGGACTGGTAATCTGGCATATATTGTCTATTTTCATTACTGACACTGGATTGCACAATCAAATCTCTTAAGGCAACCGACCGTTGACGTACCTTGCCTGTGCATTCATGCACCCTGTAGAACAGAGTTTAGTGTGGAACAAGTGGTTGGGAAAGATGGGCAAACAAAATTTTTAAAAAGTGGCACTAAAAAGCTAAAAAAAATAAAAATAAAATAAAAACAGATGCAGCAAACTGTATCAAATTAGTAACAATAGTTATCAGGGCTGCTGTCGTAGTAGTAGTATTAGCCACAACTGGTAATGAGCGCTTGCAGTCACAAGAGGCTGCTGTTGCTGGCTTGCTTTGGAGCAGTGTAGGAGGTGGGACAGCAGCTCTAACAACAGAGTGAAGAGATGGAGAAAGGTTGTAAGAAAATAAATGGAAGAACATAATTAGGAAGGGAGAGATTCAAGGATACAAGTAAAATGATAGTAAAATGGCTACTTTCAACCCCCCCCCCCCCCCCCCCCCCACAGCATCTACCAGCTAAATGATTATGTCAGAGTGAAATAAATTCTACATTGCAACGGGATGCTTGGTGGTATGTGGTTTAGAAAAACAGTTTAAAAAAAGAACCCTCATAGTCTTTCTGCTGAAAGGAAATGAGTTATATCCTGATAACAACTTGCAACATAAATATTTTGTCACTCTATTAGGGAGTCCTTGTTTTGAAAATATCATTCTAGAGCCTGAATGGGTAAGGTGACCAATCCTTAATCAGACCATAAATAAGGTTTGCCATATATATGTGATTTTACAACAACTCTGCCCTAAGCTGACAGGACAGTTGCTGACTGGTATTGGCCAATATGCTTAAAAATGGCATAATGTGAAGTATCAGTACTAATTTTTAACAGTGAAACAGATCTGTACTAAAAACAATTTATTTAAATTACAAAAATGCAGTATAAAAAACTATGTATACCGTGAGCATGCATGGTGACAGTTATAAAAAAACAAAAAACAACAGGTCCATTCCCAGCTAACAACAGAGTGAAGAGATGGAGAAAGGTTGTAAAAAATTAATGGAAGAACATAATTAGGAAGGGAGAGATTCAAGGATACAAGTAAAATGATAGTAAAATGGCTACTTTCAACCCCCCCCCCCCCCCCCCCCCCCCCACACACACACACCATCTACCAGCTAAATGATTATGTCAGAGTGAAATAAATTCTACATTGCAACGGGATGCTTGATGAGGATGTTGAGAATAATTTTGTTGATTGATACCGGTAATAGAAGTGTTACTGTCATGTAATCCCTGTGGCACATGTGGGAGCGGATCCCTGCAAGGCCATAATCAAATTTATTTTTTCTGTTTATAGGTAATGATGGTTTGTGCGTAACGCAGGTTGTGGAGCAATCAGGTGGCTGATTTCATTGTACAGCCTATGACAGATTGGGACAAAAATATTTTGTGTAAAGAAATTTAACAAGTCTTCACTATGTTTGATAAATGTATCGCCACTACAGAGAAATTTGTAGTATGTTCAATATGGGTTCTGCACTGTTATGTGTGTGACAGAATAACTGCCTTACTTACTGTGGTGCAATTCACAGATTAAAGGGGTTCTTTTTTATTTTCATAGTACCTCATGTGAGACAGCATAAATAATAGGGCAACATACTAATCAATCTTTTGGTGTGAGGTAGACTTGTAGTCAAGACCGCCTAAACCAAGCACCAAGACAATACCAAGACCAAGACCAGAGATGGGCAGTAACTAGGGATGGGTACCGGTATCCGGTGCCATGATGGCACTGGTTCTGACATAAACGGTAGTAACCAGACCGAAAAGCAGCGCACATTTCAGTGCTTTATTTCGGTGCTTTTTTTTCCTGAGCTGTGGTACACTTTCTTCTTCCTTACATTTATATTGGCGGTTGGCAAACAACTGAAAGGTGCATTACCGCCACCAACTGGTATGGAATGATACACTTTAGATTCTAGCCAATCATTTTACGTTTCCGGATAGTAGGCGGGTCCATGTACGTACGTTCTTTTAGAGCAGTGCTACAGATTAAAAATGCCCAAGGCGAAGCGGTCAAAAGTCTGGCTGTACTTCACAGCAAAATATGCAAACTCAGCAGCCTGCAACAAGTGCTTTAAGCTGATACTGTGATACTGTCAAAGAAGGTAACACCTCAAATCCGATGAAACACCTGGCGACGGATAGCGTTTTTTTAAAAGCCGAAAAATGCGCCGTATTTGATAGCTTGCTGCAAGACCTCACACCAGCGCATCTACAGCGGGTGGGTTGCCTGTTATCGGACCCGGAGTTAGCAACATCCCCCAAAAACCCGAAGAGGAGAGTCCTGGCCCCTAGCCCTGCCAGTGTAGCAGAAATGATGACGGATGATGATGGCAGCAGCAGCCGTTCTTCTCTGCGTGAGTAGCTTAGTAGGCTAACCACGTTATTAAATTAATGCATGTAAGGTGAACTAGCAAACACCGTCATAGTTACATGCAGCTGTCTTCTTGTTTGATGGCAGATACTCCCTTCACCCTGGCCAAAAAGGCTAAAATGACCAAAGAAAAAGTGGAAAACAGCTAAACATGAGAGGTTTTTGGACAAAGTTTGTGTTTTTTCCATTGATTAAGCACTGCTTCCAGCCAAGAGTGATACCATAAATCCCCTATAGCTGCAGAAAAGGCTAACATTGTTATCTTTTTACAAAAAAACAGCTGAACATAAGATGTTTTTGGACCAATTTTGTGTTCTCCATTCTTTAAGCACCGGTTTAAGCACCGGCACCGTTTCAAAAGTACCGGTTTGGCACCGGTATCGGATAAAACCTAAACGATACCCATCCCTAGCAGTAACGCGTAATCCGATTACTTTTTTAAAGTAACGAGTAAAGTAAGGGATTACTATTGCAAAAACGGTAATTAGATTACCGTTACTTTCCCGTAGGAACGCTGCGTTACTGCGTTACTAAAACTGGGATTTTTTTGCGAGAATGTCTCATGACAGTGACGTAAGCAAGTGCGACGTTCGTGACAACAGCTGTGTGCAGATCAACAATGGATAATATATCGAGTGCGGGAGAGAGTATGACCGTGCAGCGTGACCTTACTTTAAGTTTGATTCCATAAAAAGTGACAAAAACATTAGTGTCCATTGTACGTGGGAAGAAAACTTCTTTTTACAGCGAAAAAAAACCCTAAACTTCCAAGCAAGCACGAGTGCGCTACTACTTAATGGGAAATTCACAGAGAAACTCGCAGATTCTTCCACTGACCGCTGTGGCACACCTGCACCAGGGTAAACCTCCTCCACACACAAAAAAAATATTTTATGTGCTGGAATGTGCAGAAAATAGGTTTAAATATTAAACAAATTTCTTCCAGTCAGAGAATGTTGCATATAATTAAATTTTTGCTTGATGCATAAAGTTAAAAGATTAAAACTAATAAAACAAGTTTTAAAAAGGGACTTTTCCATTTGATTACATTTTGTATGATGGATTATGTAGAAAAAGTAGGAAAGTAATTAGTTACTGATTACTTTTTTCAAGTAACTTGACCAACACTGACCGAGACAGACCGAGTCAAGACTAAGACAAAGGCGAGACGAGACCAAGACCGAGACCGAGACAAAAAAGTATTTAAACTGCAGCCAGATGCTGCTTCGTTTACGGGTGTCAGGCATATTTATGTGTTTTTGTGATGCACTCGCACAGCCCTCCTCACCGCTCTCTACTGTCTCACTCACTTACTGAGAGGACAGACGGACGCTCCACTTGACTGTCGCGTTTCTCACCCTCTCTGTTTTTCACATAATGATAATATCCTATATCAGGGGTGTCAAACTCAAATACACAGTGGGCCAAAATTCAAAACTGGAACAAAGTCGCGGGCTAACATTAATATTTATTGAAAAAAAAAATCTTCCTCCAGATATAAGAATGAATCTTTTCTTATGGACTCAAATAAGTTTTGCTGGAAAACTGAACATGGAACAAGCAAAGCTTAATACTAAACAATATATATATATTAGCTGTATAATACCAGTAGGCCAGCTCTAATAGTAATTTGGTATGGCTTCGCGGGCCAAATGTAATTAGGCTGTGGGCCAAATTTGGCCCGCGGGCCAGAGTTTGACACACTTGTCCTATATCCTCGCATGTGATTGGCCACAATACGGAGGGATTTAAGTATAGCTGAGCCACTGTGTGAGAGCTGAGCAGCAAAAGGAAATTAAGTGGGGTTTTGCACATGACACATTATCGAACATTACGTTGTGTGTCATGGATACTGTTGACTCCAAATCTCCCGACCACTATATTGATCTGAGACAGCAAGACCGAGACAGCGAGACCAAGACAAGACCGAGGGATCCGAGACCAAGACCAAGACCAAAGTCCGTCAAGACCAACACAAGACCAAGACCACGTAAAAGTGGTCTTGAGACCAGTCTTGAGACCACTTTTACATGACTTTACAAGACCGGTCTTGAGACATCCAACTCTAGTGTGAGGCGTGACAACTTGATGGGGATAGATAACCATGACTTTGAATAAATAAATAATGGAACCAAATACATGTTTCTTAGGCATGTTACATTAGCTTTTAATAACCACATTGCCACTAAGGAATATTTTAATTTCACTGGACTGTTTCACGAGAAAAAGAGGGAACAAGCAAACTGCCATAAGGATATGGATAAACAACAACAGGGTTCTATGTTACAGTACTCTGTATTCACGGTTATTTCCTCAGTACTGATAATGTGTATAGATTGATTATGGAGTGACAGAGGCCTGTAACTCTGATTCAGTGTTTTCTCACAAATGTCCTAATGCATACACTCAGGCCTGAGATCTTAGGCAACTGGCCAAAACAACATCCAGAGTCATCGCTTTCTTTAAAGTGAAGTGATCTTACTGAATATACTTATGGACAGATATTCAATCTGCTTGCTTAAGCAACTAAAGACCATCTCAGTGATTGCTCGCTCAGTAATGCTGCCAAAGTCTTTGCATCCTTGGATGGACAATTAAATTAAGCTTTATAAGTAAATGAAGTTTTTTCTACTACCTGTGGGTAATTCATGTTATAGAAAAACTGTTCAAAAGAAAGACCTGGGAAACAGTTTGTGTTTTAAACTTCAAACAGTCAAATGTTTATTCGTTTATTTCCACATAAATGTGCATTTTCACATTTAAGCTGCTCTAAACTTAAGAGGTATCTGCAGTAGACTGATTGGAATTATCTCTGTAAGTGAAGCGAGCAATACAAGAGAACTTGACCTGTCAAATTGTCTTTGTTTATATAAATCTCTCTTTTGAAACAAATGATAAGCATTTCAGGTGTTCTCTTTATTAATTTATGCAGTATAATAAATATACTATTAACTTAGTTTTCCTGTTAGCCAAATTCTGGTTACTATTGTTGGCTAGTAATAATTTCTGCATTAGCAAATATTGTGACTAATGCTAACTGAATGCTCAGACAATGTCATTGGTCAGTTGCAATGTTGATCCTGGACCAATGAGGATGTAGGAACAATACAAACACAGG
Source organism: Neolamprologus multifasciatus (assembly GCF_963576455.1). NCBI lineage: Eukaryota > Metazoa > Chordata > Actinopteri > Cichliformes > Cichlidae > Neolamprologus > Neolamprologus multifasciatus. The sequence goes on along the minus strand of NC_140443.1, from coordinate 7,986,246 downwards.
GATATCAGATCATCCGTATGTATTTGTATGCTAGCAATAATTTCCACCTATACAGTCTATGAATGTCATTTGCTAAGCTGGCTAAAATAAGCTGATAATGTAGCACTCCACACCCTGATCCAAAGTGGGTCAAAGGCATGCCAGGTAGGCTTTATGCCAGTGTGCCAACACATGAAAAGCCAGAACTACAGACAAGACATTTCAGGCATTGCAGCAGTAGTATTTTCTGTGAAACTTTCCTACTCTCTTCTCTTTTCAGTTAAAAGGCAAAGGCATATTTTTTTATAGAATAACGTTTCTTGAATTTTGCATTTGGCATTTTGTTTTTGTTTTGTTATTTTCAAACAGTGCTTTTTAGAGGATTTTTTATTACATTCACTTCAACTTTGGTTGTAGGCTGATATATGTAAATCATTTTACAATACCATTGTACCACTTCATTTATAAAGCACTTTTAGAAAATAACAAGAGGGCTGACCAAAAAGCAGAAAGGGTAAGAGATGCAGAAAAACAAAAGAGCTGTAGAAGTTAAACAATAAAATAGTACATAAAAAGTATCTCAGAATAACTGTTAATATCTCTCACTGGGTCAAAGGTCAGGGAGTAAAACTGTTTTTTTTAAACAAAAAAAAAAGAGAGTGACAGAGTGAGAGTGACTTATGGGTACAGCAGTTCGGACAGATAAAATGGAGCACAACTGTTAAGAGACTTTAAACAACTAAATGGATTTTAAAATGGATTTGTAAACAAACCGGATGCCAGTGAAGGTAAGCTAAAATTGGAGTGACGTGCTCTCGCTTGCACCAATAATTTGAGTGGCAGTTTTTTTGCCCTAGCTCTGGGTGAGCAATACAGGGCTGGCTGATTCAGATAAAAATTGCACTGCAGTAATAGAGATGAGACATTATGAAAGCATGCCTTAATGTTTCAAAGTGAGTTTTGACATAAGACCCTTAATTTTTGACAGGAGCTTCAACTGGAAAAAGCAGGATTTTACCACCATACAAGGTAAGATGAGTTCTAATGCAGAGCCATCTTGAGGTTAAAGCTCACTATTATTAAACCCTTATGACAGTATTTCCTGCCAGTTATTACAGACCGCAGTTCCTCTCAAAAACCACAAACACACACACACACACACAGTCACACAGATACACACTTAATGCAAGCGAAACTCTTGCTGCAGGATGCTGCAGGAATCAAAGTCCCTCCCCTTGATTTTATGACTTGTGAGAGAGTGAGTTGGTGAGAGCGAGAGAGTAGAGGACGTAGAAGAGTGGTGATGCAGGGTATCCAGTCCTGTCCAGAGCTTGAATGACATTCTGAGGTTCAGTTCTTCACCATGCCACCATGAGCATAAGCTCCACTCACTGTGAAAATGGCACAAATAGGAAATTCCTCCACTCAGGTAAGGAACATGAATAATGATAAATGGAAAGAAGTCTGAACTGTATTTCTTTACAATATGATTTAAGATAAGTGGGATCTGTGAAGTGTAATAATGACTTCCTGTCCTGTCCAACCTCACGAGCACATGGATATGGTGTACATCTCCATTGAGACCACTATTGCTCTGGCCTCTGTGGTGGGGAATGTACTGGTGGTGCTGGTGGTGTATGAAAACCGGGCTCTCCGCAACGCAACCTTCTGCTTCATTGTGTCTCTGGCCATGGCTGACATCGCTGTGGGACTTTTGGTCATCCCTCTAGCTATCGTTATCAGTGTGGGATATTACACTCAGTTCTACACATGCCTCTTCCTGTCTTGCCTGATTCTGATGATCACCCAGAGCTCCATCTTTTCCCTACTGGCAATAGCCATCGACAGATATCTGCGAGTCAAAATTCCTACCAGGTGAGGAACTGCTTTAAAAGCAGCTGTTTGTGTGTTTGTTTTTTATTGTTATTTGTTTTATCTGAAAAAGTAAAAATAAATTGATTGGAATAAAGTAGTGAAAGTTGAGAATTACAGTATCAATGTAGTAAATCATGATCTGTTTACATTAAGAAGAACTCAATATTCATAGCAGAACACCATAGGAAACTGATGTCAGCATCCTCCTTGACCGATAAAGACTGCCTGATCCAGTCCATTGCAGCTTTCCTGTCCAAAATGAATCATGCAAATTAGTCATCCACTGATCTTGGTTCTGTACAATATTCATCCTACTTATAAGCATAAATGTATTTCACAAACATTTTAATTGATATCACATTATATAGCATGTGTCTTTTGAACTTGAACTAGCAGAACATATGGTGTTAATCTCTTTTTAATTGTCTTTAGAGTCAGAGAGCCTAATATGTGCTCAATCGAGGGAATTAGGTTCTCCATCTTCATGACTGATATACAGCACCATATATCTTTGCAAGGTTTAATGCAAATAAAAAGCTTTTAAGCAAATTAAAATGTTCCTGTCTATGTAAACAACTGACAGAGGTAACATTTTTATGAAAGCTGGCGGTCTACCACACAACATTTTTATATATCAGTTGGATCCTGATGTCAAGTGTCAGTTGTGAAAACTTCTTTGAAAAATCTCAAAGGCTGACATTGGACCAATGAAACACTATAACTATAGTACTCATATGCGCATTTAGGTGAATCGGAAACCTGTCTTTTCTTTTTCATCATACTGCTCAGGTACAGCATCATAGTGACTAATGGGCGAGCGTTCGTGGCAATTTGTCTCTGTTGGATTCTTTCCTTCCTCACTGGATTGGTTCCGATGATTGGCTGGAATAACCGGGATACCGCAAACCGCAGCAACGCCAGTGAAATATGCTGCCAATTCATCGCTGTTATAAGGATGGACTATATGGTGTACTTTAATTTCTTTGTCTGTGTGGCACCACCACTGCTGATAATGATCACTCTGTATGTGGAGATCTTTAGGGTCATACGGAAGCAACTTAACCGCCGTGCTGAGGCCACCTGTGATGGAGACAAGTACTTCCGGAAGGAGCTGAAACTAGCCAAATCGTTGGCCTTGGTGGTGTTTCTCTTTGCTTTGTGCTGGCTCCCAATACATATCATGAACTGCGTCACTTTATTTTGCCCAAATTGTATCAATCCGATAGCCTCAAAGGTAGGGATTTTCATGTCCCATGTAAACTCGGCTCTTAACCCGCTGGTTTATGCATTCAAGATGAAGCATTTCCGTGCCACACTCATCCAAATCATTCGCCGTTGCATGTTATGTAAACCCATAGAAGCGACCGCATACCCTACAAGCACAGTAGTCCTAAATTAGAGAGTGAATTTAAGTGTATAAAAAGGACTGCGATATTTCTGTTCTTGGCTTCCAGTGATGGTGTATCAGCAATACTAATGGGATGACATGATATATGGAACTGATAAGGAAAATAAACCCATTAGCTGGAATAACACAGCACTTCACTGAGTCTTGGGAAACACCCATATCTTAACCATTTACATTTCTGTTAGTTTCATTATAATAAACCAAGGTTGCAGTGAGAGGAAAGAAAATTATATCTTCATCAGTCTGGCATTTGATTTGTTTTGTTTTTGTTATTAAGTTCTTTCCTTACTGATTCATATTGAATTTTTTAATCATTGTAATGTGCTGTAGATAAACACCATAAATGATACATTCAATATTTCATGCTCAGAGTGCTTCAAAGTGGAAACAAGAGATGTCTTTCCCGTTTTAACACAATACATTCTACACAGTGTGATGTTGCAGGTATGTCTTAGATATTGTCAAAGTTATTATATTTCAAGGACATTATCCTTGTTTGTGTGAAAGCCAGTGGCATTCCATAGTGGGCGAAATATTGCAATATGTGCCAAAGTGGTCGACTGACTTATAAATGAGATTAGATTCATTACAAAGATTGAATTTGGAAAACCACAAACTAGATGCTGGATGAGTCACATGAACACAGTCAGAAGAGTGGAGAGATTTACTGGCATAATATCAATACAGAGTACAGTTTGTTCTCTGGGTTTCACATAAACAGTTCAATATATGCTGAGATGAAAAGGCTCTGCCTTGAATGCAAATTAGTCAATTCAGGCACTACACCAAATGAGACAAAAACTCTGCCAATATCAAAGCCTTTCAGCCATAAGTCTTTATCGCAGGATGCAGGGGCTTCCTCAGCGAATTCACATAGTTGAGGCCATATTTCACAAGCTGTGGCAGAATGGTGAAAAGGCTCTGGCGCATTTAAAGAAATTAACAACAGAGCATTATGCTCAAGTGATTTATTCCAACTCCAAGGCTAAAGCTTCTGCTAAAGCCGCATCGGTTCTGCATCGTCATCAGTTTGACCTCAGGACTACATCCACTCAGTACTTAATACATAAAAGCGGTATAATCCTTTTAGAATATTAAATGATTTTCCATTTGATATGCTCAGAACACCAGGCTTTGTGTTAAAACAATGGGGTTCAAAAAGGTATTTAATTATCGCTCTTTCTCTGCCTCTCAATCACAAACACGTCAATATGTACTATATATTACCATCTCTAACCTTCATCCCTCGCCGAGGGATTTGAAACTGCTGAGTGTGGTCTAATCCCCAGCACTCATCTTAGAGAAGCAGGTACCGCATAACCAAGCTGGCATTTACTGCCTTTGCACCACACAGCCCTGTGAGCACGGGCCTAACAATATCTACAGTAGAGAGGTAAAAGCATGGTGTAAGTAGGAAGTGTCTATCGTGACTTCATCACACAGAAACTGAAATCTTCGCAAGGTAAGACTATTCATATGTATATTTGGAGAAACATTTAAGGCTTCTACAAAACGCTATCACTACATCAGTTTGCAAAATCATTTCTTACGTTTGCTTTTTTAACATTTTCAAGCAGCAACATAATTTTGCATGCACAACCAACTATAAGATGGCTGACACTCACAGAGAAGGAGAGGAACAAGGGGAAGAACAAGATCTAGAGGCTCCAGAAGAAGAGATGGATGACGAATATAATTCCTTGCTACACTTAAGCAAATACCGTGAAGCTCAGTTTGCAAAACCGTGGGAGCAGTGGACCTTCAGAGATAAAGCAAACTATTACATGGACCGCATCTTCCTTGGGCTTTTGGTCACTTTTTTGGTCATTTTTATTGGAGAGTGTGGCTATAAAATCTGGTACATGACAAACGTGAATGCGATTGTGGAGTTTGTTTCAGATTTGGTTGTCTTTTTGTTCGACTGGCTCTTCACGCAGGACAGACAGGAGCAGGTGGCTGAACTATAGGCTGCAATGAAAGGATTACTTGATTTTGTCTTTTTTTGTGTGTATTTTCTGCAATGTTTAAAACCCAAAAGATCACTAGAAAATTTGTCTGCATCTTAGCAAGGATTTTTTGTAATATTACCAGTACTTGAGCACTATTTCTGATCCTTTTTGATGGAAGTAAACATATTGAATGAGCTGTCTCACTGTCATGCACTTCAATGATTTGTACCATGTGGTTTTTTCCCCCAAACCAACTATGTAATTAAAAAAACTATTAACTTCAGCTATGATTTATGAATGACAACTGCTATAACTATGTTAGTTTCTGTTACGGGCTAATTAATATGTTAGTATATTTTAAAGTTGGAACATTGAAACACGCGGTGTAAATGCTTCGAAGAGTGCTGTAAAGCTGATTTAAAGGACTAATTTTTTTAGGTGCCAATTCCTGTTTAATTCTCAATTTCCTTTTCTCCTTAACATTTAGATGCATTTTATTAGATATCATTTTACATTTTTATTTATATATATATATATATAGAATTAATTTATATTTACTCATAAATATTAAATGTAGATATGTGACTTAATTGTTACAAGCCAGTTAATTTACTATCCAGTCTGTACATGGAAAGTGAATAATAATAACAACAATAGAATGTTTTTAGTGTATTTTTATGAAAGGTGTCATTCTGCTACAAAAGGTTTCCACTAAATCATGTTATATAAAAAAGTAACTTATAATGGAGCGAATACAAATGTAACTTAGTTTTAGTTAACATGAATTGTTTGACTTCTTCACCAAAAATCAATAATAACATGGTTTCTTACTTGTAAAGTTACATTTATAGGTGTAAAATTTGGCAAATTATAGTAGTAAAATTAGAATAGCAAGGATCCAGTGCACAAAAACGATTTTCTGTGTGCTGTTTTCCTGGAGATAAGCCACCTGAGTTGTTTGCACAATGGAAAAATAATTTCACCAATATTTTCAACAATAAACACAAAAAAGTTTTCCCAGAAATTATTCTCAGTTGGGCACTTCCAGAATAAATGTACAGTGGTCTTTAGATCCGAAACTGCAGTTTAGACCAGCGTGTATTTAATATTGAAATTATAATAATTGTTACCGATTTATTTGGTCAGTGAGACGCTTGACTTCATTCTGTACCACATTACCCACAATCCAAGTCCAACAATTATTCTGACGTATACATCTGTCATCAAGCAGACCAATGAAATCGACGCACTCCATCTCATACAACCTCCGGTACCGCCTCTCTTCCTCTTCCGGATTTTCTAGCGTGACCGACGTTTCGTGTCTATTTAGACTTAAAAGTAAGTCCAAATATCCGTCACATTATAGATGTTAGTTTGTATCTCATTATGAATTTTTAAGGTGACCAGTGTTTGATGGTTGATTTTATTCGGCTACAAATGTGTCGTTGTTGCCTAAATTACTGTCAGTAATGGAGGACTGCTACAGACAAACACTGGGCGCCATGCTGCCTCTGTCAGTCCCAACTGATGTATCCCAGCTTACATGGTTTACACCAGCATAGAGGCTGTTACACCATGTGTTCTTGGAACTGAATACAAAGTCGAACAGCGACCTGCATATTTAGTATGGTGATTTTTGTCCGTGTGTAATGTTTAGTATTTTTATTTGTAAAACATCAGCTACACTATAGCTAAACTGCTAAACCTGGCCAGGTTTAGCAGTTTAGCAGAACCCGGGTTCTCCGAACATATTTAAAGACTCAAAGTATAATCTTAAAAACACTAAAGAATCCAAATATTCTTATAGAACTACTAGTAGTTGAACACTTCAGTTTTTTGCTTTATGAAAGTACTCATCGTTGTCCTTAAATAAAGTTATAAATAAATTCACCGAGGGTGCGTGCCGGCCCCCTAGTGGCAAACCTGGAGTATTTCTGAGTGTCAGACTACTCGATAAAAATACAATTTAGAAATCACCTTTTCCTGCTTTAAAAAAAAGAAAAGTGCTAATCTAACGTATTTTGGCCTTCCATTCAAAGGAATATTGCCAAGACTATGATTTAACATATTTTTAACCAGCTAGTACTGCATAAAATACACGTTTGTCGATCATACGTGCAGCAAAAAACCCGACATTTCTGTTGAGACATGTAGCAAAGACTAGCACTGCTTTAACTATATATGGACTATTCATGTTTTCATGCGTGGTCACCCACTACAGGCCTATTTTGAGAGAAAAGACATACAGCTAAGCTTACCCTTTCTGAAATTGTTATTTTTACCTGTTTATCTTCTATTAAACCATTCTTTAGTAATATAATTAGCAGCACCAATGCTCATTATACTCAAGTTATCTAATCTCATGATTTTCCCCTGTTAATTACTTAATGTAAAAAAATCATCAGGCCATCAAGACTAACTGTAACACAAACTGGAATATTGAGATGCTTTTCGAAATGAAATTTTCCAATTTACATTCGTAACTTGGCACACAGATTCTTCACTTCTGTTTCGTTATCACTACAGAATGCGTTACGTGGCCGCTTACCTCCTGGCTGTTCTCGGTGGAAACGCCAATCCTTCTGCCAAGGACATCAAGTCCATCTTGGACAGCGTGGGAATTGAGGCCGATGATGAACGCTTAAATAAGGTTTGTTGCTAAAACATTGAGCCTTTTTTTTCCTCTGAAAATGTGCCGTGGCTAAGTTGTCTCTTCTCTGCAGGTCATTAGTGAGCTCAATGGTAAAGACATCAATGAAGTTGTGAACTCAGGTAAAGGCCCTTCTTTGAAAATAACTGCAGAGGTCAAGATGATATATACACTGGAGCTGGCTAACAGTTGTATCACTTTTTTCTTCCACAGGCCTCTCTAAGTTAGCCTCCGTACCAGCAGGCGGTGCCGTGGCGGCACCTGCTGCAGCTGCTGCTGGTGGAGGTGCTGGGGCTGCGCCTGCTGCTGGTACGTATATATTTATATATCTGTCATTAAAGAATAAAATTGAAGCTTCTGCAAGTTTGGATGATAAATTTGTACTAGCGTTGAAAAAGTTTAGCTGTCTGGGATCTTAGTGCTGGTAACTGCTCTCTGTACTTATCTTTTCATTAAACAACATCTTCTTGTTTGCAGTGGAAGAGAAAAAGGAAGAGAAGAAGGAAGAATCAGAAGAGTCCGACGAAGATATGGGTTTTGGTCTCTTTGATTAATCTGCCTTCTCTGTGTTTAAAAAGCAATAAAAATGTAAAAGGTTTACACAAAATCACCTTTTCTTACTGTCCTTTAATTGATATTTATTTTAAATAACCCTTACCTAATTGTGACTGGGCAAAAGTAATCATTCACAAAGATATTACAGTTGAAGTGTCTGGGGCTTGACGCTAAAGCTTTTGTTTCATGTTAAAAATAGACAAGACTGGGAAGCCAGTCATCATTAGGCAAACCAGACCTTCCGTGTGGTCTGTCTGTTGTATTGTTGGTAAGATGAGGGACAGTCCATGAACCAGACCAGACAAAGTTGGCCACACAAAATAATAAAAAACAAGACTAAAACTGGTGTGTTTAAGGTTTAGGAAACACACAAATGACCTGTAACAACAATTCAGTCACAAGGAGAAAAAAAGTATAGAAATTTGTAAAACTGGTCTTTTGGAACATGGAAAAAAATTCCAATAAAGTGTTGATAGTATAAATTGTATAATTATCAATGCAGCCATACAGACACAGTGATTCTTAATTTTTAAAATTACTGCAAGACTCACGAGAACAGGATCAACGGGAAGGGGGGAAGAAGTCAATCTGTAGATTGGTAATGTGCTTCAAACAACAGCTAGCATAATGTTCAGTGCTCTCAATAGTTATTTCTCATGGTAAAGACGTTTGATTGCCCAACAAGTTAAATAGTAATGCAGCTGGCATGGATGGACACCTTAGTGACCTGTCATTGATTACCTGTGTGGTTTCCCTGTCACAAGCCAAAATGCTGCAAGGGCATAAATTAGAAGTGAGTCATTAGTCACATCACAATATATCTTTTGCAACTGATTTTTTTAAATTGCATGACAGCATAAATAGTCACTCAGCTGTGACCTGGATTTTTCCACTACCTGCTATCTTCCACAAACTGCTTTTGCCTTACATAAGATACCCGAATTAAGGTCAACGAAGTAAGCAACTTAATCTCTTAACGCTGCCTTTGAAATGACTAACTACTCAAAGAATTAATGCTGATGTGTGGGCTTACTTTGCTTCAAGTTTCACTAAATCAGATCTCAGTGGTTCATGTCATACACAACACTCATAACTGTGTTGTGTTCATCATGCAGTTCCATTTATCTTTTTCTCGTTTTTTGTAGAGCACAGCACAAAATCACACGTGTTCATTATTTTTAGTAGGATACTGAGACATTCATAGCACTTCATAATGATCATATTGACTGTTGATTTCCATTCAATATTTGCTTGTTCCAAATATATTAAACTTTATCAAATGTATACAGATTCTTTATACACTTTGAATTGTCAATGTAAAGCTTTGTTTATTTATTGCAAAGCTGATGAAAACATACTTTATTTATAATTGCAGTAGTTTTAACAAGTCAGTATTGTCAGGGTTGTACAGCTTTTAAAACATGTTGTTATATGTTAGCTGTAAAACACAAAGGTGTGGCTGACCCAAGGTCTTTTTATTGCTTCAGCTTGCATTCATCTGTTAGAACAGAGTTTCTAAGTTTTTGTTACTTTGACATGAGGTCATGTCTAAAGTCAACCTGCAGCTGCATACATTGTATGGACAAAAGTAACGAGCCACTTGCACATTATACCTACACGAGCAACTCCCGTTACAGTACTATGCTGGAATTTGGTGAGCTCTTATTTCCACAGAAGTTTGGAAAGGTCTACCACATGGCTAGGTGCCTGATTTTATATAGCTGTGGCAATGGGATTGAAAACACCTGAATTCAAAGGTTAAGAGGTGTGGCCCATGTATGCCAGAAGCTGATGGCTTTATTTCTCGAAGCCTGCTTCCTAACAGGTATAAACAGAGATCTCTAGCCTCTCCTAAACAGGTTTGAGCAGGTATGTAATAGCCTCAGGCTGATGTTTGATTTGTTCTATTAGCTTCATTCTTCTGTTTCTCAGGTGGTGGAAGGATAAGGAATTTTTTTGAATACTCTTCACAATAATTATTTTTCCAACAAATTAAGGGAGATGCAAGTCTTAATTTTTGCTGTTTTTATTGTCAAGTTGATCTTAAATTAAGCCAGCCTTTAGATATACATCAATTCTCAATGAAAAAAATATAAACATCTTTTTAGTATTTAATATGAATGCCAGCATTCATGAAAAACAAACATCAGTCACATTTTAGAATACCAAAATATTCAAGAACCTTGCACCAAGTTGTTTAGCTTATACATAAAAAATTGCACTGATCTTTCACATTTTTACAAATTCATATACACAATTCAACCTAGCAAAATGTCACAGTTTTTTCGTTTTGTGAAACCAGCTGTGTTTGTTAGTAGTTTACTTATATCTCAGTTGAACTTTAATGTGAAAGACAACACTCATGCACTCAAACAACATCCAAACAGTTTTCTCAGCAGTCGTTCTGTTGCAAATTTATAGTTTAACAAGCACTCAAAAACAATATTAAGAAAACATAACATAGATTACAGCATGTGTCTCTTTGCGGGCTTAAAGCATTTCTTAGCTAGCCCCTTTGTAAAAAGGAACTCAGGTGTGCAATGCATCCTTAACCACATCTGCAGTGCTAAGAGGGGTTGTCAAAATTTAATGTGCAGCTATATTTCTGCTTGGCTGCTTCTCAGTCATCACTGTCAGACCATGGATGATCTGTGCATGCCTGCAAGAGAACATAAGAGTTTAAATAAAACAAACTTTTTCAATGTCATTATTTAAAAAGAAACAATATCGTACGCTATATTTAGCATCTTTTTTAGGGATATACATTCAAATACTGAAGCAAGGGAACATTTGCATTCCCATTTTAATCAATAATTAACTGATAACATGGTTTCATTATTATGAGAACAACACATAAAAGCTGTTTCTTTCTAATGTTTACTCTCTTTGCTTTATCTCTCTCCATTTCATCTGATCCTTACCTGTCTGTATTCAAATCGGTCCTGTAGATAACGGTTTCCCAGACCAGTAATGTGGCCTACATTCTGTTTGGAGAGTCCGGCTATCCTGGCCGTGAAGTCGAGTGTGAAGGCCAGTTTGACCAGCTCAGGTGCTGTTGGTAAGACAGTTGGAGGTTTTCGGGTCGATGAACCTTCTTTCTCAACATATGCATCAGCAAGCTTTTGGAAGGAAGAGTATGTCATCTGCTGAAAGAAGTAGCTCAGGGTGGGGTTATCTTTCATCTGTAAGACATAAGGAGAAGAGGAGGTCTGTTAATACAATCTGCTTTTGATTTACTAAAATAAACATGAAGTCAACAGCTACTGAACATTTATACAAAATGAGATAAAAAGCCAATTACAATTTAATAGAGTGCAAGGCTATCTTATCAGGAAGCCTAAAAAATCATTAGTTGTAGCTGAGAGAACAGAAAGCTTTTAGTCTGATTCATGATGGGTGCAACTGATGATCATTTACATTATTGATTAGCAACCCATTTATTTTCTCTTTGTACTGATTGTTTGGTCTATAAAATGTCAGAAAATTAAAAATGCTCATAGCTCAAATGTGGATAATATCTCTAAAGGCCATATTTACATTTGCAAATGTTTTTGAAATATACCAAAAACAATTTATGATCCAATAATACAAAGAAAAGCAGCAAATCCTCAGACTTATGAAGCTGTAGTCATGAAATCTTTAGTATTTATGCCTGATCACATTTCTAAATAGTTTGTATTGCCAAATGCAGCCATACTTATTTAATGTGTGAACCTGTTGTATGAAAAAACAAAAAAAACAACGGTAGTTTCGAAACGCGCTGACATGCTGCTAAGTAGAACTTTGCATATTTAACTTTACACCTCTTCCTGTTCTCATGTAGGCCTCGTTTACTACTATTCTTATTGCAAAAACAGAAAACATGCAGGAGTAAATGCCCATGACAAATTCACAACAACCCATTAAGTATTGCAGACAAACACAGGAACTTGAATTTGTGAAGGAGTTTGTACTTTTTCACTGGAGTTGGTAATGGTTATCTTTATAATAATTTGAGATTTATTAGTTAGCTTTTAATTACACAGCATTTGATCTGTGTAATTAAAAACAATTTAAATTCAAGGCATTATATACAGGCCGACTATTTCACATAAAGTATTTCAATATTTGTAATTTTCCAAGACTGACAGTTAATACCAACCTTGACATCTATGGCATCACCCTGTTCCTTCATCAGAGCAATGATCCTGTTAATTACTTCCTCTGAGACCAAACAGAAAGAAGAAGTGTAATTAATGCTCCGAGCAGTTCACAACATTGTTCACGCCACAGTCTGCTACATGTAACAATGTGGGTTTAAGTGTATAGTATAGTTACATTTTTAGCACAAGCCTTCCATTTGGTTTAGGAGTTGTTTTACTTTTCTTTCATCAAATTTGTTGCCAATACTGAAGTATTTTCAGACTGACATGTACATGACTTATATTTAGAGAACTAAACAGTTTCTTACCATCTGAAAGTGGTGCAACCTCTTCTTTTTCTTTGACCTCATGGACAATTTTTTCCAGTTCCTCTGACACCTTCTCATAATAAGAGTATGTTGGTGTTACACTGACAACAGCTGCAAAATGAAGATTTGGTTATTTTTAAATGTGTATTTTTTTGTATTCCAGTGATTTGGCTTACTATAAAAATGTAAAAAATAACATTGATTATTAAATAAGATCAGTTCTCCCACAGGCATACCTTCAACTCCAGTGATGTCAGCAGGTTTGTTTGGTTTTGTCAGAGATTGCTGCCTTTTTGAGAATCTTCTTCTTAGGGACTTTTTTCTTGTTGACTTCTTTGGTAAAGTGACTGGTGTAATGGGCAAGCAGTTAGTTACTGTCTCAGAGGACTTGTACATGTCTGGTGGACTGTCCTGCTCGTCGTCTTTATCCTCATTGTCCTTCCGGGTGAAAAAGCCAATTATATTTTTCCAAAATGAGGTTTTCTTGATCTTCTTAGATTTTTTTGTCGGTTTCTCTGGTTCTTCGGGACATTTCTCGGTTTGGTTTGGTGCATGTTCGACCGCAGAGAACGTATCAATTTCTTTGCCATCCACATTCTCAAGTGAAGGGGCCAAGTGAAGGGAGGGGTCGCTGGAATGATGTCTTTGTCTTTTTGGCACCGTCACCCATTTTTCTTTCCTCCTAGCCACTTTAAGCCCATGAGTGCCATCATTTAGGCTGAGGCTACGTTTTACGTATACCTCCAGGAGACGGACTGTATCCTTGGGAGGCACGGAAATTAACTGGCTGTGAGGAGGCCTTTGTTTTTCTTTCTCCGTTTCCATGTTGGACTCTGAAAGGTGAAACACAACACCACATATATAACACATCCTTAACACTTTTGAAGGATACGATTTCAATCAAAATGACCTGACAATGGATGGTACCATCTTCTCAATTGTAACAAACAAAACAAAATTGAACAAAACTGAGAAAAATGTAAACATTTGTAACAATTTTAGACCCTCAAATTAATAAATGTAGCAAGAAAGTAGTCGGCACAATAATCATTAATTGCAACTAAGATGGCAAATGTTTTTTTTTTAGTCTGTTGTTAAATTGGAATAAATAATAGTAGGTAGCTCCATATAACCCGTATGGAGATATTTAACTTCCCTTATCTGATCAACAGCACAACCGAAAGCTAAACAGAAAAACAAATACGAATCTGGGACTTTCTGAAACCAGGTTGCTATCAAGTGTTTGTTAAATGTTTTACTTTAAACTACAAGCGGTAAAATTGTAGAGGCGGTTTATACCGTTAACAAGTTGGAGGAAGAAGAAAGACTGCAAAACAACAAGAAGAAGCGCATTAGTACCATTGGCAGTAGGCCAAAATGTAGACTCACCTTCACACACCGCAAATATCTTAAATCTCTGCAAGGATCTGTGCAAGTCTGGCTACCACCACTCACGGTTCTTTTTAAAAAGTTATATGGCTCCAAAGTCCGGCTGCCTGCTCAAATAGAGCCTCTTCCTAACTCCTTCGCGGAGTGGGCGGGAAGCTGGGAAAACGCCACCTGTCTTCCTGCTTATTCGTGTCCAAAGCCGACGTCAGACTCAACGTGTGTTTACAGTTTCACCCTCGCTCTCGGTTCTGCTGTAAAACAATATATCCACCGGGTGCTTTGGCCGATTTTTACAGGAAGACATTTTGCTTCCTTTCAGAGGCTGCATTTAGAGGAAGCAGTACAAAACGCGACGTTTTTTTAAAATGACGTAATCGTAGCGATTTTTTGGGTTATATTTAGGTCATTCAACCACTCTTGCGCGTATTTTTCTTGATTTGTGATAATATGTGGCTGTCTCTTTATGTATTCTAATACAGATGTCTTGGAAAAGTAATCACGAAACTACTTGTATTATTATAATAATATGATTAGCAATAGTAGTAGTAGTAGTAGTAGAGGAATAACATTGTTCTCATTTATTTGCCATTGTGTCTTTAGTCTTGTGGTGGGATTCGTTTCCAAGGAAACTACTTAACTAACGATCAATAGTACTGTTTACTTTCCACTCACTTTTTAAAGCATATATTACAAATGTTCCAGAATTTATTTTTTGTTGTTATAGTTTAAAACAGAGCACCTCTAACATTTCACTTGGATTGCACCATTTGCTTTCCTTTCCTTTTATTAAAACCTTTATTCCCATAAATTGACTGGATGCTCTTGTGACAACATATGATAACACAGTTCCCAGGATTTTGTAATCACGACTTTTTCCTTGCAGTTTTCCAAGCATAGAGCACTGTTATGCATTGCGGTGAAATATTTCCAGGAAGTGGTTGTGATCAGAAAAACTCTTTTTGTTTAATTGTAAAACATGCCTATCCCTTATTTATGTGCTTACTTATCAACAGTCTTTCTGTCTGCAGCTGACTCTTATCAGTAGTCTGTTATCTGGCTGATTTACTGGAAGTCCATAGAAGGTGCAACGTTAAGGCATGTTAGTGGCAGATACACAACAGGAGACAGTAGTTTAATAATCTTTCAGTGATTAATTGCCTCATAGATTCCTTCATTTGATCTTATAATAGAAGAAAAGGTTTCAAACCACATCATATATTAATTTAATTTGTGCAAGTTTTTGAGTTTCTCTATACTGAAGCATAGTCCATTCTGTGTCCTACAACAATCACATACCTGTGCTTTACTGGTATGGTGGTCTAGGTTATAGAGCTCAGTTTCTGTTGAAAGTAATTTAGAGAGTTGTTATTTAACTTTATGGTAATTTTGCAGGCTGCTGATAACCTTACTGAATTTTCTCTTTGTATAGGCGATTAAAGATTAACAGAATCCCAAACTGGAGCCTCTCATGCCGCTAAGCTACATCATGTTTTATGAGCCTTTAGTTCATCAGTGTGTTATTACATAATCTGAACAACAGGAAACAAATTCACACAAAAGTTATGGATACCATTGTGGTACATAGACTCACCATGTGCATGAATGTCATGGCAATTTTGCAGGTTGTTCTTTGTCCAGGGTGGAATGATTGATACATTTATACTGTTTGTAGTACCAAAGTGAAGCCACTGGGTGTCCCTCTTAAAACATGTTCTGGAGGCTTTCACTGTCAAACAAGCATTTACATTATTTCCCTGCAGGCCATAAGCCATAGAGTAGCTTACTTTTCTTATAAGTATTTAATCTCAATACACATATGTAAGTATGTATTTTTGTATTCATACATTTCATGCTATTCCATGCTGCAGCACAACTTTAGTCACAAATAGTATGCTTGACTATACTATATTTATTTTGTTTTGTTTTCTTTAACGATAAATTTGACTATATTTTTGCATTCAAAAATATGGTAAGCCTACATAATTTGTTGTTACGCAGTATACAAAATAGTTTCACTTTTGGTATCCACATGTTTGCGTGACATTTTCAGTTCCACAGAACTGTGCCTTTATGATTGCATAATTTCCTGTAATTTTTCACAAACAGGCTCAGATCCCTAACCCGACTTTATGAAAAACCCCGGCTGTTGCAGATGTGCAAAGCACCTTGTGGTCTTCAAGGCAATGCATTACTGTCTGGTCCCACATGATACTTCAGGTCACCTTTTTCATTTTTCATGGGTCTTAAGCTGGACAAATGTGAGGCTCACATTTCGTCCCACAAGATCTGGTCATTGACCTCCAGGGCTGACGCAGTGCAGCGGAGCAGCCACAGCGCGTTTACCTGCTGTAAATCTTTATCTGTTTGAATAATTACTCATCCTCTGTCTAGGGACTCTCCAGTCTTAAAATGATAGATGATTATTACCCAGGTAATGCAGAGCTGTGCTAACAAAACACATATAGACAGATACTAGGGCATACAGTGATTACATTAATGTCTCTAGCCAATAATACTGCTGTACAATACACCCTAGAGGCTTTTTGATTAAATGGTATAATAGAGTATACGATGCATTGAAAGCCAGCCACCAGAAAGTGAAACTGAGTTATGTAGGTTCATCATCATGTCATTTAACAACTTAAGAGGTTTCTGAAACAAAGTCCTTATACTTTGAATGCTGAATCAGGAAGGAAATACAAGCAGGTATCTGTTAATGTGTAACATAGTTTCACATTTGTTGTAGATGTTAAAGAGGCAGGAAATCCAGTTCACTTAAGACATAAATCTAAGCAGTACATCCAATTTTACTGTAAAGCTCAGTGATCTTAACAGTTGGAGACTACAGATTTTAGTAAATAAGAATAAAATAGAAATAAATAGTTTATTTGTTTTTATATATGTTATTCAGTAGGTTCATGAAAATGGCCACTTGAGGCTAACTATCAGCCCAAAACTAGCACATCTACAGGATGGCATAACAACAATTTAGTTGCTATTGCTAATTTTCCTCATCCTTGAAATTGTTTTTAAAAACACATCTATTTAAATTAAAGTGGACCTAATCTGCCCATTTCTGCCTCAATATTTTTTTCATTCTTGGACTCCACTAAAGTAGTTTTGCATAACTTAGAGGTCAAGCTAATTCTTATTAATCTGCTTTTTATACTGTAAGATGCTTGAAACAGCTGTTTAAGCTCCTTTGCCTTTAGGACATTTTTCCTTGAAATCAGCTTTCTTCTGATTGGCTAACCCTCACAGACTGACAGTTTAAACACCAGGTGGTTGGGCTTAAGTCTAGGATTATTTTATTTTAAAAAGTGTAAACCGCATGTATGTGTAAACTTCACTCTATTCCTTTTGGAGAATGTAAAACACTCCTTGGTATATAGAGATATCCACAACACCTCGTTGTGTTTTGCCTTGGTTTTTGTTTATAATTTATTGTAGTTACATAATGTAGTTATATTTACATTTTTGAAATAAACTAGTCAATTAATAAAAATTAATAATCAGCAGAGATCTGTGCCTACACGTTAAATCTATACAGTCTAAAGCTAGTTTTATACTTTCCGTGTCCCAGAGTCCACGGGGGTCCACTTGGGTTCCAGTGACGTAAATTTCATCAACGGACGGTGAGTGGAAGGGTCCGTGGATAATTTACCTTACAATGCACCAACTACTGATGCGCTGAACTATCCGTGACTGTGTCCGCAACTAACTATAATCCAGGCTTAACGTCCAATGGGGTATGTTTTGTTTCTGGGTGACTTAAAATTCTCATTTGCAAACATGTCTGTCTCTGATATTGTCTTGTGTCACAGACTTTAGACTTACATTAGTCACATTACAACGCCCCAGCTGGTGGACTTCGAAGAAGTATTGTAGGGATGACTACTTGGTTGCAGTGTTCCTAATTGCTATTTTTTTTACGTTAACATTAAATTTGCTAATGTTAATGTTAATGTTAGCTCCAACTCATCTAAATATGGTCACTTCATAACATGGTGTCATAAAACCCAGATGGTTTTCGCCAAATGCCAAACTTTGAGGATTCAGAAAGTACCAGAAATAACGTCACTTTTATATAAGAGAGTGTTGCTAAGTCTTGCTAAGAAGGAATTGTTTGGGTTATGTTAAATGATATCTGATCTTTACCTTATGATATTAAGTAACATTTACTATAATCCTTTCATTGATTAAAATTTTTAATTACATTTATTGACAATCAGAAACATAAAATATCATCAGCCTTATCCAAATAAGGAGGACTGAGATATGAGGTTCTTTAATTATTACCTAGAAGTTGATTCGTGTGATGATTACATTTTAGATGTAACATAAATGATCTCCAGCATAGGTGAACAAACAAAACAACAAAACGGTTGAAAGGACTTCCCAACAAAACCCCATCTGTGGAGCATCGTGTTATCACACAGTGGCAGGATGCCTGATCCCCTCTCCACTGAAAAGAGGTGTACGTCCACCTGTCTGTTCATCATCCTCGAGTGCTGAGAGAGCAGATGGAGTACCTTGCAAGATTGGTTTGTCCTGTGCCAAAAATCTACTGCTCATTTGTTATAAAGCAGCTTTTCTTTGGTTTTGTTTTTCTAAGGTCATCATATTAGTTCTTTAGTTAATAAAGAAGCTATAAGAGTAATGCAGAAGCCATGTCTAAAAGTCCTAAGTCAGCAAACTCATGGCACAGAATCAATGATTCAAGTAATACCGTAGGTGAACGTGGCAGAACTTTAATCAATATTAAAGCTGTGAGGATTGCATTGCCACTCATTGCAGCGCTGCCTTCACACTTTTATCAAAACTCTATAACAACAAGGTCATCAAGCATTGTTTTTACTGGGCTTGTTCCAGCATCCAAGTCACTGGAAGAAACTGGAGACTTTTTAGAGTTTTATTACAAACACAAGCTGCAGAGGTCCAAGTGACTTTGCCCTCAGGAGGGTGTGAACTACAGTACACAGGCTGCTGTCTGTGCAGCTTTGAAATTGGCTTAACGTGTCTGCTGACAAAACAGTAACCCAATCTACTGATATGAGACTCATTGTCTGAGCTTTCATGTGAGACCAGTCCATTGTTTTCTTTTAAAGCAACGAGACAGAGCTTGTCACTAACTTGGAGAGTAAAAGGATAAACAGAGTCATGCAACAGTGATATTTTTAGATCCATTAAGGGGTGCAGTACAGTGTGCTGTGTCACAGTGACTGGACCATCTGCTTTGAATGGATTTCTTGGGGTGAATCTTTATGTAAGGCAGGATAGATGTGATCTCTTCATTAAACACCCAATGAATTATAAATGATAGCCTCACATTAGCTTTGACCTTGCCAGAGCCACCTGTCTGTTAAATGCTAAAATGCTACCAGACCTTGTCTTTGGGCTATCACCGTACAATCAGTGATCAGTGGGGCAGAATGGTGGCCCGCTGACCTGAGTGTTAACTAGAGACACGAACAGGGCTCCAAACAGACGGTAATAAATCAATCAGTATGTTTCAGCATGAAAACACTGCAACTACTTTTTTGATGGAGGCAAGACTTAGCACAAAAAATGCATTAGATATACAAAGTCTACACTCATAATACCTTGATATCGTTTACACATACCAACTGAAAATGTTTTCTTCCTGTGACTGTATGGGACAGTAAGACAAGTTAAATAGTCAGTGCCTAGCCTTAGGAGCCAAGATAGATAGTCTTATAAATGATTCATAAGGTCTGCATATTTAATTTGGTGCTTTTGCTTCAGAAACGATCCCAGTCAAAGGCATTGTTAGGCACACAGTATTAGAATTTCTCCATCCAGTGACGAGCTTTGCCAATAGAAAGTAAAAGCTAATCACGTTTCTATTTCACATTTTTGACTCAAAATCCCCCCATTTTTAGATTGCTCTATAATTTGATAATCCCTTTTTGATCTTCACACCTATTTCTGACAGAAATTCTATTCTTTATAGGCTTTTTTTTTTTAGAGAACACACAATGACAAACATCTGCTCCTCCAGTCTTGATATACATCAATATTTAAAACAGCCTGACTTTTTCTGTCTCGTGATGTGACACAGTGTTAGGCATGAGTTTTTATAGAAACCTGAAGATAAGGAGAGGGATGCCATCATGATATCAGCAGAGAACCAACAGCGAGTAGGCGTTAATAACAGCTAACACGAGGCGTTAATGAGTATTCATGCCTAAAGCTATACACCGAGACTTACACCTCCATTCATCACCATTATTATTAAACACAGGGGGGGAAAAGATGTTTTAAACATTTAAATTAAAACACAGGTGCATTTCATCCCAGAAAAGAAATTATCTAAGGAAACTTCACACTTTTAGAATACACGTTTAATGAAAGGCACTCTTTGCTGATTAAATAAAACAGCAAATTATGACTTGAACTGTACAATGTTGACACACACAGTAAGAGTCCTTAGATATTAAGTGCTTCATGACATTGTAAAGTGCTGAGTACCCAGGTGACGCTGATGTCACCTTATTGCATTATAATTACAGGTATTGCTCTTTCCATGGGTGAAAAATACTTTTTTTTTCATCCGCACGTCACGTCATTATTGCATATCGTGAGGTTATTAGAAAGGTACCAACTGTTTTTCAACTATATCCATTTACACTTTAGTACAAGCTGTATTTATATGTTTCATAAACTTACATACAGTACATTTTCAAGGTCAAAATGTGGCATGCATATATAGTACCAATTCAAATAAACTGTGCACATTTATCATTTGTTCTCTTCTTTTCCTCAAATCCACTTAAGGTATTGGCTTTTCCCATCACATGAAATACAATGCTCATTACTATTATGGTTAAAATACTACAATGCATTCAGCCACAGTAAATATTCAAACATTCATTTGCTGATAACAAGAAGTAAATCTCATTCCAGCACACTATGCCATGCAGTTAAAAATGAGAGAAAGAAGGCAAATGGAGATATGTTCAAATAAGAGTGCAAATTCTTTTTTTTTTTTTGCCTTTGTCCTTTCTCCAGCTCCCTCAGATACAAACTGAAGACACATGTTCTTTCACATTTTTTTTACACATTTTTTCCCCTGCCAACAGTGGATGGTGCAAAATTCCAAAAGTGCTTAAGAGATATGTGGAAAAAAGCATTAAGTGCATTGGATTGATGTGTTTTTTAAAGGGTAAATTCACATTACACTTTAGAAGGTGATCCATATATCTAATGTGCATAATTTGGAGCAAAATCCCAAATAATAAAAGAAAAGTTGATTTTAAAAGCTGAAACCTTTTCATGCAACTACTGCATGCACTACATTATACTCTATTATATTAGATGTATATTCTTCAGCCATCTAAAAGATTTATGGCGGACATGCTAATGCGCCAACTGTTTATCACACAGATATTGTTATGCTGTGTCATATGGAGAAGTGCTGCTTCTCCACAAGAATAGATTTGCTGATAAGCCACTGCGTGTGCTGATGTCCTCTTGCCTGGATACATTCATCTGCCCTTGAAAATCATGCCAAGTCCTCTCAAGATTCTGCTGATTATGATGAAGTATAGACTGACATGGGACTGTGATGTAATATGAGTACTGAATATACTTCCAGTTCTACTGCCGCTCAAAATAATTTTTGATTTGTTTTCTTCCGTCACTTAGTCTGCTAATACAGCCCAGAGGGACATTATACAACTGCCTATCCCGTCGTTACAGTATTTACTCTAACAATAACATTTTCCAAGATTAACTATTTGCCTCAAGTACATAATTGCTATGACATTTTTCTTCAAAGTGCACTGAATGAAAGATAATATGTTATACCTTTCAGTCATTCTCATAAAGGTAACTGACAGTAGTTGTAGTAATTGCACTTTGACACATTCACATGCAGGCAGACAACTTCTGTGAAAACTGTATCGCCAAACATACATCCATAGATTTATCCATGACCATTTATCTAAGTCAGAGTTGCAGGGTGGCTGGAGCCTGTCCTGGTTGCCACAGGACCACACGGTTCTTATTAATACTGTAATTATCTGCACAAATGCTGCCATGTTTGTTGTATAAAATAGAGAGAAAGATAAACTGATTAGCCAGTGTATCTTATTAATGGATATGTTTGTTTTGTCCATTTGTTTTTCATGCCCTTTATATAAATAAATACTTGAGTTTCTTTATCAGTGCATGCCATTCTTTTCATTCTGCCAGGTGCTGTTACTTTTGTTTAGTGAAAGTGTGCTTCCACATTTATTTGCAGCTGACATTTTCTGGGCAGCCTCTGCTGCTGCATCCATCACCTGTTTCTCCTCCTGCTCAGTCTCACGGTGGTAAAAATAGTTGAAGTTGGACACGATGACAGGGACGGGCAGGGCAATGGTCAGGACACCAGCAATGGCACAGAGAGTGCCGACCATTTTGCCTCCCATGGTGATGGGGCACATGTCGCCGTAACCCACAGTGGTCATCGTCACCACAGCCCACCAGAAGCCATCAGGGATGCTAACAAATTGTGTCTGGGGCTCATCCACTTCTGCAAAGTAGATGGCACTTGAGAATAGGATGACTCCTATAAATAGGAAGAAGATTAGCAGGCCCAGTTCCCTCATGCTGGCTTTCAGGGTCTGCCCCAAAATCTGAAGTCCCTTTGAGTGTCGGGAGAGCTTAAAAATTCTGAAGACTCTCACTAGTCGGATGATTCTTAAGATTGCTAAAGACATGTTCTGACTAGAGTTCATATCGTCATCCGGTGTTGTAGCCAGCTCTGTTCCCAGGGTTACAAAGTAAGGAATAATAGAGACGATGTCGATGATATTCATGATGTTATTGAAGAAATCACTTTTGCTCGGGCACACTACGAAGCGGACACCGGCTTCAAAGCAAAACCAAATTATGCAAACAGTCTCCACTATGAAAAAGGGATCAGTGAAATATGCTAGCAGGTTTTTAGTGGTCTGATGAAGGTTAGCTTCTTCTCGGGTGCCATTGATAATTTGGGTTACACCCGGAATAAAGTCATTGTCCTCCCTGAACTCTGGCAGAGTCTCTAGGCAGAATATGAAGATAGAGATGACAATAACAAGGACAGAAACCAGAGCAACAGATTTGGCCGCACTGGAGCTCTCTGGGTATTCAAACAGTAGCCAAAACTGTCGCTGGAGTTCATTGGTGGGCAAAAGAACTTCTGGCTCTTTGATAAACCCTTCATCTTCACGGAACTGCTCCATTGCTTCATGACCCAATTCATAGAAAACAATTTCATTTGCAAATATATCTAAAGGTACATTGGCTGGTCTGCGGATTCTCCCTCCTGACTGATAGTAGTAGAGAATCCCATCAAAAGATGGACGGTTTCTGTCAAAAAAGTACTCGTTTCTCATCGGGTCAAAATAGCTTATCCTCTTCATAGGGTCTCCGAGCAGTGTCTCTGGAAACTTATTCAGGGTGCTGAGCTGGGTCTCAAACATCAGTCCTGAAATATTGATGACAACTTTCTCATCTTTTTCTTCCATGTAGTGCTTTTCAAACAAATCTTCACTCTCGTAATAATCCCTCGGCATCTTGCTGAAGACACTGTTGGTGGGAGACTCACTGTTGATCAGGAGCTTTAGATTAGAGATCAAACTGCCACTGCTGGAGTTGGCTTTAGTGGTCAGTGTAAGAGGAGTGGAAGGTGAGAGCCCCTCTGCACCAGACTGATGGCTGCGTCGTCTTCTGTGTGGTGACTGTTGAGGAGAAGTCAAACGCTGGGTTAAAAGGTTCTGATCAGCGGCCTCTGATGTGGGTGAGGTTGGGTACCCAGAATCACTTGGGTCTCCCAGGTTGATGCCAACATCATCCATGTTCTCAAAATTAACAAGTGGCACCTCCATTGCCTGTCTTGTCACTAGCCACAGCTCTGTCTATCAACGATTTTTTGTAGACAGAGGAGACACCACAGCCAGTGCCACACGGAAGATCCTGGCTGGGGCTCCCTCCTCCTGGTTATCATTCAGGCAGCTGTACACTACTTTTTGGATTCAGACCTCTGTGTAATCTGTGAAATAGGGGTGGGAAAAAGGAATGTTGTGAAATTGGACAAATGCTGCAATACACCTCTGTCAGCTCCTGTTTAGATAAGCAGAGTGCCAGCCATCTGATACTTTGCTTGTGCAGTTATCCCCCCCACCCACCCCCCAAATTCTCTCCAATAACCTAAACGAAAACACAAACTCGGCAAATTCGGCCCTGAAAATGCTTACATGGAGTATGGTATTTTTGCTGATATGTATGGCAAAGCTGTTTCATTATAGAAAAACATCTGAACTTTCATTTATGACTGAAAACAGAGATTCGTCAAAACCAAAGCACATTTATTTTGTCTCAGTATCTAAATGTTTGTCTTTAAGTACCTAACTAGTGACTTGTTTAAACCTTCCAGACGCTGTTCAGCCTCAGGATACTCTATCAGCATCACATTTACCTTATCTCTAAAAGGCTGTTTATCATTCCGTTTGTCTGGTTCGGACAGGTAACCAAATCCTGACACACGCTCGAAGGCTGCAACCTCTGTGTCCACTAGACACCAAGGGGCCTGACAGACTTGGGACTCAGTTTCCACTTGCAATGTAGCAGATAATGTAACAGTCTGTTCTTATGTAAGAATATTATATAGAGGTTATGCAAACAACTGAAATGGTATATTGATATATGTTTGGAAAGGAGTTACTGAGCCCAATAACAAAAACAGACAAAAAAGTGCTTTTTGGACAACGTTCTTGAATCTCGGTCATTTGAATCAATTATTTTTATTTTATTTTTTGCTGCAGAAACCTTAAAATTGAGTTAACTTAGCATTATCTCACACCAAGATGATACTGAAAGACACAACAAATGATATTATTACCTTAACAAGGTCTGAACATCAAAGCGCTCCCAAATCACATCCAAATTTTCAATTAAAAAGTTAAAAGTTTAAATCCAGCTGTGTGCAGATGCCTGTACCACTCACCCATGTCCCCGCTCTGCAGAAGTTATTGTGTCCTCTCTAATCCTGCCTGGCAGCTCCGCTCTGCTCCCCTTCACTCCCTTCACTCTCCCTTATCCAGACTCACAATCAAGAGTGTCTCAAGCTCTATTAAAGCTCCCACTGGGTAATTTAACACCGAATACGAAACCAGAGATGCCAGAGGTACCCACACATACTCACAAACATACACAGTCGCGCACACGCAAACACAGACAAACTAAAACACACGTAAAGCGAACTCACTGTACTTTAAATGTGGGGGTCACCTGGCTTTGTTCTCCCTCCTCCCTCCTCCACCACTGGAGATAGGTAAGCTCTGTGATAGGACATTTACTCCGCAGGAGCCAATCGCTGTTTGATGAGGCAAAGGGAGTGTGGGACCCCCTCTTTTCCGCCTTTCCTGCAGAGTAAGCACCCACATACAGGATCATCCAACCCACCCTCACCTTGGGATTTAACCATATTTTTCCCCTGTTACAATACTTGCCGTAGCTTTCATTACCCTAAGCAGAAGAACACATCATCCTAGGGGCTTCACCTCCCTTTTATTTACACATGTACACAGATGTGAACTGTTACTTCACCTGCCATTGACAAAACTGTCACAACTGTTTTCTAAATCTTAACAGAAATCTGCTTTTTACAATGGCTCTGCAAACATGTGATGCAAATCTATAACGTGCTAATTCTAGTGTGTGAAAAATAGGAATTACAACACATATTTTAGTGAATTCTATTGATAAATGGTTCAATTTTTCCCAGGGGTTTAGTATATTCTGATTGTGCTCTCCCCTTGGGGTGTGAAGACTTAAATACCTCTGCACCTTCTGCAACTGAGATTTTGTCAGATTAATAAAGCAGCTAAAGTCCAGTTGAAATTGAAATACTTTAATTACAGAGATGCTATACTAGTTAGTATAGTTTAATTGAACATAACCTTGCACTTTCTCAGAATGTCATCCTATTTGGCAACACAGTTTGATTAATATGTTACTGGATATAAAACCAGTTGATGGAAACCAGAAATCCTTCCTTCATCTCACTTTTGCTCTGCTGCAGCCAGGAATCAGCTGTCTCCTGAGCCCCTGTAATACTGAGCAGGACTACTTCAGGCATATGCACATGGCTTCAAGGTCACAGAAAACTTTACAGTCTGTGCTTTCCCATTCATCATCAACACTCACCTCTTGACATGTCATTATGTGTTCTCACATCAACATCATGCTCATGTACATTCATAAATATTAACTTAGGGGAAATTCGTGCACATAGAGCATGGCCACCCAGAGACTTGCATGTGCAAACATCACCCAGCTAGGTCAACATTCTCAACATGTAGGGATCTTTTTCTTGTGTGATCCTGTTATATCCTGGACATGTCATTGAGAGTGCAGTCAGTCGAAGCATGACCTGTCACTTAAACACTTCATAATAGAATTTGCTACAGACAAAGAAGGACAGGAAGATGGACAGCGAGGGGTGTTCATATACTACACGAGTCAGGCTGAGAGGGTAAATAATCGATGTATTCCTCTGCAAAACGATTTGTCACTGAAATGAGGAAAAGGGCGGTAAATGCCTGAGATATGAGCTCCAGGATGACGTGGACTGCAGCTGCTGCAGTGTTACTTGTCTCACGAGTACCGACAAGGTACCAGAGGGATAACGTCCCTCCCTCTGCCCTTTCATGCAGCCCTCAATCCATCATCCATAGCTCCTCCCTCCCAACATTCAGCCCTCTCCCCGATGACACTGTCACCTTACCGATAAACACGGTGTGTTGACAAAGCATTTTCTCCAACGTGAAGGCTTGTGTGAACCATACTGACGCTGCATGGGTACAAATCACCTCCTGCACACCTTTATGGAGCTTGACTTTGAGCCATGGACACCTGCTAGAAATAGTAACAACAGCTTATGAAAGCTTAAAATTTGCAGTATTTGAAAGAAGTGAAAGAAGTATCAAGTTTCTTTAGTAACCGTAGCAATGTCACACCCTGAAAACACTGACATAGGTAAAAATACAGCATTTACTATTTAATCTAATGAAGAAAAGTAGTATTTACTTTAACTAGCACTAGGAAATACATTATTAAAATGCTTGATTAATCTGCCTTTTGCTCTGCAAAAAGTGTACTTTTGCAGAGCAAATATGTATGTGACTACAGTGACTACATGCCAAAAAGATAGTTATACTTCCATAGAGATTAAGAGGTCGTGTAGTTGATTAATATAGTTGATTAACTGATTATCAGCAAATGTGAGCCCCTCTATAAAAGCAGAAAATTTGGCAGTTTGCTGTCTAGAGCATTCAGCTGTGTGTTAACTCATTGCAGAGAAGAAAAGACATTAACAGTGATCTTAGAGAAGCAACTGTTGCTGCACATCAGTTTGCGAAGCAGTTTAAGGCCATTTTCAAGCATTTGCAGTCCATTATTTTACAGTGAGAAAGTTTATTCACGTGTGGAAAATATTCAAGACACTTTCCAAAATCTTCCTCGGAAATTTGGTCAGACTGTGGAATGCTGAAAGAAGCTGAACAAAACCCTAGTGCTTCATCTCACACTTTATTGGCCTCAGTTAAATGTTTGTTAAGTGCGATTTGGTATCTATCAGCATCAGCTGGGCAACTCCTCCGTATGCCAAAGTATTCTATAGTCGATGTGAGACCATCTGTCCGACAGCTAAAGTTTGGCCCAATCTGGGTCATGCAACATGACAATATCTACAACAGAATGCCTGAATAAGGAGAGTCAAGGTATTGTAGTTGTCCAGGTAAAGTCCAGATTTCGACCTGATGGAAATGTTGTGATGGGACCTTAAGAAAGCTGTGAATAAACAAATGCCCACAAACATTACTGAATTAAATTAATATTATATAGAAGGTGCTGTTGAATCATGGGGTGTTTTGTTTCTAACAGACCTGGGAAAACACTTTTTTCCCCCACATGACTATTTGTGAAATCTCACAGGTAAATTTACCCTCTGACTGATAGAATTTTGTGCCCAAACTATATTATAATTTATTGGGTAGTTTAAAAATATTATAAGTGTCATTTCTCAACTCTTTTGTTCAACAGGGACAGCAGATATTTAAAAGGCGAAATGCCAGAAAGGAAGTATAGCTGAACACTGACAGACTGCATGGTCAGTGTCTTAAATCCTCCGTCCACCAGGATGCCCCAAGGGTTTAAAACAATAATGCAGCAAGCTTATAAAGCTGTCAAATAAACATTATGTTCTGGCAGGTTCAATGTTTTTGAAATGTATACTTGCTTTAATTTGAAACCACTGACTTTTTTCCCCCCCAAATGCTCAACAGCAAACATCTTTACAGCGTTATACATAAAATAGTTTTCATCTCTATAGCAACTTCCCCTACTTATGACAGCTTGCTAGCAAAGCTTTATAGCATTTGCTGATAACATTAATTGCTCTAACACCCATAACCTGCCACCAGAAGAATCTCTCAGTCTTTCTCTTTTGGCAGTTGCTCCACTATCTTCAACGACTACTCCTCAACTGCTTGCTGTTTGGAAATGTTTCTCCTTGCCTGCAGCAGCCTTAAAACAACACCACAAAGTAAAGTTGTGGGGGCAGAAGCTAAACAACGAGCTGAAAATTAATTAATGCTGAGCAGGGCCACAGATTCAGTTGACAATCTGCTGTTCTATGGTGAAAGAAATGTGCTTTACACTGTAATTTGAAACTCTGTAAATAAAAAAAAATATTGATTTTAGCTTATTTAACTACTGTTTTCTAGTGAATGTTCTCAGTTGCATTCAACAGCTACACTATTTAGTCACTGCTAAGAGACTAAATACACCGTTTGAAATGACAATGAACATAAGCTGGGAACTACTCATCTTGTGCACATGATCTAGGTAATACTATCTCAGAAGCCCATATGCTCAGAATGCATTGGCTTGCCCATTAAGGGTGACAGGATTTCAATGTGCATGTCAGGTAGCACGGATTAGACACTCCAGCCTCGTAATCTTATAGTGAGGTAACGGCATCTGGTCTAGTAATCCTATATATTGCAGCAGAGGTGTCTTCATTGCAGAGTACTATATATAAAACCCTTACACAAGTCAAAGTATAATGTTAGGGAAGCTAAAGTGACATGCTCATCCAGGAGGATTTAAGACGCAGATCATATGACTGCTGTATCCCCCTATGTTCTATCTTTGTTTAACCATGGAAAAAAAGATTAAAAATCTAATTTTCAAAGATTCATTTTCTCGTGAATATAGGAAAGGATTATTAATCATCTACAAATAGCATAGATTTCAAAATACTGACAATTTGTGAAGTACTGGCCGCCCACACACATTCAGATCAACAGAGGGCCATTTGATGCAAAGACTCCAAAAAGCTCAAAATTTAATCACAGGCTCTGTAGGTAAGATTGAAACTGTTGCTGTCAAACTGCAATCAGAGAGTCTGCACAAATTCGACCTGCATGGGAGGCACACCAGCAACAAGAAAGCTTGGCAGTCAGCAAAATCCCTCAACACAAGGCCTTTTTGCCAGCAAACACATTCGCAAATTCTAACATAGTTACTCTAGAAAGATGAATGAAGACAAGAATTTCTGGCCACATTAAAATTAGATATGTTTGGTGCAGACCAAGGATACCAGCTGTAAAGCCTTAAACTGGAAATATTGTCATTTGGGGTTTCTTCACAGCCTCAAGAATCAGGTAGCTTCAAGTTTTCAAAGTGTTGCAGATGAAGCAATGTACCTTGCAGTATGGGGCACCAAGTCAGTAAAAGACTGATAAAGAAGATCTTGTAAATATATAAACATCTAAAAGAACAGATTCATGCTGGGGTTATAATAGGCCAAAGGTACTCAGTTTTTCCTATAGAAGAATGATAAATCTCTGTAGTTTTTTTATTGAATGAAATGATTAAATAAGCCACTTTCTTTGTGATGCTTTCTTTGTGATGTCATCTACTACATATTCCCTTGTCTGTATGCACTTTAGTAATCTCTTGTCAGATGACTGTTTAACCTATTTTTTCACATACTGAACATACAGGTCTTGAACTGAGGTTTTAGGTGACGAACATGCTAGTAATTAAGTCTTTATTCCACTCTACACACTTCCCTTCAGTAGACTAAGGATTTGGTCTGGATTGGATGATAGAGAGACTCCAGTGTTCATTCTGTGGACTGAGGACTCCACTAAGGAGATTATGTAATATAGAAGATCAGCCTGGAGAATCACCCTCACAGATAAACTGTGATGACTAAATACTACAGACTTAATTGAAATGTCTGGATTGTTCCCAGCCAGCCTCACTAATCAAACGACAAGTGCTAATCTTAACTGACTCTTTGGACCCATCATAGCAGGAAGAGGTTAACACTGAAAACCAACCAGTCATGGTGCAGCCACAACTATTAACACCACAATCCTCTGTGGTGGCTTAAACTCACTGGTTAAATTATAATTTTCCTTTACCAGCACATCTTTCCTCTATTCCTTTTGTTGTTGTTGTTTTCAAGTACAAAAACCATCTTTTTGAATTTTTTGTATAACTAATGCATACTATCATTTCAAAACAAACAAGAAATTCCTTCAAAGCAACATAACACACTGTGGGAAGAATTATTCTGAAATCATACAGCAATGATGAATGCCACACACCACCCACTGTTTTGATATCAGCATTGCTCACTGTTGGACAGGGAGGTTCCATAGCTGCAGGCGCTGTTTGCTCATCCAAAGCCTCCTGAGTTACACCAAGCCTCCTCCTCATGTTCCCATATGGCCTGTTGATGTGTACAAAACATTAGAATGATGAGATTGATGAGCGAGATTCACGAGAGAGAATCCTAGCTGAGATTTTTTAGCATTTAAATATTTTTGTGATACAAAAACAAGTATTTTTATATTCACTAGTGAAATATTTCACAATAAAGACTCATCTGTGTAACTGTAATACTGTTCAGTATTATTCTTAGTAATAAAAAAGTTCACTGCTAAACTGTAAAAATGCAAGCTAGCAAATATTGTTGCTAGGAAAGTTTTCAAATGTATTTTATTTGACGCAAAAATAAAGATTTGCTATTGGCAACAAGCAAAAACATGTCAGTCCAAATATGTTTCCCTATAGTTGCCCTAATACATTTTTCTAAGCCATAAAACAAGAATTACTGAGTTACCCAGGAAACTAAGCTACAAAATAATCTTAGAATTATGTTTGTTTTGCTACTTCGTTCCAAAAATAGTACAAAGTCTTCATATATTAATAACTGTGTAATAGTAACACACTTTTTCAGTGAAATGTAAAGCCTCTATTTAATTTACCTCTTCATCCAGCCGTGAAAGAAGCTTGTCTGCACTCCGTCACGCACAGAGTTTGATTAAATATCTGACCGGGCATTTGCAGAGTCTTAAGGAGCAGTTGTAAATCTCTCCAAAGCGTGAGGTTTCGACAGAAGGGAGGGCAGTTACAGTTAAATATACAAGACAGATGTTTTGAACAACAACAAAATTCGAGTCATTTAGTCTTGTGCAGCATGCAAAAATAAACACAGTAAACGTTATCTCATGTTGATAACGTTCTTTAAGCTTTTTGCACAGGAAATGCACAGTGTGTAGGGAGCTATCAGTGAATGTAACACTGTAGTAATCAGCAATAGCAACAAAATGATTGCACACAGGGACAGTAGATGTCACTGTAAAACGTCTTTGTGATTTCTTAGTGGAAGCTTCTTCTTTTCAGTCGTTTGTCTTGTCCATCTGTCCTCCCGTCGTCAGTATAACAAGCCTGAAAGGAAAGCACACCTGTGTTTATGCAGCATTGGGATCGTTTTTCTCATTGCTCGTAAAGTCCTGAACCTGTCTGTCTGCCTGCCAGGTGCTCTTGTGTGGCTCACTATCAAATTTCACACCCGTGCGTAGGATTCACTGGTCACATGCCAGTGTTTTTTCTCTGCGCGCTCACCTTTTTGCCCTCACTTTGGTCCATTTAATGGTTTTTTTGAAAGTCAGTTGGGGTTGATAGACTTAAGGGAGAAAAAGAAAATAAAACAAATGAAACTGAAATTTTATTTATTTATTGTTTGTTTTATTTTCATGTCTATCTGTGTGGGTTGAGCCACTACACAGACACAGGTTCATTTCGTATCATTTAATCTTGATTTTATATGACTAAAAATTGCTTTTAACTCTTAGCTGTGCTAACCTTTTTGCTCTAGTAATAGTAATTTTGTTTTATTAGTCATTTGCCCAGCCTAGGAACCCCATAGTGTAGTGGGTTACACATTTGCCTAATGAGCACCCTGGTTCAGTTCCACATGGTGACACAAAAGCCCTTGTGATTTGCGTCAGGAAGGGTATCCTGTGCAAAAAATCTGCCAAATTGAATATACAAAGCTGCTTACTGTGCTTACAACAGCATCTCTCTCTCTCTCTCATTTTGGATCAGGTCTGTGTTAACACAACTTTACAATGTTTCCAGGAGAGGATATCCTTGCAAATTTCCCCCATGGTCAAGCTGTGTAATGCTCAGAGACATTGCAATAAAAACCCAAGTGCTTCATCACAGACTTTACAGGCCTCAATTATCATGTTCAGGGCTAAAGTTCATGACAGTACACTTAGAAAAAGACTGAACATGTATGGGCTGTTTGGATGTATTGCCGGCAAGACTGGAATGTACAACACCTTTTGCCAGCTATCAAGCATGGTGATGGAGGAGTGATGATTTTGTAGCCACATGACAGAACAGAGCATGACTTTCTCTGTATTAAGTCAAATGTGAGGCAATTTGTCTGACAGCTAAAGCCAAAACTGGGTCATGCAACTGAACAATGATCTCAAGCACAGCTGCAAATTAATAAGAGAATGGCTGAAAGAGAAAAGTATCAAAGTGTTGCAATGACCCAGTCAAAGTCCAGGCCTCAATCCAACGGAAATTCTGTTTGGCACACCACTGGGACAAAGTTACAATGATTTCATGGCCTGAGATTACATTAATTCATATTCAATATTCTAATAACTTGGGTTCAGTGATGGGGAGCAGTGAACTAGTAATTTAACTATATTTTGTCATAGCTTAGTAATTCAGACAATTGACACCAATGACTGAATTTCTTTCATTTTTTTTTTCATTTTTATATAGTTAAATGCAGAAAAAACATTTTTGTTGGAAAAGGAATGTTTTTTTAATGTTAATCTGGTAAAAATAAGACACAATATCTAATAATATTATCAAAACTGAAGCTTAATAAAATAATTTCACCTAGTCTCAGATACTGTGTTTGGACACTTTAAAACAGCTTAACTTAATGATACAGACAAAACTGTACCATACGACTTTTTTGCTTAGCGATTTATTCTTTCAGAATGTTTTTTTTAATAAATCCAATCTGATCATGCTCTGTTATCCATCACATTTCAGTGTAAACATTGCAATGCAGTAAACTGTTCTATCCCTAATAAACGTGATTAACATTCAGCACCTGTCTTCCACATAATGCAGGTTCTTGTCTCTAAAGCCAACATAGGCCTTATCTCCACAGTACAGCTCTAAAACTCACACAATATGCACGGTGCAATCCTCTGCTTCTAATACACTCTCCTGGAATACCACTTCTGTTTGGCTTATAAAATATTTCTGTACCAAACTCTTGTCTTTAATCCTCGTGAGGTCTCTGGTTGCTTTGTTCAGCCTCCGTGTATTTGTATGTGTAGGAATTAGATACCTCAGCGTGAGTGACAGAGGTGCTGAAAAGCCCTGCTTGCGGCCATGTTGGTGGGGACAGATGGACAGGTATTCAACTCTAAACACTGGGTATCTTCTTATCCAGTGGAAAGCTGTTGGCCATTGTTGCCATGGTGTGGCTGCACGGGCTGTTGCTTCAGGAGAATAGAGCAGCTAGCCTATAAATCTTTCAGCCTGCAGAAGTCTAAGCGGTGGTTTTCACACACCACTGTGGTTCTAATAATGAAAAACTAGCTAATGGCAGTTTATTGAGAAGTGCTGTGTTTACACTTCTATACTTTCCTTTATAGATGACTGAAAAACATCCCAGTTTAACCTCTACGTATCAATGGTATTGAAGTACCATCCATCATAAAACACAATTTCACCCTACTATTATGACTTTGCATTCCTCAGTGGTACTTGATCACTCTCTTTGATCAAACATGAATAATGAATGAAGGCAACCTTCTTACACCTGACATGAATGCTCCACCCTGGAACTCAGCTCCAATTTCTCAAATGATAATACAGCCATTTAGGGTCAGAATGCATAGAAAATACTTCTCTGCCTTATAGTTCACTGCATTAATTGCTTATTTTTCAGCAATCAGCAATCAAATCAGTTGATTGCTGATTGCTTTGGGGTTTTAACATATTTAGTCACTCTTACCTTTTACTACTAATTATTCTGCTGCCTCAAGTGGCAAATAGCTGGTACTGTCTTAAGGGATAATCCAGTTGTTTTGAGTATTTTCAAGTGTCGAACTGGACACCTTGGCAATATTTGACAGTCTATTGGTTATGTGCTCTGAAAGCATTATGCCTAGAAATCAGCAATGAGGTGAATTCATTTTTTATCCAGATTATCTGCACTATTAGATTTGGCACTATATCTGTGGCCTAATTGCACTGGAAGAGTGTACACATATTTCAACATACAATAAAATGGGTTGAAAGATAGTGAAGAAGTTGGTTTATACATAGATAACACTGTGTGTTTACCACAGATAGTTATGTAACTGTTTTACCTTTAAACTTCATTTTCCCTACAATTTGTTTACAATAAGTGTAAATGTAGGCTTCCTTCTTCATTTGTAAGATAAAATGAACTTGATGATTAACATCTTTTACAAGCAGTGTAAAGCAGTAAAGGTTGTTATTAATCTGAGTTATCTTTTATAGAAAACCTATAAGTATTTTTAACTGCCACTGCTGTTAAAACCCCTCACATTTCATTAAACTCCATAAAAACAAGTAGTGTTGTCGGAGTGTTTCTGGGCAAAGAAGCACCACCAGTGCCATCTGTACAATGAAGATGATGCTTTGTTTCAGGCCCCTTCATCAAGTGATCATTGCATACATAATGAATAAGCTCAGTGGATGCAGTGGGACACACTGAACCACACATGGCGCTGCCTTCATTCTGCTGCTCAGCTCATTTTCTGTTTGCAACTCTAAATTAGATTGCCTATTAAGCACATTTGAATGCCCTCTTTTCATCAAGATTTAATTTCCTTCAAACGATTCCTCTCTGTTTGATTCCATGTGATAAAAATCGTATGTGCCGAGATAAGCCAACCAACATTTTCTATAAGGGAAAGGTTTGCATTTGCAAACCCATTAGCAGGAAAATACATTTTTGTTGAAAAATAGAAAGTGCACAAGCTGTGAGAATGTGAAGGGAAGGCAGTGAGAAAAAGCTGGTAGGTTTAACCTCCTAAGATCCAAACTCTTTCATGGCATGCATTTTTTATTTCTCTTTACTATTTGGGTTGATTGGGACTTGATGAATGTAAAAACAAAGAATTACCAGATTTTTTTTTCCACATATGAGGACATTCGTTTTAAATTTTGATAGAACAGTGGCAGTGTAATGTCCTCGTAAGTGGATATCAGGCCCTTGTAGAGCAAAATTTAGTATATTACATATATATATTACATATTTAGTACATATGTGGACGACAGGGCCTAGGAGTTTAAAACAAAAAGTATAGCGTTCCTGCTTTGTGCACAATCTCAGAGTTGGATGTGGGATGTAAAAGGGGGAAGAGGCCTAGGGACTGAGATGTTGATAAAATATTAACTCACACAGGATATTTAAAGCCTCTGACATTCTTTCATTGCTCAACATGTTAGAAATGGCCTCCACAAGATGTGTACACAGCCAGCAGCAGGGATGGACTTTTCCCCTTAGGTTAAGTAATCAAGAAAGATCAGCGATTGATCAGAGTGGACTGGACTGATTAACATGAGGTGACAGCAAGTTTAATGAACCTACAGTTTAAATGGAAACTGCTAATTTAGATCATTGATATCTGCCATTTTAATCACAATTAAGCAATGCTGAGCATACTGTGTTCACTTATTGCATTCAGTGAGTTTTATTTCTCAACTTTGATTAACATTCACTGAATTGTAGTGACTGCATAAATGTTTTATGGACACATTGCGTGGTGTATTTATAGCATTTATTGGTGCTCCATTCTTGATCATGGCTCACTCCAATGGCAACTGTAGTTCAGATACATCACACATATTTGTACACGAATTACTTTCTGTTTTTGCCATTTATATATTGTTAAATACAGAGAAATAATTTTGGTAACTAAACGGAAAATATATATATAAAAATAATATTAATCTAAACTCAGACTTGGTGAAAGTGATTGGACAGGGATTTGTGGCAGTCTGTTTTATACTGTTAAATATTAAGTAATTGCATGGATAGCTTTAAAAAACAAACAAACAAACAAGTAATTAAATTTTTTGAGAAACAAATCTATCACTAGATGTCACCCATTAGTCAGTGAGCTCCTGTTTTAAAGCCTTTGACATTAAACCCCAATGTGATGAGCAATGGGCAACTCCAAGAAACTGCAGGATCCCCATTCAGGTAATCAGTTATAGTAGATCCTAAAACACAATCTTCTTTATTTTTACTATCAATTTGAACCTTATTTGAAAAATAAACATTATTATGGAATAATCATTCGATTATATCTTAAGATAGACTTTAAACTAGCAAATAACACAATAAACTCAGCAAGACTTCACTTTTCAGACTTTGAAGCTACACCCATCCTGTCTGTATAGTTCATGGGGGTAACAACATTCCTAGCTCTGCCCAAAAGTTAGAAATATCCAAAAGAAAAACTGGAGTTTTAAATTTAACTATATGGAAGAAAGCGATTAACCATCTTCTCTTGAAAAGTGACTGATGGATTCCATTTAAAAAAATTATTAGAGTTGCACAAACTCTTGATAAATGATTTTTTTTTATTTAGATTATGTAACTGAAAAAAATATAGATATAGTTAGTGAAAAAGCACACATTAAAGAGCCATTAGTTACAGTTTATAAGCTGTGACATATCTCTGGCACATTTACCTCCCTCTATCTGTTACATTGTGCCTCTGCTCTTTCAATGATAACTTTGGCCTCTTCAGACCGCCTTCGGACAATCTAACATTATGATATAAACAGCTCAGAGCTCCTAAACATCAACTTCCTTTAGCTGTCACTGCCTCAAATGATAGACTGCAAAACCAACTTGTACAAAGATTAAACATACAGTAGTCTACTGTGTTTAACTGTTCTGGTGTATCTCAAGTTTGTGGATTGTTGTCTATGCCCCCAGCACAATACACAACAAACTGAAATTTATCAAGGCCATTAATCACTGGTTTCTATGTGACCTACACCCCCGTTCTTCATTATGTAAAATCTGTTTTTTTTTTTATTGAACACAGGTTTGTTGAGTTTGTTTAAATCAGTTGACTTCAGAGTATCTGGCCATTTGTAGGATGTTTTTAACCCAGCCCATCTGTTATCCCAGATAAGTGGAGTGTGCGGTCTAGTGTATGAATGTATTGATTCTCCATTGACTATGAAGGAGAACGGTCCTACTCCATCTAAACTCCCAGGGCTACATTATGTATCTCATTAGACTCAATTACTGATTAGACAATCAAGAGTGTTTATGCAGAGAACAGCCTAGTATTTTTATTTCAAGCAGCTGTTTAAGCAAACTCAAGTCTAATCTTGAGGTACTTAGATTTTACACTTTTTATTTTTCTATTTACCTTTTTTGTTATCTTTAGTTTCCAGATGTCAGATGTAGGGAAGTAAAAGATTGCACATAAAACAAAACAATGTTTTATATTTTATTTTAATATAGAGTGTATATAAAAGCTTAATCAGGGCCTTCCAACCTTTATCTCTCTTAAAATTTAGAGAAAAGCATTTCCCACTGCTGCTTCAGTTGTTCAAGGGCAAAACTAAATTTGAAAAGTTTGAAATATTTGGTATATGTGAGAAAACAACAATAAATTTAGATTTTTTTTACTGGCTTTGATCATCTCATGACCCTTCAGAGGGAGCTGTGAACCACTAGTCCAATTTCCTTAACCCTGACACACTGTTTGTGCCCAATTTGACACATTTTGAGAATTGACAACAGTACAAATTACTTAAAATGTTACTTTTCAGTCAGAAATTTGATTACTTTTCCTAAAGTGACCCAAAATGTACAAAAAGAAAAACATATTGAACCTGTTACAGATCAAATAGACCTTATATCTATTCAGATGGACTTTAGAGCCACCATTGTGAGTCAAATGAAGGAAAATGGTAGTTTTAGGGAAATCCTGAAACTGTCAAACTATAAAAGGCATGTCTGTGTGTATTCCTATGGAGCAGTGGTGATAGAGTTAATATGGGACCTTCACATTGTCACAAGAGCTGTCTGTCTTTCCACCACATTTGCTCAGGTTCCTGCAGAAACAAGCACTTGCTGGTCTTTGGAACAGTGAAACAGTGAAGTACAGAAATGATCATATATGGGGCACAGAAGGAAGTCAGATTTAGAAGACACGAGATCTGCACCTTGACCTAAGACCTATGATCTATGATAGACATGTGATATTGTTTGATATTACAAATTTTTCCTTAAATGCAAGTATCCTCCCTGCTCGCTGGAACATTTTTTAAGACTTAATCATCCATTTATAAATGTCAGGCTATTTATGCATTTTGAGTTTAAAAATATAGCATAGAATTTAATGCATTCTTGCATTAAATTCTTCTTTGTATATATTATTCATAGAGTTAACTTTGTACAATGTATACAGTTAGGTCCACGTGTTTTTGAACAAAGACACCATTTTTGCACACCACAGTGAGTTTTATATAAAGAAGGAATAAAATATTAAAATGAAAAAAAAAGTGCTTGTAAGAATGGCTTTTGGCTTTAATTCAAGGAGTTTTACAAAAACATTGCTTTAACTGTTTAGGAATTAGATTAAACAGAGCTGCCATTTTCAGAGGCTTAAAATTTTCTATTATGATACAATCATATTTTACATCACTCATTTACTCACTCACTATTCATCTGCTAAATTAATTTTTAACTTTTAAATCTTTGGAATTCAATCTCAGGCTCAATTAAGAATCTCAATACTTCTTCCACAGGTGTTTTTAACAAATTGATTACAATTGCAGACTTTGTGTAGTTTCAGCAATGCCACCCTAGAGGGCAGTAATCATTTCTTCCATCGCTAAATGGTTTTACAACTAAAACTGAATGCAAAAAACCCTTCTTTTTTTTTTAAAAAATGCTAAAATATAATAAAATGAAATAAAATAAGCCTGTGACTTGTACACTGCTCTAAACAGCTAAATTTAACAATTTCAAAACACTATTTCCAGGACTGGATTTAATTAGAATAAAGCTTAACACCTTGTAATAACAGGGTGTGGTCTGATGCTGGGCAGCCCTGTTGGATTAGCTCCAAGTCCCACAGCACTCGTCTCCTAATTACAAGCTGGTAAGCACAGTGCAAGCCTGTATGACTACTCATCCATGCTCCTGTGGGTATGCTACCATCCCTGACAAACAACACACAGCCTCACTCGTTGCTCCCTCACAACAGTTCTGTAGCAGTGGCAGCAACCTGCAGCAGGGCTTTGTTTCTGCTGCCTGTGTCCTTGCTCAGGCTGCTCTGTCCCATCTGCCTGTCGCTGCTTGCCCCGGTTTCAGCAAAGAGGCTGCAGAGAGCTGCACTGCATCGCTGGATCAAAGCAAGACTAATGACTAAAGCAGAGCTGTAGCTACAGCACCAAGGCCCCAAGTGCTCCTGTTCACAATGCATTGGTGTAGTTAAAGCACAAGTGGACTAAAGATAGAAGAGCACAAGGCAGCAGCTTGCAAAACCACTCAGGTGTAGATGTGTCTGGTGAGAAGATAACACAAGATATCATAAGAACTCAAGAATAAAAGAGTACTTCATAGATATATAGGAAATTTCAACGGCACATTTTATGGATCTAAACGAAGAAAAACTCAAATAAATAAATAAAAAAACCTTTATTTAACTGCATACAAAACAAGCTGTTTTTATTAGTGCATTTTTTTCCTAGTATGGATTTTTACATTTGGATATCAAGACCAGAGATCCACAGAAAGTTCACTGAATGATTGGATTTCTTTAAAAATCTTTCTTTCTCTTCACCTTTCTGTGTCTCTGCTCACATTCTCCTCCTTCTCCTATCTCTTCCACCAACAAAAAGCTATTAATAGAACACCCTGCTCTCTCTTTTAAACTGCAGGGAGCATATTCCATGCACTTAAAGGGAGGCAGAAACTGAAGATACCAGGAGGCGTCTGCAAATGTCCTCTACACTGCCCGTGGCTACAAAGATGCCGGCTGTCCTAAGAATAACAACAAAGAAGCCTTTGATCGATTTACAGCATTTTGTATCAGCACAGATGCTCTTCAGCTAAAATTAGCACCTCAAATCATTTTCAGACTAAATACCCTGTGAACATTGTGACATGTGGGAAAAAGGGTGGATAAACAGTTAAAAAACACCTCTGCTTGTACTGTGTTCATGCCAAAGTCAATAAAACACATGATTTTATGACCAAAAAGGGGAAGAAATGACACACAATAAACACACACAACACAATTTCAAATGAGTTATTATTGGCTTCATTATTGATATTACTTTGTCATGGTTATGATCATTTGGAAGGATTATATGCCTTTTTTTTAATTCTGCATGTTTTTCTTGTCCATAGATTGTCCTTTTTGTTGTAAAGTGCAGATAATACTATGTTTTAAATTCAGACTTCACATACAGTATATAGTACATGGTTTTTACTCCATCATCCATTGGTTACTATTTACATTATTCTGTCATAGTTCATTTCATAGAAAGAAAATCCATTATCCACTGTATCAACATTGATGGATGTTTTCAGGCCTCTATGAAATGGGGAGGACAAGGGAAGGGGGGGGGGGGGGGGTGAACAACTGTACAAATTTCAGTGGATGCCACACTATCAGGCTCTGGGGTCAAAAAAAAAAAAAAGTCTTAAACACACACATGCATTAAGATTGCATATCGACTGTATTGTTTCCTGTATGTATGAGCCTTGTCACACAGAGCTGACATCGCGGTTCAAACAAACCCCAAAGATCAGAGAGCTCATATTCACATTCAGCTAACATGTGAGTGTTTGACATACAGCAGCAGAATATTGCAAAAGTGTTTCATTTTTGCTTTGAGGTTTCTTTCAAATGCTCTGTCAGCTCTTGGGATCGACATGGAATTTATGCCCGATAAAACAGAAAAAAAAATGTACTGAACCTTCTTCCCCCCCCCCCCCCCCCCCCAAACTACCAGCTAATAACCAATCTCTGCATAGATTTCTCAGTGTATTCACTGTTGGGCACCCTTCTCATGGAGTGGATTTGCTGGTGGGTCCCTCAGCAGGTGAG
Organism: Neolamprologus multifasciatus; assembly: GCF_963576455.1. NCBI lineage: Eukaryota > Metazoa > Chordata > Actinopteri > Cichliformes > Cichlidae > Neolamprologus > Neolamprologus multifasciatus. The sequence continues at coordinate 7,944,470 of NC_140443.1, read as the reverse complement.
AGATGAAATTCTTAGAGGCTGTGGTGCTCCCCATAAAACAACACAACTTCATGTATAATTGACTTTGTTTAGACTGAAGATTTAAAAAAAAAAAAAAAAACATTGTGCAGATTAAATCTGTAGGTTTACAGATGAGCATGATTCTACTTGTCTTTGTGCTTTAAGCAGAAATAATTGCTGATATACAACTACAACATTGTGAACTCCAGTAAATGAGTTGCTACAGTGAAGTTGGCTGAGGTACAATAGCATGCCTACTGTCAAACAAATAGTTAAATGCTAGCGTGTAACATTTATGTTAAATTTCTGTCCAACAAAATGGTAAAAACCAAAAAAATGACAATAGGATTTGACGCATTGGCATGCATAGACATATTTTTTGGTCAGACTGTGAGTGTTTTCTCTTTTCCCCATATACAAAGATATGCAAATGGCTGTTGCATAAATGCAGCTGTACAACCAGGCTAATACACTGACATTCAGCAGTTCTCCTTCTCTCTCCCTCTCAGACTCACAGAGACACACTCACACACACACATGCACACAACTCAAACACCCAAATCAATACTCAACTATTGATCAATAAGCTCTTGGTTAAATTGTGGAGCTCCAAAGAGGTTAATTCTTTCTTTCTTTGCGCTTTTTTAAGAGATAGCGTGTATGCTTTTCACACCACCACCTCTACCATATGATCTTGAGAATGTTGCTAATCAGCTGTTTTTTTTTTCCGGTCCTACTTTGAGTTATGACCTTTTCAGGATCTCAGTTCACCTTCAAGCTACTCTTAAAAAAGCAACACATGCAGTTTACTTACTAAAATCCCCTAAAAATGTTTTGAAGATACAGAAAAATAGATTTGGACAAAGAGAGGATGTCAGAAGCCTCGGGTCAGGCAGTTGGACGAGCACATATTGGCAGCGATGTTGTTAAATCACTTTGCTCCTGCAGTTTGAAACTGCAGTGAGCAGAATGAAACCCTTAGAATAAAGACGTACATCCTGACATGACAGAATTCATCAAGACAGTTCTTGCTACAGACCTCCTCCTAATCCATCACCTTTCTAATTACAGAAGACATCTGTGAAAAGATGTAGAAAGGCAAGAGACTTGAATATGAAGTCCGAGGACCCTTAGGTTAGACAGTATCTGCTACACTACTGCTAATTATCACTTCCCATATTGATGTTACTGCCTTTGACTGTTACCTTGGCAGTGTTGAGCAAACAGTGGAAAATCTTACCTGGAAACAAGAATCAGAACCTAATTCACATTTGATGGTAACTTTTAAAGACAGATTGTGCTTCTGGCATCAGAGTGTTTTCAGCGGACAGCCAGACTCTATTTAGATTCTGGCCAATTTAATGTCAATAAAGGCTTTCTGAGAAAAGATTCTGGTTAGGGATGACACAGTTCAGTACCACACGGCGCCTTTCAACAACTACTTCACAAAAGGCAGTTTTGTATAAAGTGAAGCAAACGTCTAGTGTCTAAATCCAGGACGTGTATCAGGTTTGCTGAGAACTCACCAGCAAAGAAAATGGCTAGTGGAAATGTGTCTTTGGCACTCCAGACAGGCTCCGACACAGGTGAACAACAGTGTTCATAATTATCATTTAAAAAAAAACAAAACATGGCAATGATCTGCACATTGTGGAAAGACTCTTGCTTTCTCTTAAAAGTTTGATATTTTAGATTTTTTTAAATTCTCATATAGTATATGAGCATTATATATATGTGTGTGTTTTGTCTGTATACATTTACTGTTTTATACATAAGAAATAAATATGTCTATTGTAATAATTATACTCTTTTTGTCTTAGAGGCTTCTTCTTTGAGCTTAAACACATGCTAGGAATGTTTCTGAGGTCATGCAACACTAGGAGAGTAGCGTAAACCCAGATACAAGGCAGTTTGGGGGAAGCATTTTTCTATACACTAGTCCTTAAAAGTTAGTATTTTGATCGTGAGGACGTGATCATGTGACAAACCTGTGAGAAAAAACACCACTGCAAGTCTATCACATCTGCAACTGCGATACACGTCCAAAACTAGGGTGTGAGTTAACGCTCAAAATCACAGCTCGTAGCTCAGTTTACAGCGACCTGGCAAAAGTTAATTGGTAATGACTTCTACGTGGAATGTTAATATTGACAAGGATACCATATCCTGTTACATGTAGGATTTTGGCTTTATGATTATTTCTTAAGAAATCCTCCGACATAGAGTTTTAGGTTCTTGTAACAGCTACCTGCAGGCATCCTTTTAAAAGTGTGGATTTGTACAGAAGGCAGTGTGCAAACAAATATACAGTGGTGTGATGAAGCAAGTGGCAGTCGAGAAACAAGTGGAAATTTCTCAGTCAGATAAAAATGTCATGCAATTATCTACTGACTACGTTTACTAATAACAGCACCTACCTACTGGCTATCAGATAAGTCACAGTTAGTCTACCTATCTATATATGAATAAGTACTTTATGTGTGAAACTGTGGAAAACAAACAAAACAAGAAGAAACATTCAAGTTGTCCTCAAAGCTCTGCAATAAGACCAGTTTGGGTGAATGGAGGGAGAAAGCTTGCATTGCAATACGTACAGTACATGTAAGACCAAAGCAGTGAAAATTCAAGGCCATTCTCAGTCATTCATCAGATACTGATGTCTACTGGGAACAAAGGTGTCAAACCATGAGCTTAGTGCTGATGGCCGTCATTCATCCTTGAAATTATGTGGTGTACTTAACCACCAACCTCGTCACAAGTCACCCACAGGCCGTGCCAGCGCTGGACTGGGCTTGCTTTATGCTCGCACGTCCTTTTTATCTCTAAATAGTGTAGCGTAGTTTTGTTTCACTGGCTCCAGGAAGCAGCATATGTAGCGCACAAGTAGGGCTCTTCAGAAGCGCATGGCAGAGCAGTGTGCCTTGGGAAATGAGGGATCAAGGGACAGGGGACTTAAGCGGGACTTGTGTGACTTTTTTTTTTTTTTTTTCATTTTGAAAGCGATTCTTTTCTCACTGTGTTTTCTCCACTTTCTTTTTGTGCACTACTACTGTGAGTGGGAAATTTGTAGGTCTTATCATTTACTTTTCAAAACAGTCACACAGAAAAAAGCCAACTCCATGCAGAAATGCTAAATTTTCAATTTCCACTCATTAATAAGGAGTTTTAAGGACAAGCTGTGACGAGTGAAGACAGGATGGGCGTAGAAGGAGTGAATGGTATTTGCAATATTTTTCAGTCAATCATCAACAGCATGAATTCTATTGCCTTGATATTTTCAGCACACATAAGATGGGAGGATGTATGCCTGTCCCACCCAGATGCTCAGCTCCACATTTCCCACTGTGACAGGGAGGAAAATATAAGATGACTACACATCTGTAAGCATTTTGGTGATGTTTACATAGTTTGTGTTGGCCAGCGTGCAGTTGGCTGTCTTTAGGTTCTCCTCCTGAAAGTCCTCGTTGCTGTTGTTCACAGCCTCCTGGATCTCCATGTAGTCCGATTTACTGATGGTGGAGCCACTCCGACTCTTTTTCAGCTCCTCCGCTGAATCAGCTTTGGTCACGTTGACCTGCAGATACTGCGCCTGTTCTTCACCTTCAGTCTCACGGTGATAGAAGTAGTTAAAATTTGACACAATGACAGGCACGGGCAAGGCAATGGTCAGCACACCTGCAATGGCACAGAGGGAGCCCACAATCTTGCCACCAATCGTAGTTGGGACCATATCACCGTAGCCGACTGTTGTCATCGAGACCACAGCCCACCAAAATGCATCTGGGATGCTTTCAAACTGTGACTCTGGCTCATCTGCTTCAGCAAAGTAGACAGCGCTTGAGAATAGGATGACTCCTATGAAGAGGAAAAAAATGAGGAGGCCAAGCTCTCTCATGCTGGCTTTCAGGGTCTGACCCAAAATCTGAAGCCCCTTAGAGTGACGAGAGAGCTTAAATATTCTGAAGACTCGCACCAAGCGGATGACCCTGAGAATGGCTAAAGACATGGCTTGCTGACCTGCTTGACCATCCTCTGGTCTGTCTGCTAGCTCTGTGCCAAGAGTGATGAAGTAAGGGATGATGGCAACAATATCAATAATGTTCATTATATTACCAAAAAATCCTGCTTTGCTGGGGCAGGCAAAGAAGCGCACTAGAAACTCAAAGGAGAACCATATAATGCAAAGAGTCTCTAGGATAAAGAAGGGGTCAGTGAAGTAAGTGGCTGTGTAGCTGATGATTGTGGTGTTGGTCTCAGGCGAAAAGACTTGTGCTTGAGACTTATGCATTTCCTCTTCATCATTACGGAAAATGGGCAGCGTCTCCAAGCAGAAGCTGACTATAGATATGAGGATGACCATGACAGAGATTATGGCAATAATCCTTGCAGGACCTGAGCTCTCTGGGTACTCAAACAGTAGCCATACTTGTCTCTGAAACTCGTTGTCAGGAAGAGGCCGCTCCTCCTCCTTGATAAAACCCTCGTCTTCTCTGAACATCTCAATTGCCTCCTCACCCAGCTCATAAAAGCGAATCTCCTCTGAGAAAATATCTACGGTGACATTGACTGGCCTTCTTAGTCGGCCTCCTGATTGGTAATAATACAATATGGCATCAAAGCTGGGTCGATTTCTGTCGAAAAAGTATTCGTTCCTTAGTGGGTCAAAGTACCGCATCCTCTTTTTGGGGTCCCCCAGCAGAGTCTCTGGAAATTGGGAGAGCGTTTTAAGTTGTGTCTCAAAGCGCAGCCCTGAGATGTTGATGACCACCCTCTCACAACACTCATGGTCAGCCTCTGGGTCGTAGTCCTGCGGGTGACCCGGGTGCGCCGCCGCCTCGTCAGAGGGGTCGGCTGTGGCGACAGTCATTCTGCGGGGGGAGGAGGCCTGCACTTTTCAGTGAGTCTGGGTCCTGCAGCCTGAAGAACTGCAGGCAGAGGCCAGGAGAGGGAGGGGGCTCAACACTGTAAAGACCTGACGGCCACAGGATGTCACCTAGGATCTGACTGCATATAGAACAGAGAAAGCAAAGACAGACAGCAAGGTCAGGTAAACCTGAGACATGATTCAGCACTCAATACTTCTTACGTTTAGTGCAGAGATGTAAGGAGTTTGCGTAAGCCTGAAGATCAAACAACTCAAAATAGACGAAAATGAAGCCACCCTCTAAAAACTGTCAGAAGATCTGATATGAAATTATGTAAAGTTAGACTGTCATGAGAAAACTGTCAGAGCTAAAATGAACAAGTGGAAACTTGAGGCTGTCACTCCTGCTCTTGACTTTGGAAAATTAATATGTAAATAAGCAACCCGCCTTGCATATAAATTACTTCAATGCAGGTAAATGCAGGGGCTAAGGGGCAAATAACACTTACAGGAGCTCAGAAATTAGGACACTGATCTGCTGCAATGAACAATATGTGTTGAAATGAATGGGAATACCTTTTCTAGTGAAGCCAAGCATGAATATGGCAATGCAGCAGACACCAAATTCATACAAACAGCTTCCTGTCTAGAATATCATCGAAAACCACTGCAGTCTAAACACCAATGTATGTGACATGCTTAAGATTCACTGTTGTGCCAAACAAATGCAATACACAGCTGCAACATAGGCATGACTTCAGTCTAGTTTTGATGGAGCATTTTAGTCTTGAAATGGTGCCTGTTACTGAAATATTCAAAAACATGTATAAATAATTTATCCATAGAAGGAAAAAGGTTCCAAGAGAAAAACGGTGTCTCTCCTCTGCATCATCTCCACTCACAAAGTAGGAGCACAGTTTTATAAAATAAAATAATAACGCTTATGACACACACAGCAAATACATAACTACAGGTTTACATTCTTCTGCTGCAGCGCAAATCATTCCGCCAACTCCAAAATGCTACGACTCATGTTCACATTGAATGGAAATGGAAATGATAGGTAAAGCTGCTTTAATTTCATACATACGTGCAGACATCTTTTTTCCCATCTGGATGTGATTTGATGCTCCTGCTGGACGCTGGTATTAGGCAAGTGAATAACCAGCTGCGCTCACCGGGCGATCTGATTCCAGTGCAGGTATAAAATGAATTTCCAATTTGGGACAGTCGATGATATTCACCTCATGTTGTCTGCGGCATCCTTGCCGTGTACACTGGGTACAGTATGTGCGGGTGTGTCCTCGCTTTCCCCTCCCCGACTCCTTTCCTCCGGGTACGCTGTCGTGGGATGGCGATTGGCAAAAAAAAAGAAAAAGAAAAAAGAAAGGAAGAGAAAAAAAGGGAGGAGGGAACCGATCAAGGAGGTGCTGGTGCTTCCCTTAATAACCAAAGGTGCTGGGATCAGCAGAAAAAAATCTTCCACCACTGTTCTCCTCCACGCATGTATGACTGTGTGACGAGGTGATGGCTGCAGACAGCCTCAAAGGTAAATAGTCCCCATAAGGTGCTCAGAAAGGCAACATCTGCAAAGAGGGGGGACAAGGCGAGGCGCGGGGGAGGAAGGGAGCTTAAAAATATAATCTTATTACCACGCTTTAATAATTTGAAGGCGTGTGAAAATAATTCGGTTGCTCAGAAGAGTTGATCTATACATGCGTCAGGCAGTCAATTTACATTTTTATTTATAATTTAGGCATAAATTAGCATCTCCACCAGATTCCAGACTGAGATGCAGATATGCTCAGGCAGTGCATCCCAGTATCTAACGCAGAGACAGTTCTGAGAATCTCCTAATAGGCTACATGGTGAGCAGAGCAGCCTCCTCAGACACTGACTTGAAACGACATGCGTGAAAGAACCGCCCTACGTAGTGGGCTAGAAGATTATGCAATTTCACTGAGCAGGAGACCCACGCACACACATAAACACACATGTAAAGTGGCCTGTATGGTCCCTGCATGGTGTCAGCACGGTGGGAGGCGAGAGATTTTTACATGAAGAAAAAAAAAAAACTTTCTGTTGTCAGCTTCGGCCGCAGGACTGGTATATAAAGCTTAGTCAAACCTGCAGTCAGGCATTGCTATGCATACCAAGAGACGGGCTGGTGATGGAGAAAGGCAAGGGCGGAAAAACGCGCTCCCCATCTGCACTATAGCTTAGCGCTCACCTTATCTGCAGTATGGGCAATTTAAAGGGGTACACAGCTCCACCACTATTCAGCAGCACTGCTGATGGTTAAAAGATGCGATCTTCTCAAATTGCAATGCCAAAATTAAGAGTTAAAAAAATATTCATTTCTGCATATTGAATTTATCTTCGAGATGTTTTCAGGCATTTGATAAAATTAAAACATTAAAAAACATTAGTGTGATGATATATCAACCTGTGGCTACGGAAATATGTGAGCATGTTCATGCATGACTGTTATTGCAGAAACAACATAAATGCTTGTGGGAGAAGCTTTATTTGATAATCTTTGCTCTCTTGTGCGTTATTAGTATAGTGGAAGTAATAACAGCTTGACTTCTTTTTTAATGCCTGTTCATGGCAGTTACACTCACAGTCTTTCCTGGCAACACAATTCATGAATAATAGATAGAACAGAGGGACTAAAATAGAGCAAATCCTCCATCATTGCCCCTTGCTATATTCAGAATAAAGAACAAACTCTGTCCTTTCAACACTATTGATACCTGAGCTGGGAATCAATACTGGAGCTGGGAATGAAAGCGCCGTGGCCAGAAGTGACCTCCTCAGAAGCCAAAGGTCAGTGGGATTCCCTTGGACGAGCAAGGGAGGGAGGTGATTCAGGAGAAACAGGCAGTGGGGCAGACAGCAGGATGATTTGTGTGAGACCTGACTCTGCCAAGGCTTGTCCTGCCAGACCCCGAGACCATCATGGCTCCCAACCTCTTCCCTGCTGTCTGTCTGCATGCCTTCCTGCTGCCACACAAGCTGATACCTCTCTGTATCTCATAATGGCTTTCCCAGGTTACTTATGACAGCATGGTCATTATTTATGAGCTGGGGGCCTGTTAGAAAGACTGCAAATGCTGTCTTTGAAACTCAGTTTCTTACTATTAGGTGTTTTTCTTAAATTAAAAAGTGAAGGTTGTCTACACTCTAAATGCTCTGTGTGCCTTAATCATATGGGGATGTTCAAATGGCTGGCTGGCTGTATAAGTTGGCAGGCGAGGGTGTCAAGAATGAATTTGTTACCAAGAGGTATTGATTTCAGCATCTCCATCAGATGTTTTTTTTGGCTCACTGACATGCAGAAGAGAAAATAAACCTGGTGAAGCCTTTGCTGATTTCTAAGTGACTGTAAAGACAATGAGTGGGGTGTGTGTGAGATTTGTGATTTCTGAATTCTAATTAAATTCAGAGCTGTCATTTTCATACTTTATTTTAAAAATAAACCATATATTGCACAAATCCCATTCTTTAAAAAAAAAGTAGCCTTTTAATGTTTTTTTTTAGAAAGGTAGGTAGCTTCAGAAATACTGGAACATCACTGGAGGATTAGGTGTATTTAGTGTTTCCAGGTGACACAAAAGTGAGCTTACAGTGTAGCAATTGGTACTGTCATTTAGCTGGTAAAGTCCCTAGAGTGCAGTGGTCTTTTTATTGATGCTGGAGGTCTGTGATGCCGCCTTACTCCTTCATACTGCATTGCAGCAGCCACAGGTTTCCAGCACACACACAGACACACACAGGAACATAGGGTCCACCATGGATCTCTTCAAAACCCTGCCCTGCCTATTACAAGCTCCATAATAACCAACATAATGTGATAAGATAGAAAACAGGAGGCTGCATATCGCATTCATGTTTGGATTTTCTGCTGCATTAATACAGATTTTCTGCTTCCAGATATGATGATGCAACACTCTCCTGTGTAATTCCTCATTAACAAATTCTGTCATGCAAAATCATCAACAAGACTCCTAGAACAAGAACCTTGCACTAAATCTTGTCCTATATATTTTGTGAATATTCTACTGATTCTTTTCCCTCCTTGGGCTATAGAGCAGTCCAACAATTTTGCTGCTAAAGACATTTTTCCAGTGCATCTTCAGTGAGACTCAATTTATTTGACCCTCTGGGAGATGAGTCATTTCAGCATTGCTGCTCAGGAACTGAGTTGCCCTGCAAAAGAGGCAGGTTACACATACAAATATGGGACCAGGAATGTGGACACAATAAATAAGTGGCTATGGTACATGGCTATAAAGCAATATAGCCCCTTTTGTCCTTAGTGTCCCCTGGAGCTAACAGTACATCTGAGGTAGAAATGGAGAAAGGGAGGATAGGGAGGATGGAGGAATCTGTAAAGAGAGGGAGGAGAAGAAAAAGGGAGGGAAGGAGAGAGTCATGCTCGTCAGATTGAGGCCCAGCAGGAAGAGGGCAGATGCTGGAAAAGAGCCAGACAACAGGAGAGAGACAAGGACACTGGCCCACTGCGGTATACTGCCAAGCTCCACCACTCTTAGCCAGATACCATCTCAGAAATATGCACATACGGCCACTACACAAGCTCATTTCTCAAAACTTACAGGCTTGTAGATTACCTGTAGAAGTTTGTAACGTAACAAAGCATGTATACTGCATGAGTTATGTTTCTGTCATGCAAGACAAAAGTTAGTGCATGCATCATTTTGCATACACAAGAACACCTGCAGAAATGACAGCAGTACGGTCCCGCTGCCGTAGGCCCCGGTCTGGATGGGCCTGGGCTCCCTTGCCTTGGTGGGTGCCGAAGGACGGGGGTGCCTACTGGGGTCAGCGGGGGAGCTGGCCCCAGGGAGGGGCATCTTGCTCCTCCCTTCTTTTCCTCCCCATCCCCGGCTGCCTCCCTCTTCCCGCTCCAACACACCCACCCACACAAGTAGGGCCTTGGGGTGCGGGTGTGTCACCAGGGTGCAGGGGAGAGTTTGTTTGGGGAGTGTGATTGTGTGTAGAGTGTCCATGTAGGTCTATCCCTACATTGGGTGAGTGCTGAGTATTTGTATATGTGTGCATGAGGGTGGGAATGCATGTTTGTGTCTGTGTGTGTTTTTCTCTTCTTTCTCTTTTTAAGTGCCCTTTCTCACTGTCCCTCTTCCCTTCTGCTTTTCTTTTCCTTCATCTTTCTTTCTCCCTTTCCTATCCCTCAGTCATGTCTGTCCCGTCTGTAACAACTGAAAATAAAATAAAATAAATAATAACAACAAACGTCGATCAAATGGACCAATATGGCAAGGTTGTGATGATCCATTTGGCAAAGTAAATCCATTGGGTATCCTTGTTGGTCTTCAGACAACAATTCTGACGGCTAAAGAACCAAATGGGACAGGCAAAAAAGAAGAAGAAGAAAAAAAAGAAATGACAGCAGTAAACTAACCAAAACATTTTGACTCCATTCAGTTCTGTAAGCCACTCTGCTGCTGAAAGGAAGGTCTATGAGTCAGTAAATGAGTGAGTCAGTGTCACTGTTGCAGGATACTCTGATGCTGCATTATACAATGCTTCTGTATGACAAAGTGAAATTTAAGTCAAGGTAAGAGCTTGCAGGAGCACTAGGTTATATTACACCAAGGTCAGAGAAGAAATAAGATACTCTGTGTATCGGGGTAAGAGGGTAAAAATAAAACTTTATGTCAGTAAATGTAAGCTTTCTTTTACATGCACAGGAAGGCTCTGTAAATCAAAGTCATTACTTTGTTATCCACCCTTAAAAGTGGGGTTAAAGTGAGGTTTTGCATCCTTTTTGTAAAAGTTGAAACGGTGCATGAAAGAATTTGCTTTTTTAAAAACTGTGTATTAATGTCTGACTTCCAGTGCTTGACAAAAAGTGCAGCACAGATGACCATTATCAGATGTGTGGGATTTACAGTGACAGCTACTATGTCACTGATGATGCAATGCCCTGGTTTTTGTTTGCAAGTGAACCAAAACATGTGCCCCTGCCTTAAGCAGGAGTCTGGTCTGCAGTCGACAACGCTGCTGAGGGATGCAGCAGCCACTCTGAGTCACAGGACACCTGAGCGGTGAGTCAGGGTTGCACAGTTTCCAGGGTCACAGTGCTTCAAACTTCGAACCTCACTCAGACGTGACTATTCTTTGTTGATCTGATTCATCATAGATATGTTGAGATAAGGACAATCCTAGAAATAGTATCAATACCAGAAGAAATTGTCCCAAGTCAGCATTGTCGCTGTAGCTGGGTGAATCGTTTGCACAGCCTCCTACGGTTGCTACAGAAACCATTTCTAGGGGCAGCAGAGGGAGGATTTGGACTGTGACATCACTACAGCATTTTTGGTGCCAACAAGATATTTCAGGTAAAGTTACAGCATGATGACAAAGCACATTTTATCCGCTTGCAGTCAGGTGCATTAGTTAAATATAAATGTGTTTAGGAAAAGTGTGAAGTCTGTATTTTCCATCTTTCCTGATTCACACTTTCACATCTGGTGCATGTTTTACAGCATATGGTGCAGTACCCTACATTACACTACAGTACTTTGACTCCTAGCTTTCTGTGTGGCCTGTGGGGGGACGGATATACGTATGCTTTCTCTAATATGCTTTCTGGGCTTTTCTTTGTCTCACTGAAAGCTCTGAACACTGAGTCTTGATGCAGAAGAGTGAACTTTATGAATAGCCCCCAGAGTGCCATTATGTGTTCTCAAAAGAGCAGATGGATGAATGGCACCGAGAGAAATAATGGCAATATGTCTCATAGTTTCTATTTTTGGCAACACTGAGTTACAGTTTTAGGGCAAATACCGTACTATAAAAAACATATCATCAGCGCAGGAAGGAAAATATCCAGTGCTGTGAGTACCGGACACCGCCATTTCTCATCTGGGTGCTTCTATAAAGTTCAAGGATGACATGAGGCAGCTCTCCTGGCAGACACTCCCCATGTTGGCATGCTGGGTATCATCAGAGGTAGCATGCTGCTGTGAGGCATGACTCCTCTCATTTGGAGAATGTTGGCATGATGAGGGCAGCAAAGAGATGAGAGAAAAGGGAAAGCTCCAAACAGGTCTCCTCCAAACCCCCCACCCAGAACTGAACACAATCCTGGATTTGCATCTTTGAATCCGCCTGCAGCAGCAGTGTCGGAGAGAACCAGCTGTGGAGCTGTCTGCGATTTTCTGTCTGTGTGTGTTTGTGTACTATGCATGTAAGCTCAAGTGTATGCACCTTCCCCTCCCCATTGCTTTCTTTTTTTTCTAATGACCAAGATCCCACTACTGAGTGCACTGAGGTATATCAGCTCTCACTGTCTTACAGCTGTGGAGTACTCCAGCATGCTCATTCCAACCACATGGACATCCACAGAGGAGAAGTGACACAACTTGGCACATATATCAAAGCCATAAGTGTACATTAAGGCTGAGTAATTATTTGGATTTTAATTCTTGGTCTGCAGTGAATAGAAAAAGAAGATACAACGATACAGAACAAGATTTTGTGTTTGCATCTTTGGCTTTTTTTTTTTTTTTTTTTTTTTTTTTTACATTTCATTTAAGTAAAAAGTACAAATTTAAGTTCAATAACTTCAACCCCAATTTGCAATCACAATTCTAACAATAGAAACAACATACAGCCCAGGCAACTCAACTTGAAGATAACTACAGAGTTAAGTACTAATTATTTACTGCCTTATCTCTATGAGTAACCTCTTTAGCGTTGCCTGTAGTGTTTTGGTTTATCGTTAATAAATATCCTGCGACATGTATTGAAAAAGGTCCTGAATTGTAAATAAATAGGTTGACATGTTAATCTTTAGTATTTGTTGTCATGTTGCTATATTCTTAGCTCTAAATGCAGAAATGAACAATCCAGTGTTTTATCAATTTAGAGCATAACAACACCATCCATCCATCCATTCGCTTCCGTTTATCCTTTTCAGGGTCACGGGGGGCGCTGGAGCCTATCCCAGCTGTCATAGGGAGAGAGGCGGGGTACACCCTGGACAGGTCGCCAGTCTGTCATAACAACACCGATCTCCTAATAAGTTAATATCTAATGTCGTTCTTACCTTTCACAAAACCAAAACATTAACAGAAGATATGTTGTACTGGAGATGTATCTTGCAAGCACAGCTGTCGAGCTTTGTAGATGATTAATGGTAGTGGGTAAATCGCAAGCATCGTTTCATTTTCTCCTGGTTAAAAATACATTAAAGAAGGGGGAGCGAGAAGGTACAAAACCACTCAGCAGTTCTGAGGCAATGCACCTGGAGCTGCAGGACACATGGTATCTTGTCTGCAGAACTGAGAAAACAGAAAACTCAGCAAAGAAGTGTCTAATGGTTAAACCAAGCCACCTTACTTTAAAGTATGTTTAAGGTGACTTTAAGTCATCTGTAGGTTTCTGTACCTTTTCAGATGTTAGGTTCACCTTTGTTACACATTTGTGCTTGTGTTTCTGTGAAATCTCTAACAACAGCTTTGAAGAGAAATGAACTTGTTAACATGGATCAAATTTTATGACCCCCGGTGGTTTCATTCAATTCTGTGATAACACCATTACAAAGAAATACTTTTGTAGATCCCTTTAGAAAACATTACAAGCAGGAATATATCAATGTCATGATATAATCATAGCAACCTTTCTGAAAGGCATTTCACAAGGCTATTGTTACATCCCTTTGCTTTTTCTTGGTTAATGTTTCATCATTTTGTTTATTTGTTTCAATGCTGCACTGGGAACACAAGATATGGCTTTAAAAGCAACAGTCCGGAAACAGGATAGCATACTGCAAAGTCAATTTCAAGTAACCTTGGTGTCCTTTTTAGTGCTTGTGCAAAGTTTTTTCCTTTTTTCCCTATCCCTAGCTTGCTAACTGTAATTCTCTTTGTCTCATGGGAAACATGAGAATTATGGGTCACACTAAACGCCTCTGGATTTTAAAGTAGTTTCCCGACCTGCACGACAAATCCCAGATGGTCACATTCGCTGGTTCTAGGACAAGACACTGTATCTTCCTCAGCGGTGCACTTGTAACAATAGTAAAAATAACAATAATCATTGCTAGATTCACAATTTTGTCTTCAGCAAAAATAATATTTTTATCTTCCACAGATTGAATATAATCCATAGTTGCACATACAAAGTACTTGTAAGTGGTTCTTCCTCACTTTGCCACAAAAAGAGTTTGCAGATAACATGAAGGCAACAAAATTCTTCAATGACAATAAATTATTGTTCTAACCATAAAGTCTAATTTTATAAGGCCTATCATTTTCAATGTCTGTTGACAAGATAATGTGATTATAGCATTGATGTCTTAGTGTTGATTTTATACAAAAGATGATTAAACCTTTAAATTTATTGTGTTATGCTAGTGTATGGAAAAATGGAAATAACAACCCTGTAATCAGTCATAAATATATATAACTGAATATTAATGTTTCTAAAAATGTTAGCAAAAACATTTCATCTTCTTAAAATAGTGGCTCTGCATTTAAATTCCAGATATGTGCTGTCAGCCAGCTAATAAAGTGATTATTTACTGCTTCTTATTTCATTCACAGAGAAAAAGGCACCATAAACTTAAACCTTTAATGAAGTTACTTCTTTTTTGGGATCAGTTCTTCATCTGATAGATCAAAGTCTCTGCCGGCTTCTTATGACAAACTTCCATAAATCTCCAGTAAACATAAACATAAATAGACTCGTTTAAGATTTTGTAAGGGTACTGGGGCTTAAAACCCACAATCAAAACCAGTCACAGATACAAAACGTTCAAAAGGTTTTTTTGATTTTTTAAAAGTTGTTAAAAATGCTGTGAGATACAGTGGCCCCTAGAGACAAAGCACGTGAGAGGAAAATATTACATAAAAGTTGGTCAAAAGAACACACTGACTATTTGACAAATCTTTAAATGTGTATAAAGGCACCATATACCACATATTCACCCCTCAAGACTCTATCTTCCAAGTTCAATGTTTAAGCCCTGCCTGAAAGCAATGATTGTACTGAGCGACTAGAGGGCAGTACTGAGCTATTTACAGGTCTATTTCGTCTATCAAGGTTCCACACCACGCATCAATTTTGAAATCAAGCATGACTCCACAGACTGTTCAGAGGCCTTACAAACAAGTGAAGTACCTAATGATACATGACGCACTTGATGAAAATGGTGATTTTTAGTTTGATGTCCCATATTAAAGATGCCAATTACATGATACTGAGAGAGCTGCAGATCCTCCAAATAAAAATAATTAGATGTTAAATTTTTATGAGAAGATTGTTTAGCCAATGTATATATTTTTCAGACCTTTGCTAAAAAAAAAAAATATCGACCTTTAAATGTTAAGGTGTCACATTTTAGTTATGCTATTCTAAAGATTAAATCATTAATCATTTAATATAGAAAATGATCAACAAGTGAATCTATATGAAAAGAACTACAACTCAGCTCTAAAATAAACTGAAGCAAAGTCATAATTGAACTTTTGTAACTGAACTTTTGTAAACTTCTCATTTATGATGCAAACACTCATGTATTATTAGAGAAAATGCAACTCTGTAACGAATTGTTGGACTGACTGGAGTTTTGCTTTCTGGTTGAGCTACACTGTACCAAAAAGCTCACGTGCACAGTTCTGCAGGTGGGAGATGAAAGGCAGCTGACATCCGTTGGTGTGCCAGCTCAGATAATGGCGCTTTTACATCTGAAAAAGAGAGCAGCATTCAGTAATACAGTGAGACTGTAGGCTTTCATTGTGTTCATGTAATCTGAAGCTGTGGGCTTCATTTTTCCCTAAATAGTTACAGTAATACTGCTGCTTGGTTGATTCTGCCTTAACCATCTTTAAGGGAAGCGATGAATCGCCAAACCCAACCCAAAATAATATGCACCATTTCCCCCTCCACGGACAAGAAAGCAAAACAACAGTTTGTGAAGATGCAACACAATGCCACGGAAGCATGAGAGGGGGTTACCCAGGAAACCACCGTAGCCATGGAGACTGCATCACAAGGCGGTTTAACAAGCGGAAGGCGGCGATGCGCCGCGCGCTCTACCTCCCTTTATCCATTCTGTCATCACTGCGCACATGACCTCAATCACACAATTATTCACAGTTTTCTTGTTTTCATGCTCCTCCTGCTCGCTTTGGACAAAGTTTGCTAAGATGCAGCACATTTATTCTAAAGAATATACGAGTGACAGGTGGGACCTGAGTCAGTTCATTTGAGTTTTATTCAATATAGGCTATAGGCAGTTCTGAATAAAAATACACTGTACGAAAAGCTCAACTCATATTTTATGATAAGCGTTTCCATTAACAGCACTCTGCGTTTTTATTACCTGAATAATAATCCGAACAACATGTGGACAGGTTATGATATTAAATATAACCGAAACAGGCATTGGGCTATATAAATTACCATAGTCTATTGATTTCCACGAAGCACAAGACGTCGTTTTTGGACTGGTGGGTAGATTCAGTAGAAGACTATATGCTACACGTCTATCCCAGTCATGAACACCAACAACGGTCGCATTATAACATCAAGATATGTAGGCATCGTGTGGCTTTATACGCTGAAAAATGTCTGTTTTAACAAGCTTTTTTATTGTTATTATTTCTTCTGATTTGAAGCAAACACTTTTTTTGTGCGTGATTTTTTTTCTTTTTGCTCAGGTTAATACTTGTTGGTCGCGGAGAAACACTGAAAACAGAAAAATCTTCACTGAAGTATTTTTGTATGGTTTCCATTTGCTTTGGTGCAAATAAAATAAAGATTAATACCTTGTTAAAACAGAAATTTGCAGCTTTCATCCACAGATATGGACTGACACGTTACGAGTGGTTATATAAAAATATTATAGGTACTGTCTCATCATGCTTCATAAATGATCCATGGCGGGGTTCATTTACACGTCCGTGAAGATCTTTTTGATGTTCACGCAGTTCTGGTTGTTTTCGGTGGTGAAGTTGGGTTGTTTGAACGCACTGTTGATGCCCTCCTCTATCACCATGTACTCTGACTTGCTGAGAGATGAGGAGCTGCACGACCTCCTCAGCTCCTCTGGGGGGAGGTGCTCACAGCTACCTGTAGTGTGATACTGTGGGTACTCCTCTCCATCAGTCTCTCTGTGGTAAAAGTAGTTGAAGTTGGACACAATCACGGGCACGGGTAAGGCAATGGTCAGCACGCCTGCTATTGCGCACAGAGAGCCCACTATTTTACCACCAATAGTGACCGGATGCATGTCTCCATAACCAACTGTGGTCATGGTGACAACTGCCCACCAAAACGCATCT
This sequence comes from Neolamprologus multifasciatus, assembly GCF_963576455.1. Taxonomy (NCBI): domain Eukaryota; kingdom Metazoa; phylum Chordata; class Actinopteri; order Cichliformes; family Cichlidae; genus Neolamprologus; species Neolamprologus multifasciatus. The sequence goes on along the minus strand of NC_140443.1, from coordinate 7,927,268 downwards.
GGTATGCTGGAGAAACTTGAAGTGGGGTCGTCTGCTTCTGCAAAGTAAACTGCACTGGAGAAGAGAATAACTCCAATAAAAAGAAAAAATATGAGCAAGCCAAGCTCCCTCATGCTGGCCTTGAGGGTCTGTCCCAAAATCTGAAGTCCTTTTGAGTGTCGGGAGAGCTTAAAAATACGAAAGACCCTCACCAATCTTATCACCCTCAGGATGGCGAGGGACATCGCCTGCTGACCGCCGTTGGTTTGCCTCTCGGCCAGCTCTGTCCCCAGAGTGATAAAGTAGGGGATTATGGCGACGATATCAATGATATTCATTATGTTTTTGGAAAAGGTAGTTTTGCTGGGACAGGCAAAAAACCTGACCAGCAACTCGAAAGAAAACCATATAATGCACAACGTTTCGATGACAAAGAAAGGGTCTGTGAATGGACTTGACGTGAAGGAAGCAGTGCCATTAACCGCGGGTGCCACTGTGGCTTGGTCTCTGTCATCCCGGAATTCCGGCAGAGTCTCCATACAGAAAATAACAATTGAAATTAAAATAACAAGCACTGAAACGATGGCTATCCCTCTTGCTGGCCCAGAGCTTTCAGGGTACTCAAACAAAAGCCAAACCTGCTTCTGGAAATCATTTTTGGGGAGGATGCGCTCCTCTTCTTTTATAAACCCTTCATCCTCGCGGAATTTCTCCATGGCCTCCTCACCGAGTTGGTAAAACCTGATCTCCTCTGAGAAAATATCAATGGGAACGTTAACAGGTCTCCGTATGCGCCCTCCTGACTGGTAGTAGTAGAGGATGGCATCAAAGCTTGGTCTGTTCCTGTCGAAAAAGTACTCGTTTCTCAGTGGGTCAAAGTAGCGCATCCTTTTCCTCGGGTCCCCCAGTAGCGTGTCTGGGAACTGGCTGAAAGTTTTCAGTTGCGTCTCGAAACGTAAACCAGAAATGTTGATGACCACCCTCTCGCAGCATCCCTGGCGGCTGCGCTCATATCTGTCCGCCGACAGGTGAGGCGCTGAGAGCACGGCGGACTCCTCCAGCATGTTTTCCACCGTCATGACGCCCTTCTCCTCGGCATAACCCCGGTTGTCAGACTCGTTGAGTCCCCTGTGTCCCGCTGACGCGTGCGGAAGGATCACGCTGGAGGTCTGGTCATCCATACAGGTGGTTTTCAGTCTGGAGGAGCAGGGTGCGCCACGCCACTCCCAGCCAAAGCTTACAGCTTTGGAGAGCTGAGGCCGACGCCAGTTACATCTCCTCCAACCATCACCTATCTCTGCCTATCCACACGCTGAAGCGCTGCACTCCCCTCTGGCTTTTTTTTTCTCAAACACGCCGACACCCACCCACAGCGCGCATATGTCTGACATACGTCCACCACCCGCCCAATCGGAAATTAACTTGACACTTAATGTCGAGCACCCACCCTTGTGTGGCGAGCCGAAAACACTTGATGAAATCAGATCCACACCTGTTAGATCCAAGTTTTATTCTTACGCTGTGAGCTCGTGCGAACCCGTTATTATCTTTATCACGTGGGAATGACAACAAATCAGCACGCCTGCCAGTTCTCTTTTAGCGAAAATAACATAAAGGGCACGAATCCAAAATGTATGCGATTCACCTCCAACACAAATGCAAAAAAAGAAAATCATAGAGGAAAGCAAAGTCCTCGTTCTAATCTTCAATCTTATTTGTCTTCTTTTCCAACAAAAACAAAACAAAACAAGTGATGTTAGATACAGCTTCACTTTTCCAACAGAAATGACATCATAAGGATTTTGATAATCAACTGAAACAGAGGGATGTACCGGGGCAACTAGATACGTGCCGTCTTCAAGCAGCGCAGAAAATGAAATTCTTGCATTTCTGCCATGTGTCTCCTTTGTTGTTGAGGAGGTGTTGCTCTCCATGGTGCTGAAAACAAGCGCGCCCCAGTTGGTAAATCTATGCGCGCGCTCTTTATCAGCACTCAGCTGAGTTTATTACGTGCTCAATTTGTGTGTATTCGTTTATAGATGCTCTCCTGGATATTGCCAACATAGCACATAAGCTCCAGGATCAGTCACCTCATTTCCACTCGAAATCAGTGTATGTGCGCCCTCACACACACACATACACGCACACGCACACACACAGAAAGAGAGAGAGAGAGAGAGAGAGAGAGAGAGAGAGAGAGAGAGAGAGAGAGAGAGAGAGAGACTTGCCATGTGTGCCATGTGTTGATAGAATCGCCTCAAAGAAGAGTCTGAGTGTCAGTCTTTGTTACGGCTGCGATTAATGACGAAAATGCAAAATCAGTGTTGTTTCTAATTCATCCCGACAGGCTTCATCAAAGGAGTCTGTCACCGTCTGTGGTTTAGGATGACAAGCAGGGTTAATGAGGTCAAATGGGATTCACGGCTAAGGCACAATGCACCCCCTTTGTTGTTTATATTGTGCCATTCTAGGTTTTCATTTCAGCATGTGAACACCAAAGGAAAAGCTGAGCCTCTCTTCTCCCCAAATGCGGCAACATCTAGTACTCTACTACGAACATACTTTAGAAAATCCTCTTAAAGCGGATGACACTGATCCAAAAAACCTAGTGACCACCACTGCTTGGGAGGTGGGGGAGTGGGGGGGACATCATAATATAAAAAAGACAAGTGGTATAGTTCTGTAGTAATGAATTTATCAAGTTTTAGAAAAAAAAAAATCAGCTTATTTATCTTCTTAAGTAGATGTCTAAGAACAAACAGTACCATTAATTCTCTTTTGTGAGGACCTGGAATAACACTTTTCCCAAGGAAGGGCTTTTTCTTTTCTCCAAAGAAAATCTTGACTTGCCATGATGAAACTAAAAGTATTCATCTAACTGTTCAAATATCCATTCATCCAAGATCTAACAGTGTCTAACTGTTTTGTTTTTTTTTCAAAGACCCACCTACCCCATAGACCAAGGCTTAATAAGATTTTTTTAAGAACCCAGTTGGCACAACAGTCATGATGCTTTTCTGTTTGCCATGTTTCTGAGTATTAATGGTAGTATGTATAAGCTAAGAAATAAATTACACCAAGGTGCAAAAACATTAATATCACAAAGGTATAATATTTTTGCCCCCAAAGTGTGGAAGCAAACAGAACAGCATTAATGATGGTGCACATACAAATTTTGTTCATTCTTAAAACACACACTGTCATGCCCAAAGTGATCATTAAAAAAGCAGAGTTACTTAACTCATTGACACTTGGCTGGTGTGTTTGTGACCATGTGATCATGCAGGTCACAAACAGCACCACCCTTTCTCCAAGTCAGTATCTCAGTTCTGGACACTCTCCTTTGTTCTTATGACTTTACATCATCCTCAGTCCAATATCAATCTTATCTCCTCTTCTTTGCAGGTCAGAATAAAATGACCCCCCTTTGACCCTTCTTGGTCAAATATCTTGATCCAGTTTTGTACAACTTCCCACACAAACCCTACTTCTTACTAATCTCTCATATTCTACAGCAACAGACTGCAACATTTGAAGAGCATTTCATTTTAAAAATCATAGTTCAATACAGCAATTATGCTGTAGAACACACAGTTATACACAGTTATTTCATTTAAATAGCTCTAACGTTACTAACATTTATTGTGAAAATGAAATAATAAAGTGACTCACTTTACCATTTCATGCTGCTAGTGCTGATTGCAGACATTTAATAAATGTCAATACAAGTCAGCAAACACAGAGTCCTGATGTAGAATTTAGACAGTCAAAGATAACAACAAACAAACAAATAAAAAAAACAATAAAGCTGATTTTCCTTGGCCACTTTACATGGAGCCCAATATTGAACCACTGATTTAATTTAGAGTGAAAACAATGTGTGTATGTGGTTCCCATTACCTAGAAGAATTATCTGACAGGGCCTCAAATAAAAAACGTTTGATAGCATATCAAACATTTTGATATGTGAAAAAACAATGCATAACAGAGAAGATATCAGTCCAACCTGATGTCAATGTAATGACAGGACCCCTAACCTGATCCAGATTTCACATTAGCGTTGATTCCAGCTTCCCAAATCTGAGGATTTATAGCTTTTTATATCTATTTTACTGTCTTTGACTTTTAGACAGGTAGTTGGAGAAAGTCGGAAATCTGAAAACACATACTTGGAGTGTGGGAAAAATTAACAGCCTAAAGAAAATGAAAGAAAAATAATTAATAAATATATCAAGAAAATGTTTAGTAAGTTGATAGGCAGTGGCTATAATCATCTACTTACAACAAAAATGATACTATGCTAATAAGAGGGAACATACTAAGAAGACTTTCCACAACCTGCTATACCACTACTGTATATATACAGTGATGAGGATGATTATTGTGGGAATGCTCATCTAGGGCTTAAAGATAGAGTCATGAATAGACGTTGTTTTGCTTCTCCATTTAACTTAAAAAGAATAAAAGTGGAGTGCTGTGGGGCGGAACTTCACGTGGCTTTATTTTATATAACTGAATTTCTCAAAGTCTGGTCATGTTTAAGTAATTTTAGTGTAATCTCTAGTTACACCAATTCACTCCCACTCCACTGTTAATAACATGCACATAAATTTGATTTAAAAAATTATCCTTTCCAGCAAGAATATCATGCTGCTATTAAAAGTCTCCCAGTGGTTGCAAATCAGTGCGCATGGGAAGTTTTGTCTGGGTCTTTGTCTCCATGGCAACAAAACATCAAGTGTTTTGTAAAAAGACAAGGAGTTAAGTTGAAGAAGTTACATAATTTCCGGTCCGACTCGTGCAGGAGCGGGTGGACCGAGAGGTTTTTTTTGTTTTTTTTTTCACATTCCCACAGAGGGATGAACACATTACATATCAGAACTGAAAGGAGCCGGTCTGTTTGCATGTAACGCAAGTGCATTTTTTAACCGCAAGGCCACTTATTAAATGCAAATGAACCAGTTTAACATGAAAACACAGATGTAAAGTTTCAACCCAGGACAGGAGAATCACTTTAGCTTAAAAATACCCATTAAATCAGCTTTTGGCTATTGACCCTGTGAGAAAAAAACAAAACACGTTAGTAGCAAAGTTGGTTGTTTATATACAGGAAAAGTAATTTCCTGATTGCACTGTTTATGAAAGACAAAGAAAAATTAATAAAATAAACTTTAATTAATAAATTCACCTTCAGATACCATCACTAAAAGAGCCAAGCTGTCAGACAATTTTTAAAACTGTCAACACTGCAGGAGGTTCGTTGTCTTTAACTTAAGCCAAAGATTCTTGGTAGATTTTAGATATGTTCTACACATGCTTATTTCCAATATCACATGCATTTATAAACGTTTAATAGCATTTCTATTCCACAAAGTCACTCGCTTAATTTTCCAAGCCCAATCTATTGGCTGCCTGCTGAGAATAAAACAGACCTATTATGTATCCAAACCTCTGGAGCTGAAATCCGCTAAAGATAGCCTTTTATCAGTCTGGGAAGTTAGAAAATGACTTATTAACTCTGGTGGAAGCTGGAATTTTAAGTGACAATACAAATGATATTTTGTGTCTGGTCTGAAGGAGGATTTAATATAATAATCCCTTCCCAGAGATCATAACTGCATTTTTCATTCTTCAACATTGTCGACGGTGTCAGAGGAAAAGGAGGATGGTTTTCATCAGAAGTGAGAGTGCTTGGACTGCTCTTTGAGTAATGAGGAGCGAGGCTTTTTTCTAACAGTTCAGTCTGGTTCACAGGCACACACTGGTAGATCAATAGAGGCAGGGAGAGAGAGAGACCAGCATCTATCGATCAGCGGTGCATTGGCTGCGATCCCGCACAGAATCATCGAGCATTCACACTGTCCATTGACACAGCTGTCATAAGTCACAGTGAAGGTCGAGGTCATAAATAATGCAACAATGCTTTTCTTACCACAGTTTTGAGCAGCCACACAAGGGGTTAAATGCGGACTGGAACTGCTTGTTCCCCTATCAGTCCATATCAAAAAAGCACTACGACAAATTCAATTTGATCAACTTGAGGCAGTTAATATGTCATAATCATAAGCTATCAAATACTAAAATGGCAAACCTGTTTACTGATAAGCAAAAATATTGTGTCCACCGTCTATGTTTCTGCTTATGCTGCCTTCATAGCTACCAACATCTTCATCTAAACCATTCCTTTGACCTTGCATAGTATGAAATGGACCAAGTCCATGCAACAGGACATGAATGCTGGTGAAGAGTTAACATTGTTGCTCGAAATATCTACCATCTGTTGTTCTTGAGGTGGCCCATTAGCTCTCCTACAGGGGACTCTTTGCCTTATGTGCCGAAGGAAAAAATACAAAACAAAAAACCCTCACTGGCTCTCTGTCATTCAGTGTTTGTCCTCTGCCTCCGTGTGTTTTAAAGGGATTGTAAACAAGGATGAAGTATGTGACGACATCTCTTGGACAGAGCATGTCGGGTGTCTCAGATTAAGAGGTGGTGATGCTCTCCTCAGTCGTCCTCCCACTCTCATTATATCATCTTTGAAGATTAGGTCAAGCTGGTACATTTGGTGGCTACGAGGCAGCTTACCAGATTTCTGGCTGAGTTTGTGCAACTTTTCTTTAAAGGTATCTTGCTGTGAAAGCTTGATGAGAATAAGGGTGCTCCTTTTTTCCTGCTTATTTAAAGGTTCTGTCATCCTAATACACTTCACGAGTTGTTGAATCTGATCAATGACGTTCACAGTTCGTATCGAGAACCATCCACCATCCATTCTGAAAACCTTGGGTGTGAAAAACTATTTACTTTGGAGTCTCAATTCAGTACTTGGATTGCCATATTTACAACTGTTCCTACCAACCGCTAACCTCCTAGGACCTGGCGTTCACATATGTGAAGATCACATTTTGGGTTGTCTAGACCAAAATATTACATTTTGCTCTACAAGGGCCTGATATCCACTTACGAGGACATTATACTGCCACTGTTCTATTGAAATTTTAAACAAATATCCTCATATGAGAATCTCATTTTTCTCAGAAACAAAAATTAGGTTAAAAAAAATCTGGTAATTCTTTGTTTTTACATTCATCAGGTGCCAATCAGCCCAAATATCAAAGAGAACTTTAAAATGCATCTTAGGAAGTTAAGCTGTTTTGCTTTTTAACTGTTTCTCTCTTGCATAGGATCTCAGGTCAACTGAGCCAGTTTTAGTTAATCAGCTCTGCTGCCATGAGGTCAATTATGACCTGATCAGTTTTGACCACGATCTGGTGCCAAGCTCAGGGGTCAAAGGTTTCTCTAATTCTCTACAGTTTGGGATGAAGAGCTAAGTTAATGATGTAGTCTGGTACTATTTGTGAATCTTTCCAAAAATGCTTTCTGTTAATCCGAGGCTTACAATTTCTTTAGTTTATTGCTCACAATAACAGAGCTTGGTGCAGCCACAGTGAACTCACTTACCTATGAATACACAATAAGGTTTTCTAAGTCATTCACATAACTCTCTTGCACTGGGTCCAGAGTGATGGACAATGGTTCATCCCAAACAACACCTTCTGACATATTGTCTGTAGTACTGTCTCTTTAGGTCTGAGGCCACCATCTAGAAAAAAAGACTAGACTCTAATTAAGTTGGATAATAAAAAACTTTTTTTTATTAAAGCAATATTCGTCATGTCAGCCTAGAGATGATTATACCTCACATCAGTGAACGTTTTTAATGTTACTCTTTGTTTTTTTTTCTCCATTTTGTTCTCTGTATTTTACCACCTTGTCACTGCATTTTTATCTTTACTAGCATGGAAGTTATCACAAATCCGATCAAATGCAATCTTATCTGTTTGTCAAAAGTTAGAAACCCATCGTGGGCTGTTGTGTGGTGATCTCAATTCTGTGAGTGCTACTGAAAAAGCTGCAAATACAAAAATTTTGGAATCTGAAATTCGAGTGACCATCATCAATTCCTATATTTATACTAAACATGCTTTTCCTTCCTGAAACTTCGAATAGATAAAGTGAACTAGGATCCTTTAATGTACACAGGACTGCATCTCTCACTCTTTCCTTTTAACTCATCCGTATTATAGAGTCCGCGCTTTGCTTCGATGACCTTGAGGTTTCTTTGGTTTTCAAGCTTTTTCAGTTGCTGATGTGCGTCAGTGGCCGCCTCCGTTTCAATTTCAATTCTCTTTGGAGGTAACTGTGCAGCTGTCTGTGCTCTCTTAGCTCAAACACTTGAGGACACTGAGGGATGGTCTGAGCCATGGCCGAGTGCGGTGGCTTTGGGGCTGTGGATCTTTATATGGATCTAGCATATTCAGTGAAACGCCATGTGTTCATTCGCTTTAGCATCAAATTCCTTTGAGTTCATAGTCAGGATTCTCACAGTCACTTTAGAGAAGCCATGTTTTTATGTCCCAGTAGTCATTACCATTAACTTGTTATGGCTTTCTCTACCGATTTATTGTGATATTTTTTGTCTTTTCCAAGCTTTGATCAAAATTCTGTGTCCTATGATTTGTAGTAATGCTTGCTAATTATTGCGAATATAACAAAGACACTTAAAGAAAGACCAATCTCACAAATCACACCAAAAACTATAGAAATTAAGCAACTTAAAAAAACAACAAAATCAATTTTTAAAAAAAAAGGTCAGATATGGAAAATTGATGTACACTTCTTCTGTTGCCATGGCAACACATATAAGTAAGTCTTACTCTTGTAAATTGGTCTAAAGATGCCAGTCCATGACATGGCAGACAGATGGATAATCACACATTTGCAGAATATGGTGATTCAGAATAAGTGCTTAATAATTCTTAATATTTGCAACACTGGAACACATACTAATAGCCAACTAATCCATGTTGAACATACTGTAGTTTCAAGTAGATAAGGTCGTAATAGTGGAAACAATAGTGGCAATACATGTCAACTGTACTTTGAGAACCTTGATGCTAAGAATTTTGCATTATACATGCTGTATGCTTCTGTAAGTCTGCCTCACTGGCAAGGAGTTGCGAGCATCTACCATTTCAGCAATGCATAAAACAAGTGTGACACAAACGGAGGACAACAAGTGAACTCGGCTTCACATTAATTCATGTGCCTTAATGTCATGGTGTTGCACTTTGAAAACAAACACTGAACGCATAAACATTACCAGTGCATACATATATAGGACTTAATTTTGCTTTGATGTGGATTACACACATGCATGCAAACAAAAGCAGACAGAGACCAGTAAACTCAGCCTTTCCCAAATAAAATTAAATGTTTGTACAGAAACGCAAATCCCATAACTGAACTGATGAATGACAAATACTTGTGATTAGCATCATCTGACCTTTAACACAGACAGCACCAAATATGAATTTCTATCAGGCTCCAAGGCACAGTTGCAAACAGCAGCCATGCTGTCCACAGAGATATGACTTAATGTCATCCAAATATAAAAGATTACAGCGGTAGTCATGGATGTGAAACAATACATGTTCTGTTGCTATTCCAAACGTCATCCCTGCAGTGACGTGTGAACGTCTTGGGTAAGAAAGAAGTCAGATTCTGGAGAAAAATATCCAGCCCGCTTGATTAGAGGTCCCTGCTGAGAAACTCTGCCCGTCTATGACACCCTCCACCGTAATGGATTGATAGGGCTACAGAGAATGACCCCCCTGAGCACTGCCCTATTGCTTTCTGCCTACCTCACACAAGTTAGTTCTCAATAACAAACAGACCACAGGCATGGCTTGGATGCTAATAAAGTCACTTTGATTGATTGCTGACCGAGTTTGGTCGTATATTTTGCGAACAGGTTGTTTAAGGTGGAGCTATGACTAACAGGATTAACAGTGATGGGTCTGGGATTGACTGCCATTCACATGTGTTGTGTTTAATAGCTGTTTTATACATGAAATATCATCATAACTATTATTACTTTCTATGTATGCTTTGTTTGGCTTAAGACTATGATTATGTCTGACTTTAAAGATTCAATCCACTATAATGCAAAGCAGGCAATTCTAATATTTGAGAAGATGAAATTACTGATTATTGCAGCATTAAATGGAGCAATACAGGAGCACCAACAGGTACGATTCAGGATTTGATCAACAAGTCATCCCTATCTTGTAATTTTTTTTTATTTGTATTTGATAATTTCTTAATATTAGGCTGTGTTATTACTGCACATTATCAAACTTGCATCTCCCTGAAAGAAGTCGGCGTGAGAGACATCTTTGAAGTGAGAACCACAGTTTGTAAGGAGCAGATGGGCTGACTAATGTAACTCCTGACTGGTGCTGTGTGTCTCACTGCCAAATCACACTGAGAGATGGCAGAACGGCTCATTTGGGAATGAAGCAGGCTGCAGCAGGAATCACCAGGAAAGAGAGGAGCAAGAGCTCAATTAAAATGGTTATCACAATAAACAACACCCAGCATATGCTTATTTAATCGCTGTCTTTTTGGCTGCAGACTCACTTCTCTTGTTTATGTGACAATTTGATATTGTTTCTGAATGCCAGAAGATGTGGAAATTTCCATGTACCTCTGCACAAGAACACTGAGGCAAAACATCCTTAAGAGGAAGCAATTCATTGAAAGTGTGGGTGGCTTTACACATGAACTGAAATGTAGATAGTCTAACCAATATATTAGCTTCAGGCCTGAAGTAACCCAGAATTCACACTAGGTTTCTACTATCCAGACTTTCAATATGAAATCTGCCTTCATAATTACATTTCAGCTTTTTAAACGTTTTCATTTTCACACTAGAGATGTATACACAGATTTAAGTACCACTAAAACAATTACTGCTGCTGCTACTGTTGCGACATAGCTAAATTCATCCACCATTTACTCTGTGATGTAGAGAGTAAATAAACAGTTAACACTGGCTTACAAAATGTTTCCTCTAGTTTTACAAATAAACAGATATAAAGGTAATCACCAATGTCACTGCTTAAGGGCAATTTAGAAAAAACATGTAAAATTTTATATTCGAAAATTAATGTGCTGTAAAACAATGTTATTTGTGAGTAGGATAAATAGTTATATGAAGAGATAAAGATATGTACTGATGTCAACAGTCTATAGCCATGTTTCAGGCCACTCTTAGATTTTGTTTTTGCCAGACTAGTTGCCAGAGTTAAAATTAGCATGCTTAGACTCAACAAACCACCACTGTGATAGGCTACATTGCGTGACCATAAATTGTCTGCATGCAAATTTCACTATACATCATTAAATATCCAACACTACCATTACCAATTTACAAAATGCCCATAATAGCATAATACTACTGGCAATATTACAGGGAAAACAAAGTATTCACAGGGTTTTAATTAGTCCTGTAAAAATCTAAGCACAAATGTATTGCTTTGAGGTGATCATGTAGTGCCAATCAAATACATTTGATTAACTGATCATTGCCGAGCATAAACATCTCTGTAAAACAACAACAAAAACAAACAAATTTAAAAAAAAAAGAAATAAAACAAACAAAAAAAATCCTAAAGGCTATATGTCAGACTCAAATCACCTCTGTTAGCATGTTAATGTAAAAGTTCATGACATCCAAATAATCTTTTCCCTGAAAGAAACAAAATAGCATGGATTGGAAAGTTGCATTTGAACCAACCACTGCTTCTTAGGGAGCCCTGAAAGGGACATTGGAGGAAAAAAAAGATGAACTTTTGTGAGATCTCCGCTACGTTTTGATAGTTCTGTTTCTGTCCGTACAGAAGGGAACACGGAGTAGATATGGAGGGGGATTTAAAGCGTTTCCTGCGGTCAAGAGAGGTCCCACAAGAGGACATCATGCACATGCAACAAGACAAAGCTACGGAGGCCCGCAAGGGACACTGTAGAAAAAAGAAATGAAGATGAACTTTTGCAAGATCTTGCAAAAGTTCATCTTTATTTTTTTTTTTTCTTCAACTGACAAGCACGGTCTTGGAGGGATGACAATTTAGGCTCGTTCGGTAGCCTTTTGAGTCAAATGTGCCCACAAACCTAAATGAAAGATTGGCTGAAATTCCTGCACAATGATGTGAGAGGCTGACAAAGTCTCACTTCATAGTGAGAGACAAGTAAAAAGATTACTTTACGTAATTGCTGCCATAGGTGGTTTTACAAGCTACTCAATTATGGGGTTTTACTTAATTTCTCTGCATAGAGTCCTTTGGAAACTTTCTCCGTTGCAGGAATGTATATCAGCGACAATTTTATATTCTGACAGTATTTTTGTGGCCAGTTTTAACATAGATTGCTCACTTTTCTGGATAGTTTGGTGCTACATCTAGGGCTGCCATCAGGAGAATTAGACTCCAACCTCAATATGTTAGACATTTTGGACCAAACTGCTGTTTTTTCTTGTCATTTGAGATTTTTCCATTTATTTACAGAAGAAGAAAATAGGAAACGGGCCAAAAATAGAAAATACATGTGCTGGATCTGGCCAAGTCAAGCTAATATCATTGTGCAGGCAGGTGGTGGCATAGCTTTGATGGTATTTAGGTTTTCCCTGTAGTAACCATGGTAACCACTGTAAAAATAAAAAAAGGGGAGGGGGGGGATCCCAGTGCTTCAATGATGCAATGGGATTTTGCCAGCCCAGTATTCCAGGCTGTGAAATTAACACACTGAGATTAAATTTCACAGCCTGCTGCCCACTACACACTGTTCTCCAAGCAGCTGAATCCCCACATGTAGACACACACACACACACACACACACACAATGCTTTTGTTTACACATAGGTAGGAAGATATGTAAAGCAGGATTAGCGATATCCTATATATTTGACTGTGTGATTTACAATCCATATATCCATATCCATATATATATATATATATATATATATATATATGTATATATATATTAGGGGTGCAACGATACTCGTATCGATATTGAACCGTTCGATACAGTGCTTTCGGTTCGGTACGCATATGTATCGAACAATACAACATTTTTAATTTATTTGATCAACTTTCCTTCTGACGATGCTGTCTGTGTTGAGCGCTCAGTGGATCTGTGCTCGACATGCAGCCTAGGCGGAGTAGTCGAACACAGATCCACTGAGCCCAGCGCAAGCTAGCAGACAGAAGCTAAGCTCTCGTTGCAACATGGCAAATTGAACCTCCCCCACCCTCATTCAGATCTGGCGTTTGGAACTATTTTGGTTTTCATGTGACGTATGACCCTGAAGGTAAGCGTGTCATGGACTAAAGTAAAACAGTATGTTGGATGTGCCAGCAATGCTCAATTACATGGGCGGGAACTAGTGTGTTAGCGCAGTTAGCTAGTTAACGTGTTGGCCGTCCAGCCCCACGCACGGGGCGATCCGTGGTAGCTCGTTAACAGAGATTTGCCGTGTTGTGGCGTTAACCTCATTTCAGATTAACGCTGACAGCACTAGTGGGAACACAACGAATATGACTGCACATTTAAGCCGACATCATTCTAGTGCAAAGACAAGTGGAAGAAGACAAAAACAACAAGCAGCATGCTACAAACTTTACCCGAGTCATTTAGACAGCCGTTAGCACATGATTCTCCTTATGGGGACCTGATATGTTTAATATGCTGCTGAGAATATAGCCCAGAAGAAGCGTATAGTATAGCTTTTATTTTGGAAAGAGACATTTCTCTGTAATAAACTCTCTTTTCCAAAGATGAGGGATTCCTCAATCAGATACAGGGCTCGCAAAATTGCTAGCCCAGCTAGCGATTTGCCAAATCTATCTCTGGCCTGCCCGTCGGCCTATCGTAGGAAGGAAAAGTTTATGTCAATGCTTTTGCATTCTTTCGGAAATGTAGCTGGGTAATTATGTCATTGGCATCGGTGAGCCACTGTCAATAAGTGACATATTGAAATCGCGTTTGAATTTGCGCTTGTTTTTTGCTTTCACTTTGCAATCGCGCGAACTGTGTATAGAGAGCGACAGCACTGATTGGTGAGTGATGATAATTTGCGCACCAATTCCTCTGACATCATCTTATCAATCGTTAGCTTACTATGCAAACATGACAAGTGAAATCTCCCGCAGCTTAAACATGTGAGAGGTTGATCGCGCAGAGAATCGCTGAGCGTTATGTTAGTGCGTGTGTAAAAGCAGCAGGATATATATTTTAGTTCTGCTGAGCCAAATAAGACAGGTCAGCGTGAAGAAGTGACAGCCAAAGAAAAGCTTACCACAAAACGGAAAGGTTATGACAAATCAGACTATAAGGAAAAAAGAAAGTGCAGCTTTATGGTTTCATGGACAAAAGAATTTCTGTGGCTGCAACATGACAAGCTAAATAACCAGGGCTGCACATAAGTGGTCCGCAGGTGCGCATTCGCTGTCAAAATAAAAAATGCGCACAAGATAAGAAGTTGCAACGCGTGTTTGCAAACATAGGATTTTCTGGAGGAGGACAGACATTTGTTTAGAACTCTTAAAGATGTCGAAGAAGCTCCTTTAAGCAATTACTTTGGTGTTCCTCCACCTCCAAAGAAATGTCAGGAGTCCGAACCACAAAAGAAGCACGTATTCTCGGAAAAGTAGTTGCAGGAGGTGAGCTGGCTTCAAACAAATGATGAATGCACAGAGATGTGGTGCAGAATGTGCCGTGAAAATTTAATAAATTACAAATTAAACAGCATGAACATTTTTTTTTTGTATCGAAAAAATATCGAACCGTGACACCAAAGTATCGAACCGAACCGAACCGTGAATTTTGTGTATCGTTGCACCCCTAATATATATATATATATACTGTATGGGATGCTTTCATAAATGCAAACAAAGATCACCCACATAGTGTCATGTATGAAAACAGAAACACACATACTGTCACCATGCTGAAGTATCACCGAAATAACAACCCCACGACTGCAGTTAATGATGTGGCTGTCTGCTATAGATGTTTTCCAATCAAATTCTCCTCTGGAGCCCTAGGTGGAGAAGATTCTTATTATGTACCTGCCACTTGTGATTCACTGTCTCAGCATTGGTACATTGACAGGAACATCAGTTATACTCCAGTTATTCCACGCTGACACGTGCCGCCAATTGAGAAAGGGCTGTATAAATTAGAGTTGTCTGAAGAAAAAAAATTCATTTCTTAGTGTAATTCTGTTTAACTAGATACTGGCTTCAGTAAAAAGAAGTCAAAGAACACATGTAGGCAAATAATGACAGGTTTTAAAAACAACCTCAAATTAGCCGAACTAATTTAGAAGAGAAAACCAAACCAACTGTAAAATCATTACCCCAAGCAAGTGTCATCTTTCACAGTTTATACTTCAGTTCTTCTGTACTGGTTTTGCAGTGGCATTCAAAGTGCTCTAAAAGCAGACAGAAGTCCCAAGAATGGGATTTAAAAACAAATGTCGAACAAACAAAAGATAAAACTAAAGCAAAACACAAACAAAAAGCAGAAACACAGACACAGAAGCACACCTGTAGTGCTGTTGTAATATAGTAATAAACTGGAAGTGGTCCCAAAAGTAAAAATATGCAATAAAGACACCAACACATTACGACATTTTTCATTTAGCGAGTACAGTTTGGTTGTCATTGTAACTAAATGGGCCCAAAGGCTTAATAAAAATGAGGGAAGAGGGAAAAGGCTTTCAGACATGTGGGGTATGATGATATGCACAAGTCAGGCTAGGCTAGGGACAAGCATTGCAATTTAGTTTAGGCTATAAATGCTGTGAAACCACGACTAGTTTCGTTTTTGTTCACCTCCAAAGGCTTAGAAGAGTTCTTGCAATGCACTACTGAATAGTAAGCCTCATGCTCTTAAACCTCATCTTTGTGTTTTGAATCCTTGGACTAGCCCCTTAATATATCTGGTCCTATTGTGCCATTGTACACAATATGAGTAAAGATTACTGGCAATTTATGAGATTATTGCACTTACAGGATTACAGGATTTTTGCATTATTGCAGTGAACTAATACACTGTCCTTAATCTGTACATTCCATCAATACATATTTCCAATAGCATTTCCAGAAAATCCATTATGTTATGACCTAGATTTTCCTGCAGCACAATATCAGATATTACCATAAAGAATTAATAATACACTTACTGTACATCAGATTGTATACCCTATAGATTAATACTGGATATACAGTAATGTGGGTGAAGATTTATAAAATCAGATCAGAGATCATGATCCAAGTTGCAAAAGTTGCACATGTACATTTATTTTCACCTTTAAATTAGGTGACAAAAGGAAATTAATATTTAAGAATGTAAAATGAAATATATACTGATTTACATTCCCTGGAAAACTGTCCAAAACATCTGAATTTACTTAAAAAATAATTCAAATTACATTCAAGTCCAATAATCTTTATCTAGACTGGCTGATTCCCTATGTCAGTAACCACTGACTACTTCAACAGCTTCACATAGGTCCAAGGATGTGAGACTGAAGCTACATATCGGTGATGACAGCGACAGCATCCCCGCATGACTCTGGGTTGCAGGACCATTTACCCTCCCTGGCATCAGTTTGCATTGAAATATTTGCTGATAGTGCTGTAAGAGGATGGCTGAGGCAATGATCCAGGTCAGTGGAGATGATGACAGTGCCTGGGCACAGCTGTGGGAAAAGACCCAGTGAACGACCCATCCCATGTTATTTAAAAAGAAATGCACAATATACTTTTTAAAAAACAGAGTGTAATGAAGTACAAATTCAATTAGCATATTTATAAGTATTTATTTCTACCAGTGATGTAAAGGTGCAAAATGTACAAAGTTTACAACACAGTTCAGAGGACAGATCACCTAAGTGTTTGATCTTATTTTGCACACTGAGCGGAAAGGTGTGAACCATCCCTCTGAACCACACTGTAATTTTCAGGGGTTATTACTGTTAACAAACCATAAGAATCAAATCCAATCATCCCACATTCAGAGTAGGCTCCCCTTCATTTCTTTTTAATGGTAATGGATGAGCAATTCATCCTTTCTAAAAATCCAAACAAAAGCAAACAAAGCAGAAAGCTTTATGAGGACAGACTTCAAAGCGTGAGTTCTCATTAGACATGTTATGCCTTTGAAGAGCCAGCAATCCTCAGTGCAAAATCACAGATGGATATCTCTAAAAGCTCTGTTTTTGCCTCCCACTGGGGTTCCTGTAATTATAAACACATGAGCTGAAAGTGTTGTTTTTGCCATTAAAAATGTAGCATATTTAGAACAAAGTGTTGTTCTGTGTGTCGGTATACTGTCAATGACCTGTAGAATCAATTCCTGTACTGACACTTTGCTACTGAAAGCCAAAGTGTAGCTATAAATCCTGTTGAACTCTATTTATTTGCTCCATTGAGGGGTTCTGTACTTGTACTAAATCATGTTGCAATGATTTAATGTGAGAAAAATAGGGCAGTTTGGTGAAACTACTTATAAGAATGGTTTCCAGTTGCCATCAGCATCATAATTCATTGAAAAACATTACACTGTGACTCAATATCAAATTCAACCCTGTAATATCCAGTTTTTAGTTTTATTGTCACGCCTTTCTTGGATTCTCTCTAACTTCTGTTTTTGTCTCCACCAACTCCTGATGTATTTGAAGCATGAGTGCATTCTGTGATCTCTAGTTTGGTGTCTTACTGCCTGTATGTGTATAGTTATCAAGATTAACTGAAATCAGATTAAAACATACAGAGTTTTATATTTTAATATCTTTATTCTAGATTCTATAAAATACTTTAGTTATTATTCTATGTTCTATTTAATGTCTTATGTCCTATGTTTCAACATAGTGTCTCAATTCCATTGTATTTAAGGTGACAATACATTCAGTTCAATTCAGTTCAATTCAGTTCAATTCAGTGTATTTAGTGTAGTTACTTCGTGGCTCTTCCACAGCTATATACTCCATATGTTCACTATGTAGATATTGACTTTTACTGGCTGCTGTGATCATGGCTGAACGTAGATGTGGAATTCAAAAAAAGCTCAGTTAAGCTGAGTGAAGCTCCAGATTTGGAGTTATTGTGCATATCTGTAGGTCCATCATTGCAAGCGATCCCTTTCACGTTATTGTTACAATATTTTTTCACTATGAAATTTTGACTTCAGCTAAATTAAGGTTGGGCAAATTATCCATCACCCTCCCAGTTGTACTGCATCAACAGAGTAATTGGTCATTATATACGCCCAGACACACCAAAATACAGCATTGAAAGACAAAAAAAACCCATCTGTGAAGAAAGAATTGTTTCACATATCAGAGAAAAATTTTTTGACACTTCCTCTTTTCTTAACTTGCTATCAATATGGAGACTTATTACACCTTTAAAAACACACATTTCTTAGAGAAACAGGCTGCATTTAATCTGGACTGTTCATCTAGCTCAGTATCAACACTGATATCATTCTCTAAGGAAATACTCCTTTCATATCCAACTAAAACCTTAAGAAATAACAAAAAAAGGCAAGACTCTCAAATTATCACAGAATTAGCAGTTCCAGATTAGAGAGACATTCCTAAGTCAGTGTGTGCTGTTTTGGTACAGACTAGCCAATCTAATTATTTACATAATGTTGTCTGTATAATTCTGTGAGTTTAATTAGGACCTCCATTAAAGCAAATTGCTTAAGTTTAATTTGTGCAATGCCCCAGGCAGCATGAAATCAAATTAAAATATTATAGATGCTTTTTGAATTAGTTTGTACACATCTGCACAAAGTTAAGCCTGTAGTGTTTGGTACTTTTAGAAATGGAATCTTTATTACAGTTTTAAATATTGGATTTAACAATCAATTAAAAAAAAATACAGTCATACATCATAAAAACAGATTTTTTTAATGAAAATTTTTATGGGACTCTCTACAGGACTCTCATGATTCATCATTCCACAGCTTGTAGAGCCACCTTTAGCAGCAATAACTGAGCTTAACTAAGGTGAACTCTGAACACTGTTTTGTGTAACTGAGTTTTGCTAGCATTTTGTTAGCATCCTACCACAGTATTTCCATGGGTTGCATTCTGGATGTGCAACTGCAACACCTCGACTCTTCTTTTTCAGCCATTCTGTTGCAGATGTATTGGTGTGCTTGGAATATTTTTCCTGTTGCATGGCCCAGTTTGGCCTAAACCTTAGCTGCCACACAGATGATCTAAGAATTGATGCTCAAATACTTTGCTATGCAGAGGATTGTTTTGTGATTGCAAAACAATCCCAAAGTTCTTGCAGTTTCTTGGGGTAAATTTACTACAATGTAAATTCCTGGGAAGGGAGTGTTGTGTTAGCACACACAGACCTCTAATTTTATAGAGGTGGTCACACTTGCTGATGCCCAATTACTTGTAAATGCCTCTGAGTGCTACTTGTCCTAATTCCTATGGAAGCAGTAAGGGTGTACTTGATTTTTCACAGTACCTCACATAATCATGTGAAAATTTTCTTTTTCACACTGGTGTAAGTATTTTCAGGATAATTCCAAGTTGCTGTGGTGTTAAAGATGAGATGTGTATTTTGGGTTTTGGTAAACAAACAGCTAAGATGTAATATTATAATTCCCATAGCCTCCCCTTTGTTATTTTCAATGAAACATACAGTATTTGTCCAGATATGATCAAACATGAGAAGTGTCAGGCTCATTTACTGGAGCGAGCAGAGCTTGCAGTTTTCACACAGATACAGTAATTCATGCACACAATGAAGACAGCAAAAAGTGACATATTTATTCAAAAACATCCGCTCCGACTTTATATGTGTCACATTTGATACCGCTCACATTTGTTCTCTCAGCACATCTCACTAAACAAACAAGTAAGAGATATTGGACACAGTGGCTGCTCATGCCACACCAAAGGGAGGTCTCACTCCTTCCTGCCTGTGCAATTGCCTTAGCTCAATGATTTATGAAAAGGAGAACAATCTGCACACAGATGGGACGTAGATATAAATATTCTGACCAGTCAGAAGAAGGCCAGAGTACACTTGTATTAGCTCAGGTGATCTACAACTCAAAGGGAATTTTAACTATGCTGGATTCAAGTACAAAGAAAAGTCCACCAGTAAATGGTTGAAAAATAAAGGGAAAATGCAAAAAACAAAAAAGTTCTGAACCATCAAGTTAATTAGTCGTACTTAAGATGTAATTTTTAATATATCCTCAAACAAAACTGAGAAATAATAATTATTATTATTATTAAGATTTTATTACGATTTTTCTTATATTTTCTTCAGGCTATTTGATTGTATGTGGTGGAAGTTGGGACAGTTTGTTTGTCATGGCAGTTGTTTACTACTAACACCTGATCCAGTCGGCAGATTGCTGGGCCAAAACGGCAGCAGATTATTTTCCCCCTGATGTTTCCCTGGCGAATTAGAGCCAATTTTATGTGATGAAAAACCCTTCGAAAGCAAGATGCTCATTACACTGTTTTATTGATTTTAACAGTAAAGTCAAGAAAGCTTAAACTGTAAATCAGCTAGCAAGACTTTACTGGACGATGCTATATATATATATATATATATATATATATATATATATATATATATATATACACACATATATTTGTCTTTTAAAAATTCATCATTTGTCATGTGGATTTTTCATTGTGAATCACTGTCCTTTGATTAGTGGAGAGAGACAGTGTGCTATGCCATCCATTGATTTTTACTTCCACCACACTGTGTCCTACATACTACATCCCACATTACATTGCACTCCTCTGAGACTGGGTGCAGCACGAAAAGCATGCAGCTGTCTATTTATAGTCATCATTATTATGCAGCAATACCTGAGTATGAATAAAGCCTTTGTTCAAAGGTAAGTAACCTATAAAGCTGTCAATTTCTGAACATTCAACTGCATCATCTGACGCGCTCCTCTGCATGTCTAGATCTGGTCAGATTATAATAAATTCTAGCCTAGGACTACCACAAAGATGAAGTCACTCATGTCTTCAGGGCTTCATTCTGCATGCCATACTGCTGCAGCTGATTCTGCTGTTGCTGCTGCTGACATTTTCTTTTCTACCAAAATCTCTTGTAATATGATCTTGGCAAAACTCCTTTACAAACAAAAACTTAATTAACAAATTTTGAGTTCTCCAGTAGCGATATAGTGTTACGCTATACATTTACTCTCACGTATATATTGACATGCTTAGAAACAGATGACATAATCAAAAGGAATGTTATCGGCATGAAAATCTAAGTGTCAAAAGGTTTTATTGGCATCTTATATAAATTACTAAAAACTATTTCAAAAGGACTTAAAGAAATCCCTATGATTCAGTAGAGTGTGACATACTCCTCTGCAATTAACAGAAAACCTGTAACATCATAATTCAAATTAAAGACTAAATAAAAGTAGAATAACTGCAGAAAACCATAAAGTTATAACTATACATACTAAACAATGACACCATGAATCCACAGGAGGGCAGCAGATAGGTTTTACTAATTCAACAGTCCCTCACACTCCTGGAAGACGGATGATGTGTTCTAGCCATCTTGTTCTCAGAAGCAGCGCTGCTGGACTGAAACACACATGAGAAAGATCATTTGAAAATGACAACAAAAGCTTGGAAATGCTTTTAATCATAACCCTTTCCCACATATATATATATAAGCGTGTATTAGGAATATTTAAACTGAAAGTCTGCTCACTGCAGCCTTAGAGCTCAGGATCTTTAAAAGCAAGGACACAAATGTAACGTTGAGCATGCCACACAAAGGCGCTTTTGAGATTAAAACATCCTTGAAGGTAACAAATTAACCTAAACTTTGAATTTATGCAATGTGAACTGACTGAGTAATAACACCTGTTTGGATATCTTTTATGTTCCAGAAGGTTACAGTGTACATTCAGGACCACTGAGACACCAACAACTGACCAGAGATAATGAGAACTCATAAATCATCTACGTTACATCTAGTTTTTAAGAACATACATTTCTCCAACTGGTTCTTCAGCCATGTTGACTATCATGTAATACAGAATGGACACATCTGGTGTCCAGATTGCCAAATATTTGGGAGCGATCTTGTGTATTTATTTTTCATGGTACACATGAGCCTAATTAAGTTTAGTTGCATGACATCAAGTACAAAAAGTAAAAATGGATTCAGTGCCATATGTTTAGGAAAGAACCCCAATAATAAAGTTAAATAATGTGCTTAACAGATTTCAGGGTTGTTGTTTTTTTTTTAGCTATTTTTGAGTTTCACAGTATGTGTCATGAGACATAAATACGAATAAATGTATGTATTTTCATAGTGAATCTTATTTGTGTGCATAGTAGTGATTTTTCTGTTTGTAATACAACAGTTTTCACATATACTGACAACTAATAATGTTATTTTCTTTTTACTATGAACTGAAATGGATTTAGCTTGACTAAAGCTTTACCCTTGGGTATGACATTTGTTAGAAGGAGCTGTTCTAGCTGAAAGTTTTCTGGTGATCAACACACATTTTAGCACTCCCTCGGGTATTTTATTGAAGTATATATTTTTATCTAGAATTATAGACCTGGCAGTGTTCAGAAGTACAACCCAGTTTTCCCAAAACGTTGGATGTTTTCAAAAATCTGAATAAAAACAGAATGCAAACATTTGATAGCACAAACACATTGCATCTAAGTTATATTTAATGGCAGCAAGTTGTTTTATGTTTACAACTGAGTTGCATCACTTCTTCTAAGAACACCCCGGAGACTGAGGAGAACAATTGTTGTCATGCTAAAAGTAAAATGTTTGCTATTGTTGCTTGATATAGGGTTTCAGCAGCTAAACAGTCCAAGGCCTTTTTCTGTTGTGTTTTATAATGTGCCAAATGCCAAAAAGGTCAAGATTGCAGGCAGGTCATTTTAACTTCAATGCTCTTTAACGATGAACCAATTGTGTTGTAATACGTGCTGCATGTGTTTTGGCTTTGAGTTAAATGAGCAGCATCTTCCTTTGCTTGAATGAGCTTGCAGTAGTGGTACCAGTTCACAGGTTGCTGCAGTCTGGAGTGGCACTTCAGCTCATAGTCGATCTCTCAAGGAGCAGAGTAAGGACTGCTATCACCTGCTACAACAGTTCACTGGACAGGAAACTGAACAGGACTATGAAACACCACCTCAGTGAACTGGCCAGTCTAGTGGTACGGAGGTGACAGAGGCTGCTGCTCAAGCTATCTTTCAAAACAGCAGCAAGGGGACTGTCCATTACCAAACTCCAAAGAGGATAGCATTGTTCTCTTACAGGGATAAAAAAAATTAAATTAAAAAATGCTTAAATGATTGTGCAAATATACTTTGGCAGCTGTTACTGGGATTGCCTGCCTAAGTAAAGTCTTTGTGTGGGAAACAATGTAAAATGAGCTTGGGCCTCAGTAAGGAAGATCTGCTGGGAAACTGCGTTCAGAAACAAAGGTTTTACTAAACCAGTGTCGTCATTTCTACCACATAAATGTATTTTTTTAATGAGGGAATGTCTGAGATCCCAAAAGTTGAAAGTCTTCTTCAACACGGGCTTTCAGCATTTTGCCTTGGTTAAGATGTTTCTATGGCCATCCTTTTTTTTTAAAAACAAAAAACAAAACATATTGTTGGCATGAAACTGAAATAGGCATTTATTGGCACTTTTCTACCATTCTAGAAATCTAGAAGCCCCATCGGAAATTAAACTGCATACCCCTACTGTTCGTGTACTTTGGTTCCTTTTGGATTTAGAACAAACCATGACATGAGACTCACTGCTTTAAAAACATTAGCACCAGTGAACTCAAACTGACACATTTGCTCTACTATATGGGTAGTCATTTCATGCCAAAAGCAACCCCTACTCTGAAATCACTCTTTTTAAAAATAGTCCCCAATGATTTCCATCTAATGTGTTATAGACTTAAAATTTGTGTTTGTGTGTGTGTGTGTGTGTGGGGGGGGGGGGGGGGGGGGTGAGCCGTACCCATACTTACTACAGTGCTGAGGTACCAGGAAATGCAGGGGTTACTTTGAATCTGTATATACTTAATGCCTTTCTCCTGCCTCCATCAGGATATGGATATGTATGTGAAAGTTTAGGGAAAGAAAGTGTTATATCAAATAAACTACAGTTAACATGTGTTAGGGAATAAAAACTAACACTAGAAAAAAGTGTTGTAGGGCCAATATGACAATAAATTCCTTGGATACTGAGCAGACATGAAAAGCAGACCAAGACCAACTCCTGAAACACAATATCCACAACTGTCACTTGAGAATTGTTCGCCAACATGGAACACGAAGCTTTTCCCAGTAGTCCAAAACACACTACAACATGATTATAGCTAACAGATTGAAAGATAATTACAGAGAGAATCTCCAAATAACCACAAAGACACAGAGCTGGTATGAGGGAAAGTCTAGTTTTACATTTTAAGAAATCATTTCCAAGTTGGCCTCATACATTGTTGCTGCTGACAAAATGTTATCTTCTTTCTTTCTTTCTGTGAGGGGATCTTTAGTGGGGAAAGAGAAAAAAAGGACATTTTGTTGGCCATAAGTGTACAGCACTGCAAGATGATAGTATAGAGAATTTCCAATAAAAAGACACAGGCCTGCATTTTACTCACTTGGGAGAGGCAGAAGGCTTGATCGCATACAACATTTCAAAGACTAGAGTGTCACCTGATCCTCTGTGTGTGATTGTGTGTGCATGTGTGTGTGTGTGTGATGCATGCATGTTCACGTGGTAGTGGGAGGTCCTTAATGCCTTGGGGCAATAGTATAATAGGCACTAACCCACACCAGGGGCTAAAACCTTGCCAGCCCTTGCACAAACTGACCTGCATCAGCCATATTTGATTTCAAGGCTAATCTTTGAATTGATTAGCTGAGGACAGCTATGAAAATAGGCCTGGTGAGAGGGTTGGGCTCTTCTGACATGCTTTAAATTACTTGTCAGGCTTTTATGATGGCTGTAAAGGTTTTCATTGTTCAATTTAAAAGTAATGCAAAAGGCAAACCCAAGGACTTGTTGGATCAAATATAGAGAGCTAAAATAGAGGAAAGGAAAACGGAGTTTGTGAAATATTTTTTGTGATTTTTTTTTTCTGATTAATTTAGTCACAATAAAAGCAATTACATATGCTAATATGTTTTTGTAAAGTTAATTAATGCAATGAAAATGCAATTCCAATATGATTAAGTGAGCAGAGCTTACGGTCTTTGTAGAGCAGAGTGAAGAAGTGCAAAAATTGGAAAAATGTAAATTGCATCTATTGTTATTTACAAAGAAGTCTGTATCTATGACTGAGGAAATTGTGCTGAATTAAACAGTCAATTTACAACAAGTACATTTATTTGTTGGGAAACATTCCAAGTCCATGACAGCAAATATTCGTAGAAAAATCTTGGTCTATGTCACAGCAGACTCCTCTGTCAAACTGTGACTGATTCAGTGTACCATCCTTCAGCACTAAACTGCTGGACAGTGGCCACTGAATCAGTGCCGGAGGGCATCAGTGGTGGGAGTTGAGCCAGCTCAGAGATATAGTGCCTTGTAGAGAGTAGCAGACAATATCACAAACCCCTATTGTAGCTCATTATTACTTTGACTGACGTATATCCTCTGGCACTGAGATCTTTTAGAAATCAATGACTATCTTGACTAAATTCCACTGTGACAGACAATCTATATACTGTGTGCTTATACTTCATTGCATCATTTAGTTCATTTGTCTTTCTGCAGTCATTTCTTTGCTAAACAGACTCATAACTGTGAAGATTTTTTAAAAACATTTGAGTCATGGTCGCAAATTATTAATGCATAGTAATATGTCTAAGATTGTGGGTCAAGAGATTTAAAAAGAGGATAATGAAATGATTAATGAAAGTTTGGTGACAAATATGCCATTTGAAATTGTCCAGATTTTCTTGGTTGTATTTTAAATTAGTCTCATATTTGTACCTTGATGGTGTCAAAAAAGTTTAAAAAAAATCATATAACATGTTAGTTACATCCATCCATCCATGTTTACTCAATTCAAGGTTGTGATATGGCTGGAGGAGCTGAAGTAGAAAAAAGCAGTTGAAACCAGTGGGAAATAAGAAGGATATCAATTAAAAAATGTATTTGTAAGAAAAATATTCAGAAGTAATATTCCCATCATTTGATGCCATTTGTAATTGCAAAAAATGAGTCACATTAACGAAAAAACAGAAGTAAATGTAGTTTTTTGTTTTTTTTTTGGGGGGGGGGGGGTATTTTGTTTTGTTTTGCTTTGTTTCATTTATCGATATACATATATATATATATATATATATATATATATATATATATATATATATATACACATATACATACATATACATATATATATATATACACAATATATATACACATATATATATATATATATACACATATATATATATACACACATACATATATATATATATATATATATATATATATACATATATATATATATATATATATATATATATATATATATATATATATATATATATATATCTATATATATATATATATATACATACACACACACACAGTGGGGCAAAAAAGTATTTAGTCAGCCACCGATTGTGCAAGTTCCCCCACTTAAAATGATGACAGAGGTCAGTAATTTGCACCAGAGGTACACTTCAACTGTGAGAGACAGAATGTGAAAAAAAAAATCCATGAATTCACATGGTAGGATTTGTAAAGAATTTATTCGTAAATCAGGGTGGAAAATAAGTATTTGGTCAATAACAAAATACAACTCAATACTTTGTAACATAACCTTTGTTGGCAATAACAGAGGTCAAACGTTTACTATAGGTCTTTACCAGGTTTGCACACACAGTAGCTGGTATTTTGGCCCATTCCTCCATGCAGATCTTCTCAAGAGCAGTGATGTTTTGGGGCTGTCGCCGAGCAACACGGACTTTCAACTCCCGCCACAGATTTTCTATGGGGTTGAGGTCTGGAGACTGGCTAGGCCACTCCAGGACTTTCAAATGCTTCTTACGGAGCCACTCCTTTGTTGCCCGGGCGGTGTGTTTTGGATCATTGTCATGTTGGAAGACCCAGCCTCGTTTCATCTTCAAAGTTCTCACTGATGGAAGGAGGTTTTGGCTCAAAATCTCACGATACTTGGCCCCATTCATTCTGTCCTTAACACGGATCAGTCGTCCTGTCCCCTTGGCAGAAAAACAGCCCCATAGCATGATGTTTCCACCCCCATGCTTCACAGTAGGTATGGTGTTCTTGGGATGCAACTCAGTATTCTTCTTCCTCCAAACACGACGAGTTGAGTTTATACCAAAAAGTTCTACTTTGGTTTCATCTGACCACATGACATTCTCCCAATCCTCTGCTGTATCATCCATGTGCTCTCTGGCAAACTTCAGATGGGCCTGGACATGCACTGGCTTCAGCAGCGGAACACGTCTGGCACTGCGGGATTTGATTCCCTGCCGTTGTAGTGTGTTATTGATGGTGACCTTTGTTACTTTGGTCCCAGCTCTCTGCAGGTCATTCACCAGGTCCCCCCGTGTGGTTCTGGGATCTTTGCTCACCATTCTCATGATCATTTTGACCCCACGGGATGAGATCTTGCGTGGAGCCCCAGATCGAGGGAGATTATCAGTGGTCTTGTATGTCTTCCATTTTCTGATGATTGCTCCCACAGTTGATTTTTTCACACCAAGCTGCTTGCCTATTGTAGATTCACTCTTCCCAGTCTGGTGCAGGTCTACAATTCTTTTCCTGGTGTCCTTCGAAAGCTCTTTGGTCTTGGCCATGGTGGAGTTTGGAGTCTGACTGGTTGAGGCTGTGGACAGGTGTCTTTTATACAGATGATGAGGTCAAACAGGTGCCATTCATACAGGTAACGAGTGGGGGACAGAAAAGCTATATATATATATATATATATATATATATATATATATATATATATATATATATATATATATATATATATATATATATTAGGGGTGCAACGATACTCGTATTGATATCGAACCGTTCGATACAGTGCTTTCGGTTCGGTACGCATATGTATCGAACGATACAACATTTTTAATTTATTTTATCAACTTTCCTTCTGACGATGCTGTCTGTGTTGAGCGCTCAGTGGATCTGCGCTCGACAGTGCAGCCTAGGCGGAGTAGTCAAACACAGATTCACTGAGCGCAGGGCAAGCTAGCTAGACAGAAGTTAAGCTCTTGCAACATGGCAAATTGAACCTCCCCCACCCTCATTCAGATCTGGCGTTTGGAACTATTTTGGTTTTTATGTGAAGTATGACCCTGAAGGTAAGCGTGTCATGGACAAAAGTAAAACAGTATGTTGGATGTGCCAGCAATGCTCAATTGGTGGGAACTAGTGTGTTAGCGCAGTTAGCTCGTTAATGTGTTGTCTTCCAGCCCCACTCATGAGGCGATCCGCGGTAGCTCGTTAACGGAGATTTGCCGTGTTGTGACCTTAACGTCATTTCAGATTAACGCTGACAGCACTAGTGGGAACACAACCAATATGACTGCACATTTACTCCTACATCATCCTAGTGCAAAGACAAGTGGAAGCAGACAAAAACAAGCACGCATGCTACAAACTTTACCCGAGTCATTTAGACAGCCGTTAGCACATGATTCTCCTTATGGGGACCTGATATGTTTAATATGCTGCTGAGAATATAGCCCAGAAGAAGCGTATAGTATAGCTTTTATTTTGGAAAGAGACATTTCTCCATAATAAACTCTCTTTTCCAAAGATGAGTGATTCCTCAATCAGATACAGGGCTCGCAAAATCGCTAGCCCGACGTCCTGGGGCTTTTTTCCAGTCGGGCTACCAAAATCTATCTCTGCCCTGCCCGTCGGCCTATCGTAGGAAGGAAAAATATATGTCAATGCTTTTGCATTCTTTCGGAAATGTAGCTGGGTAATTATGTCATTGGCATCGGCCACTGTCAATATGTGACATACTGAAATCACGTTTGAATTTGCGCTTGTTTTTTGCTTTCACTTTGCAATCGCGTGAACTGTGTATAGAAAGCGACAGTACTGATTGGTGAGTGATGATAATTTGCGCACCAATTCCTCTGACATCGTCTTATCAATCGTTAGCTTACTATGCAAACATGACAAGTGAAATCTCCTGCAGCTTAAACATGTGAGAGGTTGATCGCGCAGAGAATCGCTGAGCGTTATGTTAGTGCCTGTGTAAAAGCAGCAGGATATATATTTTAGTTCTGCTGAGCCAAATAAGACAGGTCAGGGTGAAGAAGTGACAAAACGAAAAGGTTATGACAAGTCAGACTATAAGGCAAAAAGAAAGTGCAGCTTTATGGTTTCATGGACAAAAGAATTTCTGTGGCTGCAATATGACGAGCTAAATAACCAGGGCTGCACATAAGTGGTCCGCAGGTGCGCATTTGCTGTCAAAATAAAAACCCGCACAAGATAAGAAGTTGCAACGCGTGTTTGCGTACATAAGATTTTCAGGAGGAGGACAGACATTTGTTTAGAACTCTTAAAGATGTCGAAGAAGCTCCTTTAAGCAATTACTGTGATGTTCCTCCACCTCCAAAGAAATGTCAGAAGGAGTCCGAACCACAAAAGAAGCACGTATTCTCGGAAAAGTGGTTGCAGGAGGTGAGCTGGCTTCAAACAAATGATGAACGCACAGAGATGTGGTGCAGAATGTGCCGTGAAAATTTAATAAATGACAAATTAATAAAAAGGCATGAACATTTTTTTTGTATCGAAAAAATATCGAACCGTGACACCAAAGTATCGAACCGAACCGAACCGTGAATTTTGTTGTATCGTTGCACCCCTAATATATATATATATATATATATACATATATATATATATATATATATACATATATATATATATACATATATACATATATATATATATATATATATATATATATATATATATATATATACATATACATATATATATATATATATATATATATATATATATATATATATATATATATATATATATATATGTGTGTGTGTGTGTGTGTGTGTGTGTGTGTGTGTGTGTGTGTGTGTTCCCCTAACACTATTCATATATGATGTACATACATTACTATTATACACTCAAATTTTTTTAAATTTTTTTATTAATTTTCTCCTTTATTTTATTTGAACTCTCTCTTCCTGTTGGTTAAAATGTTGTTGGAAAAGCAATAAATAAATCTTTGACAAAAAAAAAATGTAGTTGAAGCAAAATAAAGAAATAAATAAAACTGTATATTGTTCTAAAGAGATCTAACAAAAAGAGACAGGTAAGAGACAAGCATATCTACAGTGTGACATTACATATTCTTCCCACCTGAAGCGAAGCAACCAGCGAGAAAAATAATGAAACACCATCAGCACATCCGCATGACATCTGTGGCAAATGAGAACTCATCTGTCAGCAGTCAGCTCTCTCTGAGCGACACAACCTCCCACCAACAACACACACCAAACTCTTTCTAAACAAGCACAAACAAGAGAGAATAGATCCCTCGATCATCATCACACAGCTGTAAACACAGATGTGCTCAGAGTCATGTCATTTAACAGAAACAGACATGGCTGAACAGGAAGTACAGCACAGCCCGAACACAACACATGCACACATGTGAGGACCTGGTGTAGCCTATAAAAAGATATAAAGACATTACATTTAAAATGAAGGGAAATTGTGGAGAGACTTTAAATTCCAGATGTTTTGACAGCTGCAAACATGGATTTGAGAACTATTGAGTAGCCAAGACTTTAAAGGCTCCAAAAGCTTGACGTGAAATTACATAGAACAGAGGATACATTTTTTGAATTCTTCTACTCTCAGAGAAATTTAATCCAATGCAGGAATGGTTCTTTCTGTCATAGACAACACAGCCATTGTCCTCTGAGGTTAGAGAGCCTTTCCTGAAAGACTGTCTGCCTGGTGGCCCCAGGCTAATCTGAGCTGGGCTGAGTGGAGGTCACAGGGCACATGCTTAGCCTGGTTTTGGCTGGTGGTCTGAGCACAGATCCTTCAGATCACTACTTAGGTCAGGTGGCTTAATTTGCTTGAGATAATCTGTGAAAAGCACTTAGGTACATTTTAAAAGATTCTTATTTTTTAGCACTTGTGTTTCAGATTAAGTAGGCTACTGTGGGCTGTGATGTAGCCTATCCTTAAATTAACTGCGGCTACGTTAACAATATATTTTAAGTCCTGGAACAGAGTGTATGAGCTGCCAATTGTAAACTGACTGGCCCTCATTTTCTTCACACACCCAGATGAAGATTGAACATGATGCCGCTGCTGGCTTAAACGAGTGCAAGTACACTGTTGACGGAGAAGGCTAATTCTGGCTGAGAAAGATGACTGCTCCTCATCTGACTCTGCTTTGTCTTTGTGGTAATCAAATCTGAATGTTTCATAGAATGAAGATTAAGCCCTCACTTCCTGCTCAGCTCAACAAAGTCAGCTGTCTGTTGAAATGCTGGGCCTGAGCTGATGTCGCTGATGAAGGCCAGATGTGGATTGCCTAAGCACGCACACTTTCTTTCTTTGAAGAAATTGGGAGTTACTGTGATTCTTAACAAACCAACAGACTGACGGACTGTGGTCCACCATCAAATACCACTCTGGTCACTGGTAGTTCACACAGTGTTAGCCAAAACTAATTTAGGTTTGGAAGCGATCCACTATTTTAATGCCGCATGTGTATCAATACTTTTTTCCATTCCTGGGTTTAATTTCTTTACCAAGAACCTGTCTATCCTGGAGGATTATTGTAAGGTCACAAGGATACATCCAAGTTTATACCAGAAAAGGGGATAAAGTGGGGTCCAATTTATTATTCTTTTTTGTTTTCAACACTTCGTGTATTTTATAATTGATTAATTTTTTATGTTTTCAGAACGCATGTTGAAATAAGTGTTGTTTTTTTTAAACCACACAACCCCTTCACATTCCCATTGGAGCTACTGTAAACATGAGCTATAATACTTGTACTTTCATGTCCCATGCACACACTGAATAGCTTATCTCTAATAACACAGCAAATCATTCCATGACTAGCCTGCATCCACTTATATAAGAACAGATCTGGATTCTCAAATTACGTTGATCAAAGGTAACGCAATAAATGTACAGTATATGTACAGTATATCCCATCCTGACCTCCAGAAAAGACCACAGTTACTGGAAGAAAGACTCTTGGATATCATGGACTGGCCATGCGTTACTGCCAATTTAAAATACTAACACAACGAGATGTTACAATATGTAATAATAAATGTCATTTAAATTTCTTTTTTTCTTTCACTCCCACAACCTGTCTGGAGTACAGCACACAAAAATGTGTCCAAACTGCAAGGTCATGTCTAAACACTGGAAAAACTGAGCTGCCTAGTAAAACAGCCATGTTTCCTCTTTGGTTACGTTTATTCCAGTATTACATGAATTCCCAGCCATGTCTGAAGATGTCCAAAAACTATGATGAACAGCAGAAGAGCCTGGTTTGGCATGAGCGACTAAATAGGTTTATGTAAATGAGTTTCACAGGATGTCAGTGGCAGGCCAGGTCCCAAATCCCCAAGGCCCAATAGCTCCAAAGCAGGAAGAAGCCACTCATCTAATAGGTCTCTCGGGGGTGTCTGGTCATGCATATACCCTAAAGTGAAGACGAATTGTATCGTCGATGGATGGCAAATTGGGCCCAAGTCATTATGTAGGACAGAAAAGCTACAAGGAGGCTCCTGTGCAAACATAGGAGAACCAGAAGGTTGCTTTTCAGATGACTGCCATGGCCGCTCCTAAAAATACCAGTGATGCCATGAAAAGTTTAGACCAATAATCAAAGCCAGAGTGTAATCCTAATGTAATATGGTGAGCAGATTTTGCTTCCATGTGTTCTTATTGGATCCAGATGTGTAAGAGTGGTAGTAACATAAATAGGTACATGGTGAAGTGCTTATTTAAATGAAAAAAAGGATTATTATCTAACTTAAAAGAAAAAAATAAAGCGTAGACTATCCAGTGACTTTTTGTCGAATTTGTTGGGGTCAGATGGGAAAGAAAGGTCACACAGATCCAAACACTCACTGCCACATCTGTACTTTTTCCACACCTGGATTAGTTTACACTATCTCACCTTTAAGCACAAATTTATTCTTGAAACATTAGCGCTATTTGCTCACACTCTCTCGGTGTTTGAAACATTCTGTAACTTTATATCATTTCAATCTAAGGGCTGCTGTTAACAATTACATCAGCTTAAAGAAGAAAATATGAACAAATTTAGATTCTGGGAGAAAATAAGCACTGGCAGTGACTTGATGAAGAAACGTAATAGACTAAATTAATACACTAAATAAAATCAAAGTGTTTTGCATCTATTTTGTAAGACAAAATAATTATCTATTCCAGCATTAGAGTTCAAAAGTTCAGTAAAACAGACAGCATTCTTAGACAAATTAGCACATCTGCAATGGAAAACTATTAATTGCAAAGAAAATGATAACATCTGTCTCTAAGTAACATCTGCTATCTCACTTTAAAATAAGAAGAACATTACAAAACTAAACTGGCTGAGACGATACTTGTGGAAAATTTTGAGAAGACAGATTTTTTTTTTATACTAGACCATAATCAGAGGATTACTCCTCTGCAGCTACATAATGAGATACAGACCAACTGTGAAGCTTCCAGAGCAGGATGTTTAATTCTTCTTAATTTGGTTCTAAAACAATTTCAGCTTGGATAGAAAAACAGAAGTGAGCTACTGTAGCTGCCAAAAGAGACTTGTAAATGGCGGTTTGTTGTAACAAATTAGCAAATGGAAAACAGTTGGAAAATATGGAAAAATACTAGTGGCAACATGCTCACAATAACAATTCTAAAATGCTGATGTTTAGCCCATTTTATTTATTAATTGCAAACCTAGAAAAGAGAGAGAGAGAGTGAGATTCAAGTTGAATATTGGTGATATTACAGTTGGAGTAGAAGGATCAACAAACTCTTGCTTAGTTCACCTCCTAAATCAGATGCATTTAGCTTGCTTTTCCCTGGTCACCTGCAGTGGCTGGAGGACAACTGGATTGGCTTGTTTCAGTCACAGCATTGCACAACATTAGTTGCTACAGGAGCTTTGAAAAACCCCATCAAACACATGGGACATGTGTTAACCATGTTTATGGTTGGTCCTTTTATTTTGACCCTGCCACAAAGGCAGTAGTTATTATAGCCACGTCTTGATGCTCAATCTTCCAGCCAAAGAAATCCTAGAAAGCGGATTCTGTTCATCTGGACATTGTGTTTTCAGTGGAAGAGAAGTTTCATCGCCCACCCAAGTGACTTCTTCAAGTTTGCCCAAACTTATAAACAATACATTTGCATAATTACTGAAACTGGCACCGCTGGCTAAAATCTCTTATTGGTGAAATCAGTTTTATGATCAATAGTATGTAAATTGTCAAATGCAGTAGTCTTAAGGGATCATCAAGTTCAAGAAATAAAACAGTAATTTGGATACCCTTAGTTATGGTTGTAGACATATTTCAGTCTGTACTGGACTAGTAACTGACAAACTGACAACTGAATGTGAGCTACTATACTTAAACACACAATACAGAGAATTATGAACCATTAGAGGATGAGAGGAGCAGGCACTAGGACCTGAAGCACTGGCGAGTCACACAGAGCTTGCAGCCTCTGAGAGCTTCTCACTTACTTTCAGAACAATTTTCAAACAAGTGCAAGACTCGGAAAAGACTGTGTGGGATAATTCACAGAAGAATTTGCTCTTCGCCCTCTTGGCTTTTCTCTGGAGTTGGACACAAACTGGAATATATTTCAGTAAGCGTGGGGAGTTGTACGTCAGTGAGAGAAACTAGAGCTTTTTTCAGGTAGAGAACTTTACTTTATCATCATCTACATTGCATGGAACTACTATAGCCTCAAGGTAGATCACATACATACAAGTAGTCTAGTGTGTAATGTATAATTTCTAATCAATTTACAAACAAAGGAATTTTGTAGAATTGTGAAGATCGTTCTTGTTAGTGTGGAGAACAGGTATTGCACAAGATAAACTTTTACATGCAGCCCAAGACGATTTTAATATTTCCTGTTTCTCTATTTTACTGTAAATGCCTGCTAAAGATTGCTAGAAAAGGGGTTTAGTGTTGAAGTTTAACAGGGAGCTGATCATCTGCTTCATCTCCTCAGATACTGTTGAGGCTTAGCCTCATCAGGTTACAACAGCAGCGGTCAGACCTGCACTCGTCTCCTTGGGCTAGGTAATGTTCTCAAAGCATTCCTGCAGACTTTGTGTATTTGCATGGTATGTTGGACTGGAAACAAGAAGCTAGCTGCAGGGTAGTTTTCTCAAATTATGTGTACCACAGAGTTAAGACAAATTATTGCATTCTTGGCATAATAGCAGGTGATTAAACTGGAGACAACTCGCTATGCTTTTTAGATGAAATTTGCTTTTAGAAATCTAACCAAAACTTTAACATATGATTCATTTTGGACCTATTAAAGAACTCATTTCCCTTCCTCTATTGAACCCATTCCTGAGAAATTCACTCAGACTTTGGTGGAGCGTTGAACATCTTCCAAGTTTAGTGAGTTTACTAACAGATCTAAATGAGCTAAATAATACATAGAGGAACAGAGCAGTTGGTCTACTGTTATCAGCTGACATGAAAACCGAAATGCATAGCTGATAAAAAGACGTCTTTTCACTCAAACAGTGGGAGCAGTAGGGAGTTT
Organism: Neolamprologus multifasciatus; assembly: GCF_963576455.1. Classification (NCBI taxonomy): domain Eukaryota; kingdom Metazoa; phylum Chordata; class Actinopteri; order Cichliformes; family Cichlidae; genus Neolamprologus; species Neolamprologus multifasciatus. The sequence goes on along the minus strand of NC_140443.1, from coordinate 7,891,557 downwards.
ACATGGGTAAGCAGCTATGAAATTAGAGGCTGTTTTCTTAAGAGGAGTTTGGTCTCACTGATTAACTGATTTGCATTTGATCTGAAAAGGTCAGCAAATAAAAACAGATGAATTTTTCTCAAGCTCTCGCTGCATTGTCAAATGCTCATTTTCTATCACTGGAAGATCATTTTCAATTTTACACTCCATCATCTGGAGCAGATGTGGTCTTTTAGTCTTTTGGGGTATCTTTGAAGAAGCAGCAGGAGTTGATTCAAATAGTGTAGTTGAGTCAATAAAGCTTTTAAAGTTTTTTTAAACTTGTTGCTGTGTTTTCTGACGTAGGACAATGAGCACAAAGTGTGCTTGTGGTTAAAATAGCACTGACTATACCAAAAATAAAATAAAATTACCATGCAGCTCTTTGACTGAGTTTTTCTACTTTTGAAGCAAGTAAAAATAAAAAGTCCAAGCTTTCTTGAGCTTCACTCATGCTAAGGAACAGCATATTGACAACACTGTTAAGTATGCCAATTATGTGCTTTTTTGAATTCATAAAAATTGGATGGATGGAAGGAATGTGTTTCATCACATCTTTAATTTATTTACTATTGTGTCTGAACTTTTAACCTAATGAGCTAATCAAGGTGACAGGACCTGATAAGGTACTTTCCCAGAAAAGAATGTTGCACAGACTCGCTAGATGTTTTCATAACGCTTCCAGATTTAGTCTGCACGTAATGAATACTTTCATCTCTGAATCATCAGTTGAATATTTTTTTCCCCATTAGTCGATCAGTTGTTTGTGTGATAAAATGGAAAACATGTCTATCACAGGCTGCAAGACGGAATGTGACATCTGTGAATTGCTTTTTATCTAACCAACAGTTCAAAACCCACGGATAATTAATAACGTAATTTTGTTGCTGCTGACAATGAAGAATATTTGCTTTTAAAAGGGGAACTAAACAGTTAAGACCTTTGCTAAATAGTACATCCTTATCATTCTTTATATAACGTGATCTAAACAAGCAAATTATTGATGTCTGAGCGTAGCCTTTTATATGAGGCCAAAATGATTTTAGATTTTTTTTAAAGCAACAAAAGAAAATACCAAGTGGAAAGTCTGCACGACAGAGATTTCTCACCCATTGTGGTGGGTGATGTTAAGCATCTCCTTTTTTTTCTATTTAGTGGTATGCAGCGCAAAAGTGTTCATCATTGAAGCACAGCAGCTGTATATCCTCATTGCTGAGCAATCTGTTCCACAGGTGGATAGACAGAATCTGGCAGTCCAGATTTAAATTCTTCAGACAGGTTACAGATGCTTTATGGCCCATTGGAGTAGAACCAGTGTGTGAAGGTTTCAATTCATTTTTGAAAAAGAAAAAACAAAAAAAAAAACCCAGAAAATAAATAAAAATCTCTGCCAAGACCACCTACTTATACCTTAATCTAGAAGAACAGAAAGTGAAACAAATGGCGTCTACAGTAGAGACGTGGTGGTGAAAACATACAGCTGCATTCTGGATTACTGTCATCTTAAATTTTGTTATGATTCAGCTTTTCTTTAGATTGACAGGTACTTGTCTGGTTCTTCTCAGCTCTCTGTATGGTTGCCAATTAAATGAAGTCCAGTCCTAGCTTGTTGATGACAAAAAAGAATTCCTGGAACTTGCATGTATGTCTGAAACGCCAGTTTCATATCAAATACACAAGCGTGAGTAGTTTGTGCCAAATAATTGAAAACATGGTGTACAACAGATGTTGCTACAAAGCAGCTCCCTGGGAAGCTGTGCACTACAGCTGAATGTACACAGTTGCGATGGTAATATCCTTTGATATTTAGCTGCCATGCAAAAATAAATAACACACACAAGTCCAAAAGTACAAGATATATAAAAACAGCTTCTATTCTATCAATACCAAGTTTAACATTGACTCTGAACAATAACCAATTTGGTGCCAAGCTCAATTCAAAGTTCACATTTCAGTTTACTTTGGAAACTCTCAGTACTTTTGGGCATTGTTGCTATCTTCTTTAGTAATACTTCATACTTTATATTTTAGCATATAGTGCTTTTGGAATTCTTTACTTTGTTCGTGACACACTCAGCAACTGAAGCAGGCTTTATAAAGCAGAGGGCTCAAATCAGTAAAGCTTGTCTCTGGATGATGTGCAGTTACATGTATATGGCTACAGCTTTGTCAACTTTGACTTTAATTATAGTGGAATGGAAGTAAACTTTACTGACAGTTTTATACTGAGCAGTTTTTTAGAATATAAGTAGTGATGCTACCTTTATACTATTTTCACCCTTGTTCATTAACATTGTATATGACCTTGTTAAAATACACAAAACACATATTTCCAGAATCCTCCTCTTCTTCTATCCTCAAAAAGAGCATGACAGTAATTGTCTACAGCAACGGAAGCCTCCATTACTCCGCCCCTCACTGGCATCAACCTGATTGGCAACCTTTTATATATAATTGCATCAGCATCCATCCTTCTATGCAGACATGTCTCATCATCTTTTATAGCCTCGGGCAGTGTTCAAGGAGCGTTCAAGGCGGTACCACTTACAAAGCACAGAAAAACATGGGGTACCGTTAAAACCGTCTGCTGTACAACTGCAGACAATTATTTCTCTTAATTACTCAGCAGGACCTCCTCAGTTTGATATCACATTGAGAACATGAAGTTCACTATAGCTAGAGGAAGTGCATCAACATGGCACACAAAAACAAGAGCTGTCTGAGACTGTATGTCTTTGCCAAGTTTGAAAAATTCCAATATGAATGAACTGACTAACTGGATCCAGAAGGTTAACTGGATATCCATTAGTGTGCCATTAGTGTTTTTTGTTTCGGATTCGTAAAGATGCAGATTTGTCCAGTTGTGTTCTCTCTTGCAATTGTAAATAGCTTCTCCAAAAAATTTCCTAAAAGTTCAGAACTTCCAAGTTGGGCAAAGCCCCACCTCTATTCATGTTTTTATGGAAATCCTTACATAACATCCACGTGAACCTACTATCAAATAGCGAATGGAAAACAGATAAACCAAGCCAGTCACACATTGGGTGTTAACAAAGCAAAACTATATATGTGTGGATTTGAGCAGCAGCTAAAACAGGCCTGTGCCTGTGATTAAGCTGTATTGCTTCTCTCCAGTGAAGTGCCCTTGCAAGCAGGAGTGCCTCATCATCTGAGAGCACAAGTTTCAATAAGGCCACACACACACAGTGTGTGAACTGTGATTCACTCTCCTTATCCAGCACAGCAACTACAAGTCAACTCCATAACCCATCGGTAACATCAGCTATTTCATTTAGAGCCTACTCTAAATTGACAGCGATAGAGAAATAATGCTCCTTTGTCTTTCAGTGTCAATTACTTCAGCGTGTTTTCAGAACATTTAGTTATTTATTTAAAAAATCTTTCAAAATCAAAATTGATGCTGATGATTACCATTTTCCACTATCCGCCAAAGTGCCAAACTACTAACACAGATAAATAAGCTTGTCCCGTGTGTATTCACTGACTGGAACCGCTGCTTTTCCATGCTTGTATTTTGCCTGAGTCATCAGGTATGGACTAATTGTGTGAAGGAAAATTCCTTTTGATTCGAGCCAGTAAAAACACACAAAGCAAAAGCCCAGAAGACCACTAAAAGAGACCACATACAAACAGTCAAATTTGCTTGAAAAATAAACCGTTAAATAAAGCAACATGCGTGCATTTTTACATATACACTGCAGCTTTTTTGTTATTTACTCTGCATAAAAGCAGAGGAGAATTTATTTGGAAAAGCTGCAACCATAATATAGGGATTCAGAAAATTGCTGTGACGAAATCAGTGGCTACAGTAAAAAAGGACCACAAAGGTGTAAGAGTGTATGCAAGAAGCAGTTGATTGGCCATAAAGGTGCAGCTATATCACACGCTCACTGAACCAAAACTTTAAACAGTCACTTTGGTAAGAGCTTGCCGCAAAATGGAAACAAAAGCCAGAAAAGGAAATCCAGTCGCTTTTTCCACAAGGTGACAAAGCAACAGCGATAGTTCAGAACCTCCTGATATTTGTTACACCAATGCTTAAAATACTGTACTCTGCAAATGCATAACTTCAAAAGACACAGACATCAAGTCACTGGAACACTATGGACCAAATATAAGTGATGGCTGGATTCCTTTAAGACCAAAAACATATTGTGGGTAACTTTTTTAGAGAAACACGACTGCTAAACATTAAAAATGAAATCCGATGCTCGAATTGGCCCTTTTTGGTAATTGTGCTGACAGACACACACAGCAAAGGCTCAAGAGGGCCTCTTATTTGTGGAGTAAATGTTTTTTCAGTCACCTAAATAAATAAATAAATAAATAAAATCTCAAAATGTGAAACAATAATCTTCCTGCCACTCTAAAGATCTGCATAATTGTTATTATGACAGGGACAGATTCAACGCTGGTCGCAGCAAAAGTCTGTAAATGAACAGAGAAATGAAAGCAGCTATTCAGTCCAGGCGTAGAAGGCTTATCTGATCTGGCAATTGATGTTTTAATGTTCTGCAGTAATTGCACTGGCTGCAATCTTTAACATAAAAACAATAAACAAACATTATCAGCCAAAGAGATGGAAACAGCTCTGGTGTACTGAGGCTAATCTTAAATGGAAACTTGATAGTGATATACAGTTCATCTCAGGCCAACAAGGTCTGCCATAGTTTAAGCACAAGCTAAACGTCAGGGGTCGTTGGGGTCAGCTGTGTTTCCTCAGTGCACTGAGACCAAACACAACCATCAGTGAGTAATGAAACTGTCCTTGTTAAATCCACCATTTACCACTCTCATGTGGTTGTTTCTGTTGTAGTCCCTGATTATATTTCCTGTCTTGGGTTTGGGAAATATAAAGAAAGATGTAGTACGACTTTATGATGCATTCTTTCTGTAGCTGTTTTCACTTATCTTTGATGTCACGAACTTCAACAGATTATGTTGTGCGTCTGTGTGTAGATGTTAGGTCTGCTGTTTAATCCGAGAGGTCAAAAATAAAGTATGGTCCAGGTCAAGACCTCTTTTGCTAACTGCTTAGCTTGTAAATACTAAATCACAAAGCTGCATTATAATTTGAGTAGATTGTGTATCTTATCACACGAACATAAACAATAGGTTGCTATGGTCATCCAGATGTTGCAGTGTGTGTATTCTCAGCGATAACTCTAAAGTTTCAGTCTGTTCCATCACTAAAAGCTTTGGAGCAAAAGACTGAATCCACTCTTTAACTTTTGCTGATAGACCGACCCTCTCTGATCTGCTCTTTGGCACGACACATTTCAGTTTCAGTTTGGACCTGATGTGGTCTTTGAGTTCCAGCGCCAAGGAGACTTCCACACATCTGCCTTAAATCACAGCCGACTGCAAGCCCCGTTTCTCAAAACAAAGGTCATGCTGCGTTTGAAATGGTTTCGCACATAGTTGCCTGATAACAGTGAAACAGAAAATCGCCTCAACTAGATGCAACAGGACAGCAGTCAAGAGAATGTGGAAATCAAAGCCTTCAATTGCATGCCATTATCTTTCTTAACATGATTCCTGTGAGCAGTTGCCAAAAAAAAAAAAAAATCAAGATGTTTCACTTGTGCACAAGCTGAGACAGGTTTGCACTAATGGAAAAACCATTCATTCACAACATCCTTTTGAATATTGTCATCACGTGTATATTTGAATATTGCAATATAGATCGATAGATCAATAGATAGAAGTGTACTTTACATTACACTGCTTTTTAATTATACTGCTGGTAGTCTTAAAAGTCAACATTTGAAATGTTACTGTTTACACCCCCTAGCCCACTCTTTACTCATTTTGATTGAGGAAAATAAACAATGGAAAGTATCCAAACTCATTCTATGCTAATGCAAAGTTAGTTTGAAGCTCTGGTGTAAAGGAGATATTTCTTCATAATTTCAAGGGTGGAAATTTTGTTTACTCCAGATTTCCAAAACAGATCTCAGCTGAGATTTCTTGATGTTACCCAACCAAAACTGCAGTCTGCTGAAAACTTTTCACTCACTAATATCATTCTTTCAGCAGCTACTTTTACTATCTATATTCCCAGTTATCATCTGCAGCTGTTGCTCCTGTGTGGGTGTGCTGCTTCGTTGACAAAAAGACTCCAATTTAAATACACAGCAGGTGGCCTGATGCAAGATCTGTATTCATAGTGAACAAGCATTTCTCCAAAGGGAGTATCAATGAGAATCCAAGAACTGAACTATCATTCATATTTACACTGCAGGAACACAGTCATAGGATATTTTTATTCTTATCAAATCTGAATGTGTGTTTTTAGCCCTTCTTTATTGTATAGTTAGTGAGAATATAGCTACATCGAAACTTTGCCATAAAAAGTAAAATAAAAGTATAACTTTGTAACGGCAGTGAAGATCCTGTGCCTTTTTGGCCTTTAATGTAACTTCTTCAAGTGTACCTACATGCTGTGAATTGTACAAAATAGCCGTAGGAAGGAAAATACTATACAGTAACCATAGAAACAAAATATGCCCCATTTACCTCTGAGTGAAAGCACTGCACAAGTTAAGAGATGTTTAGACATGGTCATTGCTGCATCTTCCTGCCTCTCCTAGCGTATCCATAAAAACACCACAGCAGAGCAACATATGTGGTTAATGAAGGGATTCGTATCCATCAATTAAGTATGAGTGGCTCAGAAAAAATAGAAACAGGTAATACAGGGAATTAAATGTTTTGTCAGCTACAAAAATCTAATGTTGGGCCATATATTGGCATGGTGACAACTGAGCAAAAATATCTTAAATGTTTTAGAATTTATTCATAAATACTTGCTTTTTGCTTCCACAGTCCAGTCTGACCTTTGACAGCACAAAAACCCATGTACAAAGCTGTAAAGTTTTAATCAGAACTGTTCAAAGAGAAAATAAAATCTGACAATGTGAAAACTAGAAGAGTACAGTCCTCCACCAGGGCTAAAAATTTAATGGGTGCTTCCACTGACACTATAGGGGATGATACTCCAAAAATTAGCAGACATCTACATGGAAACTGGATGGCTGTTGTCCTGTCCGTGCTTCCAAAGTGCCAATCAACAGCCGAACTGGAAATTATACAATCTAATCATGTTGTTGCACTGACAGGTGCATAAAATGGAGGTTCAGAGTTTAACTCCTTCCCTAGTGGACAGCTATTAGGGTTAGCTCTTGTTTCTCTTTTTGGAACAAAGAAATTTCCATCTTATTTTAGGCCTGCTTCCAGAACACAATGAGCATCAGTTAGTGAGAGTGATCTATAAAGCTTGCTAGCCATAGAACAACCTGGAACATATTGTAATGGTCATGAAACTACATCTTTATACACTGAGATGTCAAAACTAAGCTACATCTATTTATGGATGCATCCAAACTAAAACTGACTTCTTTTTATCTGTTTTGCTTAGCAGGAAAGTTGGAAATATAATAATCTGGTAATATTCACAATAGAGATGGCACGATACCACTTTTTTATGTCCGATACCGATATCATAAATTTGGATATCTGCCAATACCGATATGAATCCAATATAGTGTGTTTTTTAATCAATAAAACAGTTTTTTAATATCTCAAGTGTATCTCAAGTTCATACTCAAGTTTAAAAAAAACAAAAAACACTAAAGCTATTCTGTTATACCTGTATGCAAAAAATACACTGCACCCAAAATATTTCATAGTTCAGCAATACTGATCAATCTAATAAACTTAAACCTACTCCATCCTCCCTATTCTGGTATTTTAAAGACTAAGCAACCTAACTAATAGGCTTGCAAACTCCCAGCAAAAAAACAAAACAAAATAGGGAACCACCCTCCACCTCATGATGCTTAATTGATGTAATCAACTTTAATTTGATGCAGTGTGAAAAAAATGCCCAGAAATAAATTATTTTTCAAGAATAATTAAATAGATTCAACATCTTTCTTCAACAGAATTGCAGACTGCACAGATGGTAACTTCTCAAAGGAAAAAAGTAGTATAGCTTACTAGGGTATATTAGACTTAATAGTTACTATATTCAGTAATGGACTTCTATACATTTTACATCAGATTAAAACTTTGAGTGTAAGGTTCGGATAATTATTTATTAAAAGCTAGACATTTTAAATGAGAATAAGTAAGAAAAGTATGTCTTTGTGCCCCCCTTTTCCCTGTTAATGCCCTATCGGCCCACATGGCTAAACTTTGCTAGATCCGCCCCGGATCTAGCAAAGTTTAGCTAGCAAACTTGCAACGAGGCCACGTCGCAAGTTTTGTGAGGTGCTTTTTTGATATTTAATTAATATTTAATTATATATTTTTTTATTTCTCTCCGATATCCAATCCAGTAATTTACGTCAGTATCGGACCAATACGTAATATCGGATCGGTCCATCTCTAATTCACAATTTATAGTATTTTTTATTTTTAAGTTACATAGTCAGCTTTTGCCCCACATTTAGCAGATTAGCTAGTTAGCTAGGATCTGTGAGACACTGATGACATAATTTCTGTATGAAGAATAATGCAGCTCTATTTAGAGCAAGACATTTGAGTATGCTGGACAAATCCCTTAAATGAAAGAATAAATTACTAATGGTGACAACCATAATCTATATTCCTTTGGCAATAAAGTATTGGGAAATTACTGTTTTCCTTTACGAGTTAGTTTAGTTTGATTTTAAATGTTGTCCACAGTACCACTACATATTAAGCTTTTTTACAGCCACACCGTGGTTGAGGAAAGGAAACTTAACACATAAAACAAAACAATTGTAAAATCCTGGTAATTAAATGATTAATGCCCTTAGAGCTCCAAATTTTACCATGACTGCAATTTTAGTGAATTTTGAGTCTGAGGGTTAAAAGTCTGCACAAAGGCAGCTTCAACTGGTGAGCAGTTTTGCATGAATGACCACAGCAACATAATCAGCAGCATGTCATTCAAAGCCCATTGGTGGCTTTCAGATAAAGTCGCCTGCACCGCCTTTCCTCGTTGAATGAGCGCGTAAGAGGATCAGGTTACTAGAGAGACTGTGTGACTTTTACCATATGAATGAAGCAAGAGGTAGATTGTCCCTGGTCTGCAGCCTGGGTTGTGTGCCACCACAGGCTGCTTGTCAGTCAACCCAGAAAGGGTCCATTAAACTGACTCCATTAGAGCTAATGAGTTGTAGGTCAGTGGCTATGGGTGGCCTCTCCATTCATGAGTAACAAACCATATAAATGGCAGGCTTGCTGATTTCATTAATTCACACCACCAAGAGGAAGAAATATTGCCAGTGTTGCAGCAGAGCTTGCACAGTGTGTCATCAAGTAAAAGAGGAAGCAGAGTGCTCATTACCTCTGCACATCATTGTAGGTAAGGTAGGGCTGCAAGCATCATTAACTTTTATTATAAATTAATTTGAGATGTTAATCCCAGTTAATTGTTTAGAGGGTTTTTTTGCCTGTTTTGTTAAAGTAATTGTCCCCAAACACAAAGAATAAAAAGGACAAGGAGGAAATCATATGAATTTTCTGAATGAGTATTTTATATAGTTTATGTGAAGTAGCACATTACCTGCGTCCCAGATTAGTGCCAAGAGAAGTATATTCATCTCAGAGATGTAGGGCAAAAGGCAACAAATTCCACTGTACCATCTTGAAACCAGCACCAGGATTGAAACTTCTTGCAAGTAAGGCCAATAGCTTGGTAAACCTAACCACAAAAATGTTGTTTTTCAGAAATAATTGGAATAAATTAATGGAGAAAAAATACAAAGGTGAATTTTATATTAGTTCATGATATTGACTGACAAAATGACTTATCAGCAAATTTTGTACATGTCTGTATATTACTTTGCACATGCTGCTTTTAGTCGTTGCTGTAAATTCTAACATTATAGAACATGAAAAATGAACAGCAACAAGTTGCATTTCAGAAATGATGGTGCACATGCTTGAATGAAGCTTGGATATCCCACAGTATATTCTGATAAAGACTAGAGCTCTTCCCGAATCCCTGTGTAACCCCAACCAGCATACACAAAGCTCAGTATAGTAGAGAGTCAGTAGTGGCTAACCAGCTCCAAAACCTCATTAGACAAATAAGCACAAAGCAGCTATTATGAAAGTCTACAATCGGGAAATAAGAATATGGGGAAAACGAATGGGGTGTGAAGGTATGGTGGCAGCAACTGCATGGCCAAACCACAAATCACATCCAGCTATCCTGAGGGAATACAGTACCAGTAAAGTGAGGCAATTTTGCAGCTACCAAGCTCTGAATATTACACAAGCTGGGCCAGTGGTGTATTTTAGTCATAATTATATCACAGTAAAGTCCAATTTGAATGTGAAACAATAAAATTGAGCTTTTTGTTGGAACAACAGTGTGTACGGTAGATGAGACCAAAGTTGATTGGCTTAACCCATATGGAAAAGATATATATAAATCTTATAAAGTTTGTAGCTGTCTTGTGAGAAACTTTGAAAACAGATACAAGATCCCTAGAAAATTATATTAATGAAACTTGTATGTTTTGGATGCTTACTAAAACAATATATGAAAGTGGCCACTTTCATGAGTAAACCATATAAGCCTTATTTGATTCACTATAGGAAGTAGGCCACATCTGATGCAAGTCTTTTATAAGTTTTTTTCTATTTCTTTTCCATATGGGAAAGCCTGTAATTTTTTTTTCCAAATTAGAAGATTTTTCCAATGTTGTATAATTTTTAACGTGCCAATAAATTATCCTTTCAAGTGTCAAAAGTCTTAGCAAAAGTTCAAAAGTTAGCCTACTCAAAACTCTCTCTTAACAATAGCTGTACATATAAACATGGAAATACCAAAAACAACCAAAGAAAAAAATAATTAAGCTCAGCCACACAAAGAAATTAACTCTTCCAAATACTCATACATGTAGTATATGAGCAAAATACCCAAACATTAACAGCTCATAAGCTGTCAGCAGATCTTAGCAAATGGGCACACTTATTCAAGTTGAGTGAATCACAGCATTGGAAAGCTGATGAAACTTTAATAAGTTGCCAGCTTTGGGTCTTAAAAATATTTTCTAACTCCACGTCCTTTTTAAGGTCAGTGGCTGAAACAGGCATCCATTAAAGAGACATGACAGATGGTAGAACTAGCTTACACCTTGCAACCACTTTTTTATGTTCATCTTGTTGGTACCTGGTAGCTGCTTTGTTTCTTAGTGGCACAGGTTGAAGAAGGTGCTGGAAACAGACAGCATTTGCTGCAGATCCATGATGCAAATCTTTGTGCCACCACATCACAACTGTATTCCATGTGATTAAAATCTGACTGTGGAGGCCATTTGTAAACTCAGTCAGTGAACTCTGTCATAGTAAAGAATTCAGCTTTGTGACATGACATGTTATACTGTTTGAAGCAACCATCACAAGATACAGTGGTACACTGTGGTCACAAAGGGTAGTAGTGGGGTAGAAGTATGCAGTGAATCACAACCAACACCATGAACTGCTGATAAAATGTAGGATGGATCTTTCATGTTGTTTATGCCTAATTTAACCCTAGCTTTGAAAGTAGTAGAAATCAGGACTCAGTTTCCTGCTCTTTTCCTGCTCTCAGCTGCCGGGAGTTACAGCCAGTGTGGTCCTCTGGTGGTGTAGCCCATCTGTTTCAAGGTTCATTGGTGCAAGAGATGTTCCTCTGAATACCTCAGTTGTAACGACTGGTTATTTGAGATACTGCTCTGTTCATATCAGCTTGAAACAGTCTGGTCATGCTCCTTTGACATCTGACATCAACAAGGCATTTTCTGCCAGAGAACAGCCACACACTGGATACTTTCCCTTTTTAGGACCAGTCTCTGTAAACCCTAGAGATGGTTATGTGGGAAACTTTCAGCAGATTAGCAGTTTCTGAGAAACTCAGACCAGCCAGACCAGCATCTGGCACCAGCAACCATGCTATGTTTAAAGTCACTTAAACCATCTTTCTTCCCCATTTTGATGCTCAGTTTGATTGGCTCATTAGATGTTGCGGTAAGAGCAGTTGAACAGATGTACCAATAAAATAATGTAGCGGTGGTTTTAATAACTGAACCCCCCCGCAAGTCTTAATATCAATAGCGCACAGTCATTATTATACTGATCATTAAAGAGAGTAAAATTCTGATCTTAAAGTTTAATTTGATCACTTGGCTGTTCTCAAATATAAAAATTGTGAGATTGTTGGATTACTGAACTATAATGTGGTTTTATAGAAGCAGGGAGCATGAATCACTATGAAGGTTTTCGATGGTCCACGAGACCATCAATAACTCATCCATTTTTATCTTAATTGCTTAGGCATAATTTATAGTCCTATAAAAGTTATAGTACAATCAATGAACTTTTATTGATCCCAACCTTATAGCCTTAGAGCAGCAAAAATACATATGAGACCAGATAGGGTAATACATATGAACACTACTTATAAGAAGCATTAAAAAAAATTTCAATGCATTTAAAATGTAAACTTAGATGAAGTTTAAATTTTAAACTTATTCTACTATTGTCCCAAATTTAAACTTAGATTAAGTTTAAATTTTAATGACTAAATGTACTTAGTCTCCCAAAATCTGGTAAAAAAGAAATCATTACAATTTATAAGTTTTTTTTATTGCCATTTCCTTCAATTTTGCCCTAAACAAAATTGGAAAGGACAGATACTTTTGCTCATTTGTTTTCTCAGTTTTTATATCATGAATTCGTTCTGTGCCTCTTTCGCTCACTTAGTCCCTGCTACTTAAAATATGGAGCGTAAGTAAGATTTATTTAGAGCTTTTTCACAGTTATAAAGTCATAAAATGTTATACAATAAAACAAAGAAGACTAGAGAGGCAAAAATCATCATCTTTAATAACATCAAAAAGTTGTGAAAATGAAAGGAGCACAAACATAAAAGTGGAGTTATCCTCCCTTCATGATTTATATGTTTCAGCTATTTCTCTTTTATATGGCATGGATGGTAAAACTTCCGAAATAAGGACACACCTGTTTAACTTTACTCATAACTCCTCCTGATGCATTTCGGGAATTAAAATATCCTTCAGCCGAGATCCATTTCTAGTTCACCGCCACAGGACAGAGTGAAGAGGAGACGATGAGAAATGAGAAAGGCCATACCATTTTGGGATCATGCTCATGCAGACTCAGTGAGTGTTTTACTGATGATACAAACATCCTGATCATTCCTGTGGTATTTCATCGGATATGGTCTGGGAAGTATTCAGGCTTTTCCAGGAGGCTCCAGTCAAATTAAAGCCAATGTAACAGAGCACATTATCCAATTGAGAGCGTCTAGTTTATTCAACAGTAAAGTGTGCCAAGAAATACCATTTTCTTTACTGTGTTAACATCAAACAGACGGGGCAATTTTATTCCACTCAGTCATCGGGCAGTGATGAGTCAACACAAATCCACATCTTTCCCGTATAGCCATGTGCCGCTGTTACCCATCTGCTTCAAGTCTCAATAAGTAGAGCGATGTGCAATGCCCCAGCGCACACTAATGTGTACAGTTGTGTCAGATGCATATTTATAGCCCACCTAGTAACTTGAACGGATGTCACGTTCACTTTTCACATCTGGCTGCATGTTATTTTTTAACAGGTCAGTAGCTGTAAATGTGTGTGTCACTGACCCAAATTCAGATCCTCAAAATAATTCACATTTGTTTTCTGCTAACATGATCACAATCTTTTTGGATATGCTCAACTACACTGTTAAACAGAATTGACCTTAATAACTCGAATCCATTATTGTTAAGCACAATTACATTTTGCCATTTTCACAAAAATCTGCTGAAACAACGACCTTTATTCACTCATTAAACGCAGCATAAGCCAATCATTTATGTCTTTTAATACATAAATTATAATTTTTAATTCATTCATTCATTATCAGTTAATAATTACTGTATTATTTTTTAATAACCAAAGCATTTGCATGTAATATGCATCTGTAGTTGTGGAATGCAATTGTAAAATTTTTTTAAAAAATAATAATATTTCTAGAATAATATTTTAAACATCTGTGTCTGTGCATTAGACCTGTGAAAGACTGACGACCCATCCAGGGCGTGCTCGCTTTGTCGCTTAAATCACCTGTAATTCTGAACTGGATAAAAGGTTAAAAAAATGAATGGGCATTTCTTTATTAGCTGGCCCCCTGCCTCCTGTCATTTTGCAAAAGGACCTTGGGGCAAAGCAAGTTCATTAAAGATTTACACTTATTTTATTCAAGTCATGGCAGACTTGTAGTCAAGACCACCTAAACCAAGACCAAGACAATACCAAGACCAGAGGGTATCGAGACCAAGACAAGAACAAGATAGACCGAGTCAAGACCAAGACAACGTAGAGACGAGACCAAGACCAAGACAAAAAAGTCTTTAAACTGCAGCCAGATGCTGCTTCATTTACGGGTGTCAGGCATATTAATGTTTTTGCAATGCACTCGCAGAGCCCTCCTCACCGCTGTCTACTGTCACTCACTTACTGAGAGGACAGACGCACACTCCACTTGACTGTCGCGTCTCTCACCCTCTCTGTTTTTTCCATAATGATATTATCCTATATCCTCGCATGTGATTGGCTACAATCTGCGCTAAGGATATAACTGACGATATAATTGACGCGAGACAACATACTTTACATCTCCACAACTGTATTAGTGCAAAAAATAAATAAATCCATCAATGTATTTTCACTTAAACAAGCAGCTGTTTTTTTATGCAAATTCCTTGCTGACAGTTTAACCAAAAGGTATTTCCAGTGGAAATTGGCTGACATATCCTGAGCATAACCATGTATAATATCCACAAAACTTAAAAAGAGGTTATACACACACAATATGGTAATATAATGTAAAATAATGTTGCACAGTACGTATCACTCCGCAAGGCTCCTGACTACAATAGCCATAATGCTCCAACAATCCATCAAGTGGTGCGGGTTTGTAGCTTAGCAAAGTCGTACTAAAACATTTTTTGACAGATTTTCGAGCGCCGTGTACGACATAAAATTGATTCGAGGTCAGTAAGCACAACCAGAATTCATACATAAGGAGCACTGGATTATAAGGGGCACTGTTGATTTTTCAGAAAATCAAAGGATTTTAAGAGCGACTTATTTTCCGAAAAACACGGTAATAACCACGGCCCACTTGCGTGCTCTATCAAAAATAGTGCTTTGTTTTGTATTTGACAGATGAAAGCCAAACCAGTTCCACACCACTGAAGTTGCAGCATTTTTACAAACCAATTCTGATTCGTCTGTTTCATCCTCTTTCGCCCTTCTCATTCTCTGTCACCGGCACGCTTTTTCTGCCATGTATGTATGAAAACAAAGGCACTGCAAATGCGCATTTTACCCATATTCTATCGCGATATTTCATTTTCTTATCATTACCTAACATTATACCGGCATTACCGTGAACGGCATGAACAATGGCCTACTTGAACAAAGGACTGGTTGATTTATAGTTTTCGCTTTTACATGGATATACATTTATATACTACTCTTATATAGTATTGTTAAGTATCTTGAAACTTAAAGTTTATCCAATTCAACACAAGAATAGGCACTATTATTAAAATTCATAGCAGCAGTCTACTGCACACATATAGACCTTTTAGAAACTGACCAATGTATCCTTTGGAAGCCAAAGTCCAAAATGATGTTTTCAGGGAATTACTGACAATAGAAGAAAAATTGTGAATTAAACAGACCTTTTGCATCTGTCTGGATTTTTGTTAGATTGTTCAAAACCTAATTTTAGTTAACTTAATTTGCTGTTTTTAAAACTTCTTTTCTGAAGGAGAAAACCTCAAACTGCAGGAGATTTCATATATCAAAAGTTAATTTCCATGAATAGAAATGTTATTTACTGTTATCTATTGTTGGTATGACAATGAAGTCAATGTTGTCTTCATTGGGAGGGTATTTATGTTTTCATGTTGTTTATGTCAAATTCTGACATTACCAAAACATAATTTTATAACTTTATTGTCTAGTTTTATTGAGCACAGCTTTTTTCTCCACAGCTTTCTTCCAGTACTGGCACCTGGTGCGTAGCACTGTAGTCTTCAATGTAGTCTGCAGAGTGCATGTAGCAGCATTTGAGACCATAACACAAAAATCACAAAAGCAGGCTTCCTGTTTCTAAAAAGACCACATGCTGCTGTTACAGGGTCACAAGTTGAATTGACAGGTGGAGACCAGCTCTTTTGAGATGCTGAACAGTTCCTGTGCTGCTGCAGAATCTGCACAGGAGCACGCCACAGTAATTTTGATTAACAGCCCATTTACTTCTGTTTATATAAGCTGCTTACATTTCTGTCATTTTGCACACGTGCCATATCTTACTGTTTTTAACTTGCTCAACATGATTTAAAAGCATAGCTTAAAATGAAAACACGTTTACAATTAAGTTTCGGGACACAGTGTTTTCTGGAATGAGCTCTTAAATATTTTCTCCTTGGCAGGTTTAATATTAGAACCCACGAGTACAGTAATATGGCAACAGGAACAAATGTTCTGCGTCTGGTTAGTGTGATGGATGATCAAGCTCAAACGCCTTTCATCACTGCACAAAAATGAATTGTGGCTGTCTGTACCAAATCAAATCAATAATAAAATGCAGTGATAAAATAGAGCGAGACGAGACGAGACAGTAAAACTGATGTTTTCATTTATCACAATGGCTTAGAGTGTCTAAATATTCTGTTATGCACTCATATGCTGTACAAAATACCAAATTCCATAGTGATCTGGTTCTGACTTGCTCGTAAATATTCATTCAAGTTTAAATGTTTGAGGATATCTGTCTGAAGGTACACAACTGTTTAAGTCTAGAAAATCTGTCAAAGCTCATGTGTCCAAGAATTCAGACAAATGTTATTGTGTTAACGTTAAACACGCCATTTCCACCCCCTGGAATAATGTACATGATGGAGGTCTGCTTCTTGTTTCAATATGTTTCAGTATGTAACGATGTGGTGAGAGGGGAAAAACACATTAATGTTCTCTTCCCTTATTTGTCTTGCAAAGAATGTGTTTACAGTGGGTTTACGAGCTGGCTAAGACAATTTCTCCACTTGTCTGTCAACAGGATTGAAGAGGCAGAGGTGTGCTGGATGGCAGCCACAGCCAGGCCTCATGGCAGGAGGTGCCCATAACACACAGAACTCTAATCACATCCTCTAGGAGCCACAGAGGTGGTACAGTTCACGTGGATACACTGAAAAGGTATATATATATATATATATATTAGGGGTGCAACGATACACAAAATTCACGGTTCGGTTCGGTTCGATACTTTGGTGTCACGGTTCGATATTTTTTCGATACAAAAAAAATGTTCATGCCTTTTTATTAATTTGTCATTTATTAAATTTTCACGGCACATTCTGCACCACATCTCTGTGCGTTCATCATTTGTTTGAAGCCAGCTCACCTCCTGCAACCACTTTTCAGAGAATACGCGCTTCTTTTGTGGTTCGGACTCCTTCTGACATTTCTTTGGAGGTGGAGGAACATCACAGTAACTGCTTAAAGGAGCTTCTTCGACATCTTTAAGAGTTCTAAACAAATGTCTGTCCTCCTGAAAATCTTATGTACGCAAACACGCGTTGCAACTTCTTATCTTGTGCGGGTTTTTATTTTGACAGCGAATGCGCACCTGCGGACCACTTATGTGCAGCCCTGGTTATTTAGCTCGTCATATTGCAGCCACAGAAATTCTTTTGTCCATGAAACCATAAAGCTGCACTTTCTTTTTTCCTTATAGTCTGATTTGTCATAACCTTTCCGTTTTGTGGTAAGCTTTTCTTTGGCTGTCACTTCTTCACGCTGACCTGTCTTATTTGGCTCAGCAGAACTAAAATATATATCCTGCTGCTTTTACACACGCACTAACATAACGCTCAGCGATTCTCTGCGCGATCAACCTCTCACATGTTTAAGCTGCGGGAGATTTCACTTGTCATGTTTGCATAGTAAGCTAACGATTGATAAGACGATGTCAGAGGAATTGGTGCGCAAATTATCATCACTCACCAATCAGTACTGTCGCTCTCTATACACAGTTCACGCGATTGCAAAGTGAAAGCAAAAAACAAGCGCAAATTCAAACGCGATTTCAGTATGTCACATATTGACAGTGGCCGATGCCAATGACATAATTACCCAGCTACATTTCCAAAAGAATGCAAAAGCATTGACATATATTTTTCCTTCCTAGGATAGGCCGACGGGCAGGGCAGAGATAGATTTTGGTAGCCCGACTGGAAAAAAGCCCCGTCGGGCTAGCGATTTTGCGAGCCCTGTATCTGATTGAGGAATCACTCATCTTTGGAAAAGAGAGTTTATTATGGAGAAATGTCTCTTTCCAAAATAAAAGCTATACTATACGCTTCTTCTGGGCTATATTCTCAGCAGCATATTAAACATATCAGGTCCCCATAAGGAGAATCGTGTGCTAACGGCTGTCTAAATGACTCGGGTAAAGTTTGTAGCATGCTGCTTGTTGTTTTTCTCTGCTTCCACTTGTCTTTGCACTAGGATGATGTCGGAGTAAATGTGCAGTCATATTGGTTGTGTTCCCACTAGTGCTGTCAGCGTAAATCTGAAATGACATTAACGTCACAACACGGCAAATCTCCGTTAACGAGCTACCGCGGATCACCTCATGAGTGGGGCTGGAAGACGTCAACACATTAACGAGCTAACTGCGCTAACACACTAGTTCCCACCAATTGAGCATTGCTGGCACATCCAACATACTGTTTTACTTTTGTCCATGACAGGCTTACCTTCAGGGTCATACATCACATGAAAACCAAAATAGTTCCAAACGCCAGATCTGAATGAGGGTGGGGGAGGTTCAATTTGCCATGTTGCAACTAGCCTAGCTTCTGTCTCGCTAGCTTGCCCTGCGCTCAGTGAATCTGTGTTCGACTACTCCGCCTAGGCTGCACTGTCGAGCGCAGATCCACTGAGCGCTCAACACAGACAGCATCATCAGAAGGAAAGTTGATAAAATAAATTAAAAATGTTGTATCGTTCGATACATATGCGTACCGAACCGAAAGCACTGTATCGAACGGTTCGATATCGATACGAGTATCGTTGCACCCCTAATATATATATATATATATATATATATATATATATGTAAATGCAAACAAGTCTCGAAACAGGTCAGTTTTTTTCATGTGTTTGTCTTGTTTTGTTGTAGATGTCTGTTGTAGATAATACATATGTAAAGCTAGCAACACTGTGCTTATTCAGCATGGCTGTGTTCACACTGCAGTCCTCAGTGTTTGTTTGTTTTTTGTTTGTTTTTTTCACATTATCCATTCAGTGCTGCTAATATCAGATTCCAGTGTAAACTGGTCACTGGCCTGAACTGACCTGCATGCGCCGAAAAACAATAACAAAGGCGTCACTCACATTTGCTCTTGCACAGAAGTAAATATGGAGACCAGTAAAGCCAGTGTTTACATTTTCATTTAAACGTTGATGCGCAG
The DNA here is from genome assembly GCF_963576455.1 of Neolamprologus multifasciatus. NCBI lineage: Eukaryota > Metazoa > Chordata > Actinopteri > Cichliformes > Cichlidae > Neolamprologus > Neolamprologus multifasciatus. The sequence goes on along the minus strand of NC_140443.1, from coordinate 7,871,978 downwards.
AAAAAGCTGGAAAATATGTAACCAGATGTCAAAGAGAGATTGTGGTTTTTAGATTATTTTAATTATGGCTTGTGTGGTAGCAACAGCTGCTACTTCTAGACCTGTAGGTTTATAGTGCTGTCAAAAGTTTTTGTCCCATTTCTGTTTGTTTTTTTTAATTTCTTTTTTGTGTGCATATGTGCCACACGTACATATTATAATATTAAACACATTTTAATATTAGACAATAACCAAAGTATAAAAAATAGAAAAACATAAATAGAAGATATGAATGGGGTTAAATACTAAATCATCTGGAGGCATTAGATTAGGCATTTTACAATATTGGTGCACCGGTTTCTTTGTTTGTTTCACTCAGCTCTGAAATTTCTTTTTTAAGCTTATCAGCACTTATTTTCCTCCGTTATTCCCCCGGTTCCAAAAATCTGAAACATTACAAAAAATTGACTCTGCTCAATTTCAATGTGCCAATAAGCCATGTCACACATTGGGTACATTTGAGCCATTAATGTGTTGACGAAAAGAGAACATAGACACCGCATTGTTGCTGGTCTTTCACTTTTCTTTTTACTAAAAGCAATGCTGCTCCTGGGAAGATATTGTTCCCATCTTAAGTTTTTTCCTTGTTAATTTAATCTGTGTGATGTTTGCTATGCTGTGCTATAAAGTGATCTTCCTCTGTCCCCTAAAGTAATCTAAATTGGCACTTAAAGGCAGAAAAAAAAGAGGTGTGGCATATCTTCACTGCCTTTGTCTGTTTATTTCCAACAATGATGCAGTAATGATTTTGTCATGTCAAAATGTTGCACCAGGTATTAATAACTTGAACTAGACAGACCTTAAAAAACCTATAATATTTTAGTTCTAGCTCACATTATGTATTGTTGCACAGGCTATGGTTTTTCTTTTGATTTGTTTTGCCAACAATTTTAATCCACAAGTGCTCACCCTGCTACCTGAGGCAAACACAGCGTGTAATAAGCCTGCCCAACAGAGCCTGCTATTGTAGCTATCACAGGTGTTAACATGCCTGTGATTCCTGTTGTATTAAATGAAAGAACACAGCCTGTCAACTAAATTAAGCCATTAAACACAGATGTTCTGTTCTGTGTTTTGTGGTGAGTCATGACACGATGAAAATAAAATGATATCAAACACGTCACAATAATGTCAATTATATATTTCCCTACGTAATGTCACGCCTACTCTGATGGGTAATTTTGTTTTTTTGGGTATGCTATTCTTTCATTTTCCACCATTTAATTCAGCTCTGTTTCTGTCTAGTTTTCCTTTTTTTAATAAACAGTACTGTGTACATTTTTTGGACAATTTAGATCAGGGGTGGGCAATTCCAGGACTCGAGGGTCCTGCAGGTTTTAGATCTCACCTTGGGTCAACACACCTGAATCACATGATTAGTTCGTTACCAGGCCTCTGGAGAACTTCAGGACATGTTGAGGAGCTAATTTAGCCATTTGCCCACCCCTGATTTAGATCAACGGTGTCCAAGTCCAGACCTCAAGGGCCAATGTCCTGCAGGTTTTAAATGTGTCCTTGATGCAACACAGCTGATTTAAATGATTAAATTACCTCTTCAACATGTCCTAAAGTTCTCCAGAGGCCTGGTAACAAACTAATCATGTGATTCAGGTGTGTTGACCCAGGGTGATATGTAAAACCTGCAGGAGGAGACACAAATCCAGCCTCTGGGAGTCACAAGCTAATGCTAGTCCCAAGTCCACACAAATAGAAATGTCAGGAAGAGCATCCGGCACAAAGTCTGTCCCGAATAAACATGTGTATCTATCCACTGTGGTGATCTCTTGGGAATTAAAGAAGCAGACAGTACAAAATATGGGATTTATAATCTCTCCAACTAGTCCTTCAACCCAAGTCAAATAACCCGTATCAACGGATTAGTCTTACTGAATGGGGCAAATAAAGCAAGTACTTTTCACATCAGTTAAGTTTCATTTCAACTTGAAAGAAGAGTATCAGGTTTACAAAAATAAAAACAGGTTTTTGAGTGGTCATACTCTAGAACAGTGTTTCCCACACACATATTTCACATTAGAAAAATCACACGACATATCACCAACAAAAATGATAATTTAGTAAGGATGGTGCAGGAATTTCCTCTTATTTTCTTAGTCTTAATCACAAGTATCCATAAAGGTTTCCTCTTTCCTCATTGATCACTGGACCTGGCAGTAGCTTGTGACTCCCAGAGGCTGGATTTGTGTCTCCTCCCAGTATACCTTTTTTGCTTTATTCTGACCACTACTCACACTAGCACCTTCATCTGGGTTGGAATTTTCTCCAGGACCCAGGTCAGACGGACTACTTTTTCCTTTCAAATATTTACCTTTTGCTACTCCATGCTGAGTTATCTCACTTGCAGCATGACTAAGTAATTTTTTATTAGTCTTCTTCGGTTATAAAGGCAGTTGGTAACCCATTAAATTGGAGCAAGATGTTGTACTGTCCTCTGGTGGAAGAGAATTTAATTGTTCTTCCCGTTACTCACACCGGTCGCTTGGTGTACCAGTCAGGTGAAACCAAATAATCTTCCACACCACACCTGATCATTTCTCATGGCACACCTATGTGCCATAAGAATGGTTGGAAAACACTGCTTTTAGGAGACACTGAATGAGGGTTTGACCAAGGAAATGAACTGCAGTAAACAAACAACAGTCTTCTATATTAAAGTCTGGCATTTTATTGACCCATTCACCCATTCCTCAACCTTAACTGTCATTCATTCAGTTCTGTGCACCCCATCATCTGACTTTCTCACTTCATAACTGCCGCAGCCACTAAAGTGCACTGCTATCACTGGGAAGAAACAAGCAAACAAACAAACAAACAAGGCTTATGGGTTGTATTATACACATTATAAAACATGGATGTAGTCCCCATGACATAGCCCAACATTTTTAGACATAGAAGTTTCTATGTTATGCCAAGGTTTAAGCCACATTGTTTATGTCACCATTTTTGAAAGAACATGTGCAGTGCTAAATCATCAACTATCACAATGAAGGTAGGTTACCAAGTAACATCAATAAGATGAATAGATACATATCTCCTAAATAGTGTTATGTAACAGAAACCATAAAACATTTTAAATGAAGCACAAACTTCTTAAGATTGTCTCTGTAACACAGCAAGCCATAAAACTAGTCGCATACCTACATCTACAGTATATGCCACCAACAGTACAAACACTTCAGACAGGAGCAGCTCAGAAACTCAAATTAGTAGAAACCAGAAAATGAGTGGCTATAACTTCTAAATAAAAGTGGCCACACACCTACTTCCAATATTCAGTTTGATCAATTATGAAAATCATCCACCATACAATTTATAAAGGAGGAAATTCTCCATCCTAACTTTACAAGAAAATGCCAGTGTTGTAGTGGTCTTAAATAGTTTAGAATTAAGATTAAAAACCTCTAAGACCTTTATGGATACTTACTATGAAATTCCTGGGCTATCCTTACTCACCATTGCTTAATATCCACAATTCACATGTTATCAATTTAAAAAATCTATCACATCCTGTGTGAAATAAAAGACAGGGAATACAACAGTGTGCGTGACTCATAGCCTTAGCCTGCTGCAGTGATCACTGGGACGATAAATGGTGTACACATGAAGTAACTCCAGAGAATGTCTTCAGGCAGCCACAGACTGTTAAGAGAGTTCACTGTCATCTTGTGGATGTAATTGAGTCAGTAATTTTTTTATATTATTGCTAAATTAGATATGAAACATTGTACTGCTTTCTGTTTACATGTATAAATCAGCTCAGGGACTCTGCAGCCTCGGCAGCAGCTGCCTAATCAGGATTTGCAGACTCCACCCTTAGCAATGCCAAACACAGACTTTTAATAAATAGTGCATGTAAAAACTGTTAACGGTAAGTCATCACACTTAATGTCAGGAAAGATGTTTGGGGTTTCTTCTGCTTTAAACAAGAGCTCCAGCATGCACGTACATAAAGGGAATCTCACAGTTCAACATGCTGAGGATTGAATAAGTGCATGTGGAGATTAATACTGCATTGTAAAAAAAAAAATAAAAAAATTAAAATTCACTATTATTATCTAGGTAAGCAAAAGAACATTCACATAATTTTAAAACTGCAAAATTATACATGTTAATTGCATACAATATAAAATTCTACAACATTCTGCACCTCCTCACAGCTCTAAAGAACATTATAGCATTTTTCATTGTTTTTGTTTTCAAACCTCCACCTGTCACGGCTTCAGGAAGCCTATAAGCAGTGATATAATACGTATGGTGAGCACAACAATAACGCGTTAACTGCTAAAGAACCACTTATTTCCGTCAGGAGTTACTGGATACCAAAAAGAAAACAAGAGAAAGGGACTATCACTTGGAAACATCCTATACATATTAATGTTGATGTTACTTCATGTCTGCTGAAGAAGTCTATGTTTCATATGTGATGTTTCATATCCGCTGTAACATCTATGCGTTTTTCGTTCTTATTGACACCCTCAGGTCGTGTGCCCATGAGGTCGTCCATGCTGGTCCTGTTCCTCTTCTTAAGTGCCCAGGCTGTGGCCGCAACCAGAGGGGACTTGTACACCACCACCACAGCGGCACAGGAAAACACTCCAAGTGACAACCCAGACTCTATCCCGGTTGTCGATCCCAAACTCTTCACCAAGCGCCACTACCTCTCACCCAGAGTGCTTTTTAGCTCTCAGCCCCCTGATGCAGAGCCATCGGGGTCACAGGGTGCTGGTAGAAGGACCCGAAGGCAAGCAGGGCAGCCTCAACACCGCGGGATGTACTCAGTATGTGAGAGTATTAGTGTCTGGGTGGTCAACAAGACCAAAGCCACGGACACCTTAGGCAGAGAGGTGACAGTCCTCCCAGACGTGAAAATCAACAATGTCAACATGAAGCAGTACTTCTTCGAGACGACATGTCATAGCCCTCGATCAGGCAGCTCAGGCTGTTTAGGAATTGATGCGAGACACTGGAACTCCTACTGTACTAATTCACACACTTTTGTGCGAGCGCTGACTTCATTCCAGAACCTGGTGGCGTGGAGGCACATACGCATTAACGTGGCCTGTGTGTGCGTGCTCAGTCGCAAGTCCTGGCGGCAATGAAGACTTACGACACACGCACACAGATTCACAAACCCAAATGCAGTACATATACAGACAAGCTAACAGGCAGGCCGAAGTGACTTTTTTCACGTAATTTATCACCAAAAACTTCTCAACCTCTGCACAAAGTAAATTATTAGTATATGTCAAAGTATCAAGACTGCATGTATACACACCAGACCTGGGTCAAAGAGTATCTGCAGCTGGTTTTGTGTTTTGGTTGTTTGCTTTGGGGTTTGTTTTTTTTAACTGTTTGAAGTCCCACGCTACAGGGGGTGTAGCTGTGCCGGTATCTATTTTAGCTGTGGTTTATATCAGACTCAGCTTATGGAAATTCAATACGCAGCTACGTGCTCAGTTTGACAAGTGTGCGTGCTCTGGATTTATCATAACTTTTAAGCATCACACTGAAAAATGTTCTAAAATACAGACAGGAAATATTTTTATATACATATACACTAGGGGTGCAACGATACTCGTATCGATATTGAACCGTTTGATACAGTGCTTTCGGTTCGGTATGCATATGTATCAACAATACAAAATTTTTAATTTATTTTATCAACTTTCCTTCTGACGATGCTGTCTGTGTTGAGCTCTCAGTGGATCTGCGCTTGACAGTGTAGCCTAGGCGGAGTAGTCAAACGCAGATTCACTGAGGTCAGGGCAAGCTAGCGAGACAGAAGTTAAGCTCCTTGCAACATGGCAAATTGAACCTCCCCCACCCTTATTCAGATCTGGCGTTTGGAACTATTTTGGTTTTCATGTGAAGTATGACCCTGAAGGTAAGCGTGTTATGGACAAAAGTAAAACAGTATGTTGGATGTGTCACGCGATGCTCAATTACATGGGTGGGAACTAGTGTGTTAGCAGGTTAGCTCGTTAACGTGTTGGCCGTCCAGCCCCACGCACAGGGCGATCTGCGGTAGCTCGTTAACAGAGACTTGCCATGTTGTGGCCTTAATGTCATTTCAGATTAACGCTGACAGCACTAGTGGGAACACAACAAATATGACTGCACATTTACTCCGACATCATCCTAGTGCAAAGACAAGTGGAAGCAGACAAAAACAACAAGCAGCATGCTACAAACTTTACCCGAGTCATTTAGACAGCCGTTAGCACGTGATTCTCCTTATGGGGACCTGATATGTTTAACCACTTAAGCCCCATGCCCCGGTACAGGGGCAAAAAGGAGGAGATCACGTCATATAAACCATTTCTACAACCACCAAACACACCGAAAACAAGCCATGATTAAACGAGCAGTACGTAAATGCACAGAAGTCTGCTAAACAAACAAAACCGAACCAGAAATTCTTCAGACTTCCTGTAACCGGCTAAAGATGGGCTGGTTAGCTTCCAGAGCTATCACTGACTCCACACACCAAGTTTCACCACGATCAGACCAAAATTCACTGAATGAGCCACAAAAGAAGACCACAAAAACACACAGCAGCGCAAATGAGCTAAGACAGAAATTGGCTTACCTTCCTGATTTCCTCTGTTATTTTCGCTGGTAGCCGGTAGCCACGTGATTAACAGTAGTTGCCATGCCTACCTAGCCCGGGTCAGTGCAGTTTTCCATCAACAACCTCCATTTTAGACCCACCTACAGACACGTGACTGAACAGACGCCACATGCAGTAAATTTGGGCCCACGTGGGTTTTGGCATTACAACGTCTGATTGGTTGACGTGACATGAACATGGCATTGTCACTGTGAATCTATTGGCTCAAACATTAAAAAGAGGTGTCAATCACGCAAATTGACCAAAAGAAACCAAAGTTACAGCCCCTCGGAGTTTAAAGGGCCAGAGGCCAATTAAACGCCCTATATGCGCTGCAGAAAAGGGCCGTTGCCATGTAAATGTGTGGTTAATTCTTCAAAAATATATATTTTAAAAAAGCATGTTTAGGCCTGTTAATAAAATTTATTAATTTCTGCTCTTTAATGCCTAAAAAAATCAACTGGCATGGTGTCCAATTGTGTGCCAAAATTGGACATTTTTGTACAACGTCTGGATATTCATGTATTGACAGTGCTGTAATTTTTCACTGTTTCACTTTAGAAACATAAATCTTTGCACAGATGATGTTTATATGTTGGTTAATGGATTTCTGGAACCAAATGTAATCTGAGGCATATTTTTCAAAGGGTTATATGCTAAAAATTTAAAAAAAAAATTAGGGGAGGATAAAAGCTACTTACTTTTTCTGTGTTCCAGTCTCAGTAACTTTGACACAGTAATATCTGATTCACTATTTACACCTCTGATGAAATTTCCCAAGTGTTAGCTTTATTTTGATACCAAGATTGTAAGGACAGAGTTTGTAATTGCAGAGAAATAATCAATTAAATTTGGGCATTACATTTTCGAGCAGGAAGCTCAGAAACCCCCTTGGGGCTTAAGAGGTTAATATGCTGCTGAGAATATACCCCAGAAGAAGTGTATAGTATAGCTTTTATTTTGGAAAGAGCCATTTCTCTGTAATAAACTCTCTTTTCCAAAGATGAGTGATTCCTCAATCAGATATTAATTTTTTTTTATTACTTTGTTGTTTCAGCAACATTAAATTTAAAAACTGTACTTTTGAGCTAAAATATATATTTATAATTTTAATAAATAACAAACTAAAAAGGAATGAACATTTTTTTTGTATCGAAAAAATATCGAACCGTGACACCAAAGTATCGAACCGAACCGAACAGTGAATTTTGTGTATCGTTGCACCCCTAATATACACATATTGCATACATTCATGGGTCATGTTTGCTATACTAAGTGCACAACTGTTTCCTCTGTGGCTCATTCCAACCATTTCCTCTCTGTTTTCAGCATTGCTGTATCTGATGTTTCAAGCACAAACGTGCATCTTTTAAATGCCGAAGGCTTGGAAGGAATTTGTTGGTGTAAAGATTCTCCAAATTATAAAATTATATTCTATTATACACTTATTGTGTTTGATGTATCCAACCAGTAATGTAAAAGTGGCAAAGCCATGCTCCAAATGAGTGAATTTATTGAATTTTTGTAGCATCATTTTCCAGCGTTGCATAGTCCCGAAAAGTCATCTCATAAGCGCATAAATTTTCCAAAGGAGAAAACAGTGAGAAGGGAGGTCTGATGTGCATACTACCTGACTATACACCTAAATAGTCCACAAAAATAAACTAAACATGGAAACAAACTAATTAAAACATTAGGAAAAAGTAGTAGCTTAGTGTAATAAAACATGGCCTCAATAGCATTTCCCCCCTCTTACTCTATGGAAACTTTTTAGCTCCATACATTTACAAAGGTAAATAGGAGGCGTAATAAATATTTATCATCCAGGAGCAACAATCAAATGCCAGGATGCCATAATGACAGGAAATGGAAACAAACCAAACTGCAGACGGGAGGTAAATTTGCTGATTCAGTGCAATTCAAATGGAGAACATTTTATAGTGTATAAAAAAGCATGAAAGATTAATTCTGTTTCATTGCGTTAAGGCAGAGCATACAGGTACAAGCAGATGATCTTTTGCTTTTATACTTTACTTTCAAATGATCACTTATACCACATCTACAAATACAGACCCAAAATGCAGCAGAACCACAACTAAATGGCACCTTTACATGATGAATGATGATTATAAGATCTGCTCCAAACATCCATATGTCATTCAGACTCTGAAAATGGTAATTAAGGAAACTGGTTTCAGCTGTCTGACTTTCCTTGATTACTAACTGCTCAACAAAGAATTTAGAAATACCTCTGAAACAATATGCTGTGTGTGTCTGATCATTGTAGTCTAGTATCGCTTTTGATAAATACAAATATTGCTCATATAATTCTCTTTTATTTTGATGCAGATGAAATTGCTATCTTAGTGCTTAAGGCCTGAACTGAACTTGTGTTGCTGCACTAGTTTATATATAGCTGTTATGAACGGATCTCCCAACCCAAACTCCTCTAATGTAACTGCGCTATGACATTAGTTTGACACTTGAAGATATTAAAGGCAGAAATATGTCCTTTACTTATATATTGATTTTTTCTTATGTTGGACAGCTATTCGGTAAATGCAAAAGGTTTCATTCAACATTTTAAAGCTGCAGCTTTTACAGACACAGACCTTGGGTTTAAAAGACCATGTGATTTGGTTGCAGAAAGCACAGGCTTAAACCTGCCTTAACCTTAAACTGCAGCTCAGCTTATGACAGAGTAGCAGCCTCTAGGACTTTTGGCACAACAACACAGTCAAGCTTCTTTTCTGCCAGTCATTATACTGTCATGCAGCCCACTTACTGAAGAAGACTAAATCAATCCACAACTTTGCAAATACAATTTGACCCAGGCCTGATAAAACCAAAAGTGTTTTTTTAATAAATGTTGTTGTTGATATTGTTATTTATTAAACATTTACAAACATGCACTGTGTGCTTTCTGTAGTGTTCTGGGAAGCTTGCTGCTTCCTTCAGCAAAAAGGAAAGCCCTGACAGAAGTGAAAAAAAGAGAATTCCCATATGGCTTTGTTTTACCGCCATTCTTTTTTTTTTTTTTTTTTTGGCTTTGCTTTGTGTTTTTCTCTTGCTATCATTCTACAGTGCATATGAAACAAAACTGCAAAGACAAACACAGGCCAAAAATGATTGATAATACAATACCTTTCCAGTGATATTTCAGTGTTCTCAGCGAACACAAAATTATTCTCCAGGCAGTATCGATTGGGATTTTTGTAGGCTTGCAGCCTAATTTTGTGTCCCATCTGGTATCTGAGGTGTCTGATATGATTGAGCGAACATGGAACTAATGTAGAAATGCAAACAAAAAACAGACAAGGCTGTATTCCTGGAAACCTTGAGTTTTAAGATAAAGCAACAGGGCTCAGCTGCTAAAAAGAATGCAACACTTCCCCCTAGAGGTCAAGACGGAAACATGAAATATTTCCTAAAAATAATACTTTCACAAATAAAAACGTGACTCCTAACATGTTGGATTTGACAGATATTAGACTCCGCTCAGGCAATAAATTGTAGCTAGTTCCCCACGTTTCATACACTACCTCCACAAACTAAAAGCAGCACTGATGCTCACTTAAATGAACAAAATAGGACAAATATTAATTTGATTTTGTTATAGATCGTTTTTCCGTGGTTTCTAAGAAAATTGGTTTTTTGTTGTTGTTGTATTTTTTAATCGCGTTAGAAAAAGCCATACGTTACCACATGTCAGACGTCAGTCTGCATGTCCATGCGCATGCCTCGTGTTTAGTTCAGGGCCCATGCTAAACCCTCGGAAAAAGTAGCGCTTCTTTGTTTTGAACATGTTTACTTCATTATATTGAGCGACGCGATATTGACGCGAGTCCCCAAGCTGCTGTCCTGTGGCAAGGGGAGAACAGTCAATATGGCTGATATGAAATGGAAAAATACTGTGTATGTGTAACTAAAATGTATGAAATAAAAAAAAAAATCAGTAAAAAATGACACCCACGTCTTCCAGAAGGTGTAATTTAATGACCTATTGTTACTTAATACATTCATAACGTTTTTTTGTCTTAAAATTAGTCCTGAACACAAGAAAATAATGTTGTTATTATTGAGCCTTTTATTTTTGTTGTTGGTTATTTCCGGATATCGTGTTTTAGGATGGATTAAGTTATGAATGTACTAACTAACAAGGTACCTGAGCTTACATAATTTCATAGATATAATTGTGTAGTATGACGCAGTAATCCTACCTTGCTAAGATACTGAAATTTGTTTGAAAGTTCCAGTAAAAGTAAAGGCTGAATAAAATTTAAAATGTATAAATTGTTCATATCAACTAATAGATTTATAATTTAAGATCCATTCAAAGTGAGCATTGTGGCAAGGATAAAGATAACTGCATAAAGACCGAAACAAAGTGGCCTCTTTCATAAGTAGTGTCTGCAAACCACAGCTGAGAGACTTGATATTACGAGCTCTGTCCACTGGATGGAGACAATGAAACGCATTGCGTGGGGGTGTAGTGTTTTCTCTTACTCTAGTGGTGCACATTAGGGGTATGGAAATGTACTTAACTATTTTGGGTGACATTGTTTATATACATTGCAAAGGAACTAAAGATAACTGTATTTTGCTATATTCGTCAGTTATTTGTTTTAACTAAAGTTGTCTTTTGAAAATTTCAGTAACTGGCCATTTTTCTGATTAGAGGTTTAGCACGGCCTGTTCAAAGAAAAAATATAAAGTGAGGTTTGACTGCACTTCACCTCTGGTGTCTCTTGGCTCATAGGATGACTCATACTTGCACCGTATGGAGATCAGGTTACATTTTTGCACCTCATTTGCATATCAAGCACAGTAGAAGAGGGTGAGGAGGTAAGGACAGTGTGTCGGTGGAGGGATAATGGGATTATGGCTCCATTATACCCTGAGGATATCGTTTCAGTTTGGATGCACTTCCGCAGTGATAATTACAGTCCTGAATTCATGACAGGACTGGGTAACCGAACTGATATCGGGTTAACACACATCCAGTCCAATGATCTTATTCTGGGTCACATGGAAACTATTAATCATTTGTAATTCAAGTGTGTACAATGCCATCTCTTTATCTCTATAAAAAAAGGAGAACTGCTGTCATTGTCATACTTTTTTCCTTGTGTTTGTTGAGTCCTGTTTGATTTTTTTTTTTTTTTTTTTTTTTTTTTTGAGAGAGAGAAAGAAAGAAAATAGAGGTGGTAGGCAGTGATGTGATGTGTCTCATGATCCACCCATGCTGATTCTCACTGATACTCTGGCAGACATACAGGGAGGGTCGCTGTTTCCCTCCCACATCACTGCAACAAACAAAGGCACTACAAACAAGACACGCTTGCATGTCACAAAGCGTGTGACCCCGAGATGACCTCCCTCCGTCCTGCAAAGAAGACACAGAAGAGTACTGGCAAATCTCCATACACACTCTTCATTCACAGGAATCAGCTTTCATTATTATTAATATGATATATTATATTATATTATATTAATATGGTCTTCATGTTTTAAGCACTGACCTATGAAAGATGTTCACTCTGACTTTGTTTTTAGGAAATGTTCATTTATTCTCAGACTCATTCTATTTAAGGGTGAAAAAGACAGCATCAACTAAGGTGTCTTAGTATGTGTCATAAGAAGAGCTTCATTGTGCTTTGGTGTTGATTCTCTAAGCCCCACATCTGGCTGGATTATTCCAAATTATATTCCTTCATTTTAGGTGTTTTGAAGATGTTAGTGGAAAACTCTGCCCAGTGTGCTGCTACAAAATCTTTGCTTTTAACAACAACAACAACAACAATAATAATGATGATAATAATAATAATAATAATAATAATTAAACTTTTACTTATAGTAAATGTAACATAACCTTTTAAGTAAAATTACAGCCTGTGGTTAAATTATAGGGGGACATGGGAGTAGATATTTGTATGTAGGATGTACATCCATATGCAACGTTACTAAGAGTAAACAAAATTAAGAGTAAGAGTAAGATTTTACATTTTAGCTGATAAAATATTAAAACTATTTTCTTTCTTAAAATTCTGTCTATAATACACATATAACAATGATGCAGAACTAAAAAAAATGTTTAATTGTGTTTTTTTGTTGCTTTGTTTTGTCAAAGCCACAGGGAGCCACTGGAGATTAGTAAAAGATATGTATGTCACTCCGAAGCTGAAGGTTTTCAATCACTGGTCCAGGCCAAGAGGGCAGTCCTAAAGTCTCACATAATGATCCTGACAGCATAACTAAACCCTCTGTAGGGGTCAAGCATTTTAACCCATCTGTATTTTAGTACATTAACTTTATCTCAGGCCAAAAGAAATTTGTCTTTTGTCACACTAATTCTGAGATCATGTACAGACTATATAACACATTTGATGTTTATTATGTTAGTTTACCATGAGGCTGAATGTCATTACTTTCGCATGTGTTTAGCCAAAGTACAATAAAAACATGTCAATGCTGCTGCTGATGATCATTTTGGTTATTGGTATGTTGTTGTAAATTAACAAAAAAAAACAACAACACTTAGACACATAAGCAAAGATTAAAAATGTATTATTGTTTAAAAGCACTGCAAAATTAAAAAGAATATATTCAAATATTTGAATTTAACAAAGAAAGTAAGTAAGAAAAGAAGAAAGCTTAAAAACATTACATACAAAAATTTTGGTTATTAAGAGAAAAGCAAATGAATGGTTGAATGTAGGACCAGGATGGGTGATACGCACAAAGTGAAAGCATTAGTAGGTTTACAGTAAATAAAGTCCAGACTTGCCTCATAGTTTGTGTTTTTTCTTGTCTTCCTGCATTCTCCATTTTCTCTCCTCTTTCTCCTCACTCACAAACAGTCACAGCAGATGACAGCGTTTGCCCGAGCCATCTGATAGAGGTTCCTTCCTGTTAAAATGGAGTTTCTCCTTCCCATCTTCACCTAATGGTTGTTCCATCTTATATTATAGGTTCTTTTTCTGTAATAAAACTGAATACTACTCAGGGCACAAACGTCCATTTACTGAGATGGATAATGATTATCTTCTTTTTAACATTGTCAGTGGTAGTATTTGGGTATGCAAGTCTAAAGAGGAATCATGAATGGCACACTCAAAATTAAACGTGTTGTTAAGAGTGTTCCATATTTTCAAATGTATTCTCGAGAACTGTCTACTACTTAGTCTTACACCTAACTAGTCATGAAAGATTACATACTGGACATAGCTTTTAAAATTACAAAGCTTAATTTTTCTATTTATAGACTGTGCACCTGCTACATTTGTATCTAATTTAAAGTCGAAACTATTGCCCATTTTCAAACATGTCTTATTCTTTTTTTTACCGCCAAACCTTTTGTAATATGCCGTCCTAGCAAGAAGAACAGGTCTACATAAGAGATCAGATAATAACATCTCCAAAATCCTGCCTATGTCTCTGCTGATCTTATTTTAACTATCAGGTCACTGTGTTGTAGGTGCACACAAGAAGCTATTTTCACACAAACAGGGATATCAGTGACTGGCAGAGGACAATGTTAAAAGTGTCTCCATGATAAATTCTTGTCCAACATCTAATGTAAAGGTCACACACATAAGTAGTGGAATCCAAAGTGTCATACTGTCACACTGATATAATTTTCATGTAATGCAAGACTATGCCAAGATGTGCAGTAGCTCCTCAAGACTTTACTAACCTGAAGTTTAAATCTACCATATTCACTTCAAAGTAGAACTTAAAATAAATACTGCAAACAGATGTTTTTGTTTCACCAGTTATACATGTATTGTTGTGTAAGTCGGTATTCCGTCATGATTACAAAAGAATTCGTTTTACTTGCAAAAAATATGATCAACCATGTTGTAAGAAATATTATCTTCATAACAATGCTGGCTAACCCATACCACCGGCTTTCCCCTCATTTATTTATTTTAAGCCCAAATCATTGGTGCCGAACACACAAATGAACCCCTCTCTCTGCTCTCGCTGGCAGACCTCTTGGTGTCTCTCTCGGGGATCCCAGATCGTCCCTGAACCCCACCTTGGGTACCTCAGCACCCGCGAACGCTTATGGGCGTGTGCAGATGGCGTGCAGCGGCACTTGTGCGCATGTTTCATGTCTGGATGGTGTAACGGCGCAGGTCTTCATTGCATGGGTTGATGTCCAGCTGAAAGACGCTGCAAAATAAGAAGGAATCGCGCAATAGATCGGAGACTCCGACAAATCAGGTGGCATCATGAGCAAAGTGCAGGGTGGGATGAAATGTGTGAAATATCTGCTTTTCGCTTTCAACATCATCTTCTGGGTAAGTCCGCCTCGGCAGCGGTTTGCTAAGAATTAACGTTGTTTCTCTCTGAAAAAGCCGGATCACCGTTTTTGTTGTTTTTTATGGTTATTTATTTGTTTTGTTGTTTTCTCTTTAGGAAGTAAAATTGATTCGGTTTATTTTTAAGCGACTGTGGAGTTTCGTTGCCTTGTGAAAAACCTGTTTGTTCCTAGCCTTGTTTACACGTTCAATGTACTGAAGGCTGAAAGTCCGTCTATTGATATTATTTGGTATGGCTTTTAAATACAGCAGCCTTTGTTATTCCGTACAGAGTTAGGAGTTGTCTGTCTGGCAGACCGCCTCAATGCACCTGCTCCGTTCACACCGTCTCCCTCTGACTCCACACTGTTTCCCAAAATTCTCAAACCAAACCTCAGTTATATAACCCAGAGTCTTCTTTTCATCCGCGTTCATTAGTGGCTGCTGCTTTAGAGTTGGTCATGATTTATTGTTGCACC
This sequence comes from Neolamprologus multifasciatus, assembly GCF_963576455.1. Classification (NCBI taxonomy): domain Eukaryota; kingdom Metazoa; phylum Chordata; class Actinopteri; order Cichliformes; family Cichlidae; genus Neolamprologus; species Neolamprologus multifasciatus. The sequence continues at coordinate 7,856,526 of NC_140443.1, read as the reverse complement.
AAGTACATGCTGCAACAAATACATCAGAGCTACTTTTCCAACACACATCCCAGTTCATGTTTTGACGTTGAGGTGTGACTTTCCTGCTGCAGGCGTGTGAAGGGTGCTTTTTTTTTTTTTTACATGCAGGGTTAATCTATTTGGGGAACATCATGAAAGGTTTTTGTTTTGGTCTGCAGTGCTGCTCAGATAAGATTCCCCGTGACTCAGATTCACTTTCGATTATATGCCAATGACTTCTCATATGACATAAGTTTTTTTTTCTTGGTGTTTAGAAGGCTAAATGTGTCAGAGAAGTACTTTTAAGCTTCTAATATTTTGTCAGTTTGCATGTAGACTGTAGTATGCAACCTGAAACATTGGATCAAGATTCATTCTTTTTGTATTCTTTTATTTTAATTATTCTGTGTGAATCAAAGAATATAAGTATTCCAATAAGGTTTTAGGTTTGCCTTTTTTGTTTTCTGTTCTGTTCACCCCACAAATGTATCTCATAAACTTATCAACCCTGAGTTTGGGAACATCAAGGAAAACTCCTGCCCCTACTTGAGGCTGCAAGAAACCCCCCCCCCTTGTTTAACTATTATCATTTTCAGTCAATGATGTGTTTAGATAAATAGATACATTTATTAGGTCATTAACAAAGAGCCTGTTTGGGTTTACTCTTCTTTGGTTTTCATTATTCTCTCTTGCAAAAGATACTCAATATTTTACTGTTAAATGATACAGTGTGAGTTTAACTGGCTGCATTGACTCATTTGTGCTCTCTAAGACGATCACTTGTGTCATCCAAAGTGACAGCAGCCTCTTTGTTCGGCAGTTTTGGGACTGAAAGCAGAGCTGTTGTGGTTGTAGCCAAAAGGGGCGTACAGTACGCTGTCATTTTGGGGTGCAGAGCCAACAAGCAGCCAATGCCAGTGTGAGTTACATCACCCAGGCACTGTGAGGCTGGCACAGCCTGTGGCTGAAATGCACCATGGGAGATGGACCGCTGATTCTGATGCTAATTTTTGTGTTCAAATGTGGTACTTTGATGGGCCATGAGGATGCATGGGCTGTTGTTGCAGCGTGGCCTTATTCTCAATCATTTTATTGTCAGAGTACCTCACTAACAGAAGACACTTCCACTCTTTAGTTTGGTGGAATCTGAAGAGCAAGTCAGGAAAAGGAGCTCAGAGTGTTACTGAAGATGTGCTGCTTGTTCATAGAACTGTGGGATTTCATGCTTTTACAAAATTTTGAAGCTGAATTTTATTTTTCATCTGCATATTACATGTGACACTTGTCCTGCAAGAACATATAAGGAACATGGTTAGGATTAATATATAACTATGACATAGACAATATCTTTTACCCTTAATCCACATTTGTCCTTTATTCTTTCTGGCTTTGTTTTTGGATGTTTAAGCTAAATAATGTTATGTAGGAGGTCAAAAGGATTCATTTTCTCAGAGTAAAACCTGGTTTCAATCAAATGTGTTATGGTAAGTCAAGCTCTCCTGGAGAGGAAAGATGCTACTCAGCATAGATACTTTTTTTTTGCCCCCCAAAGTTGGTTTTCTTTGAAAAGTCCTCAGTCTCTTGAGAGGTAAAGCATCAACATTCTGAAAGTTGTTAAATAGAAGGAGGGGGGGAAAGCCTGTGAGTATCATTAGCCACTTTAGCATCACCTGCAGAATCGTAACTACCCCATGATAAATAAAGACTAAAAGAAAACATGAAAGTGCTCACTGTTTAACTGTGACATTATTTCTGCACAAACAGAAGAACTGCCACTTACCAGTCATCGAATTCAGCAGAACTATAAAGTCACAAATAATTTTGATTTTATAATTTATCAATCCCCAGGTGTCTGGATTGTTGGTGCTGGCGGTGGGACTGTGGCTTAGGTTTGACCCAAACACAGTGGACCTCCTGACAGGCGATGGCGCCCCCTACACCTTCTTCATAGGTATGTCAGAGATTCTATAGCCTCATACATATGCCTGTCTCATCCTCTGCAGAATAAAACATATATGTGGATGTGGATAAAAAAAACTAAAATCCAAAATGGATCCAATTATTCATATTCATTTCTTCTCAGCAGTTCACCATCTTGATGGATCTTGATTACACCATCTTGATTGCATGGACCCCCTTGAAAATGAGATGAAACATCCCTACATGTTTATCCACATTAAATAAATGTTCAATGTGTAACATTTTAAAGGTGCCCTAAAAAATCACACATACGGAGAAGTAAATACACGTGTGCACATGCGGATGAGACCGAATGTCCGGTACTGTTATCCCTTACAAGTATGAAGAACCCTTCAAGTACTGCTTGACATTTAACAGCCACATTTTATCTTCAGCGCATCGAGATGTTTTACTTCTTTGCACAAACTACAAGGAAAGTTTGTTTAATAAAAGATGTTAGTTAAAACATGTCCACAGTTACTAGGCCTGTTTAAAGGAATTTGTCATTTGAAGCCCTCAATTCTTCACTTTCACTTTGAAAGTGGCTCAAGTATGCGCACAGAGGAAGTGAAATGTGATAAACTGATTGAAACTTTCCATTAGTGGTAGTTCTCCTGTTCGTGGGATACGAAGAAATTCAAATCTTGACATAAATGCTTATTTGGTTTTGATTCGACTGAAATAACATAAAAACGACCAGTCAGAAAAATGTCCAAACGATGCACGAGAGCCTTTAGCTGATTAATGAACAGCTCTGTCTGTTTGCTGAAATATCGTATAAGAGTGTCTTTGCAAAGCTCACACAGTATATTATTAAAACATACAGTAGACAAGACAAACAGCTAGTGTTCAGCACTCCATACAATAGGCCTTCTCTCTGACAGTGTGTGGGAGCTGATGATTAGAATGAAGCCTATTCTTGTTACTCCCGTTTAAGCCATGACCTAAAATGGTGACTTCACTTCATCAGCTCTCTGCTCTGCCTTCGTGGAACTGGCTGCCTCTCTCAGGACATGAGTAGCAGGTTGGGTGGGGCCAGTGATAGAAGACTATATCCTGCTTGCAAACCTAGTAAAAAATGAAATTAGAGCAAAGAAGAGGGGAGGGGGAAACAGCACAGGGCAACCAAAGGCAGTGTTTTCGATCATAATTATGATCATATTGCCAAGATTACAACCTAAAACATTTCAAGATACAGTAGAAAATAAAAAGTACCATGTTACTTAAGTCATCTGTTGATGTAGTGTACTCCAGATGAGGTAACTTTTCTCCAGCTTGGTTTTATTTGATAGGCAAATATCCTGGAATTTCTCTGTTACTGTGTTACATCTTTATGAGTCATTTTAATCAAATTCTCTGTCCCACTGTTCTTTACCGTCCCCTCCTCACTTTCCCATTTGCAGTGATTATATTTCTCACTTTAGGTTTAGCCAATCAAATGCAATGTGAATTAGATTTCCTTGATTAAAGAACATTTGGAGTGCAGTTAAAACCGGAGCATATGTTGGTCTGATCAATATTTTGGAGGTAAAATAGCTGATTAAAAAACTGGCAGAAACCCTGGAAGGCTTCAGAAGGGAAGGAGAGAGCTAGACAGAGAGTTTGTTACTGCCACCTCTAAAACGAGATGCTGTGACTAATTTGTAACTGTGTGGAAAAAAATCTCAGAGGGTGGGTGTGATCTGGAAATCTTGTTTTTCTGGCTACTGTACGAGACAAACGTGCTTCACAAACTGGGTAGAGGAGTATGCTGATGGCAGGTCTAGTTGTCAGCCAGTTATGAGCCAATTGTATGCCTGATATCAGTTGTTACTGTATCATCCGTAGGGATCCTCTAATACTAGTGGGCTCACAAACCCAAAACCCACGTCTTCATCATATAAATCTGCTACTTCTCCTGCCTTCTAATGCAGGTGTTTGTGGCTGTGTTAAGATGGCGCCAAGATAGTTTGTTGGTAGTCCACATAAACCAGCAATGCGGGCTGCACTCTCTAGTGTTTTCCCTTAAGCTTAGTCTCTGTTCTAGAAAAAACTGAGGTTATAGCATACAAGGAATTTATTTGTAGTGAAGTCAAGCAGAAAGCTGACCAAGCCACAGTCTGAATTACTTGTGTGTGGGTTTTGGGGGTTTCTTTTTTTTTAGTGTGTTTTCTTATTTGCGGTGAATTCCACAGTTTCCTTCAGTCGCATCAAACTAACTGTTGTCTTTCGGAAAAATACATGCAAGTGCACCTCCATAGCCTCTGCATGGGCTGAATTCCCACAATTGGTTTTTCTGCAAATGGACAACACAAGCCCATAAATCCGGCATTTAACTGGAAACACTTGGGTTCTGCAGAGGATCACTTTGTGCCTTGCAGCCAAACATTATAAGCTTCCTGGGCAAAACAACTGACTGTTGCTCCCACTTCTAGCAATGAGACTAAACAGAGTGATACCATAATAAGGCAAAGTGGCAGCATTCTCTCTGAGGGTTTCATTTTCCATTCTATCACCTTTGTTACTCTCTAGTGTGTAAACAGCCATTACATGTGTATATAAGATCGAGATGGAGCTAAACTGAGAGATGTTACAGATGTTTATACTCAATAATTTGTATTTCTAAAAGATACGTGAAGCAGGAAGTGCACTTGGCAGGTGTCTGGTAGATGGTAGATACCTCTGGATTTAATGAGTGAAGAGCAAAGAGCAGATATTAAAGTCAGTGTATAAGCGTTGGGGGAAAAAAATGAGCAGCTGAGATCACTTCTGTGTAGACAATTGTATATAAATTGAAAGCTTCCATGGTCCATTATATTTTCCATTGCTTACCCAGACAACTTTCTTTGAAGCTCTGTATCCCTCTAGATCCCTTCAGCTCAGCAGTGTATTCGCCTCGTCTTTACCTTCCCTTTTGTCGCACAGCAAGAAAACAACAGCTTGCATTTGCCCCATGTGGATTAATTAAATTGCTGCAGTGGTTGCTGCCTGTGTCACCGATTAGGCCCTTAGCATGGACCTAAGGGACCTGCTTGGTGTATAGTTACAGTGTGAGAGGGCTCAGTTGCAAGGACTAGGAGCAGGGGAGTAGACCGAGAGGGTGACGTCACTCAGGCTTGAGGAGAGCATAGATGGCGGCAGACGCAGTTGAAATCTGCAGCAATCAAGCCCTCTGAAAATTAGATTTTGGAGGACAGATGGCATCTGTGTGCTTCTTCACCCTGCAGGAGCATGAATGGACAAAGTCTAAGTAACTGGAAACCCTACTAATGCATCAAAAGAGTCAATTAGGAGCATTGTTTCTTAGTGGGCTCTCTAGGCCTATTAGTTTTCTTTCAAATTTGATTATGATTTTGAACAGACTCTGCCTATGCCTTAGACAGCTACTCTATATACGGACAGGACTTCAAGCTATTTCTGTAGCTGCCCAGAGCAGGAAAGAGTCCAGAACTGTGTTTTGTTCAACCCACCTTTTTTCAAGTGATCAGAGATGCTATAATGTAACGTTAAGAACAAAAAAGAGATTCTATGTTTCAGATCATGAAAAACTTCAAATGCATTGTTTAAAGTAGCCTAATAAATAGACTGAATTGTGTGAGTCTATTCAGAGATGTTCTGCTACTGAAGACGCTTCCACCTACAAACACAACACAAACAATCCTTTTATAAATTCTGCTCCAGCAAAGGCAACCATTGCATCACGCTGCCTCCCTCAGTGGAAACTATAAACTGCAGTCATGTGATACTGAGAACACCGTGATCAGATTCTTCTCATATGTCTTTCACAATCTTCTTGTTCATAAAACACAAAACATTAATTTTCCATTTTTTTGTTTCATTTTAAATGCACTGATCTATCGTTTGGTCTCTCTCCTCAGCCGTGTACATCCTTCTTGGTGCCGGTGCGTTGATGATGGTCGTGGGGTTCTTAGGTTGTTTTGGGGCCATTCGTGAGTCTCAGTGTCTTCTTGCATTGGTGGGTTCAAAGCGTCACCTCTCATTGCATTTGTATTATTTTTATATTTGTTTCCATGAGGCTTAAATTGATAGTAGCGTTAAATTGGTACTAACACTGAAATAGCTTGATGAGTGATCGCAAAGATGTATAGAATTAGGCTGTCTAATAACAAATGAATAATAGACAAATATTAACTTTAGTTTAGTGTAATCTTTTTTTTTTTTAACAACAAGGCCCTTGTTTTCTCCATTTGTATAAAAGGGCAGAATTATACATTTCTTTCTAAGGGATTTCAGAAGAAATCACCAGGAACAGCCCCCAAAATTGTTTGGCCAACTGTTGTTCCCCAATAAATGAATCAATCACTGATTAGTTTTTGTGTTGCGCTTGTGTGGATGACTCCCACTAGAGGACGATAATAGTCCTTGTTTCTGTTCTGCAGTTCTTTGCTTGCCTTGTGATAATCTTTGGAGCAGAAGTCACTGCTGGTGTGTTTGGATTCTTAAACAAGGAACAGGTGGAGTTATTTGATGATTAAATACAAAATAACAAAAAATATTCTCCGTCTTTTTTAAAATCCCCTAACTAATCTTTTTTTCTTCTTCTTTTAATAACAGATTTCTGAAGAAGTCCAAAAGTTTTACAGTAGCTCCACCCTCGACTCTAGTCCAAATGGAACTGCAATAGTAACGACTTATTATAAAGCTGTGAGTAAAACTTCGCCGTCATGTTCAGGGTTGCAATCAATACCATTAAAATCATGTTGTGTTTTGTTTTTTTTTTTACTTCTTCTTATATTTGCAGCTGAACTGCTGTGGAGTTTCCACATTGGAGCCGAACGGTGAGGTGTGTGCAGACTTCCCAGAAGACGTCAAGGTAAACCTCTCTGCCTGCAGGGACACTTCATGGTCACATGAGGGCAGTAAAACACCATTTTAAAATGAAGCACTACTACTTTGCTGTGATGAACCTACTTTGCTGTGTGCAGAATGATCAATATGAATGTTTCTTGCTATTTTTGCTTGATATTAGGACTGCCTGACTGCGATAACAGACTTCTTCGATGAAAAGCTGTATATCATTGGATACATAGGGATTGGTATTGCAGGAGTCATGGTGAGAAAAGTTTGAGTTTTGTAATTAATTGTGATCGTTATTCCTCAAGTAACCACAATATGTGTCTGTGATTTCAGATTATAGGAATGATCTTCAGTATGGTCCTGTGTTGTGCCATCAGAAACAGCAGGGAGGTTATATAATTGGTGAGCTGACCCCCCCAACCGTCGCCTGATCATATGGTTACACAGCCCTTCATAATCAACTTGTGTGCATGAGAAGGGAAACACCAAAGTTACATTTCACAGTCACTTCTCTTAGTCCAAACAAGTGCGGTGGGGGAGGGCCTCCGAGTATCACAAAGAGAGAACAACAAATCTCAATGCTCCCACTTATCCACGGACCACATTCAACACGATACGCTGGATCGTTAACGTCACACCTTCTTCTTGAGTCCACCAGCACTGAAATTCACTCTCCTCTTCTTTTCCATAACACATGCTTTGCTTTTAGCTCGACTCTGTGACATTCCTCACTTTTAACATGTCTTTGTTAGACTGCCGGTGCTCCGCAAAGGCCAAAGTGCTGCAGTTGTAGATGCAACACAGCACACAAAGCCTTCTTTGACACAGGAATGTTGTGACTGGGGAGTATTGCTGTAAATATGGATCCTTATTTTCACTTCGTGTGCTTTAGCGTTTTGAGGACTAGCCTACCTTTGCAGAGTAAATTTGCAGAGTAAAATTCCGTCATGTGCCTATTTATTTAGTTACGATCAAGCCTCCTACTACTGGACTGTTTGCCTATATCTTTTGATTTGAATATGTACACTGCACCAGTGCTTGCTTCCTGTCACCACTTTCAAGTATTTCTACCGTAAAGCACAATAGCTGAAGTGTAGACATGATTTGAAGCCAAAGGGTTAGGATGGTCTTATGATAAACTGCGGCGTTGTAAATCTCCAAATTCATCTGACAGCTAAATAATGCTTTGTGCTGACCTCTTCTGGAGCATGTTTGGGATGTAACAGTGAGCTAGTCTGCATTTTGTGTGAATTATTGTGGATGTAAATTTTGTTGGTGTGCCAATAAGATGTGAATTATAGAATAATATAGTTTGTCATACTGTTAACCGTAATAAAAACATTGGGTGCTTTTATTTAGATGTTTTCGGCTTCTGTCCTCTGAGGTGAATCACATGTGCGCTTCTTGTAAAGTGGAACAAGCTGAGCAGAACTTCATTGTAATTTGTGGTTAGTGAAGTTCCTGAACATGTCAGCAATGTTCTGCTTAGGTCCACAGATGACAAATTTCAGTCACATACAAGGCAAGAGTTAAAGGATATTGACTAATAATACTATTTACTGAATATACTAGTGATGTACACTGTAAAAAAAATCCGTAAAAATACAGTACGATCTACTGTATAAACGTGAAGGAATACATAGAAATGTACGTTTAAGGATATTAAGAACTATATTTAATGAGTTACAGTGAAAAGAAGTGCTTGGAAATAATAATGTAAACAGAAATTAAAATTTTTCTATTAATGGAAAATATCAGGTAATGATACAGAAAATATGCTGTGAATAAACGGAATTTTCCGTTTTATAGCTGAAGGGAATATCCGTAAATAGTACAGAGAGTATACTGTAAATCTACAGAATTTTCCATTTTATCATTTACAGAAAAGTCTGTCAAACTTCCGTAAAAAAAACAGAAAATGTATTGGCAGAAAATTACCGGGACATTTTCCGTTTTTCTACGGAATATTTTTTTACAGTGTAGTATATTCTGTAAATCAAGTTTATAGAAAACATCAAGTGTCATATGATTTGGACAAAATGTCTCTACACAAGGCCTGCTTAGTACTTGCTCATACAGAGAAGTGGGGAATTCCACCACACCCAGGCATGTTTTAAAATTTTCAAAGACAATAATGAACCGACAAAGTGAAACATTACACTGACTTCAACTTTGCCAACTGAAACCGTCTTTTGCAAGATCTGCCGTTAGTTAGTGTGGACTAAATTATTCGCCTCAGCATGTGAACTCACTCAACCGTGACTTGATGCCCTCCTGGTAGTAAAGCTTCCTGAATGTGTGGACCAGATTCAGCCAGCCTTTTTAACAAAAATAACTGCAGCTGCATTGCATGAATGTACAAATGTGTAGAGAAGAAAATAGCGCTGTGTGCTGCAATATCTGGCTGTCATTTGACTAAAAACAAGGGACTAGTTCTTCTCATTTTCAGCATCTGGGATTCCAGATATTTGATTTGTATAATACAACGTTTATGGTGAGCCGTGGTACACCCCCTTAGTTCATTCACTCTGAAACAAGTCAACTTTCTTCCGATTGGGTGTGTGCATGAGATAGCCTTACTAAGGAAATCAGTATTCACTGATGTCAGCAGGAGGCCAGAGTCGAACAAACTCTTTGTAACGAACATTTAGAAAAATTGAATGTAGTATGTTTACATTAATGAATATGTCATAAAGCAATAGTTCTTAACTACTGCAGTTATTCAGAATACCTTCATAGCCCTCAGTATTTAGTCAAACAGTACAGACTGGGTACTTCAAGTTTTTTATTAATATACACAAGTACAAAAAGCCATTACAATCATTGGTATGTAACAGTCTTTTTTCCTTTTAAAAATAAGCTCACAGTAACATTATAATAATGCTTATATTGTGTCAATTTTGCCTTGCAGAATCAAAAATACATTTCAAACTGCTTTGTTAAGGCATGAATCACAAAGGACCTTCTGGATAACACTTCAGATGAAATATAACAAGTGTGTGTACGTAGACAAACATAAAATGTGCATGATTGCATCTCAAGTTTATGACAGTTCACATAGCACTAACCAACTACTGCACTAATGTCAAGTGTAGGACACAGCTTATGGTTTGGTAAGCCGTATGGTCCCAATTTCATTAGGAAGGTTCATGATTAGTTAAAGTAAACATGTACACAAAGCAGTTCACAAAAAAAGCCTTTCCAGCAAGTTGTGTAAACTGGGCCCTGTGAACTTTCAGACTTTTGTTTCTAGATTAAGGCTCAGCAACATGAGACAGCAAAGAAGGAAAAAAAAACATAAATAAAGTACTACAAACTCTCATAACAAACTACTTTAAATAATGTCAAATACAAGTTTAAAAAAAAAAAAAAAAAAAAAGAATAGAAAAGTTGTGATCAAGAAAGCTAGCTCCCTTCCCTCACAGAGGGAAACAAAACAACTGTTTAGGGTCAAGAGAGGCCCCAATGCAGTAAAGCTAACAGCTTCAAGCGCAAACACTGGCTTCAGCCTACTGAACAAGTAACAAAAGGGTTTAAGTGCAACACCACGTTTTGACCCTAAAGATAGTGAAATCATAGGTCTTTCTGTCTACTTGTTTTTCTTGCTGTAAACTGAATACATGTAGCAGCTAGGTCTTCTACCAGGTCCCATGCATAGCTAGTCAGCAAGATGATATGGTCTCATGGTCCTAAGAGGCGCAGGGGTGAGTTGTCAAGGATGTATTCACCAGCACCAACAAAGTACATAACCTGTGCAATGCCAAACAGAGGTGCGATGACCAGAGCCCGGCAGCTGGCACCTTTCAGGAATGCTGAAGGCCCCTCCTTCTGCATTATTTTACTGTCAAAACAGAGGAATGATTTTATTCATACACACAAAGGTAGGAAAAAAAAAAAAAGGACATGCAATTTACGCAACTGTAAAAATGATTCACTGTCATACCTTACACAATCCACCACTCCACTGTAAGTCTCCTCACTAGCCCCCTTGTTCAATGACTGCAGTCTGGTCTTCACCACTAGAAGGAGAGAGGGAGAGAGGGGGAGAGAGAGCATGGGGGAATTGTTAAAATTCCAGTGTTGCTAAGAATATTCAACAGGAGACAACTGGGTGATCCAGCTGAGGGCGAAAAAAACCCCAAAAAAACCTCACCATCACAGGGGTTAACAGCCACCGCAGCAGTGGATCCTGCAGCACAGCCTGAAAGGAAGGCCCAATAGAAGGGTGACGACGCCTCAGGACTTGGTTTGCCCAGGCGATTCAGATTAGCAAACAATGGGAAGTAAACAATGGAAAAGGGGACATCTCTGGAAGAAAGTAAACAAAATATTTTCAGACTAAAATCCTGGCGAAGTTCAACTGCCCTGTCAGGTTCACACACAGCTTCTCATCGTGACAGTAGAAGCGATTTACCTCATCAGTGTGGCCCCCAGACCTTTGTAGAGCCCCCGGATGCCCTGCGTCTGGAGGAGTTCTTTTGCAATCTGTGTAGCCGACACAGCTCTTGGTGCAGAAATGACCATGCCAGAATTGTAAGAGCGACTGAGCACTGCATTAGTGGCCACAAGCTTTGTGGGAGTCATCATGACTGGTTTCTGTTGTTGGACCGCTGTACAAAAAAACCCCCCAAAAACCACACACATAAGATATATAATTATAAATGAGGAACACAGCTATAAATGTAAATTACTGACACTGATGCATTTAAAAAGGGCTTTGCATGCTTCTTACCAAGTCTGCCTGCATCCTGTAGTTGTATCTTGAGCATTTCCATGGGGGTAGTAACAATGACCTGGCACATGCCTGCACCACAGCCTGCCAGCATCTCTTTGAACACCGTCAGCCCCTTTCTGTTAAGAGTGAGACATGTTTTAAGTAAACCACCTTTAAAAATAATAAATACATACTGCCCATTTCCAAGAAGATCCTCCCACAGAGTATGCTTACCCGTCTTTGGCAAGGTGGTGCCGGAAGAAGTCATTGGCAGCCAGCTTGATTGCCTTCTCAGGGGTAACCAAGGTCAGATTTACAGCAGCACCTGAGGGGGGAAAAAAAATAAATAGTTAGCACTGAAGACAGAATCCAGTTTTCCATTCAGCACATGTACAAAAACATACCCCGCCACTATCATTACAACATTAGAATGTAAAGAGTTAACTGTACAGTTAATTTACACACAGGCAAGACATATACTCAGCTTAATTGAGCTTAAGTAATAATTGTGAAGGAGGATTATGTCAATTAAAAAAAAAAACAAGAAAGAAGTAAACAAAATATCAGGAGGAAAATGAGAAACAAGCATAACAACACAACATAAGGAACAATAGGGCAATGAAGATCCAGAGGAAGATGCAAACACAAAATCTATGAAACAAACAGAATCAGGGTGTGACAATAAGCAACACTGTGTAGAGAAGACTTCAAGAAAGGAAATAGATCTTAGTGACAGGCTGCATGTCAGTGAGTAGGTTAGTGATGACAGGTAAAATAAAATAAAAAAAACATTAGAGAAAGGACGGACTGAGTCCTTGACTATGCGTGTGAAGACTTTGAGCAAACTTAAATGTTCTGTGGGACTGAAGATGAAAAAATAAATAAATCTTTAGTTCACCACAGATTTGTTTGCAAGCTCAACCAAAGTCTGCAAAGACACAATTCATAGTCCGGAAAACAACAATAATCCAAAAGTTGACAGGACAGCAAGAAGACAGCAAGGTAGTTACCGACAAGTCAAATTACAGAACAAATAGATGGCAAAACAAAAACTTGAGCCTAGAGTTTTAAATAGAGCAATATTGTAAGAACCATTTAATGATTTGCCTCCAGCGTGGCTGCGCCTTATCGGCTAGCCTTCAATATCCCAGGGGGACCCAAGTCTGTAATATGAAAAACACAGATGCAAACAAACATTCCTCACACAGACAGAGACCCAAACTAAAAAGGTCTCCAATTTCTTTACAGACTTAGTTTCCTTTTCTAAGTGATACACTAATAAAGAAAGTATATGCTCTCTGTTTTAACAAGTACAATATTACATACTATACTACAGTGAATGTAATACTTTGCATGAGACCAAATTTGACAACTTCTCCTTTACAACTGGACTAAGATATATATAAAGCATCCAAACACAGCTAAAATGCAGTCTCTCAGTACTTGTTAAAACAACAAGTGTGACCAGTGGTAACCGTAACAATGTTAACCTCACAACAGAGAGCTTACCCTCTCCTATTTTTAATCCTCTTGCAGAACTTCTACCTCTGCTATCCTACTGCTTCTTAATATTTAGATATGTACAAGCCTTACCTCTGTACATTCCAAAGTATCCCTCTGATCGAACTGTCTTGACAAGGCAGTCCATCCTACAGAAGAAAGCAAGGTAAATATTACCGGTGTGACAAAACACACCAGTTCATTGAGGCAACAGGGGGTGGACTAAGGAAATTTAAGTGTTACAAGAGAACGCAGTTCAGTAAATTTCCACTATATATATATATAAAGCCATGCAAAGTGAGTAAAATGACCTCACTGGAGAGGAATTTCTTAAAACCTACAGAGTCATTACAATTCAATGCACAGCTGTCATTGTGAGATCAGTATGAATAGCACTGACTTACACCAGGGCGTGGTAGGTATAATACCTAGGGGCTGTGTGTTGCTTAAGTCAACATTAAGCAGAAATACTCACATGCTTTTGTAGACCTGCTGACCACGTCTCTGATTCTGCAACCTGGTCTTTGCCAAGTCAATGGGGAAGACACAAGTAACCCCAACAATGCCAGCAATGCCACCATTAATGAGTTTGGCTGGGAGGCTAAAGAGAGACAGCAAAATAAAAATAAATAAGTAAATAAATAGTGTCACAACTTTAATGATGCTGTGTTTATTCTTATAATTTTGAAAGACAGACTATGATTATAAACTGTTTAGAAGGCTAAAAGCTATACTCCAAAGATAATCAGTTTACAATTACATGAAACACAAAAGCAGAAACTCATGCTAAAATAAGTCACCAAGATTGTCTAATCATTATGAAATAATAAAAAACATTTGTACCACTACACCACACATACACAGAATAAAATAAAGCATGAAGCTTACCTGATCTGCTGCTGAGACATGACAAAGTGATAAAGCTTTGAAAGAGTGACAAAGGAAGATGTATGAAAAAGTAAAAGCAAAAATCAAGTGATGTAGGTTCAGGTGTTCTTCAGTGATGTGAATGAGCAGAGTCCTAGACAGAGAAAGCAAAGGGAGTTACTAAGTAGGTTTCCAAGTAGTCACAGACCTTACAGAGAAGCTTATTCCACCCACGAGGGACTTTAGGTTATCTATGTGCCGCACAGTCACAAGACCATGATGCAGCGGATGTGCTATACTTGCGCTATGAGTAGTGCAAACCGTGGGCGTGTTTAAGCTCACATACCGCACTCCATATATGGGCGTAACCATCTTTCATAAAGTTAAGATTCAAATCTGGCGGCTACTGCTGAATTTCTAAGTAACTCTTTCTGTAGGCCGAGGCATAAAATATACATACTTTGTATTAATGTGAGTTACGGATAATATCGATGCAAATCAACGAGATGGCGTTTCCATGCAAATATATCCCTCTACCGAGCATTTTAATTGCATTTAAAAAATATAATTAAAAAAATGCACTGGCCAATGGAGCTTATACTATTTATAATACACGATTTGGGTAAAAAATAAATAAATAAATAATATATTGACTACCGCATTGTTTTCAGTTCCACATAAAGAAAGTGGCTTTTGAAGGCTACTGTAATTGAGACGCTCATTCATTCATCAACATTATGAGAAATAACGAATGAACTGGAGACAAAGAGTCAAGCAGTGAATTTAAAACCATTTCTAAACTAATTGAATATAGATTATTACGGCTCAACTTACCAAATAAATGATCTCTATTGTTTCCAGCGAATAGTCAGTACTTCTGCCTCTTCCGCTAGTTGAAGCGCTAATATAGCGGAGGGTCAGAGTAGCTGGAATTTTCCACTGGCTTTTTTTAAGGGGGTGGCGCTTATCTGACTTAACTTGACTTAAAGCCAATCACAAGTTTCTATATTGTTACTTTATTTTGATTGGAAGGTAGATACATCAATCATTAGCTGATTCACCAATTACAGCTTTACACTGCTTAAACCGAAAAAGAAAGAAGCTATTTTTTTGTTAAGTTTAAACCTTCAGTTTTTCAGAAACAAAACCTCACTGTTAGATTAATTTGAAACTGGTCTTTGTTGGGAGAGATTACCCCATTCTTAGTAAAGAAGTCCTTCCCCATGTCTCAGAATAATCTCAAGTTAAAAGTGGATTAATCCTATTAAAATCGCCATGGCTTTGAGATTTGTGAAATGTGCTGTCCGACTGCTAATGGTGTTATTCGATTCGATTCTACTCTATTCTAGCACCCAGGGGCAACTACGGTGCTTCTTTAAATGACTGAACTTGCTTTTATTTAATCACAATTTAGCCACTGTTTTCTGCTGAGCAGATCAAGATGTTGAATACAGAATATATATATATATATATATATATATATATATATATATATATATATATATATATATATATATAAAATGAATTGTTTATAAAAGCTCATGCACTGAAATATTTATAAATTCTGCTTTCTATTTTCTACTATTGCCTCTCACGGTCAGGATTTTCTCTTTACTTTCCTTCAGCAAGATAGCTGTGGGTAGGAAAATGTACCCTGTTCTCTTATCAGTCGTAGAATAGTTTGAACATGCTGTGATGAGCAGGTCTGACTGTGTCCAGCTGGATGAATCAGATAGAGTGATAATTTGCTCACGAAGAAAAGGTATCTTCATCAATAAACCCATATTATAGTCATAAAGGTTTTTCTTTATGGTCAAATAAACGTGGCCTTAAAGTTTAAATGAGAGACACAAGACAGCATATCAAATTACTCAAAGGAATGTTTCCCGGTTTTAGTCACAGCAGTGCATTGTATAAGGCTTCAGGTTTTTACAATGTATTTTTTAACCACATAATTTGGAAAATTCCGGAGTGAAAGATCTAGAGGCTTTAAAGGTGTGGAGACATCCCCAAACCAGGAAGTCGTTTACCTCTAACACCTACAGCCAAAAAAAAAAAATAGTGGGAGGTGCATATACCTTGAATGTCATGTCAATTTTTGCAAGCGATTGTCTCTTTCATAACCACTATATAGTCATTTCTTCTCTGCTCACTGTTCACTGTAATAACTTGTAACAACATGCCCTAGTGATGATCATCTAAATAAAAAATAGTTTTTCTGAGAACCTGTCATATAGAAAACCCACAATCTTTTATACAGGCAACGTGGTGTGAAACTATATTATAAGAAGAAAAGAAAAGCTTAGGGAATCACCAAAGTCAGGGGGATATGTAATATCTATAGCACGAATAAAGATATTTCACAAAATAAGTAAAAAGTCATTTTGGAACTAGAAGTACATTTAGAATAGAGGAGCAAGTCAGTGGAAAAGGTCACTAGGACAAATCATAATACTTTCTTTCATCACGCTCAAAACAGTTGAATGAAAATAAAAAAGACGAGAAAAAGACAACATCACATAAACCTATTTCTGTACAAATGTGTTTTAAGAATTGGTCTGAACAGAGTGACTGATTCTACAAACTTTGCAAACTAATTTTATACTAAACTGAAGTGTTTGACAAGCAGACCAACCACCAATGACTTTTCCTGGACCCACTGGTGATTCCAGTGCTGCAAAAAGTTCTCACATTTTTATCTAGCTGAATAAACACAACACAAGCAAAACTTTATGGTTTGTCTGAATGAACGCGTAATCGGTATGTGCACAACATAGCTGGTTGCTTTGGAATGCTGACAGAGGCAAATTCCATGCTTTTATCCGTTAGGGTATTCAGGTTTTCAAAACTACACAACAAACTACACACCACTACAAACTTTCAGCCAAGCACATCAGACCATTGTGCCATACCAGACTGATTATTCTGGAGTCATGTCTGGTCAAATTTTAATACTAACAAAGATAACTCAATGTGATAAAAACATTTTACCTTCTCAACACATCAAAATTAGGAGGGGTGGGGAAAGCATATGTAGCACAATATTTTATATTTAGTGACAAAGTCAGGACACTGAAATGCCTCATCCCAAAATGGATAACACTGCGCTATTTTGTCAGCTGACTTTTTGCAAGGTTAAACAGAGTAGAACACCTGTGTCATTGTTGTGTAAACTTGTCCCACTTCCTTGTTTTCCCTTCATAGAGATAAGGTTTGAAACACCATAATCATGTCAACCATTAGTGTAGTTAAACTTCTTATAAGGGGTTATGTTGAGGAATAAAAGTGAGAAACAGCCTTTAAAGGTCTTTAAATCAGATGTTTTGTTGGCTTTTAGGTCACAGGACTTCTTTTGTGGTTCATGTTAGACTCACTTATCTTTAAAATGTTGTAAAGTGTTAAAATCCGTGAGGGCTGCAGAGCCAATAAAAAAACTTCCATCAGTGGAAAGACATTTTAAACAGAAGCTATCAGAAAAAAGAGAAAGCCTGTTATATATGTAAAGACTGAATATGATCATGAAAGAGAAATGTCAAAGAGCTCCACATGAAAGACTTATCATGCATTCTCACACTCTGAATTGCTGAGCTATAAATAAGCTGCAGCTGTCCCCCAAAATTCCTGCTGTGCACTGGAAAATACACATATAAACACTGCATCAAACTGATAGTTACAGTGGACAAAGTCACACATTAAATCTGGTTTTGTTGAGTCTTCTAGTTATATTGTTTCCAAAAAATCTAGTAACGTATTTTAACAACCTCAAGGACAAGACATTTAACCCTTGTCTCTATAAAATTTCAATAAAAACCAAATGCAAAAGTTTGCAAATCTTTTAAAGGTGACAATATTTTTGGTTTAATAATTAAAATGGTTTTAGTGGGTCAATGGTCCGGACTGCAGGCTTACCACATTAGCACTTCTTTCATTAAGCCGTTCTTTTTTGGAGACTCTGGTTTAGCTTTTTTGTTTTGTTTCGGCTTACACCGAAAAAGATTTTATGTTAGGACGGTGTTGCAAGACCTGTATGAGTGTTGAGTATTAATGGTGCCTGAACTGGATAAGCAGTTAAGAAAAAGAAAGATATACTGATGACTCACAGAGTAAGAACCCATCACCACTTTTACTTCTAGAATACTCTGAGTATCTGGGATGCATTTTTCATGCCCAATTGTGTCACAAATTAACCTCAACAGTTATTAGAAGTTTCCTAAAGTGATCATCACCATCAGCTTCCTTATTCCTTATGCTCGGGCGATCGTGGCTCAAGAGTTGGCAGTTCGTCTTGTAATCAGTTCGTGCCCTGGCTCCAACAATCTCGGTCGTTGTGTCCTTGGGCAAGACACTTCACCCGTTGCCTACTGGTGGTGGTCAGAGGGCCCGGTGGCGCTACTGTCTGGCAGCCTCGCCTCTGTCAGTGCGCACCAGGGCAGCTGTGGCTACAATGTGGCTTGCCATCACCAGTGTGTGAATGGGTGGATGACTGAATGTAGTGTAAAGTGCTGTGGGATCCATAGGGACTAAGTAAAGCGCTACACAAATACAGGCCATTTACCATTTATGCTTTCTTTTGAATGTTTTCAGTTAAATATGGGCTTTTAAATGATTTGTAAATCATCGCATTGTTTTTATTGACATTTTACACAATGTCATAGCTTTTTTGGAAACAGAGTTTTAGTTGTGTCAACAATTCGTGGCTTTCCAGAATGACTATCAAGGTAAATATAGTCAGTGATGTTGTGGAGTGTCATGGTGACCTTGTAGTAAACAGAAAGCTATAATCTTGCACAGGATGTGATTAAGTCAAGTACTGCTTAGTCAGAGAGCTATTTAGAGACTTTAATTTAGTTGTAATCAGACTGTCCTTTTCTGAGCACAATAAGTCTGAGAGTCACGCTCACAAGAGAGTACAAATGGATATATAATGATGCTGAAAACAGAAAAAATGCACTAGGATCAACCCTCATTGTAAAGTTAAAAGCAAACCTGCAGCACAGACATATTGGCTAACAAAGGCAGAATTTAAAAAGCACAAAAGTACAATTGGGAAAGGTACAGACAGTACAGATCTGACAGTATAAGATGACGCTTGTCTTTTCTCGGAATATTGATGTCATGTACTTCCACAACTAAAACAGAAATTATGGGAACAAGAACATGTGAGTCAAAAAGGGATAACATAGTTGCTGTGGCCAGGATATGGGTAGATACGCCTAACAGGCTTGGTACACTTTGTTCCATCCATGCTGGCTCTGTGTGCGCACTCATCAGTGTCAGTTCTGCATGCACTGCAGTGGCAGCTGAGAGCCACAGGGTAGGTGAAGACAGGGTTGGCTTCAATGGGACAGCCAGGCAGAATAGCAGTGTGGTATTCAACCTTATCATAGGTGCATCCCCTCTGGACAAGGAAACGTGGGCCAAGAATATCCCTCATGTTGCTGTCCTGGTTATCACATATAAGCACAGAGATCAAACTAAATGAATGACGATTACATAGAATGTAGATGACATTGGGGAAAAAGTGCTGGGAATATTTTTTTATGTGACTATCTAGCTTAAAGTCTGATAACATTGGCTAAAAAGAAGTCTGTCTTGATATGTATTTATTTATTTATGTCGAATATTTGCAATAGACAAATTATGAAGTGCCTTTTTTTGATATATATATATATATATTTTTGCCAGCTTTTGTAAAATTTTCTTAGTAATTTACAACATTAAAACCGCAAAGGAAGTTGTAAGCTTTCGTTTCAGTGTAAAGCCCATCCGACATCTGAATAAAGTCTCCAAAGCATATATAAAACTATGTAAAAATATGCTAAAATAAAACTAAATAAAACTATGTAAAAAATATGCTACAATGACATATATACATTTTAGATATCTCTTTCTAATATTTTGTTTCATATTTCTTGTCATATAATTTTGTTTAACATTTTTGATATGGAAAAACGATTATTTACTAAGCACTTCCAGGTTTCAATAAACAAAAACAACATGTAGACTTTTTTTCTTTTTCATTTTTTTTTAACATTAGACATACATACCCTTGAGTAGCAAAATCCCATGCAGATGGTTGTGTTTATTGCAACACAGAACTCACATTCTGGCTTTTCCACATACAGGGTGAAATCAGTGGGCAAACACATGGGAACAGCAGGGCTAAACAGCAGAAAAAAGAGCCAGCAGTTGAACACTGTAGCCTCCATGTTATGTGTCTCAGTCAATCTTAGTCTATTTTTTGTCCTGTTTGGGAAGAAAAGGTAAAGAGACCAGTCAACAACATACAAGCGAGATCAGAGGTTTGGTTTCTTGAATATTATTTTCTTACCCTCTGTATGCATGAGTCACCTGCTTGATAGATGTGGGCACTTGCAGGCCTAATGATGCTCTGAGTCCAAACATCTCTGCTAAGCAGTATTTATACAAACATATCTTAATCTACCTTTACATAAACTGCATGTTATCTATCTGTGCCAAAAAACGATCTGTTGAATTTTCAGTCCATTATGTGGATTACATGAATAATGATTTCCTTGGTAAACAAAGTTCGTGCATTAGCTAATGTGGCTCTGTGCAAAGTAGTCTAAGCTACTGTACACTAGATGTCACAAAACACACAAAAAGTTTATTTTCTGCTTTAAAGAATGCATTTTTTTTATTAGAGGGCCATTCAAATTTTAACCCGAGATGTACTTCCTTTACCAAACAAGCCAATCTGTTACTCATTTATGTAAAAATTAACTTGAAAATTTCTTATAATGCAGAGTTGCACACCGGCAGTGTTAAAGTGACACCAAAGAACATGCAACAATGTGAGTCGCTCAAAACACTCAACAGTCACAGTCCAGAGATGACACTGGTACAACACAATCAAAAAGGGTTATACAACCCGATTTTGTATTACTAAAGCAAAAGTTACTGTAAAGATAGAGAGAATGAATTCCTGACAAAAACATCTTAAAAAACAAAGGAAGAGTGCAATTCTCCACCTTCACTTTGTGTCTCCTTATCTGTAATTTAGTTTAATGATTGTCGAACATAGTCAAAGTCTCAGACACGTTAAGTGATTTTGCAACTGTTTTGAATGCCATTGTTGTGTTTCTGTGTATCTGTAGCCCACTAAGATCAATGCAAATATAAAAATATTAGACAACAAAGAAGTACAAAGCAGGAGCTGGATATACTGATTTCTTTTTCATTTTAGTCAAAGGGTTTTTTTTTTTTTTTAGAGTAAAAGGTTTTGCTCTAATTACAGTTACCATTAAAGTATATGTACATGGTTAACCTGCTGTCATCATTTAGTTTATCAGTGACCAGGAATATTGCTCACAAAATGATTACGATACATTGAACATTTGAACAGTAAAATACAATGTTAGCTTCCACCTTAAACTGATTATTCTTTCTCCCCAGCTATTGTTCAAATACATAAACAGTTCATTTTACATTAACTTTTTAAGAATCTACAGCAACTGATCCTCTCATAAAAGCCGTCTTGAAAGAAACCATTCATGAAACCGCTAATATTTAATGAACTGGCATAAAGGTCGAGGGCAAATGATTACACTTACTTTTTCTCTCTAGTCTGCAGTTTTTTTTGCTGTAGCTATACTTTTCACTGACACTTAGATGTGTGACTTTTGTGCTTTTCTATGCATTACTGGAGAGATAATCAAATACTGAAATGCTAAGTAAGGCATTAGCAATCACATATGACATGTATGGCAAATAAAACACAATGTCAGACTAGGAGTAGTGACAAAACCCAAAATATTTAAACCGCATTCCTCCTCCTGAAATTCCTAACATGACCAATAAATACTGAATAACCATGAGTTGCACACAGACTCCTCATAGGTGTGTCAACATGTCATTTCTTTTTAAGTGACACCATAATAACATAAAAAGAAATATTTTCTGTCCAAAAAGAATACACCACGTGTCTTCTTTTATGATAACGTGTCATAAAAGAAGACACACTAGAGGCTCATTAGTTTTTACAATCAGGAAAAATACAGAAGGCTTTACTACTTAGTGGCCCTGATAGATTATTAACTAAAGTGAACTAATCTTTATAGTCACTAGAAACCACCAGAGTGGACCAGATTTCTGTCAACGACAAGGGAGACAGTTGAACTACCTCAGTGTTCTCATCAGTCGAAGAAACTTTTCTTATAGTTAAAGTGGCTAAGCTGCAAATAATTGAAGACTAAAACCAAGAAAACTCTTGTAAAATCTGAGGAGGTCAAGCTATAACTTTTCCACTACGCAGCGGATTTAAATTTCTGACAATTGATTCTGAAATGCACTGCATGTCAACTGGATTTAAGGACAATTTCAGGATAATTTAAAGGGGAAGGACTATATTTGCAAGATTGAAAGTTATTGAATTCTGACAGAAGCTCAATATTGTGTGTCAAAGGAAGACCGTTTGCTTCTCCTGCTGAATCAACCATGGTGGGTACAGGAGGTCCTGTGGCAACTTTCTCTGTGTGGGATTATGTGGTGTTTGCTGGAATAATTCTGGCGGCAGCTGGCGTTGGCCTATTCCAGGCTTTCCGAGGTCGCAAGGAGACTACCAGCGAGGAGTTCTTACTGGGTGGACGGCAAATGACAGCTGTGCCAGTTGCCATGTCGCTCACTGCCAGCTTTATGTCTGGCATCACAGTCATTGGTACACCTGCTGAGTCCTACCGGTTTGGATCTGCTTACTGGATTTTTGGCTTCGCCTATGCTATCATGTCTGCAATCAGTGCTGAGATCTTTGTTCCTCTTTTCTACCGACTGAGGGTCACCAGTGCCTATGAGGTAGGGAGATGGTAGAAACGCTGGTGAACATATGAATCAGGAAATAACTGAAAATGCCAAAGATCAATAAAGCAAACAACAAAAATAATGTACACAGCTTGGTGCTGGTTAATGAAGGTTACTCATTACAGGTTACTCATTACTTGTTAAAAGTGATTCCAACATAGTATGTAAAGAAATATCTAAAGTATTTTTTGGAAGTTTTATTTTTAAAAAATGCAGTACACATTACAGCAATCTAGCAAATTTGTGGACCAAAAGATCCTTCTATTGATATCCAGGGTTCGTTTTCATTTCTAGTACCTGGAGTTGCGATTCAGCCGCCCCATTCGGATAATTGGGACATCAATGTACATCGTCCAGACGGTAAACAAAGAGTTTTAAATGATTAAATATATGATCAATTACTTTATGTATTTTGACTATTAAAACTGAAATTATTTAGGAATGAAAAGTTGAACACCAATGATTAAAATGTTAAAGATAAAATGAAAACAGCACCTGCTGTTTTTTTTCTTTTTGACTATATGTAAAACTGTTTCTTCCACTTCCAAGAAAGCATTAATATAAAATATATGCTTGTTGTTTTTCCATGTAATCAGCTAATGGTGACATTTCTCCTCAGGTACTGTACACCGGTTTGGTTATCTATGCTCCAGCTCTTGCTCTAAATCAAAGTAAGCCAAAAAGCTCATAAAACACATCTTGATAATTGAAGGACTTTTAGCTTTAAGCCTCACTAAACTGTCACCTGCTCATAAAACTTCTACTTCTTCTTAGTGGTATATTTGTCCTGAGTCAATAAAGTAAAGATTCTTTCATGTTTATCCTATATAAAGGTTTATTCAAAAAAACAAACAAAACCCAAAAAGTGAAAAAGAAAAAAAAAGAAAAAAGGATGCAGACAGAACCATAATGAAGCTTATTTCTTATTACTCAGTCACTGGGCTGGATCTGTGGGGAGTGTTGGTGGCTACGGGAGTGGTGTGCATCATCTACTGCACTTTGGTTGGTACCATCTAATGTAAAAAATTATTATATTTATTTAACTAGTTGTTTTAGAGAAGCATGAACTGAAAACGTTGTTACGCCAGAGCATGCTTTCATTTCTAATGATAAACGTTTTGGTTCATTGAGGTTTTAATAACCACTCTTTCACTTGCACATGAATGAAATTAAAGTTATTGGCTCCTTGATTATTAATAATTGTACACATCTGAACATTATTATGACTCTTACTAAGGAATCAGTTCGACAGATTCTGCAAAAAACCTTTACAATGTGACGCTTACTCTAACATCAATGTTTACTTCAGGGTGGACTGAAAGCAGTAATCTGGACAGATGTGCTTCAGATGGTGGTCATGCTGTCAGGTTTTGTGGCTGTTATAGCTAGAGGAGCTGTACTGCAGGGAGGCCTGACAAAGATTTGGGAAGATGCTGGTGAAGGAGGCCGACTACATGCTTTTGAGTAAGTACACAAGCAGACTTATGTCCAATAGTGAGTGAGTTTATTTTACAATAAAAAACGGGCAGGGATTTTGAATCACATAAACTGTGATTACTAATTCCAAGGAAATTTACTAAAAACATTTTGTATCCAAAAATAAATATCATGGATGGGAAGCCTGCTAATTGGCTTCTATATGCCATTCCACATTAGAGTTTGTGTTGTTGATGTCCTCAAAGTTAACCTTCAGTATATTTTCATATTATTGACATTTCTATCACAGTTTTGATCCAGATCCCCTGAAACGACATACTTTCTGGAGCATAGTAGTTGGCGGTAGCATGATGTGGGTGGCAATCTACGCAATCAACCAGTCCCAGGTGCAGCGTTATATCTCCTGCAAAACCCTGGGACATGCCAAAATGTGAGCGTTCCTGTAATTCAATACAAACAGTACATTGCTGAGTCTGAGCAAAATGTTATGTGCTGACATGTCTTTTTTCATCTTTCAGGTCTCTGTATGTGAATATGGTTGGCTTGTGGATAACTGTGACTCTGGCTGTGCTTTCTGGTCTCACCATGTACTCCATTTACAAGAATTGTGATCCACTATCAAACGGTGATGTTGACACCCCTGACCAAGTAAGTAAACCTGCAGTTTTCTCTTTAGTCCTCACCACCTTTCCTTTTATTGTGCAACAAAGCATTATGTGTAACAAAACATGGGTTATATTTATCAACCAGCTGTTCCCATACCTTGTGATGGATATTCTGGCAGACTTCCCTGGAATTCCAGGCCTGTTTGTGGCTGCAGCATATAGTGGTACCCTGAGGTGAGAGCACTTTAGACATGCAAAAACATGTCATTTTAGAGCTGTGCAGGGATCAAGACCTGATAAATTAACATTCTTAGAAAAGAACTGCCTTTGATGCTGCCAGAGAAAAAGTTACTAAGTAGTGAACAGGATGATATTTTTGCATTTGCATTACTAGACATAGATAATGCCATAAAGTACCATTTGTTGCCTGAAACTAGCTTCTCTGTGTGTAATTATCATTTTAAATGCATCAGCCTGACTATTGTGTTCCGAGTCTAAAAGCTTACCTTTGTATATTTTTCAGCACAGTGTCTTCCAGCATTACTGCTCTAGTTGCTGTCACGGTAGAAGACTTTATCCTACCCGTGTACAAAGACCTCACAGAGAAGCAAGTGAGCTGGATGAACATGAGCCTGAGTAAGTTGCAGAAACAAAAAACGTCCAAAATAGTCCAAAAAAGCCTTGAGGCAACTGTTGCTGCAATTTGGCACTATATATATATAAAATTAAAGTGAATTGAATTGAAAACCCCGACTAAAAGCTTCATTGTGTCTGTAATAACACAGCTTAATAATAAGACTTTACAGCTCTTTGTTTATAAGTAGTCACCAACAACTGTTCAGACTCCTATTATCACAGACCCTTTGAGATTACAAGAGAGCAAGTGATATCGAGATAACCATCTTATCTTGCTATTTTAAGCAAGGGATTCAAAGCATTTCCACCATATAAGTTATGAAATGATTAGAAATATATCATAGATAACCATTTGAGCCTGAGTAATACCTCTGAACAAAGGAAGTCTTGTCAGCAAGTAGACAAGTCATGAAGTTGTAAAAAACAATTGTTAATAATTTATATTAACAGACCTAACAGAACAGTCGGTACTGTTACTGTTATTTTCAGAAGGTGTAATTATGGTGTGGGTCGTTCATTTTCTGTGAAAATATGTTTGCAGCACACAGCTTATCTTTTTCTTCTTTATGTCATACAGACAGTTTTTAGTATGGATCAATATGTTGTTTTTGCACAAGGTCACAATGATCTTGTTCCTTGCAGTCCATTTTTAAGTGCTAAATCATTTATGGTAGGAAAAAAACATGATTTCTACTGGCCTCACATCACGTTTGTGGACTTATTTTTCCATACGTTTTCCATAAGTTATAATGATAAATTGAATTATATGAAAAAAAACCCCAAATAAACATTTGCTTTTAAACAGAGTTAAGTGTGCATAACATAATAACATTTGTTCTAGAAAACCGTGTAAAACATGTTGCCTATCTGAACAACTGAATTTGCACTGCAAACGTTGTAATCTTTCTACTCACAGGTATTTTGTTTGGAGGAGTCTGTATTGGAATGGCTGGAGTAGCTTCCCTTATGGGAAGCGTCCTGCAGGTAATCTGAATCACCATGAACACAAACTACTGCAGTCATTTACTGCTCTTCAGCTTCACCATGAGGTGAAAGTTGCAAACTACAGGGTAAACTACTTTTTTTTTCTTTTCTTGTCTTTTTTCCCCTTTTCTTTTCAGGCCGCTCTTTCTATATTTGGCATGATAAGTGGACCGCTCCTTGGTCTCTATCTATTAGGCATGTTTTTTCGCACGTCAAACTCAATAGTGAGTATTTCCTAGCACTCAGACTTCTACTAGCACAACTGCACAACCTGACAACACATAAAAAAAATATTGCCAAAGTAATAAAAATGTGATGTCCTAAAGAAAGTACTTCACTGTGTTCATATTTACTTTTCAGGGAGGACTTGTGGGAATGACCATTGGTCTAGTGTTGACTCTGTGGGTGGGGATCGGAGGCCAGATTTACCCACCAACAGATGAAAAGACAAATCCTCTTCCACTCACCACTGCAGGCTGCAACAACACAATAGGCCAAAACTATACAACAATAACTCCCTGGTCCAGTCCAGTGACTCTGACCCCAGAGCCTGAGTGAGTCATTTTACATAAAAGACTGATGCAAAACCTTTTTTTGCTACTCAGCAACACAGTAAAAATCACAGTAAACTTTTATTTAACAAAAAAACCCTGTTTAATAGCTGTCTAAAAAGGCATAATTAAACCTCACGAACCAACTACAAAAAGTACAAACTGCCGTGAAAACAGTTGTCAACAGTTGAAAACAGTTGTCTGCTTTAAACATAACATAAATTTTTATATATAGTCTAAGTATATTAAAATTAGTGATTTTTGTTCATTTCAGTTATAGGCCTCCTTTAGCAGACACCTGGTACTCTCTGTCTTACGTCTACTTTTCTCTGTTGGGCGTTCTGACCACAATTGTGTCTGGCCTGCTTGTGAGCGTGATCACAGGTGAGATATTACTTCTGCAGAAATCTAGTCCATAATATTATGGTATTTCAATTATATCAAAACAAGGATAAAATCAAGGGAGTATGTATTTTTTTTTATACATATACAGGTGGATGTAAGCAAGACAAGAAGAACTCAGAGCTGTTTGTGAGGAAGAATGACTTAATCTGCTTCAGCTGGTGCAATAAGTCAAAGGTATGATGCTTACCCCCTAACAAATAAAGGAAGAACATATCAGCAACCCTCTCCAAAATAAACAAAAATTTGGTGTTATAAATATAATATGTTTTTAACCCAATACAGGAATCAGACATTACAGAGAAGACTTCAGCAAACATTTATATGGGAGCTGACAACCCAGCATTCAAAGAAGACGACGTGATGAACAAAGATGTTGAAAAAAACACAAGACTATAATATTAGTCTATCAATGACATATTTTGTCTTGGGGTCATTTTAATTAAATTTAAGAAAATATACGCACACACATAAAGCACAAGCAAAACCCCTTTATTAGCATCTGATGATAATGGTATTTATATTGATACTAATCATGTGTCGAAAATCTAAAATTGAATCACTCAAGAAATCATTGTATTTATGTTACTGACGTATTTCAACAAGACAGAAACAGTGTATTTATTAATACAATGATGGAAAAAGAAATCTTTGTTTATTCAAGTCAGATGCCCACAACTTCTGCTCCCCATGGGTTGAGATGTTCCCGTTTCATGGTCACTTAGACAACCTAGTAATTCCATTTATCACCCTTTATAGTTGCTGATACCAGATTACAGTTTCATAATCTATCTGAACATTGCACTCAATTTTATGCTGACACAGAGATACATATTGGAGTATTGTTCACTTTTACTGTACAGTGTGATTACTGTTTTGAAGGAAGTGTTTTGAAACATGAACAATGGCTGTTTGTTTATTACAGAGTTGCTTTTATATGGAAACTATTGCACTCTTTATGAGCTGCCTGTACAAGCTGGTAACAAATTTGTCAATAAAATATTTTGTAAAAAAGTGAACTCAGTAAAAAAAAAACCTTAAATCACACATACACAAAAAAACTCTAAAAACCTTAGTGCATGAACTGTACACACATCCCTCTTTCTGTCTCTCTCTCTCTCTATATATATAAATGTATTGTCTATTACTTTGGTAACTGTCTCTTTAAGGCTTGTAAAATATGTTTGCCATAAAGAAACAGACGCTGATCTCTGGACCGACTTACAACAATGCCTTTGTCTCCTTAGTAACAAACAGTAGAGGAAGTTTAAGGGTAAAACTGCCCCGCCCACATTCACCTGCCATAGTATCAGCCACTTTCAATCGAGGAAGTGAACAGTCAGTTGAGACATGGAGGCACACTTTCAACCAGAGAATTAAACTAAACTAGGCTGCTGTTTTCACTCTTATTAACTAAACAAGGTGAGCTGGTTTTTCTTTCATTTTTTTTTTCTCGAATTAGTTTTTTAAACGGTTTGAATTTACTTAAAATTTCACAAGACGGATTTACATGTTTGTGTAATTTAACTAAAAAGATCATATCTAGTTTTGTTCAGTCTTGATTTCAGCTAATGTTTTTCTTTCTAGTTCCAGATTAAAAGGCCATGGATGTAAAGTTTACTGTTCTGGCTTACTGCCATCTGGCCCTTTTGTTCAGTGTGGCCCAAACAGAAAATGGGACTAGCACTCCTCAACCAACCTTTAGCTTAACAAACCTTATGAAACTAACTCATTCTGACTCTACTTCACCAATCTCAAATTTGACTGAGGAGACAACACAATATACCAGCACACAGTTGGATAACAAAACTGTCGTTAGCACCACTGCGGCAACAACCGAGAGGACAAGTCACCACCAGACTTCTCAGTCAGCAACCACCTTGACTCCTCTAACAAACAGTACAACTCTGAGGACTACAAGCTCTAGCACTCAAATGTCAACATTTACTGCACAAACAACGGCAGCAATCCAGACCACAGTAGATAAGTCAAGTACACCAAGTACTCCAGTAATTACAACTGAAAATGCAACTCATACTACCATGAACAGAACCAGACAAGGTAAGCATAAGGCTCCATTCTTATCTGCAGTTTTATCAACAACTATTCATTTTTTACATAATTTGCTGATTATGGTAATTCTTGCTGTTTTACTTTGTCGCTAGATGTGGGCCTCAATGTCTCTGAAAGGAATATGACTATTGTCTTCAGCACTGTACTTGGAGCATTTGCTGTGTTGTTGGTTTTTCTTATGTTTCACAAATGCAAACAGAAAATACAGTACTTGCACCAACCTCTCAATAATGCACAATACACAGGTAAGGAACTTTCCTTCATCAAACAATTAGTTCAAACCCTTTTATTTACTATTGGCAATTAAAAATACTAATCTAATTTTAAACAGATACATTTGTGGCAGATGATGACACACTCGTTATTTCTGGAGGACTTTATGATGGCCATCCAATCTACGACAATGTACCAACAGCTCCTGCAGACCAGTCTCAATTCCACCTTGAGTTTCTCCATTAAAGACACAGAATTTCTATAGTCTGAAATCTACAGTTTAGGAGTGGATAGAACCAATGTACTAAACTAATGTAACCAATATACTTTCAAGACTGAAATATAACTCCTATAATGGTCTTTATAAGAGAAAAGTGGTCCTTAGTAAAGGAAAATGAGAATAGGTAGGACATGCAAACAAGTACAAAACTGATTTTTGAGAACATTGCTTTTACTTGTACAACACCAGAATACATAAATATATTAACAGAGTAACTTGTAACAACTAGAAATTGTCAAAGATCAGCAACATAACCTTGTGATAGAACATATTAGATTTCACGTTAACATTAAAGATGAGTTATTCCAAAGATTAGCACAACAGCAAAGTAATAAATAACACATTGACTCTGTAGTAGGTAAATTTAATCCTAAACACCCATAAATAAACTTACTAAAAGCTGGCATCTTAACACCAAAACCTTCTTCTCATTGACACTATGTTTTAGTTGAACCATAGAAACATATTCCATTCATGTTTTTGTGTTATTTTTAGTCTATTTGTTATTCAGTCAATCATGTATTATTTATTCATTCTCAATAGAACTGTATTTCAAGTCACCCACCTCTACCAATATTGTTATTACTGCTAATCTGACCTAACAGCCATACTTAGGCAAAAATCTTCTCATTGGTCTTTTTCTTTTTTTTGTCACAGCCAGTAACAGCTGTCCAACCAGCATCTCTCATTCTTTTCATTGCGGCCAGCTTTAAGGAGTTTCCTGGTGATTTATGAATGAGTGGGCTCTGATTCTGTAAAAATAACACACACATACACACACATAGGGATTTTTAAAAATCAAAGTAAGTATATTATATGCCACTTTGTTGGATCATAAAGGCACATTACCTTTTTGAGAATGTGGAGTTTACATTGTGAATCTGAACTTTTACGTGCAGGTACATTTGTAAAGGTCTATTCAAGACAAGAAACAAAAGAATACACATTAATCTGTCCTAGCGAATTTGCAGAAATGGTAAAATCACATTCACATAACCTGCAAGGTTTATGGCATTATTTTTTAAAATATTAACAAGCCCCCACCCCCCCAACCCGAAAAAACAAAAACAAAAAAACATTGCTTACCAAGAGATCATTTTGATCTGAGCTGTCAGACTTGGGGTCGAGTTCAATGGCGCTCTTTCCCCACTGTGCTGACTTTTCAGAAGGGGGAGTCCTTATTCTGTAGGACTATAGGGGAATAAATGTCAGTGAATATATTCATATTTTTTCAATTTTGGAAAATGTCAGAATATATTACTTTGATCTTTGTTGTTCTGGCAGTATGGTTTGTAAGACTTCTTGGGGTTTTCATGTCTTCACTGTTGATGCACTAAAATTCAAAGTCAGTGCAAGTCTTATAATCATTTATCATAAAACTTAAAGTAAATAAAAGCATATCAATACATGAATTATGTTATAATTTACTATAGACATTTTTATATATCTACTTTATGAATAGGTTAAATTGCAGTCTACCTTGGATTTTGGTGTTCCACATGATGATCTGATAAATTCAGTGGCAGATTCCTTAACAACAATTCAAACAAAGTTGCTTTAGAAAAAGGCTGTGGTAATAAGGTTACATTGTACTGCTTTACATTCACACACAAAGTTTTGCGGTCGTTTCCTACAGCTATAGGCAATTATTAGCAGAGTCTTCCATGTGAACTGACTAAGAGTATCTGGTGCCAGTATTCTCAGGCCCTATAAAAGCTGCTATCTTACTAATCTCTGAGAGATGCTCTCCATGAATTTAAATGTTTTCTCCAATGAGTAACACCCATGCTCATATTCACACTGCTATTCTTGTTAATTAATGGTTTCTAAATAAATCAACTCTGGTGCATTTTTAGTTCCCATGGCACATTTGAGACTCTCATTCAAACATATGAATATATACCTTTTTTTACTCATACACAACAAATACATTTAAAATCCCTTTTCTTTCTCTAAATAAAATCCAGGTGAATAATAAACATTATGAATAGCTATAGGGCTACAAACTGAAAGGCTAAAACACCATGTCCACCAAAAAAACCAAACCAAAAAATGGCAATTAAAATCTTCGCAAATATTATGGAAAAATAATAAATGAATCTATTTGTCCGATTTGATCCACCAATCACTTAAGACCAAATGTTGTCTGATTCTGACTCAGCTGGATGTTGTTCTGTTTTTGTCTTTACCTATAGCCTGGTACCATGGATTATTTTTCTAATAAATACCAGTTCAGCAAATTCAATTGGGGTTGTATTTATTTTTCATAATACCCAAAACCAAGGATGTACTATATCTGAAGTAGAAAAGGCTATTTTGAGAAATCTGTAGTTATAAAAACCTTAATCATCTGATTTTCTAAGCTTATCTTAAACAAAAATGTCTGAAACATTAATCTGTTGAAAACATTTTGGTCGATAAAACTCACATCTGTTGTACGAGTGGCCAAACTCTGACCATCTTTGCTGTAGGAGGAAGTTTTCTTGGCCTTGAAGAAGTCAAATGTGTGACTCTTTGAAGAGTTCTCTTTTGGAACCTCTGAACGTTTCCTTTGTTTATAGTTTGAGGCAGCTACCTGTAGTAGTACACATACAATTTTGGGTCAACTAAAAGTAATGACAAAGAATGCCATCTAGTGGCAGCCTATGAGCTGCATGCACTGTACCTGTTTGTCGCTCCCTTGTGACAGCAGAGTGCTTTTCACAACAGACATTTCCTGCTTCAGATCACTTGTTTTGTTTCTGACGTTTTCCTAAATTCAAAGTGTTTGTTACATTGTGAGTTGTCTCTCTCAGAAGTATGACAAACAAACAGCTGTATAAATAAATCCAACATAAACTGATTTAAAGTAGCATATACCTT
Organism: Neolamprologus multifasciatus; assembly: GCF_963576455.1. Taxonomy (NCBI): domain Eukaryota; kingdom Metazoa; phylum Chordata; class Actinopteri; order Cichliformes; family Cichlidae; genus Neolamprologus; species Neolamprologus multifasciatus. The sequence goes on along the minus strand of NC_140443.1, from coordinate 7,823,829 downwards.
CTCTCTTGTTTCTGCCTTCAGCTCTTTCTTCAGCCTCTCATTTTCAGACTTATGCTTTGAGAGGTCCAATTCCTGATTTAGAGAAATTTGTGATGCAAATATTAGGATATGACATATTTTCTGGTCAATCATTATTAGTGCTACTTAGCATGTTTCTTGGTACCAGTGATTTTTCACGAGCAGTCGCCTCCATCTCATTCTTCTTCTTCTCTTCAAGCTCTGCGTCCTTTTCTTGGACCATCCGGTCATACTGGCTCTGGTAGTGACAAGTTGGGTTCATTCCAGCACAATATACATGAGACATATTTATCAGACAGCAAGAAGGCCATTATAATAACTTTACCTTGTGTTTTTCCATCAGAGTGACCATATCTCCAATCTTATGCTGGCATTTAAGTTCTGTGGCCTCCTTGTTCTTAATGGCTTCTGCTGCTGTAATTCTAAGTTTCTGGACCTACAACACAAATTGGTTCTATTTTTGTAAATTCAATTTGAAGGAGGTAAATGTTAATTAAATTGAAATTACAAATTGAAAAGTAAAAAAGTAACCTCCTTCTCAAGTTCTGCAGCAAAAGTCGATTTTGACTCAAGAGTCTTGAGCAGTTTCTCATGTTCTTCTCCTTTGAGTTGTTTAAGGTTCTGGGACTCATTTTGAAGGCTGTTGATCTAAAGATTAAAGCAGCATCTTAATTTTCCAGTCTAATACTGATTAGCTTAAATAGTTCACATACATATTAACAACTGGAAAATAAAAACACAAAGCAAACCATCCCCATACCGTTGTTTCAAGGTCACTGGATTTTGCAATCTCCTGTGCCATTTGTTTCTTAAGCATTTTATTCTGAAAATATACAAGTGAGGACAATAAATACCATTCCACTCCTTTTATAGCTAGTTTCATGGTCATTACAAACCTCTTTCTTGTATTCCTCCTGGGCTTTAAATTTAATTTCATATTGTTTTCTGAGTTTGCACAGCTAAAAAGCAAAGATTTTTTGTTTAGTTCCAGAAAATGATCAATAACAACAGTATTTGCAATTTCACATTTTCACTCACCTTTGTTTCCACAGCTTTGATCTGTTTTTCTTTTTCTGTGATTTTCACCTGAAGTTGCTCATACTGTTCACACAGAGCATAAGGAAGCCATAATGAACATGTTTAGAATAAGCATCTTTATAAAGCCCTGTTTCTACTAATAATTTAGTTAAGATGCTTACCTTTTCTTCAGTTTGCTTCTGCAGAGTTTCTGTTTGTACACATTTCCCCAGGATTTTGGTTTTGACTGCAGTTAACTCATGTCTATTGCATGGAAAATGAATATTTAAATCTCAAAAACTGTGCATTCCAATCAGGAAAAAGTATCTTTAAGCCTCTGAAGTGCATATTCACCGTAAAGTCTTGTTTTCTTCCTCCAGCGTTTGAATTTCTCCATCGAGTTTTAATGCCTTCTCCTCACTCACCTGAGTCGAAGGTTTTCAGAATTTGTGATTCATATAATAAATGATTTAATAATAATACAAATAATAATAAAAATGACAATAATACTATAAAATTCAGACCTTCATGTTTGCCTCAATAGCTTGCACGTTAGAGAATCCATTTTCAAACTGCTCTTGAATGGCTGTCTTCTCAGACTGCAGCTCATTAAAGTTTGATAATAACTCTTCATACTTTACTCTTAAAAATGACATAAATAAAAAATGAAACATATTACAACAGCGTAATAAAATATTAAAATGCTAATATGCTAATATGATGAAATGGCTGTCTATTAACAACTCACTCATTTTGCAAAATGTCTTTCCTCAGCTGCTCCATCTGAACGTTGCATTCCTTATTTTTCTTCCTTTCAGTACACAGCTGTTCCTCCAGCTCCTGCACTTTGATCTGCAGGTATATTGCAGAGAAGCAATGCATTGTATATTTCAACCCAATGAATATATTTTACTACCAAACACATAAACAGCTTTCTCTAGTGGATAAGAGGTGAGGGGATGAGAAACAAAATTAAAAACATGTAAATGCCTGAGTCAAAGTGGACTTCTCCTTTAAATGTTCTTTTTCCTTTTCAGCAGCTTCACAAGCCTTTTTCAGTGAATCATTTTCAGCAAAAGCATTCTCTGCTTCTTTCTGTATTAGGGGAAATGGACAAACAATTCTAAGTATATTTATTAGGCTATCTGATACAGATCGTCTTTTCTTTTTGCATTATGTATCTATTTATCTACTTATATCACCTTAATGAAGTGGATTTCTTCAGTTTTCTTTGAAAGCTCAGCCATGAGTTCCTCCATTTTAGCTTGAATGAACTGAATTTTAGCCTTCACTGACTCAATGGATTTAGATTTTGTGTCCTAATAACAAGAACACATATTGTTTTCAAGGTATGTAACAGACTTGGGCATGCAAGGACTGGTTTTAGAGAGAAATCGTACACTTTCCCTTCAAATAAACCGTACCAGTTCATCTTTGAGAATTTGGATTAGGCCATCTTTCTTTGTAGCTTGGTCGAAGGTTTCCCCTGTTGAGTAAAATATTTCTTTCGGCTTGAAACCACATCACCTAAAAATATCAACACATGTTATCCGGTGGGACTTACCTAAAACTGTGTTTCTCCTTTCAAGTTCAGTGTTGTTTTCTATAAGTTTATCCTCAAGCTCTTTGGCCCTTCAGAAAAGTAAAAACAAGAATATAACGACATGAGGAAACATTGTACTTTATCTAGAAAACACTGTGAATGAAGGAGTTTAATATACCTCTCTTTCTCTAGTGCTAGTGAAGTCTTTAGCTCTTGAATGGTTGACTGAATGCACTCTAGCTCCTCTGCTTGCTGATTTTTGACTCTGTTGAGCTCCTGTAAACTGAGATCTTTGCTTTGGATGACCTCAGCATACTCTTTTTTACTTTGTTCCAAGGCTGCAGCAGTAGTTTCCTGATTTTTCTTTGTTGGGTTGTTAATATTTCAGTTAAAGCATATTGCATGCAACACAAGAGCCCAATTTCAGTACAAAGAAAAGAATCTCAAGATACTCACTTCAGAGTCTCTGCAGCGCTGCTCGGCAATATTCAGTTGTTGAAGAAGAGATTCCTGTCCAGCTTTTGCACTTTTGAGAACTTCAAATTGATGATCTATAAAACCACATATATAATATTAGTATCCCCAAAACAAAGTGTACTAACCTGACCTGAAGTCTGGAAAAGAAATAAAACATTTTCACCTTAAACTAAGCACCTTTTCTCATGTTAATGAGCATCTATCCAAATATACTGTCATCACTCTAATACTTCTGCATATTTAATACTGAGTAATATTTAAAAACTGTCTTGTTATGAACACACTGTTTTATTACCAGTGTAGCAAAGTTTAAAAAATCAACATGCACAGCTTATCTTCAGATCTAATTATGATGTTACTTGTTGACTGTTGAAGTTCATTGCAGTGCTTCTGAGTTTCATCGAGGTCCAGCAGGAGTTTCTGTAGTTCGGTTTCCTTATCCTTAAGTTTTATTTGAAGCATGGTGATCTGCAAAGAACATGTCAGTCAAAATTTGTAAAATATGTGGAAATATATTTCATGCCAAAAGTTCCTCAAATAAACTGATGGAAGGGCTTTTTGCCCCCACTAACCTCTTCCTGTTTTATCTTAAATTCCTGCTGATATTTCTTTTGTAGCTGGTCAAATTGCAGTAAGTCTTCTTTGACTGAAAAACAATAAAACATGCTGTGTTGATGGTCAAAGTGTCACTAATTCATCTAGTTCCACTTGAAGTCTAAATACATTTAAGGCATTTTATTGAGTAAAAGACATAACATTTTGGCGTAATAAAGGCAAGAAGAAATGTATATATATACCTTTCTGCATCTCTTGCTGATCAGTTTCTACTCGGACACGTAGGCTTTCAAATGCGGCAATCAGTTTCTAAATGAAAAAGTAATAAACTGGCAATCAAACCTCATCATTTTACAATGTTTTGATCAACAAAATATAATAAATTAAAAGCTACTACTAGCAAACATTTTGTGGTGTTTTACCTTAACACTTTCGTTGTTTTCAGTAAGGAGGTCGTGGGTTTCCTCTCTTTCAGCTTCAACTGCAAAACATTCACAGCAATGTACCATTTATTTCTGCACTTACTAAAGCTGATAAAGAAAAGTATTCTCCAGATCAGCAGAATTTAAGAGACACTTTTTACTTACATAAATGTATTTTCTCAACTGACGAGTCAAAGGTTTCCTTGAGTATATTGCACAAGTTCCATGTTGAATTGTTTCTGCATTTTAAAAATTGAGTTTTTAGCATTTCACAATTAAAGGAACAAAACAAAACTAAATGTAATCAGATCATCATATTTATCTTAGTTTAACAAATCACACATACTTGTTCCTCAGTTCTTCATTTTCACTAATCTGTTCCTCCAGCTTTATGCTGAGACTTTCATTTCCAAACTGCAGACAGAAAATACATTAAAGAATTCAAAGTTATCTCTTCCTGTTGTAAATGTTGTACGTAGGTAGACAGACAGAGATAAGCAAATAAGATCAGTCTGTGGGGTACACACCTGCAGCTCCTGAATTGCCTTGCGCTGTGTTTCAATTGTTCTTTTGTTATCTTGGAGCCTTCTTTCCTTTTCCACAGTGTCAGAATAAACTTTAACCTTCCAACACTTAATTTTCTCAACTTCATCAAACAGCTTTGAATAAAGCTGACCAGGATTGCAATTATTCTGGAAAACATCCACAGTTTAGGAATTAAAATGACACACACAGTCATATTCATACTGCATATTTCTGTGCAATAGAAATATTTACCTCGTCTTTCTCCATTGGTTGCATGAGTTTCATCTTCAGAAAGTCTTTAGTAGGACACAATAATTAGGTTAATATTTATAGTGCAGTTCTTCTGTTGGAAGTGATAGAGCTGGTGTTGTTAAATAACACAAAGACACACAAATACCTTGTTTGGGCGGTTTAGTTGGTGCAACCACGTTTGTATTGGGGAACAGGATGTTTTTCTCTTTGTCAAAGCATTCACTGTAACTCTGGTGGAAAAGAGCAGTAATATTTAATGTCATGTGTGTTAATAATTACTGCCTCATAGACTGCTGCTGACAACACACATACAATGGTCATTGCGCTTGTAAGGTTAAATAGTTACTGCTGAGCTAGCATAGTGGTGAGTTGAGTTTTTTCATCAATGTTTAGCTTCTAATTATTAACTAATTATAACTAACTATTTATTGACTTACAGGTTGCAATGCGTTCATGAAATCGCCTCTGTCTTCAACTATTTCTTGAGGTTGAACCGCAGATATTGGTCCGTTATTCACCCTGGGAGGCACCAACAGCTTGAAGCTAAAACGTCGATCTCTCTCCATTCTGGAATAGCCATACAGCAATAACCTAGTTATTTAATAAGCGGTGTTTTAAACCAAGACATCTTTAATAAACACCACAGAAATGCCAGAAGACTACAAATAACTATTATTGTCCCTTTTTACCTAATATTCATAAGTCAAATAACCCTAAACATTAGCTAGCTAGCTAACTAACGGTAATTAGCTTTTTATTTGTGAGTCAACTAGGCTCGCAGACAACAGCTAACAGTTACCTCCGGTATATTAGAACAGCGTTATTTCCCACAAAATACAAGATAAAAAAAACAATAATAATAGTCAGTAGTTTAGAATGTTACTTAATAAACATCAATGTGGTAATTTACTAGGTACTACGTGTAAACTATGACATTTTTTTTAAACGTTACCTGTTAAACTTGGTTAACGGTTATAACACGACCACCCTGCACGAGGCGAGGAAGGACTCTAGCCCACCTGTTTAAGTGAAGACTATTCTTGTGTCGTTCAGGTTTATTTAAATATCATACTTTATTTTTTATTATATTATTTTTCTTCTTCTTCTTGATAATAATAATAATAATAATAATAATAATAATATAATAATGTTTGTGGTAGCAGTGGTATATACACAAAATTAAGTTGTTTTTTGGTGGGCGGATGCTGTGTCCCTTTAATTAATATTTAATGTGTAAAATTGGCAAAATAAAGCAAAATTTTATATTATAAAATGAAAAATGAAGGTAATACGTGATAGTCAAAGGTCTAATTTAGCACAGATATGCAGTTGGAGGTGATATATGTCATATAAGAACAGCACTTTGCATCTTTGAAACCATCAATCAGTTTAGTACATAGTGGAGAATATTAATTATTCTCTAAACTCTTGTATCAAAACTAATATGCAAAAAATATTACAAACAAAATAATAATATAGAAATATTCTTTTTTTCCCTGAAGACTATAGCTGACGTTAAGATTTAATTTTTAAATAAATTATGTCAGCACATAACAAAAACATTACCATATTTCTATCTTAGATTCAAGAAAAAACAAGACAAAAGACACAGTGGAATATTACATCCTTGTTAAACAGCCTTTTATTTGACTTTTCCCACAAAATTCCTTTTTTTGCAGTCAGTGGCATGTTTTCCATCATAAGGCAAACCGCTAAACATCAGAATTATTTTATAACAGGCATAATGCATTATCAACAATGAACCAGAAAAAAATAACATTTAAAAGAATTTAGAATGAGAATGAATGTGCTTATGGAATAAACAAAGTGGCATAGGTGATACTTCTAAAAGTTAAAAAAAATTGCACTTTGCTGTGATGTGCTTGGGAAGCTTATGATGTCTTTATAAATGTCGTGAGAGAGAAGTGAGAAAAGAGAAAGTGTCTCTTAAAAATAAAGCTTTCTACTAGTAACAACAAACAAACAAGAGCAAAACACTTTCATTATGTGATTGTACATTTCAGAAGGTTAACATGCTAAAGGAAATAAAGTTATAAAAAATGTTATAATGATATTACCAATAAGACAGAAGTAATTTAAATTGCTTATTTAATATATTTATGAGGTTTACGTATAAATATAAGAGGTATATATTTAATGAGGATTGTGTATTTGTGTTTAAAGGACTTTAATAATTGTGGCTATGAGTTCTATGGTGAGCTTCAAAAACAATGCATAATCAAACTGATGAGGAATTAATGCTATTGTTGCCTGTTGAAAAAGCATGTTTCTTTTGATGAAAAATTACCTCACTAAGGACAATAAATTGACCCATGTTGTAAATTGACTTGATGCAGGACTTTATACAGTGTCCTCTGTATTCCTAGCTTCTGCCACCTCTTTGGCAGCATTGTCCCTGTTGGACTTTTGTACTCCAACTCCCACCACTCCTCTCCTCTCCTCCTTTTTTTTCTCTTTGTCCAGCAGCCGATAGTTCAGCCCCATTCCTGCAAACAGGAAGACACTAGCAACTATGAGGATGATCCCACAGCCCTGGTAGGTGTACTTGTAATCATGGTAGACGTCTTTGAACTTCCCTGTGAAGACAAAACGACATCATACAGGATAATTTGTTTCTGTGCATAAACTGTATATTAAAAATGGAAGTCTTCACCATGACATTACCCTTTGGTTTGTGCACTCACATTCAGAATCGTTCAGATGGATATTTTAGCTGTTACTCTCTGTGTGTTTTGATAGTAGCGCAAGGGCTGGTACTGACTGAAAAACTACAGACCCTACATGCTCATGGCTTTTCACTTACAAGGTACTACACTCAATGACATAATGTGCGATAGTCTATTCTAGTGGAACAGTGTAAGGGTCTATGTGTTGCCCCTGTGATGGGGGAGACCACACCTCACGCCCAGTGACAGCTGGAATGGATGGATGGATAATCTAGAAGTCTAAATCAAAATGACAAAATGAAGACAATACTGTGTTGTGTAACAGCTGAAACTAGAGATTAAGGCCATAAACCTATAAGCGAAGTCTTTACTGAAGTAAAAGATCGAGTGACCAACAAGGCCATTTTCTTATACAGTTGCACTTCTTATTGCGACTCAAGGAGTGCCCTCTGCTAGTCAGTTAAAAAATAAAATTAAGCACTTATGTAGTGGCTTAACTATCTTTTATATATACAAGTGTATTAGTATAGTAAGTAGTTATTATCATTAGTGGGGTACTCACCAAGTAACGGCGGACCTAATAATACAGGACCGCACTCAACAATAGTGACAAGCCCAACAGCACTGGAGAAACGCTGCGCTCCGACTAGGTCCATTAACGTCTCGAACAGCACTGCACTCAGCCAGCCGAAAGCAAACCCAAAGAAGATGGCATAAATGGTAAAGCCTGTATAATCTTCTGATATTGGAGCTAGGACATGACACACGCCGTTGTACAGTACTGAAGCAGCAAAGAAGTACTGTATCCTGGAACGGACCCACTTGGTATTGGCCACCATGCCCATTGAGGGTCGGGCAAACATGTCAACAAAAGCGAGGATAGACAGTAAAAAAGCTGCCTTCTCTTTGGCAATGTCTTTACTCTTGGCATAATTAGAGAGGAACACCAGCGGTGCAAAGAGGCCAAAAAACATGACAATATTTCCCACTATATAGAGCAAAAAGCCACGGTGCTTGAACAAAGTGAGGTCGATAAAGCTGTTAATGGTCTGCAACACAGTCTTCCTCTCTGTGGTCTTCTCTGCAGGCTTGGGTTTTGGTCCTATAGGTCGCATGAGGGAACCTGCAACACAGCAGTTGAAAAGCAGGCCACCCAGGATCAGAAAACTTCCTCTCCAGCCAAACTGATCAAAGAGCCAAGTATTAATAGGAGCTAGGGTAGAAAGAAAGACAGGACTTCCAGCCATGGCAAGCCCATTAGCAATAGGTCGCTTGTTGTAGAAGTATTTTCCAATCATTGTGAGAGCAGGGTTAAGGTTGAAGGACAATCCCAGACCTGAAAGATTCAGTAAAAATATGTATAAAAATGAGCATGAAACAGTGTTTGAAAAAACAACAGTGTACAAAAAAAATAAGTTAGTAACAAACAAACTTGAAAATATTAAAAACTAGGTACCTCCAAGAACACCTATGCAAAAGTAGAGTGCTTGAACCGATTCACAGAAAGAAGCAGCAATGAGGCCCAATCCTGACAGGCATCCTCCAGCCATCATAACGGGACGACTCCCATATTTGTTAACCAGGATGCTGCTGATTGGACCTGAATCAAAAGAAACAAAGAACAAATATAGTAAATATATAAATATAGCATATATATCATGTCGCTACATGTTTTTCATCTATTCAAAGGCACAATTCTAATTTTAACCACCAGAGGGCTCTAGTGCCACAGCTGTGTCTCAGCAAATTCAAACAACTTCAGCAATCAGTTTTGTCAGTGCTGCACTGCAGTAGATGTGCTCCCAAGCCATTAATAATGCGATCTGTCAGAAAAACCACAAAAGCTGCAATGAAATAATCATTTATTTGATCCAGATATTCATAAAAATTGACAGAAGAATAATTTGTTTTGGAGCTTTTTTTAATGTACTCCAAACACAATTGAAATGATCATTAGAAATATCTCAGCTCAGACAAGCGGGTGGGGGTATTTGTGTGAGTGTACTGGGGTGATTTTCTCACTGGTGTGTACATTGGGGTTAAAACAACACAGAATCTTCTGTTATATATATAACATATATATATAACATATATAAATATTAGATTTTGATACTGGCTATGGAGAAAGAAAGACTGACTGTGCAAACAGTAACCAGCTTATTAAGATTCATGCATACTGGATTCAAAATCAGCTCAGGAAAATTGCTATGACTAGTAGACAAATGACTAAAATGCACTGAGGGCTCGGGTCGCAAAACACCATCTCCATCTAAGACATGTAACAACCAGCCTAAATGAGTATGAGGATCCACATGGAAGACACTTCTGCCTTCCTGCCAAATCTCTGCACTAGCCAATGAACCCAAATGGAAACTGACAGTTTTTGTTTAGAGGTTGTCCAGACTCATTTGCCAGCACGGTGCAAGACAAAGGGTTTTTAAATTGTAATGCAGGCAGTCTCCTCACAAACAATGAGTTCTTTCCTTCTGCGTTGCAGGGTGGGTTGCTTATGATAAAAAGGTTGGAGACAAACCAATGTAGAATATTATGAATATAATGAATCAAAAATTGAAGGAGTACAGAGGTACGCAACAGTGGGCTGTTAATGAACTTCTCCTGCTGATGTGTTCTGAATGTTTAACATAGAGATGGCAAGAGGCTCAGCTGTCATCTGCTCACGGCGCTGACAAACATTGCCTTGCTTATTCTCTGTTCTCAATTACTATGCGTAGCTTGCCTTCATCTGTGTATATTTACATCAAACATTTGCATTAATTGAGGGAGTCACACATATCCACGTATACTAAGACACTGCAGCTCATAACTTGTTAGGGCATGTGAGGCTCTAAGAGCCAAGTGAAACAAAAAGAAGTGATTAACAGACATCCACTTTGCTCCATTATGTGTTACAAATAAAAAGCAACACCATGGTAAAGATAGGCAAGTTGAGAACAATCAGTTACTGTTACAGTGTAACTCAATAACCTTAAACCATCGTTCCTGCATGCCTGAGTGTCACTCTCCAAAAGCAGCTGCTTGTTAAGTGTTGCTGAACAATAAACAGCATTGATTTCTTCCATGGGGAACACGATACTTCTGTTGTACAGTAATGAGGACTTAACTTGAATGTGAAGTTTTGTTCGCCTTAGGAACTTAATACTCAGAGTAAATAACAGACATGTGGCACCTTGGTTTCTTGGGATGTTTTCACCTGGGATGTTTTGATGCAATATGTTCACCATTATGCACACATGCTAGCTGAGTGAGGCCATATTTCCAATTTTATTTTACTGCTAGCAGATCTTAGCCCCATGTATAAAATTTGACTGACAGTGTATTTTATATGGAGATACACTTCCCACTTCACACATTAGTTTGGAACACTAAAGCAGCTTTCCCGAAGCTTCCTTGAGACTAGATGCCTAAGTCATCATTTTTCCAGTTCATCACACACTAGAGCAAAGAGAACAGCAGTGTTTTGATTTCAGAGGAGATGGCCTTTTGGGACAAGAAGGACTTCTTTGAACTCTGATTTCTCTCTGTTTATTTATCGTGAGCTTGAAAAGGGCTTTATCGTCATCTGATTGACCAGCCCTGAGTGACATCATGAAGTGTCTCATTCATCTCATCAGTGCAAGAACACAAACAAAACCCCTGGTGGTCTTCCAGTCTCAAAGCACAAGAGAAAAGAATAGGTAGGTGTGCAAGGCTTAAACTCATTCATATGCTCCAGAGACAGATAATGTTGCAACAGCATTTCAATGGAACACTTGAAATTTTTTTTCGCCAGTTTAAATTTTTCCGCACAGTGATTATGCTTATGTGTGATCTCTCTGTGACTGAAAAGCTACACAGTAAGCCTGTATTTCATCAAAAATAAATGATTTTTTTTTCTTATTTGGAACAGAACACTAAAGGAATAAATGTAGTATGGTCATGCTAAGAGCTGGGTATTGATTTCAGCTGCTTGTCTTGGATGGTACTGTAGCTCACCTCCGCCGTACGTGACGGCTAACATGATGGAGGAGATCCAGGACACCTGGCTACTTGTCACATTGAAGATCACCTCAATCTCTTTGAAGAAGACAGTGATGGACTTGGGAAATGCATAGGAGAAGCCAATAGAGATGAAGGCTCCAATCACCACCATCCATCCCCAGCCACCCTCAGGTGGTGTGTAACCTTGAGGACCACCGACGGCTGGTGGCATTGTTCTTAAAACTCAAGGAGTTTTACAGATACGATGACTGTTTAGGAGAGAACAAAGTGACAGAGAAAGTCCTTTGATTAGTTGCTTGTAATTCTTAAAACACTTTAACAAAATTATATTTGTGTTTATGAATTAGAATACAGAAGACCTTTGGCAAACATCAATAAACATAGAAAATTACAAAACATTTTTCCGTTTCATACTGCTGCACAGTCATTTGTGATACTTTGTTCAATTTATTGTCCTCTTTTACTTGAACTTGATATTTTGTCCTCAGCTTTGAAACATTTGACATCAATAAAACATTCTTATATCAGTTTTGTGACTAGAAAGTGTCAGCAATAGATCAACTTTGTATTCAAGTTGATCTTAACCAGTATGACCTTGCAAACAGAACTCAGATTTCCAAACACCAGCAGTGGTTTTGTTTCCGGCTCACCTCTCTTGTTTAGTAATATTGTTAGTACATTTTACTTTGGCATTGCCTATCATGGCAGCTTCTGAAGAAGGAAAATCAAACTAACAAATTTTCTACCAGAGGTGTAATTTTCACATTTTCACACTGTGTTTATAAAATAAACATTTGCTTTTATTTTTTTTAACCTTCAGTAAGTTGATGTTACTTTTTTTTTTTTTTTAGTTTTTAGAAAACTAGAAAAAATACACATCAGGTACTGTCTCACAGTCTTGATTTGATTTTCCTTTTTCCAAAATGTTTTCATGCATTTCATGCTCCTTGGTCTCAGCGTTAACTACGCTTTTCTATTCTTTGGAAGCCCTTTTGGCCATTTCAGCCCTTTTGGCCACTTCACCATATAGCTTTGTCATGCATTATACAGTACGAACCTTCTATACCGACCTATAACCTCTGAGTAACCCTGCTTTGACGATACCACGTGTATATGAAAAGATTCATTATGTTGCAAAAGCATTCCCCCAACTTTAATAACTATCTTCAAGATTAAACATGGCATTTCTGGCCTTGCTTTGCTTTGAATTGATCTCTGCATGCATTTACTAAACTCCCACCTGCTGATCTCACACAGTTTCACTTTAGAAATGATGAATACGAGTCCATCTGCAGAGTCAAACAACTTACTGTATTGTTTACACAGGGGAGACTATCCAGAGAGAACATCGATCAGACCACGAACACAGGTTGAATTCACACTGCTCAATAGCTCAGGGCTACGCTCTGGAATGGCTGATGATGTAGCGTTTTTCAGCCAAGGAGGACTTGATTTGGTTGATGAATTGGGTTAGGACTCTGAAAACTTATTGGATAAACCAGTTGTGTGCAGCACGTAGTGAATATTTAATGTTTTAAAGAACTTTTGTTATTGAGCTGGGATTTTAGCATCTGCTGTGCAGCTGTAAATGTGCCTCCTTCTTTATCCTGCAGCAGCAATACACTGAGAGAAATAAGAACTTACACTGCCACTAAATCAAATCAGTTTTGCATATCAAAGAAATAAGTTGTGTGTGTGACATTATTGGTTATCACTAACAAGGAGTATTTGTTTTTTTTATGCAAGTAAAATGCTAAATGACTGTTGTTTTTGAGGAACATTAAATTCACAACCAACTGCACTGTGTCTGTACTTTTCATACTTCAATGTTCTGGCCGACTTGTCAACCAGTGAGCATTCATTTATGTTTAGAAACATGCAATTGGGATTTTGGGAGGGCTGTATGGAAAAACCTTTGCGCTGAAAAGCTTATCCATAGACTCTCCACTGACAAATACATACGCAAACTGACACAAACATGGAAACAAAAAGGTGTCCTAACTGCAGCTCTGTACTCTGATGATGTTCTCTGCAACCAGCATTAGAAAACGTAACTGTATTAGTTTTCTACTCAAAATATATATATTTTGTCATATTTTCTTTTCTTTTTTAATGTGTTGCTTCCAGTTTAATCTTGTGTTTTCATATCCACAGAAAGTTCAATGTTGTTTGATCTTACCTGTCCATTGGTTAGCTTCATATCAAAGTTAATCATGTTTTACCAATAACATCATGACAGCCCAAAGATTTTTCCATGAAGTGACCACAATACAGCAAAATTATTTTACAAAGCCTAAATGTCTAAGTTTGCACCACGTTTTTTATTGCCCTTTCTTAATAAATACTACTTTAAAAATCAATGTTGTTCAACACACTGTAGGTAACAATAAAATTTGAGTTAGTTTAGGTTAAGTGTAAACGTTTTTAAAAAAAGATTTTAACCTTTAATTGATCAAGGATCCTTGTCCTTTTGGAAACTATGAAATTACGAGAAAAGGGAATGAAAAGATTGAATGAAGTCTAGACTCTTCAACAGGATAATATGCCGGGAAATGTTATTACAACAGAGACAGTGCTATCTGTACTTTTAAAGAACAAAAATTCAGCAGTTGACATTAAATGATAAATGGAGGAACAAGTTAAGACAGACAGGACCCCCGGATAGAATAGTAAATCTGCAGAAATAATGAATAAAACAGACTGCCTGTCTCTAAAATAAAGAGCAAAATATCAATTCAGTAAAAACTGCAGAGAGTCAATTCATTCAAGCCAGGATAAGGAGTAGACAAACATGCAGAGGTATAAAAACAAACTCCCCTCACGCTGTAAAGGTCTAAATAAAGTAGCCAAAGTGGGCGGCCTGAAAGTGCCACTTGACAACACACATACCAGCACAGAAGCAGGGTGGGCTCAGCAGAGGACATCAGCAGATATACAAAAGGATTTGGTCCCTGTGCTTAAAGATGTGAGGCTCAACTGATTTAATTTGAATTCATAAGATTAAGTTGGGTAAATGTGTCTCCTTTTCTTAGTAATTAATTTTAGTCTCAACTCTGTGTACCCATATGTTGCCTGAATTAAATTGTCAAACTAAGAATAATGAAAATAAAAAAGAAATTACCTTTAATATGGTTGAGAAACCACGCAATTTTAAATTTGTGCCAAATTGGGCTCTTTTGCGGAAGACTTTTCATTCATTCTGCCCGCTTCAGGCCTTTTCTGACCCCAGCTTTCTAGTACCAATTTTAGACAGAAATGAATTTGTCTGTTTAATTATAGATGAGAATAATGTGTTAAATATTTGCTCAGGGAAATTGCATTCTCACATAATAAGTATTGTTATAACACTAACAAAGCAATCCATTTTTTATGAATATCCAACTGGAAACAGACAAGTTCTTGAAGTAATTATTTTAAAAATGATGTCTGGCAAATATTACATGTATATCAAGGATCTTACCTTAGCAGGAGCTCTTGAACAGGGACAGATGAGCTCTGCAGATAAAGTCTCTGAGGGACGTTAACACAGTGCAGACATCACAGAATCGGACTGAGTGGCTTTGAATATATATATATTAAAAAAATACAAAAAAGAAACACTACATTTGTTTCACAGACTGTCCACAAAAAATCAGTGGGTCGGTGCCAGGCTACAAGTTTCAACAGTGTCACTGTTTTCTCTGACTAAAGTAGAGTTCATTCAGTGCCCAGATCAAACAGCTGGACAATCTGGACACAACGGTGCTAAATGGTGAGGCCAGTCAAGATCTTATTGGCTATGCAACACGTAGAGCCATGCCCCTACGGTGCTTTCTCCACCCCTCTGTCATGTGCTGAGCTGACACATAAGGTCAGACTAAGGCCCTGCATACTGCACAACTCTATAGTATCCATGACTGTATGTGGTCCAAGAGGATATAATAATGTCTGCACTCCAGAAGATTAGATGCTGTTATCAGTGCCATTCACTTGAATTTTATAGGAAATCAATTTTACAAATATGACGGACATTGTTTATTCAGCCACCTGAAAGAAAGACTTTTGTGTCATTCCTTATTGAGCCTTTCTCCCAGATTCCCTGAGGAACTATTTATAAGTCTGTATCAGGCCTTGGGACAGGAAAGGCCTGAGTACACTGGGTTACTGAAACAGCATGTGCTTCCAAAGTGCCTTCAAATTCTTGACACCCTTGAAACATTATTTCTTATTGTTAACTTGTTTTGTGTAGTTCACCTCATTTTTCATCCTCCAATGCTTTTTATTGCTTTTCAAACAGAGGATGCAATAGAGCAACACCTACAATTCAGTGTTTTCTCCTGGGCTGGTATTTATTCACAGGAGCAGAGTGTGAGGAATAGAAATGGATTTGGGGACAAAGGCATTCAAATTTGTATCTGCTAGTTTCCTTCAAAGGCTGAATACATAGTTCTTAACAGAGGAACTTTTTTTAACATTTAAGTGCATCCTTTCACTTTGAGCCATGCACATGGCATTATTTGAACAATGTACAATTAAGTTTTTGTTCCCACATGAAGTTTAATAGAGGAGTTTTTACTTTTTCAGAGAAACATCTCACAATAAACTGACACATAGCATATCGTCATTGCCATAATATGAGAAATAAAAATAAAAAATCAAACAAACGTTTAGTTTCTCTACAAGACTGATATATTGTTTTTTCTTGCCTCAAATATACCTCATCAGCTTCTTAACCCTTGTATGGTGTTTGGGTCTGTGAGATCCATTTTCAGTTTTTTTCAAAAGAAAAATTAAACAATTAATTATTTTTTTTAACCTGAAATTCATTGGCTTTGGCTTATTTTCTGTGAAGAACATAAATCCAGACTAATTTTCAATGACCTCATACTGTACCTCCCCCCACGCATTCACATTACATACAAAGTGTTCGGGTCCACTGGACCCAGGTCTAATAAAAGTGTTGAAAGTGTAGGTCCTGTGTTCCCACACTCTGTCTTCCTCCTTTTCGGTGCTGCTGATAGTGTTTTCTTCCCCTCCTGCTCCCGCACAAAGTTGCAACATTGTTGAAAATTCAACTATCAACACCGTCTGCTCTTACATTCCCACACATTTTACCCTCTTTCCTGAGGGATATCATATCCTGTCCCACCTGCAAATTAGGGGCATAATACTATAAATAAGACTTTGCCAGTGTGGTTCTTTATCACAACTGATCAAGATGGCAAAAGATTATCTGCTGCGAGGGCCATCCAATTGATTTTGGAAGAGAGAGGGGCTTCGGATGATGATGTTGACAAAGAGGTTTCAGAATATATATATATATCTGTTATTAACCTCTGTCTCTCTTCCACAGCATGTCTTTTATCTTGTCTTCCTTCTCTCACCCCAACTGGTCGCAGCAGATGGCCGCCCCTCCCTGAGCCTGGTTCTGCCGGAGGTTTCTTCCTGTTAAAAGGGAGTTTTTCCTTCCCACTGTCGCCAAAGTGCTTGCTCATAGGGGGTCATATGATTGTTGGTTTTTTCTCTGTATCTATGAAGCGCCTTGAGGCGACTTTTGTTGTGATTTGGCGCTATATAAATAAAATTGAATTGAATTGAATTGAATAGAATATTTCACATTTCTGAAAATTCAGAGTCTGACAGTGACTTTGAAGAAGAGGATGAGGTTGAGCACCATTTAGTAACAAAACGAAGACGAGTACCCCATCAGCAGCCAGCTCCAGGACCAGAACAAGCCCACCAGACAGCAAGTGAAGAAATATGGATGTCAATAACTGGTGAAATTGAATGGTCTTCTTGCCCAAGAAATGAGCCACCCTGCAGAGCTGTTACTGTGATAAGCCAGGGCCAACGCGGCTGACAGGTACTCATGTGCAGGACATCAAGTCTTCATTTGAGCTTTTCATCCCAGATTCCATCCAGAAAATTATTCAGGATTGCAGTAATCTAGAAGGAAGGTGTGTTTTTGGAGAGCGGTGGAAGGAGATGGACCAAATTCATCTAAGAACCCCAAAGGCCTACTTTGGGGTTCTTAGATGAATTTGGTCCATCTCCTTGCAGGAGTTTTCAGGTCCAAAGGGGAATCCACAGAATCCCTGTGGGATGCAGAAACCGGCAAGAACCTTTCTGTGCATCAATGTCTCTGGAAAACTTCCACAAAATTTCCAGGATTATCCGTTTTGATAGCCGAGATGACAGACCAGCTTGACGGCAGAGAGACAAGCTAGCTGCCATCAGGACAGTGTGGGATAAGTGGGTGAACCACCTTCCCCTGTTTTACAACCCTGGGCCTAATGTCACCATTGATGAGCAGCTGATCCCATTTAGTTGTGAAACATATTGCTTCACGTGTAAATGTGTTGTGTCTTTCCACTCACTCCACTTGATCATAACTGATTAATTTTTTTAAAACATTTTATAAAAAAAAAAACAAAAAACAAAAAAACAACCGAGAAGCACATTAATTCATAAATGTGATCTAACAAAGGTAAAGGGAAAAAATTAACCGTTTGCTGTTCATATGGCTTGTAATTGGGATGAAGTGAACATCTGCTGAGTAATTTAACATAAAATTGTTTGATAGTGTTAATTTGGAAAGCCAAAACTCTAGCGGGTCCACCAGACCCATGAACACTGGCTGAGTAACAAAAATATGAACACCACACAAGGGTTAATGAATGATGAATGATTTTGTTATACTTTCATGGTCATCATGGAATTAAATAATAAGGACTGAATAACACTGGCATCAATTCAAAATGTGTTATGACCACATCTCTACAACACTCATGACATTTCCAGCTTTAATTGTTCTTTTTGAACAATGCCATTTAGCACCACATAGTAGGATAAAGGAGGAAATGTTGAAAATCACCATATATGACTTGAATTAGCCCCCTCAGGGGTGTTAGCATGCATATTTTACTTGCTTTTTCTGCCTTCAGTCCAAAAAGGACTCAAGTGATTCTGTCAGATTAAACCACAACATGCTCTTCTCTTGTTGCTTTGACTGTATCTTTTATGTGACCTGCAATAGCCTGTACAATCTCTATGTCTCCTTATGGAGTCCCTCCAAAGAAATAATAGGATTCTCTGTCAAGTACAGAACCTGCCGCCTTTATCAGCATAATCACTCTGAGAGAGCCAACTCTCAACTCAAAGGCTCAGCAACAATGACGTCACACTGTCTTCTATTTCATCCTAGAATATCTGGTTATCTGTGTCTACGTGTCAGACCTGACGTTGCCTTGGGAGTTAATTGTTCCAATCCTATTGTATAAACAGGCAGAAGCAGAGAGGTTTCTGAGCATGACGAGGGGTTTATGTTTACTAAGCAGGCTGCAGGTTATACAGAATGGAAAGCGCAGTCGTGTAAATCAAACAAGCTTTTCAGTTTCAACAGTAAAGTACAGTGTGTTTGCACTCTTAGGTAGTAATAATAGCAATTTCTGCTATCAGCCACGTACAGTAAAACTGACTAGCATGCTGAT
Source organism: Neolamprologus multifasciatus (assembly GCF_963576455.1). Classification (NCBI taxonomy): domain Eukaryota; kingdom Metazoa; phylum Chordata; class Actinopteri; order Cichliformes; family Cichlidae; genus Neolamprologus; species Neolamprologus multifasciatus. The sequence goes on along the minus strand of NC_140443.1, from coordinate 7,804,865 downwards.
ATTGTTGAGTGTGGTGAACAATGAATTTAAACTCTGCTTAATTTATATAATTTTTTTTCACATGCTTGAGTAACTGACGCATGAAGTGAAGCATGATCCCCTGAGTTAAAAAAATTATTTACCTTGTGTTAACGGAATGATTGATAGATTTAAAATAATAATAATATATAAACCTTGTATAATGTATAATTCTTTTATGAGCTGTTTTGTTGTAAGTCATAATTCTTCCACACTGTTTAGCAGAAAAAAATGTCTGAGGCCACTCTTGGGTTTAGAGAGCACTACAGTAAAATACCTTATTCATTGTCAAAGGGATTAGAATTGATTAGCTCAGCTATGTGAGACACAGCCTATATAGAGTTTTTATAAGCTGTAGTAAGAGCACTATATGTTCTCATTTGAACAAGGGCACTCTCAGACGACATACACTGGCATTGTGCTTTGTTCATTGCTGTGACTGATTCCCAAGAACCTGCCTGGTCTGCAGTGTTTTCTGTAACCCTTACCTTAAGAAGTGTAACATGTAACTCAAATGGTAAACCTAAAGGCCTGTTGCACTTACGCCTGTAGTGATGAAGTGCTTTGAGAGACTGGTCTGTCAGCACATCAGGGCCGGTCTGCCTTCCACTCTGGACCCCCACCAATTTGCCTATAAGACAAATCAATCCACCGAGGACGCCATCACCATAGCGCTCCACACTGCGCTGAGTCACCTGGAGCACCGAGGAAACTATGTGAGAATGCTCTTCCTGGACTTCAGCTCAGCATTCAATCACATCATCCCGGAGATCCTGGTCGAGAAACTGTCTAACCTGGGACTCTCCACCTCCATCTGTCTCTGGATCAAGGGCTTCCTGACAAATAGACCACAGTCTGTCAGACTCGGCCCCCACCTGTCCAGCACCATCACACTCAGTACCGGGTCTCCACAAGGATGTGTTCTGAGTCCCCTCTTGTTTACGCTCTACACATCCGACTGCTCCCCTACCCATCTCTCAAACACCATCATAAAGTTCGCGGATGACACCACAGTGGTTGGACTCATCTCAAGGGGGGATGAGTCGGACTACAGAGATGAGGTTAACAGACTGACTGAGTGGTGTTCAGTTAATAACCTCCAACTGAACACCACGAAAACTAAAGAACTTATTTTGGACTTCAGGAAGGGCAGAGCAGACCCGGCCCCACTCTACATTCACGGGAACTGTGTGGAGAGGGTACACTCCATGAGGTTTCTGGGCGTGCAGATCTCTGTTGATCTCTCCTGGACTGCAAATACCACGGCGTTGGTAAAAAAGGCCCAGCAGCGTCTCCATTTTTTGAGAGTGCTCAGGAGGAACAACCTGGAGGAGAGGCTGCTGGTGACATTCTATAGAGCCACCATAGAGAGCATCCTAACGTACGGCATAACAACGTGGTATGCAGGGTGCTCAGTTGCAGACAGGAATGGACTGCAGAGGGTCATCAACACAGCCCAGAAGATCACTGGCTGCCCTCTGCCCAGCCTGGAGGCCATTGCGAACTCCCGATACCTCAGCAGAGCTGGCAATATCATTAAGGACTACTCTCACCCCAGTAATCAACTGTTTGAACTATTACCGTCAGGCCGACGGTACAGGTCACATAAAACCAGGACAAACAGATTCAGGGATAGCTTCTTTCCCAGAGCTATCGCCGTAGTAAATAAGCACAAAACAATTAAACCTGCTTAACCATACTTGCCATTGTCACTATACTATGCTGCTATTCATACTATCATTATATTATGCTGCTATCCTGTATATATTGTACTTATTTATTGTCTGAGCACTACAGTTGTTTTATTGTACTTTTTATATTTTACATTTATATTTATTTTGCTTTTTGCACCAAGGGAGTGGCACTCCAATTTCGTTGTACTTTGTACAATGACAATAAAGGCTATTCTATTCTAAAAAAAACCAAATCTTTTTCTACATAATAAAATAACCACTTGTACTATACAGTTGGTGCCTTTGGGAAAAAAATATAAAAGATACAAAAGATCTGTAGGTAAAACAAACTTTTTTATTGATTTGTCTCCATCAGTTCCTAGTACAAATATTAGTGTGCTCCATTTCTGATTCAGTATACTGGCTTGTACTGCTCAGACCAGTATATAGTGGAATGTTACCATGGCCCACAACAGCTACATAACTAGGATGGAAAAATAACTGCTAGTACTTGCAACAATATTATGAAATTTTCTCTTAATTTGTATATACTTCTTTTCAAAGTTTAAAGACAAAAATTTAAAAAGCTTTACTAGTCAACTACATTTTGTATGTCTACAGTGCATTTCTTGGTTCATATCCTGGATAATGATTACAATAGCTACCACACTCGCAGTCACACACAGTTGTTTCTAGATACACCTGACTGCATTAATGTCATAACATTATTTAATCTTTCTCATTTGTACTAAATTGTGCGGCTAAGCACAAGCCTGACTGTGCATCCTAATGTGAACAAATAGACCAATAACCATGCCTGTGCCAGAGCTCCTGCATCCTGCAGATATTATATTAAATTACAAAAAAGGTCTTTGGTTTGTATTTGAATACTTTGTTACATGCTTCTGAGATGCACAGTGTACATAGCAAAACACACCAAAGTCTGGTAAAATGATTAGAAGCTACAAGTCTGAAGTAGATTCTGATAGACTAGGAAAACAAAAAATCACATGGACTTTGTTTTGATCTTGGTTGGTTTACAAGATTCCTTTCTTCTCATCAAACACAAACACTTGCACACACTCACACTCATACAGTATATTGTCTCCTATGGCGTACTTCAAGTACTCCTTTGTGGAGACATATATCCGGCTATACAATACTTCCTGACATTAAGACTTTGGACCATGTATGTACAGAATGGTGTGTACATGTCTGCTGCATGTCTAAATTAAGATCTGACAAGCAATTTTTTCCATACTCTAGATACACATTTCACTTCAAATTAAAGTATTTCTTTGGGACAAAGTGCTTGGGACAAAGTGCTAAATGTCGAGGTCTATCAGTTGTGTTACCTGGATTTTCTCCCTCTGTAATTAAAATCATTAAAAAAGCCCATTGATCACACCCATACTTGCTTGTTCACTATCATGCTTTTGACAGGCTTTTTAAAATATCACTGACAACAGCTGTTAATCTGTGGAATACTGTGAAATCATATGTAAAAATGTGCAGTCCCATACAATTTGAAGAAAAACCCAGTTATGTAAACATTTCTCTATAGTGCTATTAGAAGTTTTTTGTAAGCTTCAGAGTATAGTCTCAGTCTATTGATCATATGTATATAAAAAATTGACTCCATATTTTCACATGTATATGCAAAAGTCTGATGTGATTTATATGGTGTATTGTTTGCACCGGGATTGATAATGATCAATGAATAATAAGAGTGTTTGATACAGTTTAGGATAACGTGAGAACACATCCATACAGCTATGTGCATTTGGTGTGTATGTATATACAAAATTTATTCCCAAAGAAATCACAGCCTAGTAGACATGTGGGTGAATGTCGTCTTGGCTTGATAGAGTGCACAGATAGTTAGAAAGATCAAATACATTAAAGACTAAAAATGTGTATTTCTAATCTAAATCCTACTAGAGTTATTAAAAATGGTTGCTCCATATCACTGTTTTATCTTAAAGTTTCCTCTTGTACTTGCTCTAATGTTTTTGATCCATAACTGATTTCCTTCAGCCATAATAACCTAATTTTCTTGTGGGAAAAATGGTTTATTAGAGCACAAAGAGAAAAAAAAACAAGTTTCTATGAGTTATATCAAGTTTCTTTGGAATGTCTTTCTTCTGATGGTGGTGATTTCACACAGATCAAACATTCAGCACTGTAGGTTTCTGTGTAAACAGATAAAGTACCTATGGTGTGGCATGTTCCTTCATTGCAGGGGTCCCATTGTTTGATGAAGCAGTATTTTAGGAAGTGATGTGAGAACCCCTGGGATAGACAAGGAGGGACAGCAACAAAGTCCCTTTTGATTCTTGTTTCCTGGTGCTTGTTTTGCTTACAGCTAAATTATTGGGATTTGTCTTTGAACAATAACATGTCCTAGGTCTGTCTTCGTATATCAATTTAAAGGAAAAACTTGAGAAAAAAGCCATGTTTCCCTTTTACAAGCAACAAGCTGTGCTGAGAAGTAAACGTTCCTTTGTTGCATTTGAATTGACATATTTATCATCATGTTCTAACTGTCACTTATGGTCGCAGAATAGCATGATACATCATTTTTGCTTTAATGTATGAACAAATGCTACATTAGGTATTTTCTGAGAAAAACACTGCTTCTCTCGCAAACACTTATAATGGACCATGCACAACTGAAGCTTTAAAATGATATCACTATTATGTCTGTAGAATATTAAAAACAAAAAACAAAACAACTCTGTACTACTTTTGATTGGAAAATGGACAATAGGTGCAGGGATTTACTGAAACATGTACAAACATGCATGGCAATACAGTATATGAGGCAACAATAGTTTCTGCAATTAAGCTTGAAAGTTGATATTGTGTGTGACCTTTTTCTTTAAATAGCACGTTGTTAAAGCAGGCCATACAAAATGCGTCATACGTTTTGTATGGCGTAGCGTAAAAGCGCTATACAAATACAGGCCATTTACCATTTACCATTTAGTCTTCAAGAATAGTTCTTGTAGGACATTCAAAGCTAATCTTGGGATGCTCTTCCCTTCTCTGCGGAGATGATCCCACACTGCTACAATAATGTTGAGGTCTGAGCGCTGGGGAGAACAGTCCATATCTAATAGCTCCAAAAGTTGATTCTGTTCATCTGGACATAGCGTTTTGTGGGAGAAACGTTTCGTCACTCATCCAAGTGACTTCTTCAGTCTCAGCTGACTGCAGGTTTCCCCAATCTTATAAACAGTACATTTACATAATGACTGAAACCAGCCCACTGAAGGAACAATGGGCTGGGAGGTCAGTTCCTTAATCTTAATTATGCAATTTCTCATGACCATAAGAATTTGCATCCAGATGAACAGTATCAACTTTTGGAGATTTACTTACCTGGATGATTGAGCATGCATCAAGACATAACTAATAGCATTCCAGGTATTCTTTTCTTGTACTGGCAAAAATGCATACCTGGGTCATTGTCATGTCATGTTGAGATAGTATTGCATCGTGGATCAAAATCTGATAGTGCTTTTCTAAGTTCATAATTCCATCAATTTTGCCAAGATCCCCAACACCGCTGGTTGAAATGCTGCCCATGACAGACGCTTCATTTGATTTACAGATGGTTGTAGACAATCACTGCTACATGATTTGAACAGAAATCATTGTCACTCCATCATCACCCCATAAACCCTGTTGCTGCTGATTTTCAGTACAGTTCTTGTGTAATTTTATATACCTCAAACTTTTCTCCCCCTTTTCCTTAAAATGGGTTCTTGACAGCCACCCTTCCAGTGAGACAATTTCTTTTGTTTCCTATTTTTTTTTAAAAAGACATAACTGTCAGATAAAGTTCACCAGCGGTTACGTTTAAGGTCTACCAATTCTTCTTTTGTTCTCCACTTGTCCAGTTTTCCCCAATTTTTTAAGGACACCATGCCAAGAAATGTCAAGCGTTCAGCTTCGCGAATCACCTTGTTTGCGCAAAATACTTTTTTATGATCATCAAACGTGTTATATTTAGTGTTTTTTGTACATTCAAACAAAGAAATGGGGGGAATGATGTTTTTTGTTACAGGCTGCTACTGCCAAAGTAGCTAAAGATAAAAATTAATATCACTTCTTTGCTTGTGTTACATTTCACATGTTACCAAAAAATCAAAAAAACAAAAATCAGCCAGTGCCCAAAGTAAAAACTTTAAAAGATCTTCAGGAGGGCTAGAGAATTGCTCAAGACTACGTCAAAACATTTTTTCAAGAAGATCTGATTTCTTGGGAGCAGAAATACAAGGTGTCTCCATACTTTTACTCTATATCGAAGTGCTCTACGTCAAATAAAAAGGTCAAAAGGTGAATAATGAACAAAAATAGATATACTATGCTACAAAGATATGATCTAAGTTGTTAAATATCCGAGCTTTAGAATTGCTATTAGATGGTTATTGCCAAAAAATAAAGAGCCTCCTTCTCCAAAAGAACACATTTTTACAGTAGTGGCTATCATAAGGGAACATTTTTATATCACTTAACAGCAGTTTGCTATTTTAAACTGTCTTATATTTTATTTTTGTAGTTATACGCAGTGAGTTTCTGCCAATTATCCTCAAGCAGGGCATAATACTTGGTTACATAAGCACACAGATGTCACCAGTACTGTTAATATTTACTTCTTTGTTTGTAGTCTTGTCACTTTTAAAAAAAAAATTCTTTCTCATGTTTCTTTCGTCATCGTTGACTCTTTGATCTTTAGATCAGGACAGAAGTCTCTATAAGGCTGGGTTTGGTATAAATTTTCTGATACATTTTCTTTGATGGTTTTCAAGGTTTGCAGGAGAATAGTTCAAAGGAAGAAAATGACAGAGAAATCTCTAATTGTTATAACAAAAACATCTCAGTGTCAACTCTGCCCTCAAAATGACATAACCAATGGAATGACACTTCATGACAGGAACGAAAACATTCACGAGGGATTTCTCATGCTGGTGTCACGTCAGTCTTGTGTCCACCATTTGAAATGTTACCTGAATTTTTTCCATGGCGTAAGATAACACTTTTGTCCTCGTAAAGACAGCAGTCAAACAGCTTGTGGTTTCAAAAGTGTAAACTATTGTTAATGGATGAAAGGACAAAGTGTCAGTCAGCAACTTTCAAATTCATTTCACTTGAATGTCTTTAGGGTTTAATAGTATTTCTAAACCTTGTATTTCCTTGATTTGGTGCCATTTTATGTTGTCAACATGTTCTTTCCCCTCTAACCCCTGTGGTGCTGCAGTAAGGTGGTTGTAGTCATTAGTGTATCTGAAATGTGATTGGAGCACAGGGGCAGAGGGGTGGAGGATGGAGATCTGGGGAGCTGGATGTGAAGCAGGCGAGCAGTAACAGGAGCGCTGTTCTCCTACTTTGTCCAACATCACGCAGAGCTGACCTTGAGGGGAATGGGGAAAATTGACAGGGGGGAGAGCGGTAACAAGGGCTAGCAATATATCAGGGAAGCAATTTGGAGCAGTTTATCCGATGAGGGTCAATTCCTGCTGCAGCACCATAGATCAGAGTTTTCAGGCCTGAGCGTGCCTTCGTGTGGATGGGGTTAGGATAGATTCATTTTTGAATGACTGAGCTGCTGATCAAGCCCCGGCAAATCTTTCGCACAA